>NC_068575.1:41879979-42506145 GCF_025698545.1 Gossypium raimondii | reverse complement strand
AATCTCAACTCTATCCCAAGAAAATTTGTAGTCCATGTTCAAATCATACAAGTATTTAAAATTTATACTTTTAATTCAATGCAAATCTTAAACATATATATACATATACATTCAACCATGTATGTCAATATGTAATTCCATACTTAATTTCAATACAAGAAATTATACTGTACATATATATATATACATAACTATATAGTCGAATCTCACACTTATGCATATATATATCATTCATACTCAACTAATTTTCAATACATATACTTTTAATTTTAGCTCATCAAATATACAATAGATGTACATTTATATATATATATATGTACATATTCGAACTTCATTTATGCAGATATATATATAACACTCATACTTAAAATTCATTACAAGAACATATACATATATGTAAGCATGCTTATTCAAATATAGCATATACATATAAATTAAAATTCACATATACATATCTATTCAAAATTTCTCATACAATCATGGGTTACATAACTTTAAATAAATCCAAGAGTTTATACATATATGTACCTACATATATATATATATATTCGCACCATATATATATATATATATATATATACATTCCTTTGATTAAAATCAAGAATTTATACCTATGCAACATTCATACTTTAACTAATTTCAATAACTTTTATATATATGTATATATATTCTAGCTTATATATATATACATGCTTATTCGAATATCAACTATACTCTTATACATTTTTTACCTTTATTTCAACCCATAAATTTATACAAGATTATACTTGTATATTCGAACATGCTATATATGTAATTATCATCCATACTTCAAAATTTATTTAATCAACATACTTTTAATTATAGCTCAACATAAAATACAATTAGTATACATGTATAAATATTAACTTAATAACTTTTAATTGCTAATAGACTTACCTCGGATATTAGCGGACACGATCGACTATTCGATTACTTTCGTTTTTCCCCGAACCAAATCCGTTTTCTTCGATTCTTGATCTAAAATAATAAAATTTAACCTTTTTAATTCATCAAAACATTCAATTAAGTCCAAAAATACATAAATGGGAAAATTACCATTTTGCCCCTAACATTTTACACTTTTTGCAATTTAGTCCTTTTTGCACAAAACACAAAATACACAAAATTTGCCCACACTAATCTAGGGCCGAATGTTCCTTGTCTTCATACAATTCCACACATTTCATTTATTTCACATTTTAGTCTCTAAAAATATTATTTTTGCAAGTTAACCCTAATTACTCAATTTCACCAAAAATTCCAATACAAAACATATTAATCTAAAACACATCTTTCATTATTCATTATCAAACATCACAAAACACAATTATTCATCAATGGCATAGCTCAAAATATTCATCAAAATCAAAAATTCAAGCATGGGTCGGATAGTACTCGAAGCAACGATCTCAAAAACATAAAAATCATCAAAAACCGAACAAAATTCATACCTTAATCCAAGCTTGAAAGTGCCGAATTTTTCCAAAGCTTTAAACCCTTATTTTCTCTCTTAGTTTTGGTAGAAAAAGATAAAGAACATGTTTTAAATTTGTTATATTTAACATATAATAACCATAATAATTAATTTACTTAATTAACCTTTGTTAAAATATAATGTATAACACATATTATAAGGCCATTCTTGACCATTGCCATCCACTCACTTAATGGTGGACTAATTGCTTCTTAAATCCTCCAAATTATAAAGACAACAACAAATAGACACTTTCATATTTAACCATTAAATTTTTATTTTACGCGATTTAATCCTTTTATTTAATCGGACACTCAAACAACAAAATTAAAACACGAAAATTTCACACAATCAAATGCACACAAAATAAACACACAAAATAATATTAAAAATTTTTTTTGACTCAAACTTGTGGTCCCGAAACCACTATGTCCGATTAGAGACGAAATTGGGCTGTTACAGAGCTATTGAAATGAAATGAAAATTTGAATGGTGAATTGAAATGTGATATGAGATTTAAAAATGAACCTAAGGTTCATGATATGTCCTAATTCAAATTGTGGATATATGATATTGATTGATGGATTGCTATTGTTGAGATATTGAATTTAAATTTGTATATACGATTTATGCATTATATGTTTATTATTGTTATAATTTGAATTATGGTAATACCACTGAGTATGAAATACTCAGCGTACGGTTGTTTCCGTGCGCAAGTTGATAGAAATCAAAGGTTCCGGTTCAGCATCCAGATCAATCCCGACTTCAGCATAACTTTGGTGATGTATACTTTCTTTTAGTAATGTGACATGTACATAGGATGTGTATAAATGTTATTATTTTTTAATATAAATGGTTAAAAATGTTAGTATTAAAAGTTTATGAATTATAATGAAAGAAGTTTATCTATTTTTATTTAATTAGTACATTGTTAAATTGAAATTGATATTATATCGATTGACTTTGATTAGAAGGAATTTAGAATAGAAAATGAGAATGTGACATGAATTGGTTGATTTGATTATATTTGAAAATGATATGATTTTAAATTGCGGGGTTTTATGTAAAAATAAGCAGAAATGCTGCCAAAATTTATAAAAAAATAAAATAAAATGAAAAAAAATTAAGTCAATTGGTAAACAAACATATGAATTTATGATTTATTTTAGTATGTTGGTTATTTATTTAAGAATTATTTGTAAATCGTTTGATATGTCCGATAATGCCTCGTAACCCTGTTTCGGCGACAGGTTGGGGTTAGGGGGTGTTACAGTTCGTGGGGAAGTTTCTTCTTCCTTCAATATTACTCTTTGATTATTTTTCTTAAATTTAAATGTTATATCTTCCTCATTAAGCTGGAAGCTAAGAATCTTAATTTAATCAGTGGTTGTTCCACCTCTTGGTAAGTGATATAATTTTATATGCTAAATTTTTAAAGGAGTAAGATTGTTAAGAGTTATATGATCAGTAAGTCATGAATATAAGGCCTTACATGGGGTTATTTATGACTAGCAGATTGTATGTAAATGAGTTTTAATGGTGAATCTATGTTCTTTAAGTAGTTGTTGCAGCTGGGTCGAGATGGATGTCCATGTCTGGAGCTTCGAGCTATAGTTTAGGTTAGTATCAAGTGAGTCTCTACTCTAACTCCTGCACGTTAAATGTTCAAATTGAGATATATAATGTTAAAATCTTGGATAACGGGTAAGTATGTAAAGCATAGGTCGATGTTACATGAGTAATGATGGTATGTATGAAATACTATATGAAGAGAAATATGAGTGGTAAATATGCAGGTAAAGTGTGATGTGGGAGAGTACGAATCAGTTAAGAGTATGAATAAGTTTGGGTAAGTGAATTTTAGAAAGAACATTTCTTTGTGATGCCTCTGGTAGGGCAATTATATTGCTAACCAGATTGGCTGATCACAATAGAAAAAAAATGTGCAATACCATGTGGTTGAGACCCATGGCAATGTATGAACCGAAAAACTCATGGTGATAACTCCAGTATGATGAAGGCTGGACTGGCAGATCACGACATGAGAATGCGTAAGTCTATGTGGCTAAGTCCCATGGCATAATATGACAATATGAATGTTTATGGTGATGCCTTCGGTAATGTGTAGACCGAACTGGCAGATCATGACATGAAAGTACGTATAAGTCCATGAGGGATAAACCTATGACACCTTCTGTGAAAGTCCACTAGGATATTAAACACGTAATTCTGTATGTTTTCTTGTGTGGCGTGATTTGCTAAGCCTTTGTGGTGTATTCTGTATGGCCTTTGTGACAAGTTCTGAATTGTCTCATTGGTGTATTTGATGATGTCTGTGTGGTAGAATTTGGTTATCCGCCCTTGTGGTAGGTTCTGCATAATTCTGAGAGTTCTCTATTAAGTAAGACTGTGATAATGATATGATACATCTAAAATTAATTTTATGATGTAATCGAATCACTCTTAAGGGAAGTTTCCAGAAAAGAAGTACATATATGTATGTTTAAATAAGGTATCCACCATGGTAATCTGTTAGTTTAGAATATGGGCGTATTCATAGTTATGAAAGATATAAACATTTGTCAATCTGAGTTCGTCTGTGTTATGTAGTGTTGAAATCTGAGTATCTGGTATCCTACATATTTGAATAGTATCATGTCTCATTCTAGAATCCTATGGAATCTGAGCTATTTGTCATATTGGATAACTTTGTGTTTTGTAACAAAGATGTGTGTAGTCATTCTGAATGGTCTGAATAGTTCATTGTTAGTATGAGCTTGTGTTTGAAACTGAGATATGATTCGATTGGTAATTTGATAGTATCAAACTTAGCATGTGAGTTCGCCAATTGTGAGTCCGAATAGTAGGTATCTGCCAGTGAATAGTATCTGTGTACGACCATTCTAGGAAAATGCTAAGTGTTGGTTTGAAGAGAAAATCCATATGAAGTGGGTTTTGTAAAGAAGTTCCTATGAGAACTATCTTCGTGGTTCTAAGAGGAAAAAGATAATAGAATATTGTCGGGTAAAATCTAAAATCATACAATTAGTGATGGGAAAGTTGGTACGTTAAGTATGTTAGTTGGAGTATAAATGCGAGTTCGATATTATGAAAGTGTCCGCCCCAAAACATAAATGGTAGATTAAGTATGGAGACTAGCAAACAGACATACATCAGAAATTATAAAAGTACCTGCCAAGGTGTTCTATATTAAAGCTCACTAAATTTTCTTGAACATACATGTGTTTATCCTTGTTTCAGGTATTGATGAGTGTGCTTGAAGGGACTAGCCAAGAATATGCCAAGGAAGTAGCGATCGGGTTATTATGCATACAGTGGGCTATTTAGAAAAATGGTGTATAATGGGATTACGCCTTAAAGAGTCTGGCTTTAGCAAACTTTTGTGTTGTAATAAGTTGTGACGAGTCTGATGTGTTATTTTACTTTTAAATATTTTTTATTTCTTTAATAATGAAATTTTAGATTTGATTAAATGCTAAAGTTACATATTTTATGTAATTAAATTGGTTAATTTATGACAGTGCACCACTAATTTTTCCATGTTTTTGTTGAATTTTGTGCAGGGGTGCAATTTGGGGGTAAATAGAAGAAAAATGAAACAATTGGGCTAGATTGAAGAAAGGAGCAAAGAAAGAGGGCCAAAGCAGAATTTTTCCAAGATTAATTAGCTGAAATTTTTGTTGACTTAGTGGGAGATTATGTAGAGATTTTTAATATTTTATTCCTTGATTTTCTATACTAGTTGGCTCTTAATTTAGCAAAGCCACTAGTATAAATAGTGGACTACTTTGTTCATTTTTATCATCAAGTCTTGAATCAAGTCATTAATCAAGTTTTTAATTACCAAGTTTTTTTTATTAAGTATCCATTTCAGCTTTAGGCCGGAATTAGCCTCGTCAAAACCCGTGAGTTACGCACCCGAGCAAATTAACTCCTAAATTGCAGTACTTATTATTTCACCGGATTAAGAGTATGATTTTGTCAACTCACAAAGTCAGATCAACATTAAGTCAAAAAAGATGTCGTTTGATTTAGTGTGGTTAGACGTACAGTTGGAATTCCAGAAGGAACGTTTCTAATCGATTTTCTGTGACACATTGGCGTGCCAAGTGGAGATTGTTGTTTGGTTTCGTCAAGGGAAGTAGTAACCGGATTTAAATGTCCCACGCAGTTGAGGGCATTGGTTCGAGCTAGGCTCTTCTAGAATGCAAAGCTGTCAAGGTTCTAAATCACGAACGTTTCGTGGTTGTTCGACCGGTAAGTGTTAGTTATTGGACGTTCCATAACTAATTTACACAAGGAAGAGTTGGTGTCCGAGGCGTCCTTCGTAGCTATAACTAGCTTATTGGAAAAGAGGAGTTCATCTAATTTCAAGGATCGGTTCAAAGACGAGGAAAAATTCGTGCCTAAAGCTGAGCTTATTTTAATTAATTTTTCTTCAGATTTATTTAACTGCTTTTTATTATTTATTTTCAGCTTTTACTTTTTACGCATTTTATTTATTTATTTCAGGTTCCAGGTTTTCGATTTTATCCTCCCCCAAATTTCTTGGGCACAACAACTGCCCCGACATAAATCTGGTCAAGAGAGCAACAATTTGCAGTAAACCCAGTCTCTGAGGGATCGACCCTACTCCTTATACTGCTTAAAATTGCAAAATTAGGTGTAGGTTTATACTGGTAGATTCGACACCCATCAAGATTAAATAATAAAAGAAATGTTTTAAGTCAAGTGTACATATTGACTGATTCAAAAGTTTTACTAAGTATTATGTGAAATAACACCCAAGATCCGAACTCGGTGAATTGGGTCGGATTGAGGTCGTTTATAATTACATACAGTATAAAATCATAAACATTGCAAGTCATTAAATCAGCACCACCATCTCCAATTCGGACACTAATACTATTCAGAACGGACAGCTTAATTATCACCAATAACAGCATAACAACATCAATTTTTACAAATAAAATTAAACTCAATTCGGCAGATACAATTAATAAATAGAATATCCTAATCTATAGTGCATTAAACAGTGAGTTTAACACATTCGGACAGCTAAATCTTAAATTCACTATCAACTAATTAGCTTTTATATCACATATGCTATTGTTGCATTTACAACATGGTTTAATTAGATTAAAGCAGAGAATTTAAATGCTGAAATTTCCAGTGTTCAGACCCTAAATTACTCTTTCGAACAGTGACTAAAATCAACATTTATCTAAATTACAACAGCAGCAGAAAAAAAATTGCACTCTAAGTATTTGCACAATACACTACAACAATTACATGCTGAAACAATAAGCATTTAACAGCAACTTGTACGATATTTATCAAATTTTTCTTTCACTTCTAACAGCAGAATTTTGGTAACGATATCATGTATTTTAAGCTACAAATTTTTGCTTAACAGTACTTATAACCGAATCTTCCTGCATGTATTCACTACACCAAAACAGGCTTTTAGCGGCGTTTTTTGCGGCGGTTGGATAACAAACGCCGCTAAAGATCGATTATTAGCGGCGCATCATGGAAAACGCCGCTGAAAATAAGCATTAGCGGTGTTTCCATAAAGCGCCGCAAAATACCTAAGCCCAACGACGCCGTTTTTCTAGCTTTCGGGGATTTAACGGCGTTTTTAAGAAAGCGCCGCTAATGCTCAGGGCTTTCGCTGCGTTTTCGAGAAAGCGCCACAAAAAAACCAAAGCCTAACTACGCCATTTTTTGAGCGTTCAGGGATTTAGTGGCACTTTTAAGTAAACGCCGCTAATGCTCAGGGCTTTAGCGGCGTTTTTGGGAAAGCGCCGAAAAGATACCTAAGCCCAACGACGCCGTTTTCTGAGCTTTCGGGGATTTAGTGGCATTTTTAAGTAAGCGCCGCTAATGCTCAGGGCTTTAGCAGCGTTTTTGAGAAAGCGCCACAAAAAAACCAAAGCTCAATGACGCTGTTTTTTGAGCTTTTGGGGATTTAGTGGCGTTTTTAAGTAAGCGCCGCTAATGCTCAGGGCTTTAGCGGCGTTTTTGAGAAAGCGCTGCAATAAAAACTAAGCCCAACTACACCGCTTTCTGACAATTCGTGGGCTTTAGCGGCGTTTTAAGAATGCGCCGCCAATGCTTAAGGCTTTAGCGGCTTTTTTGTTGAAGCGCCGCAAAAAAACCTAAGCCCAACGGCGTCATTTTCTAAACTTTTAGGGCTTTAGCGGCGTTTTTAAAAAGCGCCACAAAAACCTTTTATTTGTTATTTACTATTTAATTTGTTTATTTATATTAATTAAAATTCAATTTATTTTTAATTGAATATTTGTTAAAAATGGAAAAATTAAAATAGTATTATTTAAAATAATTTTAAAAATTTTTAGGTACATGACTGATTGATTTTTAATTTATATATTAAATAATTTCATATATAATCGTAAAAGATATGATAGTATTAAACATAAAATATTTAATTAATTATCATTATAGTTTAGGGTTTAATATATATGGTTTAGGGTATATGGTTAATTTAGGATTTAAGGCCGGTTTAAGAGTTACAATTTTAACGTTTATAGATTATGGAATTAGGGATTATGGATTAGGGATTTTGGTTTAAGGGTTGTAATTTAGGGGTTAGAGATTAAGAGTTAGGGATTTAAGGTTTATGGATTTGGTGTCAGGTTAGGATTTAGGGTTTAGATTAATTAGTGTGTTTTAATTTTTATGAAATAAGGTTTAAGGGTTAGGGGTTAGGGATTCGGGTTAGGATTTAGGGTTTTGATTAATTAATATTTTTAATTTGTATATTAAATAAGGTTTAGGGGTTAGTAGTTAGGGGTTAGTGGTTTGGGGTTAAGGGTTAGAAGTTAAGAGTTAGTGATTTAGGGTTTAGAGATTCGGGATCAGGTTGGGCCTGTTGGGAACTTTAGTGGCGTTGCAAAATTTTTATTTTATTTTAGGGTTTACGTTATAGAATATATGATTTAATGTCTATGGTTTAGAGTTTTAGGGATTACAGTTTAATGTTTATTATTTTGGGTTAATAGTTTATGTGTTAGAGTTTGGGTTTTGGGTTTAAGGATACTGTTTAAAAATTGATGAACGTTTAGATTTTACTAAAGATTCATGCAATTTAATATATGAATATAAAATATATGTTTTGTATACAGTAACATTGGCCACACAATTTCCCAAAAATATGGTTTAGGAATATTACGGTTTGGGATTTTTAGTTTTGACTTTTAGGGTTTGTGATTTGGGGTTTAGGATTTAGGGGTTGGGGTTGGATTTTGGGGTTTGGTTGTTGTTGTTTGTAGTTTCTGGGTTAACTACACCAAAACAGGTTTAGGGTTACGGGTCACGAGTTTAGGGTTTAATTTTGGATTTTTTAGAATATAAATCTAAATAAGATAAATATAAATTATCATTTTAATATATATATATATATATGAAAATGGGTTAAATCCCAAAAGGGTACATTAAGAATGATTTAATGTTAAATTGTATACGTACATGAACTTTAATTTGATCGAAATCTTGTAAAATAATAAGACAATTATTGATATAATTAACATAATTTTTATTTATATATTGCATACATAAATATTTATATTTATTCAACATAAAAATAGATTGATGGATTTATTTTTAAAACGCTAATTTATTTTTTTAAAACGTATTATTCTCTCCTTTTATTATTATTATTAATTTTTCCATTTTATAACTTTGGTTTTAATTTTGGATCAATTTAACTTCAATCTTGGATGACACTAATTTGACAACTCACGTGGTAGTATATTTGTATTCTATTATTAGCGAAGATATAATTTAAAATAAAGTATAAATATTTTTAAATTTTGTTGAAATTTTAAATATTTTTTGTTATGAAGGCTTTAGCGACGTTTATATAAAAACGTCGGAAAAAGTATTTTAACGTTAAGTAAAACGGCGTCGTTTCCTGTGGGACTTGCAGCAGCATTAGCGGCGTTTATCCATAAACGCCGTAAAATCCTATAACTGGGAAGTGGAACGGAGCCGTTTTGTTCTTCTCTAATAGTGGCGCTTTAAAAAAAGTTGCAAGGTTGTATTAGGAGTTAATAAAACTGCGCCGTTTTACGTTGCTATTAGTGGCGCTTTACATCAAACGCTGCAAAATTGTAATTATGTTTATTGAAATGTTGTCGTTTTGTCTATGGTATTAGTGGTGTTTTTATGAAAACGCCACAAGCTTGAGTTAACTGTTGGGGAAACGACTTCGTTTGAGCTTATAGTTAGTGGCGCTTTACTCAAAACGCCGCAAAATTGTTCTAACATTTATAGAAACGCTGCCGTTTTGTAAATGTTATTAGTGGCGTTTTTTCGAAAACGCCACGGGTTTGAGGTAAGTGTTGATGAATCGACTGCGTTTTGATTTACAGTTAGTGGCGCTTCGGTTCAAACGCCGCAAAAATATTTTAACATTTATTGATACGAGGCCGTTTTGTTGTATTATTAGTGGCGTTTATTCAAAAACGCCACAGGTGTGAGCTATTTGTTGATGAAACAGCTTCGTTTTGACTTATAGTTAGTGGTTCTTATTTATAAACACCGCAAATGGTTAATTTTTTATACCCGATTCTCCATTACTTATCCCCCAACTCATTCTCCCCCAAATCCCTAAAATTTCCCTTAATCTCTAATAGCTCCCCAAACCCGACCACCTGCTACTCTGTCGTCTCCTGTGCTGCATCAATTTCTCCGTCCGTCTCCAGTGCCGCAACCATCGATAAGTTCGAGTACTTCGTTCTTTTTCTTCATGCATTAATGTATCTCTATTGCTTCTCCATTACTGTTGTTTTGACTCCTTTCTTTCAGCTACCCACGCTTTCAAGCTTCCAACTTTCCCCGAAGCTCCAAGGCTGAAACCGAGGAGAAGACGCTACAATTATTAATTTGGGATTCCATCTTTAGTTTTGGCCAATACCCTTTTCCAAGGTATAAAGCTCTCGGTATTAATTTCATCATTTTATTTCAAGCTTTGTGTCCTTAGTTCTGATATGGGTTACTTTTATTCGACTCGTTCATGCTCAAAATTTTGTCCTTTTTGAGTAAATTAGTCGATGCTTTTGATTAGTTTGATAGTGGGTACCATACCATGTGTTTCTTTTATGTGAAACACTGCTTTGCTCCTTTGGATTTGGAACTGGTAGACTGTTGTTTGCCTTTAGTCTGCTATATATATATATGGCGTGGAAAAGTTATTGGCATTTGTTATATCTAATTTATTTGTTTTAAAAACTTCTCATTGGGAAAAATATGTTGAAGTAATAGAAAAAATCAAGTTGGAGAAAAAATGCAATAATTTTTATTTTGTTTTTTTTTTCTTATGTTCATGAGAAATCAACTGTCAAGGGAAAGTAACTCCCCGAAAGAAAATTAGTTTACAAGAAAAATAAATAAAACTTGACATACCAAACATTATCTTAAGTTTTTTAATCAAAATTATAAATAAAACTTGGCATACCAAACTCATTCTTGTGTTTGATTATAATGAATATATATAGGCTTCCTTTTATCATTTCTGATTTGGTTTGATTTTATTGTAACTTGTTATAACCAAACTGAAATTCGAATTCAATTGCTATAGGTGCCTAACATCATGTTTTGGTCAAGATTTTATAGTAGAATTTATTGTTCAATGTTCATTGCTTTCTTTTTTGCTGCTGCACTTGCAGTGACACATAGGTGCCTAACATCATGTTTTCTGGTCGGCATTTCTGTTGCAAAGCCAAAAATCATAATTATCACAAATAAGGAGTCATAGCCTTACTGTTATTTTGCATTTAAAAATAAGGAGTCAAAAATAAGGGTTAGATTTTGATATCCATAGGAAAAAGAAAAGAAAGACTAGTAGTAATGGAGAAGCAATTATCACAAGGGTTGAAGTATTTGATACTAATTTATTTGGTACTAATTTACTGTTATCAAAAGCAGTAATGGAGTCATAGCCTTACTGTTATTTTTTTCTTATTTATTTGGTACTAATTTACTTATGTTTTCCTATTTATTTTATTTTTTTTGCCGTAGTTTGCTTCGAAGTCGAGGAAATTGAGGTATTTATTCCTATGTTTCCCACCTTTGTTTTCTTAAAAACACCTCCAAATGTTTAAATTTTGGATTCATTATATTTTAGCTTTATACTTTAATTATTATTTTGAGTTTTAAAAGGAATTTTAATTAAGATTTTTTTAAGTCAGGGTATCGGTTTTAATTATCATTTTGATTTATATGTTGCTAGCTCAATTTGCATGTTAGTTTGCAAACTTTTTCCATAACTACAAGGTATAAATTATGATTGTAATTTTGTACGTATTTTTTACCCAAGCAAAAACAATTACGCAAATGATTAAAATTCTTAAATCACTTTATATATTTGAGTAATTGAATAAATTATGAGCGAATAGTGGATTCGGTTTAAAGTGAACAAATTATCGATTTTCAATTTTATGTCAATTAATAAATTATCGACGTTAGTTCTCATTTATGCGATTGAATGTTAATGTTTAATAATCTATGATTATTCAATAAATTAATCGATTAATTGATTGAATATCAATGAATTATCAATTTTGTAAGTTAATTGATTGAATGTTTAATAAATTGATTATATAATGACTTGTCAATGAATTATTACTTGATTGCATGTTTAATATAAATAACTTATTAATATATATATTTTAAAGTTAATATATATTTTCAATATTTATTATATTTTTAATATATTTTTACAATTTAATTTAACTTATTACTAATATATATATTGATAATATATAATTTTTAAAATTTATATCTTACATTACTTAAATATATATTTTAAGTATATTTTACATGACTTACATTACTTACTAAAACATATTTTTACTAAAATTTATTTTAATATATTACTTGAATATATTACTTAAATAAATTACTTAAAGACATTACTTACTAAAATTTGGTTAAATTTATTACTTAAATATGTTACTTAAATACATTACTTACTAAAATATGTTTAAATTTATTACTTAAATATGTTACTTAAATACATTACTTACTAAAATTAAGTATATATTAAATTACTTACATAACTTATTAAAATATATTATAATTTTAAAAATAATTATAAATAAGATACATAAAACTGATATACTTACATCATACATATCTTACATAACCAAAATTTGTATGTACAAGAACTTACATAACTGTCACATAAACTTATATGTAAACTTACATAATACATAACTTACATGTTAACTTACATAATACATAACTTATAAAATTTTTTTATATAAACTTACATAACACATTACTTACATATTAACTTACGTAACAATTTCAATTAACAACATTGCATGGTTATTTTTCACCCCTTATATCTTAATACACGGCTGGAAGGAAACTTTTCCCTTCTCCAATTCTCCATTTCCACAAGATATTTAAGATTAAAGAAAAATTTAGGATGTTTTACCGAATTTCCTAAGGAACCAGCTCCTAATTGACCTCAAAAATAACATGCAATAGCTTTCCTCTTCCTTCTCTATTCGAACAGCAAAGTCCTTAACTTTCTCACCCTGAAGGTACTCCACCAAGTCAATTTTTTAAGTCCAATCAAGAATATGAAATGTTTCTTCCCACCTTCACCGGCTCCCCCTTTCTCACGATCAAGAAAAAAATATATAAAATAAAACAATCATCTACACACCCCACTCAACCGGCCACCAACGACATTGCATGCATTCGCCAACTTTCCTATTGTTTAAGCAACCTACCTACATGACATCATTTCCTCTTGGACAACAACTACTTTGTTGATTTTCAACTAATTCACTCTAAGCCTCTAAGCCTTGGCCGTTCATACTAAAGAAAATTAGGCCATAATCCACTCTCAATTTGTAATACCAAGTCTAATTTAAAATGTTACCAAATTTTCATATAATGGCCGGTCATATAATTATACTTAAGGGCCTACCACTTGCAATTTTTCCTTTTTAAACTTTTTCATGCTTAGCCAAAACAATTTAAATACATTAGTATGAAATACAAATAAGTATAATAATAATAATTTAGATGCTTAGGTAGGAGTACACCTAATTAATCTACTTCCAGAAATTCGGGTGCGGCACACTTGTATCTTAATTAATTATCAACTCAATAAAAATTTATAAACCAAAATTCAATGTTATTCAAAATAAACTCGTAAATATTAATATTTACAGACTCACTCGTTAGAAATAGAGTTCCAAAACCACCATTTTTCGACACCACTGAAAATTGGATTGTTACAGCATGCTATGACAATTTTATAATATTCATATTCATTTATTCACAAGAACCAATCAATCATAAAAACAAAAATTTTTGATTCTTCATAGTTTTTCTTTTAAGGGAAAAACTGAAGAGGTGAATATAAATCGTGCATCAGGAAGGGTCACAGGAATGGGAGGTGAGTCATATTTGACCACTTAAAACCCAAGTCTTTCATTGTTAGAGTCAATCTTAGACACAACCGAGATTTAAATAAGCCAAATTCAAGTAATAAAATTTTTACAGTAACGTGGACACAACCGAGCTCCCGTCGCACCGACCCGCCGAAGTCTGAGGGTTACCTGAAATCAACAGACATACAAAGAGTGAGTTTTCTTTTAAAACTCAGTATGTAACCCATACGTATACAGAAATTTAGATTTATCACAAGGCGGAACATATACAAACATACACTTAATACAAAATCGTATCAGAATAGTACAGATGCAGATATATATAAATCCTACCCCCATCCTCTACACACTAACTTCGACCATTCCAACACACCACGTGGGGTATAAAACACTCACCCAACCCTACACACCACATAGTGTCCTCACGACACTTTCCAGAATAATCACAGCAGTGGTACTAGTATAATGGCAAGTTAACGCCTTACACAGAACACTTCCTCCATATAATACATAACCCACCCCATAGTCAGATACAAACAAAATATCAGATATATCTGAATAACATATACCAGAATATATATATCATGCATGCTCGTAAAACATATATTGAACATGCTTATACATAATAGATCAAACATATAGCATCATATAACATGCATTTAGGCATTATTTACGTCAAAATCATACTAACAAAATAACAAATTTCATGCTTTAAGGCTTATATAACACATACGAACCCTACGGAAGGTCCACAGTCGGTCGAGAAGACATGTACGACCCTAGGGAAAAAATTCTAAAATTTGGGCCCACACAGCCCAAAATGGCCTAAACCGTGTGTCATAGACAACCTTACACATGGCCTGTCACACAACCATGTGGCATTAATAGGCCCCAATTTTGGCTTTCACTGTTTGTTGATTTTCGAGTTTTTCGTTACACACCTGACTCGATTTTGATACGAAAACAACCACGAGCCCTTCGAAACTGCTAATGAACAGCAATCAAACACACGAACTAGGTCGTTGAAGTAAAACCCAATGATTTTTAATATTTTCCAAGCTGAACAAAGAAAGCCAAGATATCCGAAATCGCAGTAATTCAAATGAAGGATTTGTGAACAGAATCAAGAGAAGAGGAAAAAAGGGACTTGTAGAGAAAAGAAAGAAAAGAACTTCAGTAAAAAGAGGAGTTTTTAGGAAACAAAATAAAATTAAAAATAAGATAATAATCTCAACTCCCCACTACCCCACTAACAATCAAATCCCACCAAAACCGACCCATGATCCTCATCCAACTACCTCCAAATTTCAATTCTACCAAACCTCTACTACACCACCAGCACACACCCACAGAAACAAAAATTATTGCCAAACGCCCACTCGGCGATTCAACCACAGGACCCAGAGCCAAGCTAACATTTACCACTTAAACTAGCAGGCTCATTCTGATATGAGTTGACCGAAAATATAAAATAAGTCAAACAATTAAGGATAAGGCTAGGAACAAAAAAATAGCAGAATTTCCAAAAGTGGGACATGAACCTAATACTTTAAACACATACCTACATCACTTAACTATTGAAGCAGATACTTGATTGTGATAGAATTCATGAAAACATAATCTAATAAATCAGGGCGTTACAACTCTACCCCCTAAAATAAATTTCGGCCTCAAAATATACTTGACTCAAATAGATATAGATATTGTTGACGAAACACGTCCTCAGGTTCCCACGTGGCTTCCTCAGTGCCATGATTCTGCCACAAAACTTTAACTAACAAAATAGATTTCTTTATCAAGATTTTCACATCTCAATCCAGAATCTGAACTGGCTCTACCTCAAAAGTCAAATTTGGTCTAACCTCAATCTCCTCAATAGAAATAACATGAGATGGGTTAGACCAATACCGCCTCAACATGGAGATGTGAAACACATCATTGATACAGTCTAACTCCAGAGTTAACTCTAATTGATAAGCAATTGGTCTCACACGTTTCAAAATCTGATACGGCCCAATGAACCTAAGGCTTAACTTGCCATTACGTCCAAACCGTAGAACTTTCTTCCACGGAGATACCTTAAGGAACACATAATCACCCATGGAATACTCAATCTCCCTACTCTTCAGATCTGCATAGGACTTCTATCTATTAGAAGCGGCCTTAAGACGATCTCGAATTAGTCTAACTTTATCCTCAGTCTCAAAAACCAACTCAGGACCCAAAACCTATCGCTCACCCAACTCAGTCTAACATAAAAGAGTACGACACTTATGACCGTACAGAGCCTCGTAAGGTGCCATTTGAATGCTAGACTGGAAACTGTTATTGTAGGCGAACTCAGCTAATGGTAGAAAATCCTCCCAACTACCTCGAAAATCAATCACACAACTCTGAAGCATATCCTCCAGTATTTGAATCACCCTATCAGATTGACCATCTTTTTGAGGATGAAACACAGTACTAAAGTCTAATCTCAAACCCAGAGCCTCATGAAGTTTTCTCTAAAACTGATAAGTGAAGTGATGATCTCTATCAGAAATAATTAAGACTGGTACCCCATGAAATCTCACGATCTTAGAAATATACAACTTAGCCAACTTCTGAAGAGAATAATCTGTCCGAACAGGAATGAAGTGGGCAGACTTGGTCAACCGATCAACGATGACCCACACAGAATCCTTCTTAGTAGGTGTTAGAGGCAACCCATTAACGAAGTTCATAGTCACATGCTCTCATTTCTATATGGGAATCTTAACAGGTTGAAGCAAACCCGAAGGCAACTGATGTTTAGCCTTAACTTGCTGGTACGTCAGACAACGAGAAACAAAATTTGTCACCTCCCGTTTTAAACCAGGCCACTAGTACAATTCACGAAGATCCTGATAAGGGCTATTATGCGCTTCCCTCAGAATAAAATACCTCAAATCAGAATCACTAGGTACACAAACCCGTCCTCGAAAACACAGAACCCTATCACTATTTATCCCAAAATAAGAAATACTACCATCCCTCAACTATTTACCTCGAATCTGATCAATCCAAGTCGTCTTAACTTGTAACTCGACTAATTGACTCCCATCATCAAACAGACTTAGACGAGCAAACATCGCCCTTAAATCAGACATTGCCCTACGACTTAGAGCATCGACCACCACATTAGCCTTACCGGGACTATACTTAATCGTGCAGTCGTAATCCTCAAGCAGTTCAATCCATTTACACTGTCTAAGGTTCAACTCCTTTTGGGTAAGGAGATATTTAAGCCTTTTGTGATTGGTATAAATAATACATCTCTCACCATAAAGATAGTGCCTCCAAATCTTTAAGGTAAAGACAATAACAGCTAACTCGAGATCATGCATCAGATAGTTGCCATCATGTGACTTAAGCTTTTGGGACGTATAAACCACAACCTTACCATCTTGTATCAGTACACAACCCAAACTGAAATGAGATGCATCACTGTAAATCACGAACTCCTTACCAAATTCAGACTGTATCAGAATAAAAACTTGAGCTAAAACAGATTTGAGCTTCTCAAAACTCGATTGCTGCTTATCAGTCCAAACAAAAAGGGCGTTCTAACGAAATAACTTAGTCAGAGGAGCCACAATTAACGAGAACTCCTCGATAAACCTCCGATAATAGCCTACAAGACCTAAAAAATTGTGGATCTCAGAAATTTTCCTAGGTTGTTTCAAATCAAGTACATCCTCAAATTTTTTAGGATCAACTCGGATCCCCTTTGCAGGTAGCACGCCCTAGAAAAGTTACTTCCCTAAACCAGAATTCACACTTGCTTAACTTAGCATAGAGCTATTTCTCTCGCAAAATCTGAAGAACTACTCTAAGATGCTCATCATGATCATCTTCGGTCTTAGAGCATACCAGAATATCGTCGATGAAGACCACGACTAACTGATCCAAATACGGCTGGAAAACCTGGTTCATAAGATCCATGAATAGGCTAGAAACCTAGAAGATATTGTTATAAGCTAATCGACTATAACCGTTGCATTCAGATATCTTTACAATTCAAACATTATTCCACTAATTATTACAGTCTTCATTAATCCCACATTATCTCATTCACTCAAGAAATCAATGTAGAAGAAATTTTCGGTTTATACATTCTTTAGATACCATACCTGAATAGGTTGATTACCCGAGAATAACCTTTTTTCAGCAATGACATTGCGTATCCCGAATAATCTTCAAAAAAATCTAATATCTCTTCTAAAACTCTCTTTATCTGCTAACCCATTCTCGGCTCTGACCGCATTATTATTCATTCATCCACTGAACTCTTCGATTTTACACTTGTGAGCTTAATCAAGATAAATCTTGTAAATTATGTTATATAAAACTATACAGGTGAGGGGGTGAAGGTCGTAAAGCCTCTAAAGTTGACTCTCATATAAATACACATAACATAAAATTCATCATTAGCATACATTATAAAATATTTATTCATACCTTTATAAGTTTCTACTAATTATAAGCAACATTTTTACTCAAATACTTGAGTATCGCATTCAGCATTATCGGAATTAGCTCTGTTGGAAAACATCTCTATCTAAAAATGAAACAAATCTCATCAGGGTCAGGAGATATCACATTATCACAGGTAATATAATGGCATTTATTTCTAGACTTCACACATGTTATGTAAGCTACTCGACTATAACCGCTGCATTCAGATATCTTTGCAATTCAAACATTATTCCACTGACTATTACAGTCTTCATTAATCCCACATTATCCCATACACTAAAGAAATCAATTCAGAAGAAATTTTTGGTTAATACATTATTTAGATACCATACCTGAATAGGTTGATTACCCGAGAATAACCTTTTTTTTCAACAACGACATTGCGTATCCCGAATGATCTTCAGAAAAATCTAATATCTCTTCTAGAACTCTCTTTATTTGCTAACTCATTCTCGGCTCTGACCCCATTATTATTCATTCATCCATTGAACTCTTCGATTTACACTTGTGAGCATAATCAAGATAAATCTTGTGAATTCCGTTGTATAAAATTGTACAGGTGAGGAGGTAAAGGTCGTAAAGCCTCTAAATTTAACTCTCATATAAATACACATAATATAAAATTCATCATCAGCATGCATTATAAAACATTTATTCAAACCTTTATCAGTTTCTACTCATCATAAGCAACATTTTTACTCAAATACTTGAATATCGCATTCAGCATTATTGGAATTAGCTCGGTTGGAAAATATCTCTGTCTAAAAATGAAACAAATCTCATCATAGTCGGGAGATATCACACTATCACAGGTTATATAATGGCATGTATTTCTAGAATTCACACATGTTATGTTCAGCCCAAGAACTGACTAAATTGTAGCTCTGATACTAATAAATATAACACCCTTAACCCGTATCCGTCGCCGAAATAGGGTTATAGAGCATTATCAGAGTTTATGTTTCAAAACTATCAAAAATTTTAAAACATTTAATTCACTACATCAAGCATAGAAAAATCAATCAATAACATACATGTCCCTTATGCAAGCCCTCGAAGCCCTAAAAGCACATTAGAAACAAGTCAGGACTAAATCAGAAGCTTATAGAATTTTTCAACAAATAATGAAAATTTTCAAAACTGCAGGGGTCACACGACCGTATGGCCAAGCTGTGTGACTTACATGGCTAAGAGGCACGCCCATGTCTTAGGTCGTGTGGACATTCAAAGTAGGGACACACAGTTGTGTCTCAACCCGTATCCGTACCTGTGTAACTCACTAACTTGGGTCACATGGCCAAGCCACACGCCCGTGAACCAGGCTGTGTACCCTTCGAAATGACCTCACGCGTCTGTGTAACAGCCTGACTTGTAACCCCTTGAAAACTACAAGGAACGCACGGTCGTGTCGCCAAGTCGTGTGTCACACATGGCTGAGACACACGCCCCTGTCTCTACCTATGTAGACAAAAAAAAAGGCAGTTTCCAAGCTATTTTTTCACCCATTCATGCATATACCTACAATCACTTTTGCACATATAAACAAGCCTTTAATTTGCACTAAGACCATGCATAAACAAGCTATTCAAATATGGTACATAAGTATACAACCAATACGCCCAAAAGGTACCTCAATCACAACAATTAAACATGTATATCTAAATGCTTAGTTTAGCCAAAACTTACCATTTTGTACACAAATCAAATCCACACTCATATGTACTTAATTTACCATTTAACATTATAAGTCATAAATACCAACTACATTTTTAATACCAAAATGACCATGTTCAACTTCCACCATCTAATCATCATAAAGACTATAAAGTCCTCCATCAAAAGGCCACATACATATATCTACATATCAACCATTTCAATCATTCAAAATACCAAATTTACAAGCCAAAATATAATGGCTAAAACATCAACCAAAAATACCTATACATGTGCATATTTATCCAATTATCAATTAACTTGTTTCCATCCTAAAACTTAACATAATTGCTACATAATCACCACACCATATTAGATTCATGCCATATCTAGTTCAAACCTTTCAAAAGTATACCATATCTTAACCATGTTGATGTCAATTCATCATATATCACTTTGACCATTCAAACATGCTTTAACACATTATCAAATTAACACATATCAACAAGGCACCAAATGTACCAAGGCTACATCACCCAAAATGACATATACATGTCAAACTCATTACTAACATTCAACTATCATCAATCATAAGTCCACCTATACATGCTATTATAACATTAACCAAGATATCGAAAAATATCGATATAATTATTGGATAGTGCGATAGATCTCCAACGAGCTTCCAACCCGATCGAGCTTCTAATAATCTGAAAAGTAAAGGAAAGACAACTACGTAAGCAATGAATGCTTAGTAAGCTCGTATAAAATTTAGTCATATCAATCCATTTCAAATATGAAATTTATACATATCAAGAATAATCTTATACCGATACCGCAAGATTCATGAAATCATATTCAACAACTCACAAAGTGACTAAATCCATAATATCACATATACATATCATCTATAGCAAAGTAGGATTTTAAATAACTTTAAACTTTTTTCTAATTTTCTAATTTTCATTTGCATTTCATTACTTTCCATTGCATTTACTTTCTTTAACTTAAATAACAATATCAATTCAACTCATCATTCCCTTTTTCATCATTTTACACTTCAAGTATGAACTTACTATTTCATTACCTTTTCACACCCTTTTCACATGCATATCACACAAGACATAAGCATATCATTCAACCATAGCCACAAGCTGGTGCATTTAAACATAGCTCTTTTAGAATTAACCACATGATAAACCATTTCAATAGAAATTACATAATTTAAACCTTACCACTCTTTCATGATCACAAGTATATTTCCATTTAGGCACTTAACATTTCAATGCATAACTTATAAGTTTAACGTGGCATAATCCAACCACAACTTGGCCAAGGCCTAGGCATTTGCACCAAACATGTTAGCATACAAGATATAAATCGTAGGCACATTAACATAAATAGCCATTTAGCCACAACATGTATCTCATGAGTTTATAACTTATTTCAACCTATATAATTTTCATGTATCATCATATCAAGGATGTTCATATATGTACATGTCATAAAACATATCGTTCTCTTACCGTTTCTTATCTGAATAATGCCCGTTGAACCATTTAGAATACCGTTGAATACCCGGGATAGCTCACACATAGTGTGCTAAATCATATAACTATAATTTGTCAATTCTAGTACATGTATGCTCACACGAGCTGTGAATCAGAATGCTCACATGAGTTGTAAATCAGAATGCTTACATGATCTGTGAAAATGGGCCTGCTCATACAAGCTATGGGTCAGAACGTAGCTACACGATGCTGCTCACAAGAGTTGTGAAGTATCCACAAAACATGTCGGACCTCAGCCATCGATAGAACGTTCAGGACCAGCACCCGAATCATATAAACCCTAATGACATGTCATTTGTATCCTATGAATTCCTAAGGTTCAAATAAGGCTCAGTAATCGTCGTAAGTCGTTGGATTTAAGTCGTTTCAAAACACGGTAAATTTCATACTAACATATATATATATAGATTTAATCACAATATAATCACATATTAACATTAAATTTAATTAAAATTATACAGAATACAGTTCATACGAACTTACCTGGCTAAATTGCAGAAATACCAAAGTTTAGGGGTATTTTGGTAATTATCTATTTTTCTTGGTTTTCCACTCGATCTTGATCTAAATTAATAATTTCATTCAATATATTAATTTAGACAATAAAAAATCATTTTATGCAATTTTTCATTTTTGACATTTTACAAAATTGCCCTTAAAGTTTTACTTTTATTCAATTTAGTCCCTAAGCTCAAAACATGCAAATTAACCATTTTTACCCAAAATTGAGCATAGCTGAATGTTCATGGTATCCAACACAGCTCATTCATACAAAAATTTCACATTTAATCCTTACATTTTTTCTATTTTAACAAATTAGTCCCTAATCAATAAATTCATCAAAATCACTTAATAAAATACTTTTAAATAATAAATAATATTTAAAATTCATCAATTAACATTTAAAATCACAAGGTTCATCAATGGAAACATTCAAAATCTTTAATAGTTTCAAAATCGAAGGTACGAGCTAGCTAGACCTAGTTGCAACGATCTCAAAAACATAAAAATTATTAAAAACGGATAGCTTAGGGACTTACATGCATAATTTTAACCATGGCTGAACCTAGCTTCATTTCCATGGAGTTTTCTTCTTCCAATTTTAGTGACGAAGACACTAAATTGATGATAATAGTTTTTCTTTTATTTAATTAAAGTTCAATTATAAAATTATAATTTTGTCCATTTAAAATTCAACCAATTTTCAAGCTTTTAATTTCCAAAACCGTCCACTAAATTCTTAAATTTTCTAATTACCACTTAAGTCCCTTTTCCTTTATTCAATAAACCATTTAATCACTCAAATCAAATATTGACTAAATTTTACATCTTTTACAATTTAGTCTTTTAATTAATTAACTATCGAAATGTTAAAATTTTTCAACGGAACTTTAATACCACCTTAATGACACTCCTAAATATTTTTATAAATATTTACGGCTTGGTTGATATAAACAAGGTCCCGATATCTCAGCTTTTAAAATCACTTGACCTTAGGGTCATATCACTTAAACTTAATAAATCGCTTATAAATCATAATTTATCAAACCAAAAACCTTTTTAAAAACCATACTTGACTCATAAATATTAAATAATAATATTTATGAACTTTCTCGTCGAGTTTGGTGGCCCATAAACCACTACTTTTGACACCACTAAAAAACGTGTTGTTACACTAGCACCATTAGACCGAAGTCGTTTAGTTACCGACCCACAGCTCACAGAACCAGAATGAGGTCCAACGACCCTCTCTAACACCCTAAGCATGGCTTGGGACAATGCGTCATCCCTAGCCGAACGATTATGAGACCCAGTCACAGCAGTAGGTGTAGTTGGGGTCTCACTTGTATCCAAATTAGGCATACTACCCATCGAGGACGACTCAGCTCGAGTCCCTCTACAGCGCCCGCCACGCCCACGAGTACCATGGTCACACATTCCATGAGCACTAATCGTAATCATAGTTTTATCTACATTACAATGTTATATGTATCAGTTTCAGTGTTTATTAGCAAGTATTTTATGCTTCAAATAATTATCAAAAGTAGTTTTAGAAATTTCAGAAATTTTCAGTCTCTAACTAACTCAGTTCAGTTTTAATCATTTTAGAGTTTTCTAAATAAAGTATTTCTAAGTTAGAAGTACTTACAGGATCGACGTCGAAGACTCGGTATATCACAAACTTACTTTTCAAATTGAAACTAAACTTTACTCGAAAAATAGTTTTTACAAATATAATTTTGAACCCAAAATTTTCACAACTCGAGTTTTACAACCTGACTCTAATACCACTAAATGTAACACCCCAAACCTGACCTAGACGTTACGACTGAATTCGGAAGTGTTACGAAGGAAAGTTATAAATCTAACTTTTTTTCTTGAAATCATCATAAACCGTTGTCACTTAGTAAGCCCATTTTGTTTGGAAAACGTTTTGTGGTACTTTATTTAATTAAAACCGTTGTTCGTTTACGTCTTTCAAATAAATTGAATATTTTTGCGATGGAGTTTCATAAAACGTTATATTTTGGTAAACGGGGTTTGTTTTCTTAAAAATAGTTAATTTTAGAAAAGCAGACATTTTTATAAAAATCGTTTCATCAATTGTCATGCTAGAAAACCAAAATAAAAATCCGAAACCAAAAACAATCCCAAAATTCTAGAGAGTCGAAATTACACTTAACTCTCAAAACAGAAATTTAAGTAAGCCAAATTCAAGTAATTAAAGTTTTACAGCAACGTGGACACAACCGAGCTCCATCGCACAAATCTGCCTAAGTTTAAGGGTTACTTGAAATCATCAAACATACAAAGAGTGAGTTTTCTTTTAAAACTTAGTGTGTAACCCATACGTATACAAAAATTCAGATTTGATCACAAGGCAGAATAGATACAAACATACACTTAATACAAAATCGTCTCAGAATAGTACAGATGCAGATATATATAAATCCTACCTCCATCCTCTACACACCAACTCCGACCATACCAACATACCACGTGGGGTATAAAACACCCACCGAGCCCTACACACCACATAGTGTCCTCACGACACTTTCCAAAATAATCGTAGCAGTGCTGCCAGTATAATGGCGAGTTAACGCCTCAAACATAACACTTTCTCCATATAATACATAACCCAGCCCATAGTCAAATACAAACAGAAGTCAGATATATCTGAATAACATATACCAAAATATATATATCATGCATGCTCGTAAAACATATATTGAACATGCTTATACATAATAGATTAAACATATAGCATCATATAACATGCATTTAGGCGTTATTTACGTCAAAATCATACTAATAGAAGAATATATTTCATGCTTTAAGGCTTATATAACACATACCAACCCCACGAAAGGCCCACAGTTGATCGAGACGACATGTATGACCCTTGAGAAAAATTCTAAAATTTGGGCCCACACACCCGTGTGGTCGACACGGCCCAAAATGGTCTAGACCATTTGTCACACGCGGTCATGTGTTGCACAAGGCCTACCATATGGCCTGGCACACGGCCGTGTGGTATCGACAGGTCCTAATTTTAGCTTTTGTTGTTTACCAATTTTTGAGTTTTTCGTTACATACCTGGCTCAATTTTGATGCGAAAACAACCACGAAACCTCTAAAACTACCAACGAACAACAATCACACACACGAACTAAATCGTTAGAGTAAAACCCAATGATTCTCAATCTTTTCCAAGCCGGATGAAGAAAGCCAGGATATCCAAAACTGTAGCGATTCAAATGAACGATTTGTGAACAGAATCAAGGGAGGAAGAAAAAGGGAATTGTAGAGAAAAGAAAGAAAAAAAAGTTAAGAAAAGAGGAGTTTTTGGGAAACAAAATAAATTTAAAATTAAGATAATAATCTCAACTCCCCACTACCCCACTAACAATCAAATCCCACCAAAACCGACCCATGATTCTCATCCAACTACCTCCGAATTTTAATTCTACCTAACCTCTACTACACCACCGGCACACACCCACAGAAACAAAAATTATTGCCAAACGCCCACTTAGGGATTTGAACACAAGACCCTGGTCCAAGCTAACACTTACCATTTAAACCAGCAAGCTTATTCTTATATGAGTTGTTCGAAAATATAAAATAAGTCAAACAATTAAGGATAAGGCTAGGAACAAAAAAAAAATAGCAAAATTTCCAAAAGTGGAACTTAAACCCAAAACCTCAAATATACACTCATATCACTTAATCACTGAAGCATATACTTACTTGTGACAAAATTCATGCAAACAAAATTTAATAAATTAGGGTGTTACAACTATAATATAACATAATACAAATATTATAAACAATTATAAAACAAATATATAAGGAGATGGGTAATTAAAATAAAATTGCCAACCAAGGTTTCCATGGTTCTATTTCTAGAAAATAAATAAAAATAAAAAATTACACAATTTTTCACCACAAGGAATTCCTTGGGTCTTCAACCGGCATCGCTCCATCTTCTCATTGCCATTGACTCCTTTTGAAAAAAATTACATTTAAGTCCTATATTTGTTTTCGGCTCACAAGAATTCTATGAATTTAAAAAAAACAGTCCTATATGGATATGATAGTCCACGGTCTATTTCCTAAGAACCACAACCTTGGTAAAAAAATAACAATTATATAACACATATATAATATCACTTTCTATGTAATTGAATCATTCAATAAGAAGGAAATCTATTTTGATTACATGTTAATACTTATAAGTAGAGCACAACCTGGCTCTTATACTAATTGTTGGAAAAATATATTTTAGGAAAACAAGAGTTTTAAAAATTTTCTAAAACAAGAACTTTGTTGTGTTATCTAAAGTAATAAACACTATAATATTATATTAAAAAAATATTATCAAGATAAGTATCAAATTAAATTTAATATTAAATCTTATTAAAATAATATTATTTTTGAAATAGTTAATCTGAAATCAAATTATCCGATAGAGTCCCAGTATGAGTGTGATTCCTTCACTGCTCAACCACCGAAGGCCCACTCGCCGGCCATGGAATATCATCGTCGCCAACACCGACACCATTGTGTCCGATGGTGCCATCGCAGGTGCGACACCCTCACAACACCTTAAGTTGATTCAACTGTTGCCGATTCGACTCGACCAGTCCGATCTAGCCATTGGGTGGACCGTCGGCCCAGTTTCACATACCAGGCCCAATTCAACCAATTTTTAGGTCTCTCATTTTGGATTCTCGGGCCTAGTTTTCGATCTTAAATCCAATTTTAAGTTCATTTACCCATTGGGTCAATTTTCTGACTTGAAAATTAATTTTTAAAAATATCATATTAATTTTAATTAATTTGATTAGTTTAATTTTACTTGATCAAAATTAATTTTTCCAAAAATCACTTAGATTTTCTAAATTAATTTTTCAAGAAAATTCTTTAATAAAATTCTCTAGTTGAAAATTCTCACGACCGCCTAATATAATTCCACATAGAATAAATTGACTTAATTAAATTATTTCCAAAGTCGTAGAATTTTCTTCTAATTCAAATGTAGCTCGATCGAGTTTTTATTGAGCTAGCCGATGGACCAATCTACATACACAATTAGGCTCTAGTAATTGCAATTATGTCTAGAAGTATCGTTCTGATAATTCTTAATTTGCTTATCATGAAGTCAGTCCACAAGAAGTACCATGATTGAAAAATCCTTATTAAATACTCTTTACAAAAGGAATTCATTCAACTGCTTCGTCCAATGACCTCGTCATGCATGTGTTACTCTCATATGATATCCTTGACTCATTTGAGTTAATATGTTCACCCAATACAATCCTATTTTATCTCATTGTCACCATTGTGTCTTCTTAATGATTAATATGACCACTGTCAACAAATGACTATGATAAATTGCTCATTTGAGAACAAGTAACTCGTGCCCACGTTCTATATTTACCAATCCACACAATGCCAATGAGAGGATATTGTTAACTCTTTAATCGAGTTATGAATTCCATTATTGAAAGCCATATCATACACAAGTCATGTACCCAACATATCGGCTATGGGCTCGATCATCTCATAAGTCTTCACTTATATCAAAGCACATGAGTTAAATACTTATGGTTAATGACTAACTCAGGATTTAGGTAAATCACACCATAAATGTCACAAGTGAAGTAATTCACAAACGAAGTAATTCACAAACGGATTCAAAAGTAATTCATCTTGGATCCAGTGCAATGTGTCATTCTTCCAATGAATAAATCTATGTCTTTACTCGTGGATTCAACTACTCTGATAGCCAAGACTAGTCATTTCCCCAATTGAAATTGTAGATGACATAATAATCATTCTAAGTATTTGAATCAAATGCTCTCTTTATTTCTTTTACAAGATTATAGACTCGTTTAGATTATCTACTAAATTAAGTTGTCTTTCTCGCTATGTAAACATTCTTATAGTGTCACTTATAACCAGTTTGAACTTAAACAATCAATGAGTTAATATTTGTTTGTTACAATTTTTCTATGCATGCAAAACATGAAAGACAAAAACATAAAAGGCATAGTAGTGAAATGTGAAATTAACTTTATTTATTTGTTCAAATACATAGAAAACAATTACATGTTTACTACAATATGGACAATTTCCCAACACAAAGTGTGGCGTACCTTAATCTTGAGTGGATGATGGACTATGTATATGTGACTCATACACTTTGATGTAAGTAAAAACTTGAGTTCAAATAGAAAAGAAGCCGAAAGTTGGTGCGTTTGGTATACGACTTCTGTAGTATGTAGCATCATTTACAATAGTGGACTTCATAGCCTAAGACATGGGTAAATGATATCCTCTTATTGGCATTATATGATAGATGAAAAGTAAACGTGGTCATGGGTCTTTCTTCTTTGTGATGAATGCCTTAATTACTATTTGATAGTAATTGACTTTTCATGAAGGAAGATGTAATAGTTACTATGAGATAAAATAGGATCATATTGAGACAACGAATTTATCCCAAAGAGATTAAGGATATCTTATGAAGGTAACACACCTATGACAAGGTCATTGGATGAGTATTGATCAAGTTGCTTTCGTAATGGTATGTGATTAGGGAAAGCTTAGTCACTATAGTGGAATGACTTCGTAACTAAATGAGTTTATAATTAATAGGCAAAAAGTAATAACTTAATTATAAATCACTTGAGTCCTAATTACATATGTCCAATCGATCGCTTAAGTAGATTGTTGAAACCAGAAATGAAATTGCATGTTGAATCAAATGAGCATAAATGATAAACCATATCCTCCTACATTCGTAAGAATGTCATTGCCAATCAAGCTAAGACTCAACCGACTAGCTAAAGTTTAACTTGGTTTTTATATTAATTTCTTATAAATATATTTTTCTTCTATATTATATATTAAGCCCCTAATTAAGTTGGTGTAAGGAGTCAATATGAAAGATATTATATCATTTATAAAGTAAATTATATTATTTTAAAAGTATCTTGATATTTTTTGCTAAATTAGCTAAATACGCCGAAAAAAAAGTTAATTAACCAAATTGGCCCTTTTTTTAAAATTTAGGGAAATGAGTTGTTTTTGGAGAAAGAGTGTGAAAACGCGACCAGCTGGACGCGCTTTCTGCACAATTGGCAGGAAGGCGCACCCAGCTGGACGCGCTTTCCGTTTAAGTCGCATTTTCTGACTTTTATAACATAATCAGTTTCTCAAGTCAGATGGTTAAATGTTAGTGGTTTTTTCATTGAGTCCTGGGTTTGATTCTTCTTCCACTTACATTTTTATTTTTT
The DNA here is from genome assembly GCF_025698545.1 of Gossypium raimondii. Taxonomy (NCBI): domain Eukaryota; kingdom Viridiplantae; phylum Streptophyta; class Magnoliopsida; order Malvales; family Malvaceae; genus Gossypium; species Gossypium raimondii. The sequence continues at coordinate 42,476,663 of NC_068575.1, read as the reverse complement.
ATTTCATGTTATTTTAAGTTTTTTTTGTATTTTTAATTAATATTTATAACATATTAGCTCCCTTGGTTAAATGGTTAAATAATAATGATTTTATCATCGAGTCCCGAGTTCAATTCCTCTTCTTTAACACATTTGTAATTTTTATTCCATGTTGTTACAATTTTTTTAATTAATAAATATATTATTTTAAAAAATTTATTTTTAATTCATCTTTTAATTAATAACTCTTTTATTTATAAAATCAAATAATTATTACAAATATCATTATTTTTAGTAAATATAATTTTTATAGGTGTAAATTTTTTGTCAATCCATATCATGAGTGTAGTAAATTTTAGTATTATATATTTTGTATGTGTATTTAAAATATTTCACATATAAACATAAAATAATAATTATATTTGAAATAATTATTTCATTTTATACTATTAGAAATCGCTACACTTGCAATATATGTGGAGAAAATAAATATTTGACATATAAATATTATATATAAAGAAAAATATATAAAAAATTAGTTGATGTTTATATTATATATAAAGGAGTTATTAATTTCAAATATTTTTAACATAATGATATATGTAAAATATATATTTTATTATATAATTACATAATTATTACTTGATTTTATGAATAAAAGAGTTATTAATTAAAAGATGAATTAAAATAAAAATAATATATTTATTATGTAACGCCTCAAAAATTTGAATGTTTGACTAAGAAATATTAGCGTAATCATCTTTATTTTTGTGGTTATGTGTTCTGCTGATGTATTTGAGGTTAGGAGTTCGAGTCGTGCTTTTAAAAAGTTTTCCTATTTATTTTAGCATAACCTTTTTCCCTCAATAGTTAATTTAAGTTTAATTCTGTAGAAAATTATTACAAGAATGAGCTTGATGGTTTGATGGTTAAGTTTTTGTATTCTCTTTGGTTTTGTGTTCGAATCTCGGCGTGTGCATTCGTAAATATTTTTGCTTATTGTTGAAATATTGACTGGTGGTTTTAACCATTAAAAAAAAGTAACATTCTTTCTTTTTCTTTCTTCTTTTTTCTTCTTTTTTCTTCTTCTTTCTTTCTTTTTTTGTTGTTTGATTTTTCGTTCCTCTTTTCCTTTTCTTAAAATTTTCCTGGTTCGTTCCTTCTCGTTGGTTGTTGTTAAATCCTTGCAGTATATTCAGGTTAGTATGTACTTTGTATTGTTGATTGAAAGTTAATTGTGTAAATCTCGTTGTGAATTTCTTAAAAATGCCAGGTTGTTCTGTTGAAATGACTTTGTTTTTGTTGAGTCGAATTCTTGTGATTAAACAACTTTTGGCTTCTTTATTTTAGGCATAGGTGTCGGAGGTAGCGCTTCCTGATAGATTATTTGAGTGGTTGCTGCTAATTCGTTGGTAAGCATTAGTTTTGTTGGAAGTTTATGTTGAGGTTTTTGACATAGTTCAGTAAGGGTTAAATTGTGCGAATTAAGTTGTGGTAGTTGTTACATTGGTTTTCGGTTGGTTAATTTAGGCTCTGGGATTCCATTGCGTTGTTTCTACGTCAAAACTACTTTAGGCGCGTACTGAAAACCTAACTTTCTACGAACTTCGGACGCCGAAAAACATGGTTGTCGACGCCATACGGCCTACTGTTTGCCACTATGGACCACATGGGCGAAGGACAAGGGCGTGTGTCCAGGCCATGTGACATATTATTTGTATATTAGGACCACACGAGCAAGTGACACGGACGTGTGTCAGGCCGTGTAAGGCACATTGGCGATCACACGGTCATGTGCTACGGTGTGTGGACCAGTATTTTAAATTTTTCATTAGGGCCGTAAATGTCGTTTCTAACAAATGTAAGCCTACCGTAGGGTCTGTATGGTCTGATTTGGTTATAAAATCCACTGGCTGATAATCTGTTTTTTGTATAAACTGTTATTATGTACATAACAATGATATTGTAGACAAGCGAGTAAATGTAAGTTGTTTTAACTGGGTATGATCTGAATCTGTTACTTGGCATACTTATATCTGCATCTGTTAGTTTGCATCAGCATCGGAATTGAGACTTTATAAAGAAGTTAGTGTGACAAATTAATTACATGTTGAATCTGGTGGAGATTTATCATATTCTGATCTGGCAGCTATGCTGCGAACATTCTGAAACGTAACATATAGTCACTACGCGGTGTGTAGGGATGAATGGGTACTTAATGCCCTATACGGTGTGTTGAGATGAGTGGAGATGGTATGTAACAAATGAGAAATCTATATTTGAATCTGATTTATTCTGCATCTGAATATAATATGTTCTGCATCTGTATCTGACATACCATGTAACTGTATTCGACTTACTCTGTTCTATTTTGTATTTGATCCTGAGTACCGAATAATGTACGAGAAATGAAATTATAATTGTAGTTTACTGATCATTATTAAATGTAAGTTGCACACACTAGGTTGCAAACTCATTTAGTTGTTGTATGGATTTCAAGTGACCCATAAACTTAGGCGGGTCGGCGTGGCGAGAGCTTGGTGATCTCTTTACTTCTTATTTAATGTTTATATGGATTTAGACTGTTATATGTGTTTCGGGTTTCAGACTATGAATTGGACTCCATATAGACTTAATTATATATGATCATGTTTGTCAAACTTTAAATAGTTAAAAAGTAGGTTTTTCAGAAATAATGTGATGTAATCCTCCAGACTTGGTCTTAACTAGGCCATGTATAGGGTGTTACATATTAATTAAAATTAATTAAAACTTAAAAACTTTAAACAACATAAAATAAAAATTACAAATGTGTTAGGAGGAATTAAACTTGGGATTCCAGGATCAATTTATTATTATTTAACCATTTAACCAAAAATACTAATATATGAAAATTATTAATTAAAAATAATAAAAAGCTTAAAACAACATAAAATAAAATATATAAATGTGACCTAAGAATAAAACCACTAATATTTAACCATATGACAAGAAAAATTAGCTATATTAGAAAAGTAAAAATTGCGACTAAAATGGCACGCACTTTCACACACTCTTTTCAAAAACGACTTATTTCCTAAGTTAAAAAAAAAGACCTACCTATTTGATCAATTAACTTTTTTTCGACATATTTAACTAATTTAACTTATAGTTTTATATCCTTATATATATAATACACATAATAAAATTTGATCTTATTTAAGATCATTTTACCATTTCAACTTATACGTCTTCGTTTGCTTTTATAAAGATATTTGTCATATGATCTTATTTTTCACTCAGTGTACCATAGTCTAGTTTTTAATTATGTGATTAAATCCATGTTGTTCCGTCACATTAGTATATAACGTGAAAAATAAAATTAGGTATTAGAATAAATGAAGTTTTGATTAAATAATAAAATATAAGTGTTGAAAATTATAAAACTAAGGTATTAGATTACCCTAAAAATACTATAAAATAAAAGTATTTTATAAGAAAAACAGCTTGAAAAGAGGTTTTAATATAAAAATTTTACATAAAAAAGGAATGAATCATTTTTATTTATTCAAGAAAACAGGCATTCATAATTTACATGAAAAATAGATAAGATACAGCCAAAATTAATAAATATAAATCATATAAAAGGTTAAAAAATTTGTAAGATCAATTTAATTTTATACTAAAAATAACAATTATTATGATGATGTAATAAAAATCTGTTCAAAATATTTATAGCTTCGTAGGATGTTGTTACCGTTGTAGTTACATCCCAATTCAAAGGATTGAGTGCAAAATTTTCAAAAGAATAGAGAACCTAACTAGACAAATACATAGTTTGTTTCTGTGAGAAAAATGTGTAACCATCAGACCAGACCAGACCACACTATTTGCTCTCTTAAACTTGGGCAGCATATCACCAAAATGAGAACACAAACAAAAGTAGTAATAAAGATTTGAAGCCTCACATTATTCACCATTTCCACTTGAAATCAACTTCAATCTACCTTTCTCTGCTCGTTTTACACCCTTCTGCCAAAAATATTAAAATTGTAACAACGCAAAGCTAAAGTCAATCAAATCCCATCCACTGAGCCAACAAATGGAAACAGCATCACATAAACAACTTTACTATTTCTTTAATTTAATTCATTCAATTGGTTTCTAACTGTACTTTTTCGCACCTACCTTTAAATTTTGAATGATATTTTACCTCTGAATCATGATAGGTAACAAAGTTTTCTACTATAAGACTGTTCGTTGAGACGTTGAATGGTGTAAAAGTTCAGTCATGAGCAGTCAATACCATCCAACCATGATCACATAATGACTATATAACCTATTGGATAAACAGGTTGTGTATTCTATAGTATCCCCCTGGTTCATCAAATTAAAGTGCAAACAACAGGAAGAATAACTGAAAGAAAAACAAAAACTAATTGGTTAGATGTGCTTCCTTGAGTAAACCAGGGAAACCCCAAACAGATAAATAAAATCAAATGACACTTCGGCTAATTCAATTAAAGGATATCTCAGAGTAAAAGTAACCCCATTATCACGACATTCCAATTGAAACAATCATTAAAAGACAGGAAAACAGAAATTATCATGAGACTAAACATGCTGCAACCGTGCTCCAAGTACAAGAGCATATAACATGGGTAAGTTATTCAGTATAGATCCCAGCATGAAGAGGAAATCAACAATATCAAATCACTGGAACTCGTAGAACACCAATAAATAAGGGGAGAAGAATGCATAGTAAGAAAAGAAAGTTTGCCTCAGCTCATTGTTCATTTGTCTCCTTACAAACACACTACATACAGCAAACAAAGGGTGTTTACAGCTGCAAATTCATGTCAAATTCAGATATACTGCAACTGACAAAGAGGTTGAGAGGCACAAACCTACCTATTTCAACTAGAAACTTTACCAAGCTCTGATGTCAATCAATTGACCTAATCTCTTATTCATTTTGGCCATATGTACCAAAGAATTCCATAATAGAAAAACTTGAACCATCAAACCTTAAGTTTCCATCCCCTTGCATGTTTTGAAATATACCAAAGTCCTTGCACCACCTTGACAAATGCCACTTAATTGGACCTCAAACTCTAGAAGGGAAAAATCATCCAGATTAAGATTATCTTTAGCTTTGGGAGAACTAAGAACTGATTTCCCACCAAAAGAGGCAGACAGGTTGCTAGCAATCGTCAAGGACTAGTCTCTAGTGTGAATTACTAAAAAGAAAACTTGATATTTCTTAATCCATAAAAGAATCGATAAAGCTAGAAGAGCAACTTAGCTAGAATGGCATACCATGAAAACAATGACTATAGAAGATTAGCAACAAAATTTTATAGCTCCTGCTAGGGTGCTATGTGTATCCAACTTCTAGATCCCACCCACTTAATGCAAATTCCCCAAAAGCAAGATGAAGTTTCATAAAAGGATCAAAGAGCAGAAATTATACTTGAATGAAATGTAAACTACGTATAAAACCCCAGAAGCAATTAAAGAAAAAGCTAGTTGCTTTTGTTCATCTACATGTAAAAAGTTTACTGAACAATCGCACGTTAAGCAAAGCATGTGTTTAATCAAATGCTGAAATGCAAGAATTATTCTAGATCACACGAAGATATGCATAATTAACAATGAGAAGAAACCTAAATCCTCACCGTTGGTTGGACTGGAAGAGGATCAAGATCCACGGAGCGTATGGACATCTTAGCAATCTCACTAACTGCATCCTCTCTAACCCCAGGCACATCGCTGGTCAACTCCTCGTAGGCAGCCTCAAATGCCTCTTGCCAAAACCTCGGTAATCTAATCCGACGGCTGTTAGTGTACACATCCCACATGTGCTTCACCACCTTCTCTCTCTCCTCCATTTCCTAACCGAAAATGAAACAAGAAAAGAATTGAGTAGCGAGAAGTGAGAACAGAACTTTAGGCAAAAGCAGAATTAGAAAAAGAAAAAAGAAGAAAAGGAGAAAATTTGTGGGGAACATACGAGAACGTCTAGATCGTCGTGAATATGGCTATCAAAATCATCTGAAAAACGGTTGAGGTTACCGGCTGACCACCGGAGAGTAACGGTTCCGGTGAACATCGACCAGAATGCCAATAACAAAATCGCCGCTAAAGCCCAGAACTTGTAACGACCTTTACCAAATAAACTCGAATCTGAGCTTTCCTTCTTCACATTCGCTAACGCCGTTGTTGTCGCTGCGGTTGTCGTCGGCAGAGTATCGTCATTCTTCATTTCCTTTTTTCTTCTTGCGTTCTTTGTTTAGTAGAAATGGTGTGGACTTGGATTTGGAAGGAAACCGACAAAGGGAACTGATCTTTGATTCGCCGTTTTAATTTTGATCCATTTGCCGTTTTGAGGGAAAAGGACGGAATTAGTAATTGTATGTAAATGTCATTATATTAATTTGTGGACGATATTGACCGTTGATGTGAATCTGATGATAGATTTGACGGTTTTGCCAGTGTTCTTGTCAATTTCATTTCTCATGTAACCCACCGACTCCACACGGCGCCGTCTCTCACTTTGAGATCGCATTTCTTTTTAAGGTCAAATTCTGCTACTAGTCCTTATACTATGAGAAAGTTGCATATCTAATCCTTATACTCTAATTTAGTTAGTCTTAATCTTTTTCTTTCTTGAATATTGATATTTCAATCCTAATCCAATCGGTAACAGCTAGGTTAGATCCTGCTATTAGTTACTTACTATGCTAAAATTGCGAATTTAGTCTCTAGTTTTCAATTTAATCATTTTAATCTTTATACTTTTCAAATTTTGAAATTTCGGTCTTGACTTAAATAAGACCCATTAAATTCATTAATTAAAATGGTATTATGCATATAATAATATATTTACAGCATTAAATTTTAAAAATATCATAAATTAAAGTTTAGTTAAATTTGAAATTTCAAAATTTACAAAATTATTTGTAAGAATTTGAGCTACGGAAGGTAAAAAAATAACATTGGAGTTTTCTAATTAGCTTTTTTAGTACAAATATTAAGTTTTAAATCAATAAAACTTTTATTTTTCATTAACGAAATCAAATAAAAAAATAAAACAACAATAATGTTCTAAGAAGCAATTAAGGGAGAAATCTATCACTACACCAAAATAGGTCTTTAGCGGCGTTTTTTATGCCTTTAGCGGCGCTTTCTAACGCCGCTAAAAATATTTGCGGCGTTTTTGAAAGCGCCGCAAAAAACGCCGCTGTTGTGAACGCCGCTATAGAGCAGGACCTTTAGCGGCGCTTTTCCACAAACGCCGCTATAGAGCAGGACCTTTAGCGGCGCTTTTAGCACAAACGCCGCTATAGACCAGGACCTTTAGCGGCGCTTTTCGCACAAACGCCGCTATAGACCAGGACCTTTAGCGGCGCTTTTCGCACAAACGCCGCTATAGACCAGGACCTTTAGCGGCGCTTTTACCACAAACGCCGCTAAAAACATATCTTTTAAAAAAATAATTTTTTAAATAATATTTATTTCTATGATAAATATTATATTATATTTTAAGGATAAATAAAAATATTATTTAAATTAAATTTTCTACAAAAATTTTAATCAGAAACTAAATATAAAATTTAATGAATTTAAATTTAGAATTTAAAATAATACATTAATAACACAATTAAAATCTAAAAGTTAGAACTCTTAAGTAAAAATAAAAATTTAGAATCAAAACTAAAATAAATAATACATATTCAAGGTAATAAAACATACAATGCATTTTTTTACTCAAATAAATAATACATTTACTTAATCAAGGAAATCTTGTACATCATTGAAGTCACACCATCAAATCTGTACCCATCAAACTTATACTCCTCCAGCCACCATCTTGCATATGAAAGAAGATACCTCAATACCTAAAGCAACAACTAAGAAAAAATATTTACAACTGGAAGGGAGGAAGCCAAAATCTTTAAACAAGAGCTATTCATTAAGAAATGTTTAGGTAGAAGTACATACTTCCCAGCTTCCATAATTAAAAAGGCGAGAATCCCACACCGAGTGGTGACCCCTTAACCCCGTGCGGAAGTAATGTGCATCAGTTCCATCAAACATGTTCAGCCCATCTAACACATTATTGGAAGCATGGTTGTATTCATAAAACATCATTCAGATACACAGGTAGATAAGAAGATAAAATTAGCAACTTAACTATAGAATAAAAATGAACGGGGAAATAGCAAACAAATGCTTTCACAACAAGTTGGTCGTGAACAATCATACTAGAAATTTTATAGTATTCTAGTCATTTATATATTCTCAATCAATTACGACTTTGCTTCTCTCTTTTAGATTTATTTTTTAGCAACCTTTTAGGAAGCAAAAATCAACTAGAGAAACGAAGGAGTAAAAGTGACAACCAATAAGAGCCTATATTCTCATGGCCATATTTGCATCAAGTCTACTGGAAAAATGAGCATAAAGCCAAAGCAGGAAAAGAATAAGAGTTCAAGTTCTCATTTTATTTACAAAACAATCAGGGAAAATGTTGGCATAAAAAGTATAACATCAAATATAGCTGAAGGGCATGTTTCTAGAAATTATATTCTCCTGCAGACATAACTATATAGTGAAGATGAAACAATTATAAAGAAAATTATAGCTTTAGTACCTTTAATATCTAATGAGCCTTGCACATGGTTGGCATACAAAGACGCAGGAAAATTATAGCTTTAGTACCTTTAATATCTAATGTTTCATAATTGCCCAAACATAAACATGAGATTTTAAGAAATAAAACAATAGACAATAATTTAAAGTTTCTAATATTAGTATTTATTTGTAATAATTATATTTAGTTATATTAAATAAAATTATTGATAAATTTTATTTTATTTAATAATGATGATGTATAATATTATTATTTATTAATGATAATTGAGACCCATGCATCCATACATTATAACCTAAAAATCAAGCATTAATTTAGTTTTCTATGTTAAAAGATAGAACTTGTTTTAAAAGGTATTAATCTGAAATAAGATAATTGACTAATATGTTATATTAACTTCTTTACTTGTATTTAATATTTTTAGTCATTATTCAAAACAAGGTTAATTTTCCAAAATTTAAGATTTTATTTTACTTTTCAATAATTTAATTATGTTTATTAACTCTTACAAATTAAATCTTGTAATTGGACAAAGATTGGGATTGATACCCACTCCACTACAACAAATATGAAAATATGGAAAGAACATAGGAAAGTATGTAGAAATAGAACAACGATGAAACTGTGAAGACAAAATAGAAAGAAATAAAACAACAAATCACAGTTAATTGGTCTCTTATATTAGCAAAATAGAAGCTAAAATATTTAATCCAACACAGCTCCAGTTTAAGCCACTCAGTAAATGCATTGGAACTAAATGTGTTACTTGAGCATAAAACATACAGGCATAGAAAACTGAAATCCTCCTCTTCTACATGCCTCTATTAGGAAAAAGGTAATTTTTGGTTTGACATATTCACATATAATGAGAGAATATACATTTATCATTTTGCGGATGTCTAAAAACAGTAGGGAACAGGGATTTAGATTTATACCTGCCTATAATTTGCTTCTTTTGAAGTAACATGTAGCAAACAATTAGTCTATATGAATAAAAGAAATAAGAGTATATAGTAATATCCCTATGCTGAAATACGCATATTCAGTTATATTCCAATTCATATAACTACTGCTAGGATTTAGATTCATAACTGTTGATAATTTCTTTGAATCAATCTATAGGAAACAATCATCATCACATAAAACCAAAATCAGAGAGCAAATAGCAATTTCACTCTGCTACAATATAAGAAGATATTAAATCATACTATACCATTAATGCATGATCCATCATATTCCAGTTTATATAATTATTAGATATAATATGATTAACCCAAATGAAGACCAACCAACATATTTAAGCATAAGGGTATGGGCAAATAAATTACCTTGATTAGCTTTGGATTATTGGCGGATTTATGTGAATATCCCTCCATAAAAGAGGATCATTCTGAACTACAGATCGCAGAGATGTGCAAACATTCTCAATAACAAAAAGATCCCGCACACCCAAATAGCCAAGCGCCAAAATAAGAGCTTCATGAGGGGTTCCTTCATGTCCCTCAGCACGAAACTCACAGTCCTGAAATTCTTCATTTTCCTGATCAACCGAAACCATATCTTCATCCCCAAAAGACAAAACATCCTCTACATTACAATGGAAAACCACTGTCAAACTACCCAATACAAATAAAAACTAACACGAGACTAAACTAAGTTACAGGGAATAAAACAATTGAAAATAAAGGCACGACCTTCATTTTCAATGCAACTAGCTATGGCATTATCTAACAACTCATGCTGAAGTAAAAAAGCTAGCAATAAGAATATTTTCCATTCACACTTCTTCTCTTTGCTTCAGTACTGAGCAAAAAATAGTTAGCAAAAGAGTTAGCAAAAGTAGCAACTAACTGCTACCTGATGAACTAATCTCAGCTTAACGAAGCTCAATAGTTTCAAATTCTTAGCTAATTAATCTTCGAAGCTAAAAACAACATGAAAAAAATTATAAAAGAAGGCAAATAAAGGAAGCTTAAATAATAATTCAATTGCTAACATGATAAAATCTCTGTATTTGATCTTGTGCATCAGGAGGTATCTCTCTTCCAGGGATGAAGGGATTTTTCTGTATGTAGCTAAAATCTTTAACCAATCAAATATTCCACAATGAACCAAGATAAGAACACAACCTCATCTTTAGATGGTAGCGTGGAATTTTTGGACTCCTGTACAATTTGCTCTTTGGCATCCTCCATGCCCGACGTAGCTCCTTGTAAACCCCATCCCTAAATATTTACTTGCTGAAACATATATGTTCTGCATCAAAACCAATTATATAATTGCAGTAACAATGAAAAACCCCCAAATACCAAATATTTTACAATTAATAACATGCCAAAAATTTTACATTACATTAAATATTACAAATACTAACCATTGAATTTAATTAATTTGAGGCAGAAGAAATGAGGTCCTTACTTAAGCTAGAAATACGAATTAAAAACCCTATGAATATCAAAACCTAACAAACAATCAAACCACAATATATTCTCCAACTAAAATTAAAAACAACCCTACATAAAAAAAACCCTAGGTGCTAACAATTATTTTACAAGTTAATTCAGCAAATAAATGACGATAAATTGGAACTAAATTCAAAGATTGGAGGAAATAAAATGCGAAATTGAAAAATACCGAAGTACCTGAATATTTTTCAGCACTCTGAATGGATCAGAAATTCAAAAGAAAAGATTTGAAAAATGGAGTTTGAAAAAAAAATACAAAAGAAAAAGAGGAAAACCAATAATTAGACTACTAAAAGCAAGAACAGGAACACAAGAAAGAGAAAGAGAGAAAGGAAAAAACACAGAGTTAATAAGCTTTTGGGTTTTTTTTTCTTGGACGTGGGAAATTAGGGATTTTGGGGGGAAAGTTGGGAGGGAATTTTATAATATGGCGCCTGTTTTTTTAAAGTGAAATTATTTTTTGTGGTGTTTTTCATAAAAACGCCGCTATTGCTGATCTTTTGCGGCGTTTTTCACAAAAACACCGCAAAAAATTATTTCATTTAAAATAAAACGACACTGTTTTGTTATGCTAAAAGGGCGCTACTTTTTTAAAGTAAATTTTTTTTGTGGCGTTTTTATAAAAGCACCGCTATTGCTTAACTTTTGCGGCGTTTAATATATAAATTAAAAAACACTAATTAATCTAAATCCTAAATCCTAAACCCTAACCCGAGCCCAAATCCCTAACCCTTAACCCCTAAACATTATTTAATATATAAATTAAAAAACACTAATTAATCTAAATCCTAAACCCTAACCCGACCCTAAATCCCTAACCCCTAACCCCTAAACATTATTTAATATATAAATTAAAACACAGTACTAATTAATCTAAACCCTAAACCCTAACCTAACACTGAATTCATAAACCTTAAATCCCTAACTCTTAACCTCTAACCCCTAACCCATAAACCTTAAATCACAACCCTTAAATCAAAATCCCTAATCCATAAATATCCCTAATTCCATAATCTATAAACCTTAAAATTGTAAATCTTAAATCGGCCCTAAATCCTAAATTGACCATATATATACCCTAAATCATATATATTAAACCCTAAACTATAATGATAATTAAATTAAATATTTTAAAATTAATACTATCGTATCTTTTACAATTATATTTGAAATTATTTAATATATAAATTAAAAATCAATCAATTATGTACCCAAAAATTTTAAAATTATTTTAAATAATAGTATTTTAATTTCTCCATTTTTAACAAATATTTTCTATATTTTTATTTCAAATTATTTCTACGTGTCATTATTTCAAATTTATCCATTTTAACAAATATTCAATTAAAATAAATTGAATTTTAATTAATATAAATAAACAAAATAAAATAGTAAATAGACAGATAAAATATTTTTGCGGCGCTTTTCTAAAAACGCCGCTATAGATCTGAGCATCAGCGGCGCTTTTTTAAAAACGCCGCTACAGATCTGAGCATATTTTTCTATATTTTTTTATTTCAAATTATTTCTACGTGTCATTATTTCAAATTTATCCATTTTTAACAAATATTCAATTAAAAATAAATTGAATTTTAATTAATATAAATAAACAAAATAAAATAGTAAATAGACAGATAAAATGTTTTTGCGGCGCTTTTCCAAAAACGCCGCTACAGATCTGAGCATCAGCGGCGCTTTTTCAAAAACGCCGCTAAAGATCTGAGCATTAGCGGCGCTTCTTAAAAAACGTCGTTAAAGATCTGAGCATTAGCGGTGCTTCTTCAAAAACGCCGCTAAAGCCCCGAAAGGTAGAAAACGATGCCGTTTGGCTTAGGTTTTTTGCGGCGTTTTCTAGAAAAACGCCGCTAATGCTGATTTTTAGCGACGCTTTCCTGAAAGCGCCGCTAATGCTCGATCTTTAGCGGCGTTTTACGTAATGCGCCGCTAATGCTTGATTTTTAGCGGCGTTTTTTGTCCAAGCGCCACTAAAAAATGCTAGAGACATTGAAATTATTAGTAGCAAAATCCAAAACCAAAATAGCATAAAGAAAAGAAGGAAAATCATTCCAACTAGAACGAAATGCTGATGATTATGAGCTGCTCTATTAGCACGGAAGGATATTAGTTGAAATTGAGATTTCAAACGTAAATAGTCGTGAACAATGGTGCCAAACTAGGAGATGTCTTGCTTCAGTTTAGTAATAGCATGGACAGCCTCCTGGCAATCGGTTCATGCAGCCAAGACAAAGCCTCTCTTATCGACATGATTTTAATAAGTTTCGCTTCCATCCCGACCCCCAACGATCCAGACAAGCCTTTGACAAAATGGCCAGAGGGGTCACGAACAAGAATCCAAAGCCCCATCCACATTGCATTTCATCCAACCTTCCGGTGGTCTTTCCCAGCCATTTGTAGTACCTGCAGCTGTTTGAAACTTTCCCGAGCATCGTTCCAATCCTGCAAATAACCATCACAAAAAGACACAATTCGATTAGGAGACTCGTCAACAGATTTCCAGCAAAGAAGGTTTCAATGGAACCAAAAACTCCAAGCTATAAGCAAAACCCCATTCTGCTGTGCAAGACCAGCATTTGAAATATAATACACAAGAAGTTCATGCACCGATTGGAAATTTGTACTAATACCAACACACTGCCAAGCATCGACAGCCTTAGAGCAATGCAACAAGATTGTTACGGTGAATTGATTTCATTTCTGCCAAATTCCTTTACCAGATTGTTAAGGTGTTGGAGTTCATTGGAAAGAAAGAAGGGCTGCAACTTCCATCTGGTTTTGCGGCCCGCATTGCTGAAAAGTCAAACTGGAATTTGAAGATGGAGAGAGAGGGACGGTGAGTGGAGGGGGAGAGAGAGGGGGCGGTGGACGGGGAAGGGAAAGGTCATTTATTTTTATTTTATTTAATTATATTTTAATAAGACGATGACTTAGTGAAATTTGATTGGTTAACATTTTTTTTTTTACTGAGGGCAGTAACAGTTACAGCAGGTATCAATTTCTGTAACGGAATTAAAGTTTAGTATCATAAAAAAATAATTTAGGTACTTAACTCAAATAAATCTAATAGCTTAGGTAGCTATTATCAATTAAACCTTTTCATTTAAAAAATATTATGCAAATACTACTTTTTCCCATATATATATATAAGCTTAAACGAGTGGATCGATCAATAGGCCAGCATGTAAAGTTATCTCTTTTGGAATATTTAAATAATAAATTTTACACAAAAGTGAAAAAGAAAGCAGAAAAATCTAATAGGGAATACGAACCTTTTAGCATTAAGCATCTTGTAAAGCAAATGGCCAGTAACTTGTCAAGTGCTTTACTGAGTCACTATAGTTAATTATACAAATATTTTTTAATTAAAATAAGTTATATTATTCGAGAATAATTTAATTTTTTTTAAATAAATAAATAATAATTTGTATATGATAAGATTTGGGGTTTCTTACAAAAGTAATATAAAAATTAAAAATTATCAAAATGTTATAAATTTTTTATTTACCAAAATATATATAATTTTTTTATTTACCAAAATATATCAAAAAACCAAAAAAACAAAAAAACCTCAAAAAAAATCGACCGATGATGGCATTGATGGTCACACCAATGGCATTGGCGGCACCAAAGGTGCCAAAACCATTGGCGGCACCAATGGTGCCAATGCCATTGGCGGCACCAGTTGATAATAGGGGGGGTCGGTGGTGGGGGGCAGAAGGAGAGGGAAAGAAAGAAAGGAGAGGAAAGAAAGAAAAAGAAGGAAAGAAAAGGAAAGGAGAAGAGAAAAAAAGAAAGAAAGAAGAAGAAAAGGAAAGGAGAAGAAAAAAGAAAGAAAGAAGGAAAGAAAAGGAAAGGAGAAGAGAAAAAAATAGAAGAGGGAAGGAAGGAAAAAAAAGAAAAAAAAAGGTAATTTTTTTTTATAAATTTAATTTTTTGTAATATTTGTGTGTTTAAAATTTATGTTATGTACATTATAGTTATTTTATTATTTTATTTAGCATATATATTTTATGAAATATATTTAGAATGAAAAAATAATGGTATGTACATTGTATGTTGATTAGGGATTTTTTATGAAATTTACTTAGAATTTGAAATTAAAATTTTAGGAAAATAGCATTAAAAGTAAAATGACAAAGAAGTATGTTTAAGAAAACATAAAATACGAAAAGAAAAAGGGAATTGTATATTTATCGAAAATAATAAAATGCTAAAAATGTACATGTAATAAATTTCAAACATAATAAATTGAAATAATGTAAAATTATAAAATACAAAATTACGATATTTTTAAAATAATAAAATGCGGATAAAAATATGAACAAATGGTCAAGTAAGAGTGTATTAGTAAATTTTTTAAAAATTCAGAAATAATTTATACAAATAATTGAAACAAATGTACTGAAATAATATAAAATAATAAAATACGAAAATAATATAGTTTTATTGAAAGTAATAAAAATCGGGAAAATAATAATACGACCAAAGGGCAGGGGAAAGGGTTTATTTCGGGTTTTTTACCAAAATATTACAAAAAAATTAAAAAAATACCAAAATATTATAAACTTTTTTTTTATTTACCAAAATAATAGAGGAAAAAAAAATGGTGATGGAGGGGAATAAAAAGGCGGCACCAATATGTGGCTAATTACTTTTAATCCCTCCTTATTTATTATTTTCTTTTATTCCCCCTTAACACACTAAATTAATAAATTTCAAACATTATGCACTGAAATAATGTAAAATTATAAAAGACTAAGTTTATGATATTTTTAAAGTAATAAAATGCGGAGAAAAAATACGAACAAATGGCAAAAGTAAGAGTATATTACTAACTTTTTAAAATTCAGAAATAATTAATACAAAATATTTCAAAGAAAATGTCTTGAAATAATTTAAAACAATAAAATACGAGAATAATATATTTTTATTTAAAGTAATAAAAATCGAGAAAATAATACGAGCAAAGGGCAGGGGTAAGGGTTTTTTTACACCAAATTAATTTAAATAACACACTAGATTAATAAATTTCAAACATTATGCACTGAAATAATGTAAAATTATAAAATTAGAAATTATGATATTTTTAAAGGAATAAAATGCGGAGAAAAAAATACGAATAAATGGCCGAAGTAAGATTTTTTTACTAACTTTTTTTCAACTTGCAGGCATCGAATCGCAATGGCTCGATTGATTCGAAGCGATATTAGACACATATCTAATGCGGCTAATAACGCGGTATGATTTATTATTTGTTAATCAGGAGTTCTATTTATTTAAAAAGGATATACGCAGTATATACAAATAAATTATGTTATCGTAATATTTTTTCTATAATTTAACACTATCAGGACTCGTTCCGAGTATTAAGAGGCCGTGTGAGTGTTACAAAGATAGCTCCGGATGCACGATTGATGCCGTACTTGGAGCTAGCCGGATTTAGGTCATTAGCATTGATCCGGTCCTCCGACTTGCGCTTTGATTTATTATCTGCGCTAGTGGAGCGGTGGCATCTGGAGACCCATACTTTCCATTTTCCATGCTGGGAGTGCACAGTGACCTTGGAGGATGTTGCAGTGCAGCTTGGGCTCCCAATTGACGGGAGTCCCGTAACGGGAGTATCTTCATTCACTGATCCGGCTGCAGTTTGCTATCAACTCCTGGGAGAGTCACCAGAGGACGGTGATAAATATTTTTTCGGCATAAAATTTACATGGCTAAAAGCCAATATTAGACAATTATCAGCGACCGCCACTAAAGGTGAGTTGATGTGCGCTGCTCGAGCGTACATCATGCATATGATAGGGGCAGTACTCATGCCTGATGCAAACGGCGACAGTGTGCATTTGTCGTACTTGCCCCTACTAGCTGATTTGTCCACTGCTAGGTCGTATAGCTGGGGTTCTGTTGTTCTAGCAACGCTGTACCGGGAGCTTTGTCGGGCGACAGAGCCGCAAGTTAAAGACATCGACGGATGCCTCATACTGCTGCAGTCATGGGCGCTTTATCGGATGCCGTTTTTGGCACGCGTTAGTCACCAACCCTATCTGTATCCACTGCCACTCAGGTGATAAAATATAAATTGTCATTACTTGTAGTCATAATATATTGAGTAATGTTACCAACCCTAAACCCTATACTATTTTTTGTAGGTGGACCACCCGTCCAGGCATCGGGAAGTCGTGTGATGTCCCGATATACCGACTGAGGATTGAACAACATGCCTGGGAAGGGGTAAGCTGTTATTCTAATATTCATGACATCTATTCTATTTATATATCTTACTCACATGTTACCGGTCTAACTCGTTACAATGTTATTACTCATGCAGTTTATATGGATGCCATACCGGAGGCCGAAAATTACAAATGTTGTACCCTCGTCCGCACTCGTTGATTCCTACATATGGTGTACTAACACACCAATTATAAATTTCAATGTCGTCGAGTGGTATCACAGCGATCGGGTGCTTCGGTAGTTTGGCTGCATCCAACCCATCCCGGATCTGCTGTGCCAGTTGGGGGATGATCACGGCTTGACAAAGAGAGGAAGAGTTCAATTAGACTGGGGAATTAAGCACCGCAAATTTGTCGCACTGTGGAACGATTGATTGCATCGAATTCCTCAGATGGTTATGGCTACCGACCTGCAACCATCATTGGAGTATACCACGGCTCCATTGTGCGCAACCATTGTCGGAAAGATGTGTTTACCTGCCCCTCCATGTCACTATCAAGTCGGATCATTCCTTGCCGGAAAATATGTGGCTCTAACTCGTACGCTGCATACGTATTAACGAAAAATAAGTTCTAGTAAGTCGATAACATCAAACATTACAACTTATATTGAAAAGATTAGGTTATCATTTACCCATTGCCACAACTTGTCTCTTCCAGTCTGCATTCTTATAATCTTTATGAAAGTTAGACGCAATGTGACGAATGCAGTAAATGGATCTCCACGGCACACCGGAACGCCTAATAGCTGCAATTAAACCCTTCCCTCTATCGGAAATGATGCAAATGTTATCGTTCCTAATAACATACCTCCGCAGATTTGTGAGGAAGAATTCCCAAGACTCCATGTTCTCTTTATCTACGATAACAAATGCTATCGGGAGCACGTTTCTGTTACCGTCTTGAGCAACTGCAAGAAGCAGTATCTGTGTATATTTCCATACAGCCAAGTCTTATCCACCTGCACAAGTGGCTTTGCAGTGGGGAAATGCCCGCACACATGGATCGAACGTCCAGAACATCCGATGGAAAATCCTTTTTGCCGGCTGTAACTGGTCATCCGGGCCATAATATGGACTTGTCTGCAACTCAATCACAGTCCCTGGTACATACTCCCGCATAGCAGCTATCCAACCTTGAAGCTCGTTATACGACGAATCGTAATCCCCATACAGTTGCTCCATCGCCATCTGTTTAGCTATCCATGCCTTCCGATATGAGACTCGATACTGGAATCGTGCTTGCATTTCCGCAATGAGTACCGAAACTTTAATGGTCGGCATGTCCTTCACCATTGGCATGATACACTTACAAATAGTTTTCGAATCAAGTTTTCCATGATCTTTTGTCATATGTGTTGATGTGCATGTATGAGGACCAACAAATTTTCGTATCTCCCACATCTGAGAACTTCTAATGAATGCAACTCGTACCCGCCAATTGTAGCCTTCCAACACTCCCCAACATATATTGTCGGAGTAGACACGGAGACTTTATAATCCACTAATATCTTCATGCTGTACCGTTTAATGGCATATACGCACTCTTCTTTACAGCTGAATCTCTGGCCTATGAATAACTCATCATCATCAGATGTTACAACCAGCCCGTGAGAATGAACTATTTCAGGGTACTCCGAAAACTCAGCTACATACGCTGCGTCGGGGTCTATGAGCGACATGTGTGGCCCAAGATTATTGTGTATCACAATACGCCGCATCTGCTCCCCAACCGAAGAAGCGTTAATGCCTTCATCGTTGTTGACATCTTCATTGTTAATATCATCAGGTACATCGTCCACATCGGGATCACCGTCACTATCGACCTCTTCATCCCAATGATCGCCACCACCTTCTTCTTCGCCAGCACCTTCTTCTTCACCACCAACCATGTCAACATCGGGTGTAATATTCAGGTCGATACCGATCTCACCCATAGTTGATTCACTATCAACGTATGATATTGGAGCCACCATCCACGGTTCTTCAGCCCGGTCTTCTTCATCAGATGCATTAACATCTTTATTTTGCTCCATACCGACTAACTCAGCAAATAAGTGAATCGGTGCATTCTTCTCACTCCCATTCCCACAGTAGAGATCGACCATTATCTCCACGTCTTCATTGTCTACAAGTTCCATTTCGACGAATTTGACCGGATTTGTCGAAACTGGAAACTTGTAGAAAATTTTTGATATCCTTCTCCCACAACGTCTATGAATTTTTGCATTAATCCTTGCCTTCATTTCATCGAACGATACATTTCTATTAAATCTCATTGCTATTTGTTGCCAACATTCAAATACACATCCAACACTTGTTGTCAAGATGACTCCATCGAAATAAACGCATACAAGAAACTTAGCATCCATCTTCAATATTTAATCACAAAAAATTAAAATCTCATAAAATTCTCGAACGGTAACTAAATTACTTAAAAAATTTAATGTTTCAATATGCAATTTTGTACCGAAAACCGTTTAACCACTAATCCTTATAACTAACACACTAATAATATTAATAATTTTATACTCAAAATAATACACACTAAAATTATTAATTTTACTAAAATAATAACTAACTAACTAACTATAATAATAATACTAGTTTTTACTAACTAGTTTATTTTGGTAAATAAAAATAATAAGTAACCATAATAATAATACTAGTTTTTGCTAACAATAATATTACTAAGTTACATCTTAATACATTAATAACATCTTAATACTAACAACAACAACAACAACAACAACAATAATAATAATACTAACTAATACTATTATTTTGAGTTTTATTAATCTTAATAACTAAACTAAAACAAAAAATATTACAAAATATACAAAATAATAACAACAATATAATCAATTATTTTTAAAAAAAAACCTTCTTTTTCTCTCTTTTTCTCTTCTTTTCCGCAGCAACTCTTCTTCTCTTTTTTTTTTCTTTTGATTTTTCTCCCTTCAGCTAGACAGATCTCGGTTTTATAATACGAATAGTGCCGCCAATCAGTATGGCACCATTGGTGCCGCCAATGGCATTGGCACCATTGGTGCCGCCAATGCCATTGGCATGACCAAGGTGCCGTCACATCGGTCAGATTTTTTTTGCAGTTTTTTTTGTTTTTTTTATATTTTGGTAAATAAAAAAAATTATATATTTTTTGGTAAATAAAAAAAAGTTATAACATTTTGGTAATTTTTATTTTTTATATTATTTTATAAAAACTCTAAGATTTGAGTCCAAACCAAATTACATTTGTAAAACTTTCAATTTAACACTCAATTAAAGTTTTAGTTTGATATTTTATACATTTCAATTTTTATTATACACATTTTATTACCTTCATCAATTGTATATATATATATATATATATATATATATATATATATATATTAATGTATTTGATTAAATTAGCATCACAAGTTAACTCAACACCAACTCAAGATTGATGACAATACCGTGATAAATAATTTTAATCTAATTTTTTTCATTTTAATATAGTACATATTTCATGTGTTATTATTAATTAGTTTCAAAATATACATTTCATTATTTATTATATATTATTTTTAAACACACATTTATATTCTAAATTTGTGATTTTCACATACATACACATATAATAAGATTTCTTATATATAATATATTTTAACTAGAATATATATCCGTTTATTATATTTATATTGAAAATTTATTTAGATAGCATGAAATGTATACCATATTTTTATTTTTATTTTATTTTTTAACAATATCAATAACCTTACCGGCTAATATATCAGTAGCGTTTGTTTTTTGTAAGCTCCAATTTTACTATTATACTTTATTGTGGATTTAGTATTTGTATTTTAACTTAGTTATTTTTAATTTTATATATTTAGAATTTAGAAATTTTAGTTTTAGCCAAATAATAACTACTAAATTCATAAAGTTAAGTTATGTTATTTTTAAAAATTGATGTGTCAAGCGTATTAGCACGTGTAATGCTATGGTTGTTTATTATTTGGTTAAATTTTTATTAGTCCCTATACTTTTCAAATTAGTCAATTTTAGTCCTTATACTTTTCAAATTTTAAAATATTAGTCCTGACCCAGACAGTAACAGTTAAATCTGTTTGGTTAAATTTAATTATTAGTCATGTACTATGTGTACAGTTGTAGTTTTAGTCCATATTCTTCGATTGGACCATTCTAAGTCCCTATACTTTTTGAATTTAGAAAATTTTAGTTTTGACACAAATGACAGCTTGTTAATCCATTAATTAGATTTTTAGTTAGTAATATGTGAAAATAATAAGTTGACATGGCATTACACATATGATAATATACTTGGCACATCGATTTTGAAAATAATGTAACTTTTGTAATGAATTTAACAATTATTGTTTGGTGATAACTGGAATTTTAAAATTTAGAAAGTACAATGACAAGGATTAAATCCACAACTTTTGCAAAGTATAGGGACTAATAGAAGAAATTAACTTTGCTATTTTCACATATTATTCACAAAAAATCAGTTAATAGATTTAACACCTTTCGCTTACATTAAGACTAAAATTTTGAAATTCAAAAATATAGTCACTAAGAATGCTTCAATTGGTGAACATGGACTAAATCTATAACTTTAATCATAATACAAGATTAATGACATAATTTAACTAAACAAATTTAACTGTTATCATTGGGTCAAGGTAAAATTTCAAAATTCAAAAAGTATAAATACTAAAATTGATCAAATTGAAGTATAGATACTAAATCCACAATTTATATAAAGTACAAGGTGTAATAGTAGAATTTGACTTTTTGTATTAACTATGACTTTAATATGTTAGACTTTGATATATTATGGAAATATAAAAGGCATATTTATGAGTCAAAATGCTTGTTGTGAGCACTGTCAAATGTTCGATTTCGTTTAATGGGGGAGGTTGGGCCAATCTTGCATAATCAGGGGTTGTATCAAGGGATCCGTTGTCCCCTTATTTATTCACCCTTTTGCACCGAAGGTCTTAGTTACTTGATAAAAAAGGCCAAGTCTAGAAGTAATTTGCATAGGATTTCAGTTTGTAGAAGAGGTCCCAGTGTCTCTCATTTATTTTCGCTTCAATACTAGGCTTCCTATTTGCAATACCATCATGGCTTCTCTGGGTGTATTTAACTTGATAGATCATGGTCTTATTGGTCTTCCATCATTGGTTGGGCGTAAAAGAGAACAATTAAGCAAGAAAATTTTTAGTTGGAAGAACAAGTTGCTTTCAAGACTAGGAAAAGAGGTACTACTCAAAGTTTATTGTATGAGTGCATTCTGGTGGCAATGACCGTAAGGGAATTTGTTGAGTGGCTTAGGAAAGGTTATGTGCTCCCAAAAAGTTTGAAGGTATGGGGTTTCGTGTTCTTTATTGTTTCAATTTAGTTGTGCTTGGTAAACAAGCCTCACGGTGTGGAGTTATGCCTCGTATTTTTCGATTTTTTTCCCAGTTAAACTCTATTTTTAGTTTCCCACTTACACTTTCATTAGTGCAGGTTATTTTAATATTAGTTTCCCAGTTAAACTCTGTTTTTAGTTTTTCACTTAAACTCTGATTAGTGTAGGTTATTTTAATATTATTTGACCTACAAGTTTAGCCTATAAATAGATCCTTTTTTCACATTAGAAAAATAATTTATTACACATTTAGGTATTAGCTTTTATAAGCTTTTAGAGAATTTTGGGTTTACGTTTTATGGGTTCTTATTTTAAATTTTAGAGTTTAGTTTTATCTCCATCTTTTGTGCTCTACGTTTTTTTTCGTTATAGTGAAATTATCTTTACCCGTGATTTTTTTATCTTTTTTGGAGGGTTTTTCCACGTAAAATATTTGTGTTCGATCTTTTGAATTTCTTCGTTATTTTACTTATTTGTTGCTTAACTAGGTTTATCCCTAACAAACTGGTATCAGAACTAGTTCAATTTCCGCAATCAACCCATTCAAAGATAGCAATAACAAGGTTTGATATTGATAAGTTTGATGGCATCAAAATTTTCAATCTATGGCAAGTTCAGATGGCGGCAATTCTGATTTAAAGCGATCTTGAGAAGGTCCTTATAAAGAAGAAGTCTGTAGACATGGATAAATCAAAATGGGATAGATTAGATAAAAAAATTTGTATCCATGATTCAATTATGTTTAACAAATAATGTGTTGCAACCATCTACGTGACAAAGTCTCTGACTAATCAATTGGTGTTGAAACAATGTTTATACACGTTTCGCATGGACGAAAGTGAGCATCTTAGAGGTCATATAAGTCAATTTATTATCTTTTGAATGATTTAAAAAATGTTGAGGTCTAGATTGGCGATGAAGATCAGACTATGTTATTATTGTGTTCTTTACCCCCTTTTACAAGTCTTTCAGTGAGACCCTGATTTATGGCAGCGATGATCTCTCATTCGAGGATGTGAAGAGTCAGTTATTGAGCAAAGACAAACTCGACAATGAGTTGGGTTTGGTTAACAAGTCAGATAGGCAAGCATTGATTTTGGTAGTATCAAGGAAGCGAGACAAAAGATGTCGCCATTATAAGAAGTTAGGTCACGTTAAGGCAGATTGTTACAAACCGCGAAATAAAAGGGTTGTTGAGAGCAACAAGGAAGATTTAACTTGTGTTAATTTGACCAATGACAAGGGTGATGATTTCTTGTTGGTGTCAACAAGTGAAAGCTCCAAGCCTATGTCTGAGTAGATCTTGCATTCGAGGTGTTCTTTCCACATGAGTCTCAATAGGGACTGGTTCTTTACATACAATTCAGTTGAAGGTGCGGTTATGTACATAGGGAATGGTTCACTAAATAAAGTAATCGATATTGGTACAATTCAGATCAGGATGCACGACGTGACTATTAGGACACTGTTAGATGTCAGACATGTGTTTGACTTAAAGAAAAATCTCATCTCTTTGGGAATTTTGAACTCGAAGGGTTGTAAAATTAACATCAAGACAAGCAACATTAATGTATCCTATAGGGCTCTTGTTTTGATGAAAGGTAAAAATATTGACTATCTTTATGTTTTGGAAGGATCAACGGTGATTGCTGAAATAGGACATCCCTCGTCTGTTAAGGAGTTGAAATCGACTCGTTTGAAGCAGAGACAACTTGGTCATAGGAGGGAAAAAAGTATGACCATTTCGTATAAGAAAGGTTCTCTTTTGGGTGCATGTTTTGAAAAGATAGGGCACTGCGTTTGTGGAAGTAGAAGACTAGAAGACTTCCAGCTTCTAAGCACAACTTCGACTCAGTTAATATCCTGTATAGTTCGAGATGAGCCTGGGGCAGGCTTTGGAAAAGAAAGCGTCGTTGAAATATGAGTCAAGGTGGAGATTTGTGAAGTTATGCCTCGTATTTTTCGGCTTTTATTCTCCTAGTTAAACTTTATTTTTAGCTTCCTACTTAAGCTCTGATTAGTGTAGGTTATTTTAATATTAGTTTCCCACTTAAACTCTAATTAGTGTAGGTTATTTTAATATTATTTGACGTACAAATTTAGCCTATAAATAGGCTCTTTTTCCGCCCTAGAAAAATAACTCATTATACATTTAGGTATTAGCTTTTAGCTTTTAGAGAATCTTGTGTTTACGTTTTGTGGGTTATTATTTCAGATTTTAGGGTTTAGTTTTATCTCTATCTTTTGTACTCTTCGTTTTTGCCGTTATAATGAAATTATCTTTACTAGTGATTTTTTATCCTTTTCGGAGGGATTTTCCATGTAAAATATTTGTATTCAATCTTTTCAATTTCTTCATTATTTTACTTGTTCGTTGCTTAATCGGGTTTATCCCCTAACACATAATTTATTTCATCGTTGGATAATTTTGTTTGTCAAATCTTTAAACCTAGATATTTCCTTGATTGTAATTTTCTTAAAGTTCATTTGTGTGGCATAGTATTATGGCGACCAAGCACATTGTTGGTATAGGGACCTGTTGTTAATGATAGGGGAGGGGCAGGAAAGCGAGAGAATATCATATTCAAATTGTTCGACTCAAGAAAGAAGGATTTAGATCTGACCTATAAAGAAAAATAAAAAAATGTAGAAATAAAGAAATCGAAAACACTAAAAGAAGAAAATTGAGAACAAAGAATAAATAAAATAATAAATAACTAAAGAAACAATTTTTTTTTAAGTGGAAGATGGAACGAGTAAATCGATGGATATGATTGATAGATGTCCAATGGAAACCTTTGAGATATAAACCCTAACAAACTCAATTAGGGGCTCTAATCAACTCTCCAAGAAATAATTCATTGATAAATTGAGGATGAAGAATGAATTCTCACGACTCATTGAAGAAAATAAAAAAGAAAACTACTTCTATAAAACGCAAGAGCGAAATCTTTCACAAAGAAATAACTCCTAGAGTTGAAAATTTTATTAATGAAAACAATTGTGTTTCTAATGAAAATAAAGAGACCTTTATATAGGCTAGCTAAGTACATCCAAACAAAACTCTAATTAATCTAAATAAAAGTAGTTTTAAACTAAGTTTTCTTGTTGACTAAGAAACATAAAACTCTTAAATAACTTAGAATACATATAAAATATCCAAAATTCGAAATAAATAACTAATAAAATAATAAAACCTAATAAATACAATATTAGACTCATATACAATAATTAAGCCTAAAAATTGAACCCAATATATATGATTTAAACTCGAATTAAAAGTTAAAAACTCGTAATTTCCATAATAATCCCATCTAAAAAATTCTGTTTGCACAATCTTCACTAAAACGGTTATAACTTGAGTTTTAGAACTTGAAATCGAGTGATTCAAAACGTGTTTCAAAGATAAAAGATAGATCTTCGAACACCATGAAAACATCTCAATCAGAAATGTCAAGATCTCATCCAAAAAGTCATTACAAGTTGATTGGTTTTCCAAACTTGAAAATTGACGCGTTCGATAAATAAAATTTAATAAATTTCACTCTATCTATACATTTATCAGTTGTCGTATAGGGTATAGTCATGATATCGAGATTTTTAATGATTCGTGGCTTATTGGTGATAGGAATTTTTATACCAAAGACGCCTTAAGTGTTCGACACCCTACTAAGAAACCATAAGACTGTTGGCAAGATAAGGATATCTCGACAATTATCTATTTTGCTTTTTTAAAATTTTTAATTTTGATTTTTTAAGCTATTGAATTTAGATATTTAATGAATTCACATATTTGAAGGATAATGTTGTTTTTTTTAATTTGTATTTAGATTTGAATAATAATACTCATAATTTTGAAAAAATAATGTATAATCAAATTTATAGATTATAAAAATTATACAAACACAAACACACTTATTTATATATATTAGGGTCCGTTTGATTGTGGGATTTGATTTTTCGAAAATTGTTTTCCAATTTTTCCAGTGTTTGATTGTGGGAAAACATTTTCCATTTGGAAAATCAACTCCAAAAGACGGGAAAATGCCTTACAATTTTTGGGAAATTGTCTTACCGTTTCAATTTCCGTAAGACATTTTCCTAAAGCTTCCAGGCATTCTTCTCCCTTCATCCAGTAAGCTTCCTTCATCCAATCTTCTCCCTTCCTTCATTCCTTCAAATTTTTTCCTAAAGATGTTCTTCTGTTTCTTTTCACACTACCAGTGTGGCCTTTGCTTCTATTTTTTCTGCTCCTGTGGGGGATATCCCTAAGATTTTCCTTTTTAGTTTCCCTAAATCTTGAGAGGATGAGTTGGCAATGAAATTTTACTTAAAGCTGCAAATGAAGAACACCCTTTTAGTTAGACACTTCGTTTCCTTGCTTATTGTTGGATTTTGTTGTTTGAGCTCAGTTCCAGTTTTGGCTCAAAATGGACCGCTCACAGATTATGTCAAGCTCATTTCTGGTTGGTGTTCTATAATTCGGTTTAGATTCCTACTATAATGTGAAGTTCTTGTTTAAGTTTTCATTTCCTTTTGTATTTTGATTGTTTGCTTTATGTTTCCTTTCTCGTGTTTGGTTGCTGAATTGTAAGGCAGATTGAAGTAGTTGGTTGGGATCATTGATGGTTTTGAAAGATCTGGTCTTTTGTTTTCTATTTTTGCCTTTTCCCCACTCTTACTGTATGTTTAACCCGTGTGATTAAGAGAAAGGAAAAGGGTTTTGTTCCTACTTGTTGTCTCAAATTGTTTCATATTTACTGTATGTTTGTTGTGTATGCAGGAGGGGTGAATTTAGGTGCATGGAATAATGAGATATCAGAACTGCCACAAGCACCAGCGCCAACAACTTATGAGTCTCCAAGCACGCTGGTGTTGGCAGCACAAAGGACAAATAGGCCAGACCTTCTGCGCCATTTCAAGCATTATCACGGTGGTTGGAATATTACCAACCGCCACTACTGGGCGGTAAAGTCTTTAGTCTGCCTTGCTTTCTTGATAGCCTTTTGATTGATCTGTTGAATCTAATTACTTTATAGATTGTTCACTTTTAGCAGTATTGGACTGTATATACATAAACATATATGTATTATACTTGAACTAACAAATCTGCATCTTTATGCTGAGGATAGATTGCAATCTGTGTCAAATGATAATAGATTGTTATTGTCAATAAGAAAGTGTAATTTATTCAACCAAAAACCGAAAAAGTTATTTTATACTATTTTAGGAAATGCTGAAGATACCATTACGCTAACATGTTTTAGCTTGCACCTTGTCCTTAAGGATCGTATCCTGCTTGCTAATATGTGTATCAGATATTTCTGATCAGCATTTTCAACTGTTTTGTGTGTAGTCAGTTGGATTTACTGGGGCAGTGGGATTCATATTTGCTGCGTTGTGGTTTGTTTCTTTTGGCTTGGTTCTTTTGGCATATAATTACTGCAGATGGAGAGTAAACATCAAAGGAAAAAGAATGGATCATTCTCAAACAATTTGTCTTATACTACTCATATTGTTCACTAGCGCTGCAGCGTAATAACTCGAACTTATAGAATTTCAATGTCTACAATGTTATGTAGCTTTTACTATCTTATTTACTTTGGTTCTGATTTTATTGGTGCCTTTGCTTTTCAATAGAAAACAAAAACGATAAACATATAATTAATTAAAAACAAGATGTGGAAAGCAAAAAGTAAAAGCAAGGCACCGAGCAAATTATCTTGTACTTATTTATGCACATTCCCATGACTGTGTGTGTGTTTTATGCTCATGTTCTTTCTTGTACTTATTTATGCTCATGTTCTTTTCTTTATCTAAGCCGCAAATTGTTTCTTGAACAAGATTGGATGCATTCTTCTTTCGGTTGGGCAAGATGAGTTTCATGGTGAAGTGTTGCATACTTTGAAATATGTTGTAAACCAGTCAGACTACACTGTGCAAATCCTAAATAATGTTACACAATACCTTTCTCTTGCAAAAACCATCAATGTGGCCGAGTTGTTCCTTCCTTCCAATGCCATTACTGACACTGACAAGTTGAACATAGATCTAAATGCAGCAGCAGATACACTTAGAGAGAAGACCGATGAAAACGCTGTCAAAATAAGAAGAGTCTTCAATGCTGTGTATAGTCCCCCTAAACCATTTGATATTGCCTCATTATTGTCAAACTAGTATGCAAATAAAAGTATTTCAAATTTGTTTTCAGGCAATTGGCATTGATCTCCGTGGCAGCAGTGATGCTAATTTTGGCCCTGCTTGGTCTTTGTAAGTATATCACTATAAAATATTACTGACTTGTATCTTATATATTTCTCGACCATTACCATGTCTTGCCGATCTGAAATTTTGTTCATAATTTTGTTGCAGTGTTGTCTGTTCTAGGGCACCAACATGTCATTCACATGTAAGTTCTTTCGGGGCCTACATAATGTTTTTCCATTTTTCGTCTATACTTTTACATGATGAAATAACTAAACATCAAACTTTTTACTACATTCACAATCCCTTGTTTTCCGAATTTTCAAATTAGTTATTTTCCTTATCTTATTGATCACATTTAGAATATAAACAAAAATGGAAAATAGGAAACTTGTTCTGAAATTAAATGGCACTTAGTCTGGGAATTCTTCTCTTTCGGTTATTCTACAACTTCACATCTCTTTCTGACACTACCAACAAATTGTTGCAGATTCATAGTGAGCGGCTGGTTACTAGTTGCTATTACTTTCATCCTTTGTGGAGTTTTTGTAATCCTGAACAAGTAAGATGTTAGACTTAAACTTTTCCTACATGCTTTCTTGTAAGAAATTTAAAATCCTTCTGGCATCCGCATGTTTAGAGATTGCTAACATTTGATACAAGATGCATCGGCACCTTTTGGCATTTGCTAATTCAAGGTTGCATGCTGAAACAATATCTCAAATGTTTGAGTTTTGTGGTCGTAGTTTGTTTGAAGAAATTGATCCTCCATGCCATTCTACTTATTTTCTTTTTCCCCCTGTTACCGTATATGATTACTTGGCTGATGTTCTTTGTTGGAAGAAAGCTTAAAGAAATTTAACCTTGAGTTGTATACGACAAAATGCCTATATAGATGTCATCGTCTGACGGATGAATGACCTGTTTTGTGTATTTCAGTGCGATTTCCGACACTTGTTTGGCTAAGGAAGAATAGGTGGAAAATCTGCATGCAGATACTGCACGTAGCAACATACTTCCTTTTATGTGGTGTAATATTATGCACTTGGACAATGTTATTACTATGTGGTGTACTATTAATTATGTATTTGGATAATATTATTATTTTCTAGTACTCATTGTGGTTTCGAAGTAATTTATAATTATTCAATATTTATTTTTTTAACACAATTACAATTAATTTATTTGATATTAGTTTTTTCCAATTTATAACGATTAATATTGTAGCTTAATAATTTAGTATTATTATAAATAAATCATTGCAATATATGTAAAAATAATTTAAAATATAAAAATTTATTAATATATATTAATATATGTAAAACAACTTTTCCGGAAAATATTTTCAGAAATCATCAAACAATGAAAATATTTTACATGATTCAATCAAACACCGTAAAATATTTTCCAAGAAATCATTTTATGAAAAAGTAAAACATTTTCCGTAAATCATTTTCCAAAAACATTTTACTAGTAATCAAACAGACCCTTAATTTGTATATGCGTTCAACACACAGGTTTAATTGCATGAGAATTAAAATATAAATTAAATATTATTTTAGCATAATCAATAAGGGTTTTCAAAATGTAATTATGGTCGACTATATTGGTAAACGGACTTGTAAACTCTTTAATATATATTATACTTATTTAATAATAAGTATTATACTTATTTGTTTTAAATATGTCATATATTAATGTAAATATATTCATATTCAAATATATATATTTAATTATGTATGATAATTAATATATTTATTAAAAAATATACTAAATCATTAATTAAGGATAAAATTTATAGACTAATAATTAAATAAATATTTCAACTAATTAAAACTTTTTAATCTATGAACTTAAACCTTATCTATGGAGGAAAAATATAATATTACAAGAATGATTTTGACCTAAACTTTGCCAATGCCAATGGTATTGATTATGTCTCGAGAACGCTTGCAACTCGGTTTGGTCAGACTAATTGCCTTATTGTTCATGATATATGGGAGTAAGCATCAGAACAAATTGAGTCGAATCGAGTGAAAAAATTTCAACTCATATTTCATCATCCTAACTTAATTTAAAATTTTTCTAAATCGAGTTGAGTGAAATAAAATTTAAATCGAGTGAAATTGTTTAAGTTAAATTAAAAATTAAACATGTCAAATTAAAATTTTGTTACAATATAATTAATTTCATGTTAGAGCACATAAATTTGAAACTATATATGTTTTAAAACTTTTTCAAAGCAAAATAAGAAAAAAAATACTTTAATGTGATAAATTTGTATCATTAATTAACTTATTTAGGTCCCAAAATTATTATTTTAGAAATTTTTAAAATTTTAACTTTCTTTATATATTCTTTATAATTTTTTAAAAAATTTATAATATTTTAAAATATAAATTTTGGAATTTTTATAAATATTTTGAATTTTAAAAATTATTTTGATATTTTTTTTGTAATTTTTGTTGAGTGAGAGACCAATTTGCTCATTTTCAAATTTGACAGGGACCAAAGGAGTATTTATATCAATCTGTTATTCGAATTATTTGAGTTATTTGAATTGTAAAATTTAACTCGACTTGAACTTGAAACTCGAATTACTTATTCAAGTTGATTTGAAAAAATCGAATAAATCAATTTTTTTTTCAAATCGAATCGAATCGAGTTTTACTCAAACTAATTTTTGCCAACAAGTTTGGGTCTGACTGAAAAGATGAATCGTTAAGGTATCTTTGGTTAAAAATAGCTCATATATGTGTTCAGTCAACGAATTACCTTCAACACCATTAGCCTTGTTGTCCACTGATTTATCGGCTATAACGTTCGAAACCTGACTAGGTAGCTAAGAGCACCCTAACTAAAATGGACCTCCGATAGATTAACACTCAAAATTTGTAGAAAAAAATCAGATAAATTGAGACCTGGGGAGGGGGGGAGGTAAACAAAGACTAGGTTAGGGAAAGAGACAACCATGTTGGAGACAAATGAGTGCAAAAGAAGCCTTTTGTTTTAGCTTTTGCGAAAACAAACCCATGTCCCCTTAAAAGGGATGATTAAAGCGGAAGGAAAAAAGGGTGAAAACATATGGAATTTGGATGATTTTGTTTCATTGGATCCCCATGATATTAACAAACCCACCATTTTACACTAAGTAAAGGAGAATATAGGTTAAAATCATAAAGATAATATTGTTAAGAGAAACAACATGAAATCAAAAAATACTTATTATAAAATATTTTTTTATAATCTCACTAAAGAATTAATACATTATCGATTTTGTACTATATTAATCTCATGTACTATATGGTTCATCGGTTAATAAACTAATATGATATATAAAAGTGCTGAACTTTAGTGGGAAAAAATAGTTGATGTCTTTGACAAATGCATATGGCTTCAAGACATACTTAAACACAGAGCTATTCAAAAAAATATACAAAAAGAGCAATGGCGTAACGCTTCAAGCTTAAGATATCGCGTGTCTTCTTCCCTTCCTTCCAATCTTGCCGCTCCAAAAATCCTTCTGATTTCCCTAACCCTATGTTCAATTCCCTCCATTTACCGCCACCAACCGCACAAACCATCGTCCTTAGAGCTTCCTCCTTACTCCTCCCTCAAACATCACGTTTCCACCGCGTTCTCCTCAATGGGTTGCGGCCTCTGACCAAGATTTTCTGCGCAGTGTTCCTCTGAGACTGACTGTTGCAATGACTCACCTCCGCGACCAACACCAGAGTTTCATTGGGAAAGAGAAGATAGAAGGCACGTGATCACCAAAGTTCACGATGACGACCACACCCCCCGTCGCAAAATCTACAATATCTCTGAAAATGACGATGACTTTTTTATCTCTCGATCTAAGCCTCTCAACATGGAGATGAAGAGAAAACGACGATACAAAAAGAAGAAAACGACACCGAGCTTTGACGATGAAGAAACAGAAACCGTAGTCTCATCTTCTGGGAGCTTCTCGGCTGATTCCTTTTCAGAGTTCAACGCTAACTTGGAAAGCATACGTGAAACAATGCCAATGAGGCATGGAAAGAGGAGAAAGAAAAACAAGAAAGTGAAGAAATCAACTAGAAGGAATGAGATGATGATGCAGGAGATGAGCGAATCGCCAGCGAGATTGTGGAGCTTTTTGCAATGGGTGGTGGTACCTTGCACGGTGGAAGGGAAAGTGAGGGAGAGTTTTGCAGTGGTGAAGAAATCGGAGGATCCCTATAAGGATTTTAACAGGTCAATGATGGAGATGATATTGCAGAAACAACTGTTTGAAGATGAAGATTTGGAACAACTCTTGCATTGTTTCTTGTCTTTGAATTCAAGGCATCATCATGGGACTATTGTACAGGCTTTTACTGAGAATTGGGAGGCTTTGTTTTCTCGAAGATCGACTAGTGTTGGGGTTTCTTGTGCTCTTAATTAATAAACTAAATCATTATCAAAATTAATATAATAAATAATCAAGCTTTTAATTTCTTTTTTGTTAATGTTACTGTGTGTGTTTGCAAAATTTCTCATCACTCTCTAATCATAGCTATGTCACATCATTAACATTGTACTAACTAATTTTAGTTTAATGTTATTGTTCTTCTATCAGATCGTCAATCATGGGCAGTGGTTTCATAAGATGATTAAAAAAAGGGTGGTCCGCGTACATCTACTAAAGGAGTCATGAATTGGAGACCCTACATACAATTAACATTACTATATATAATCACCAACCACTGGATTGGTTGATGATTTAAAGCTTTAACCCACTCATCATGTAAAATGTTGCTTAAATTTTGGATATCCATGTTTCCCATGCATCAATCCCTATTTTCTCCGTTTT
This sequence comes from Gossypium raimondii, assembly GCF_025698545.1. Taxonomy (NCBI): domain Eukaryota; kingdom Viridiplantae; phylum Streptophyta; class Magnoliopsida; order Malvales; family Malvaceae; genus Gossypium; species Gossypium raimondii. The sequence goes on along the minus strand of NC_068575.1, from coordinate 42,442,868 downwards.
GAGGATTAAAGTATTATAAAGTTTGTTATAAGTTGTTTATTTAAAAAATAATAAAGTATTTTATGTACAATACATGAATAAATTGATGTTTTCTGTTAAAAAAATTTATTCATCTGTATTATTAAAAACTGACAAAGTTGACACATGATATGTTTAATGTACCTCATGCTAGCATACAAAAATTAATTTTAATAGTGAAATGAATGAATTTTTTAATAGAAAAAATAATTTACTCTTTGATATAATATATAAGAACTAATTTGCTCAATTTTAATTAAAGAGGGCAAAAATACAATCCAACTTTTAATAGTGAGATGTATACAGTGCTTTTACCCACTTTGCCCCATGATTGTTCCCTGGCACATGCATTTTTTTAAGTCAATAAGGGTCCACTTATTTTACCCGGCCATCATTCTTTAAGCCAGTGTGCCCTCCATAACCAAAAGAGAAAGAAACTTGGTCCCTATTCTGTCCCGAGTTTAATTAAATTTTATTTTTATTTAATTTATAATTATTTTTAATTTTTATGATATAAAAAATTTTATATTTAAAATAGTGATTCAAAAATATTTTTCAAAAGATACCATATAAAAGTTATAGATTATTTTTATTTATTTAAAAATTATTGATTTTTAAAATATTTTATAAAAAAACTTTAAAATTTTACCAAATAACATCCAAAACTCATAAAACAAAATTCAATTTATCAAAATAAATTTAAAAGTTTAAAACCAAAAATTAATATAAAAAATCAAAAATCAAAACCAATTTATAACAAACAATTGAAAAAATCCAAACAAAACCAACAAAAACGATATCACCCTTATCCATAACCATGAAAATGAAGCGTGTAAGTAGGGGCGAATCTAGGGGCTGGCAGGGCTAAAATAGAAAATTTTTCATTTTGGCTTTTTAAAATTTTTAAAATTTTAAATTAGTAAATGTAAAATTATACTTTGTCTCTCTTAAAAATGATAAAATTTTGATTTAATCTTTTAAAATTTACATTTTTACTATCGTAAAAAAATTACAATTTAATTTCGACCCCTAAAAAAATTTTCTACCTTCCCTGCGTGTAAAATTGTTATTACTTGGTAGTGTTTGATTAGTCCTCTTGCATGCATGTGCTGCTGCATGTGCATAACAGTGTCTATCAATGATGAATCCCTGCTTATAGTTTTATAAGGTTAATTCTGTTTCATAAATGGCACCCAAAGTTTCAAAATTTTTCTTTTTTGAACCCTTCACCATATAAAGGGAGAAGATATAAAATTTCACTTTCTGGTAAAGGATAATTTCAATATTGAATATCATACATGATATCAGGGATTCATTACCAACCTAAAGAAACTGTTGCACTCCTCCCAACTAAAACTTAAAAATATATTTTATTTTCTTCTCTTTAGTTTTTTTTTTATACTTACAATTGACTCACACACCTATGGCAAGTGTGGAGTATACCTTGCATTTATCGGACAGTTTGCAGAAACTTATCGAAGACAGTCGCAACCAGTCACAAAGCAGGGGCGACGTCACGATGAGGAGACTCGTGACGTCGCGATGATTTCTCCAATTAAGTAGTCGCGTTTTGACAGCTCAGCAAGACTCTTTCTCCCAGTTGAACTCTGATTATACCAGAGATAATTTAGTATGATTAAAACTCTAATCTTAGCCTATTTAAAGGGTTCATTGTATCCCTATTTTGAAGATGCCAATTAAAAGGCAACAAGATGTAGTCGTAGGATGAGTTTTAAAGAGAATTTCGTGATAGCTATGGAGAGAACTTTGTACCCAAGTTAGGGCTTCATATTCGGGGTTTGGGTTTTGTACATTTAGTATATTTAAGTTTATTTTCTTCATATTGTGCTCTCTCTTGTTCACTCACCTAGTGAAAAGCCGAAGCCTCCTTTGCCATGATTTTTTATCCTCTTCATCGGAAGAGTTTTTCCACGTAAATATTTGTGCCTAATTTGGTTCTATCCCCAACAACAAGAGTAAATGTAATGACCCAAAATTTTCAATTTCAGAATGTTTCATTTTGTGTCAAAATTGGTAATCCAAGTTTTTTAGGGAAGTCAAAATGAATATCGAGTTAGTTTTATTATATGTAATTAGTGGGTTGTAATCAATAATCAATTAAAATTAGATAGTTGGAGTTTTAAGGTATGGACTATTTTATAATAAAATCATAATTTATGGGGGGGGGGGGAATTTAAAAGTAGAAAATAAAACTAGAAAGAGGTGAGGTCCTTATTAGGTGATTGGCCAAAGGGTATTTGAACAATTAGTTGGAGTGAACAATTACCCATTTTATTTTCACGATAGTTGCTATTTTCTCTCAAATTTCCATTACCCGTTGATTCTTAATCAAATTCAATTGATTTTAACAAGGTAAAAATTATTTCTAACTCTTTTCTTTAGATTTCAATCCTTAAAACTTGAATGTTCCATCTCTTTTCCATTTTCACTATTTTCATTGGATTTTGGACAAATAAAGGTTGAATTTTGTTGATTTCTTGTTGTTTCTAGTTATATTTCGAGTGTTTATGAACTTAGATTATTATAGGATTATTAAGAATTAGATTTTGGTAGGGATTTGGCAAGTTCTTGATGTAATTGAGAGAAGACTGTTGAGTAATCTTTAGTTTCTTGAGGAATTTTGTATAGAGATTGTGTGTTTTTGAGTTGTTAATCATCACTAGATCATTAGATTTCAGTTTTGGATGGTTTAGATTGGAGATTGGTTGAGTGCTCTAGAGTGAATTTGAGAAAGTGAAGTTAGATTTAGGATTTTTAATTGATGTTTGATGATTTCCTAACTTATTTAATTGTTTTGACATTAAAATAAAATCTAAGGAGATTGGCGAATCATTGAAAGCCAAAAGGAAGAAAAAATAGTAACAAACGTGTGAGCGATTTTAATTTGTGCTCTCTAGATTTTTTATTTTACTTTATATGTTTGATTAAGTTAATTGATTAGGTTGACATGATGAATTAGGTAAATATATTACTTGTGAATGAATAATTGATATTGGATGGAGAATGTTGTTTGCTTATGCTTTAAGGTGTGTTTGATGTTTAACATCATGCTTAATGTACATGTTTGGTGCTTAGTGAATGGTTAATGCATGTTTCAATGACTAAACATCCCTATTAACCAACGTAAGTGTTTGGGTATAATTTCCATATCATAGGATATGGTGTACTAATGAGTTAGCTTTAAGCACTCGAGAGTTTTGGTGTGTTTGAAGGGTAACTTGTGTTTTGTATAGTTTCATGTGATTGGTTGGAAGTCGTGTTATTATTGACACCTCTCTTGTGAGCCTTGCAAGTTGTTTCTCCATCAACTGAGGTGTCTATGAACTCTTCAAGGCTTTTGGTGAAGAAATGAGAGAAAACCCCAACACGGGAACCATACCTACCATTGTTGGGGGCTTGACTTCTCTTGAATGAGTCATCCCCTCAAAAAAGGTCGTTTATTGACTATGAAAAGAAGCTACGAAAAATATAAAAAAAATATTGTTTTGTTTAACCAAAAGATTGATGCCTCTTTACAAAAATAAACTTGGTTAAAAATGACAATATTGTGGTATGGTTCTTAAATTTGGTGATAATAAATTCATTTCTTGGTACTTTAAAAATACATAAAGTGAACAAATGTCGACCATCATAATTAAAGATAAAGTGACCATTTTGAATATGATGAGACAATGAATTTATAATTGTACAAAGAACATCATCGATAGCATTCTTTTGCGAAAGAATGGATAATTAAGCATAGTGGGGAATTGGTCTTGTGAACTTTCAAGACAAAAATAAATATAAAGTTTCATCATATGGTATAGAGTATTAACATAGCTATGTTAAATTTGAAAACTTAGGAATGAGGTTCAAGTGCATAATATTTGAATAATTCATGATGAAAATGTAACTCAACTCTTGGTATAATGTCAAGTCATGAATTCAAAGAGACAAAGTACATCATCAATATGTGACTATTAGCACTATAAAATAATAAATAATATACCATTCAGGTTAAAAAAGTGCTAGACACCTATAATGGTAAAGGGAAAGATGAGTAATATATTTTTAATAGACTCATAACATAAATATGTTAGAGTATTATAATTACAAGAAAACTCTTGATAGGATCTACCTATGTGAGTGTGAAGTGTGGTTGCTTTTAGGAGCTCAAGGACTTGACTCAAACAACACTCAAGGGGTAATATAAACACTTGACCATAATAGTGTCCTCAATTACTATGCATTGACTGGTGTTGAAATTATTGTGTGAGATGTGTTCGATTAATCAATAGAATAGCTAGTTCAAAGCATAGTATACCATGCAATTTTGATTAACTTTAACTTGTTTTCTCTAAGTGAAGGTTCAATTGTAAGACACATTCATTTATACAATTGATTTCCAAGATTATCAAAATGTAGAATATTTTGAAAATGGGAACAGGTTGTTGGAACCTTTTCAAACTCTATATAGTGTTCCAATAGCTATAAACGAAAGGTTGTAAGTAACCAATAGTTATAACATTTAGTTATTAATCAAGAGTTGTCAATATTTATAGTGATGAGTAATGTATCTTAAATATCAAAAATATATCACTTGATTTTTAACAAAGAATTATAAATTTTCAAATAATTTTTATTGAATAGTTATGTTTATTTATTAGATGAGACTATCGAAATAGATATCTATGGGATAATTATGTCTCTATAAAGAGTCATGAAAACTCCTATAAATAGAAGTCAAATTTCATTTGCAAATGAGAATGAGAGAAACATAAAAGAAACATAATTTCCTTTTATTCTCTCACCATATTATATATTTAGAGATTATTCTACAAAGAATTACTACAAAAATTCTTTATAAAATTTGATAATCTTGTTATACACTACTCTGTATTCAATGAACTGTATTTATTAGAGCAAAATAGATACAATCATCAAGACTTATTATATCCTTAGGTCTAGTTTTCAAAAAAAAATTATTATTTTAAGGATATTTTTATTTTAATAATTTTATAAAAGAAATCGTTAAATAAAATAAAATAAACCATCTCTAGTCTAGATAAATACAAACCCTAAATTGAAGATTTGAATCCTTCCGGTGTCCCTCCTTCATAGAAGTAAATAAACCACTTCTATATAATTAAAAAATATAATTAAAAAAAAACACTACTCTTGTTTTCTTTTTAATGAAAATTACTATTTTCTTTTGTGAATATAATTTTACTTATTATTTTACGTAATTATTTTGTGAATATTTTTTTTCTTTTGTAAATTTTTTACTGAATTTGATATCATGAATTAAATTACATCAACTCAATTGAAATAAATCTAAAAATAATTAAAACATTAAAAACATTATTATTTCTTTATATAATTTTTTTAAAAAACCTTAAACATGTATTTAAGAAAACCACCATTATTTTTAAATAACCAACCATTCCATAAAACCGCTACCATTCCATAAAAAATACCAATCATTTAAAATTAACATAATGATTTATTTCCTCACTAATTTTATAAAAAAATTATTTTAACATTCAATTTAATTTTGTTAATGTGTCATACATGTGGATGCCATATCAACAATTAATTATTTTTAATTTAAAATTTTTAAAAATAGAAAAATATTTAAAATTATAAATTATTAAAATATATAAATATGTTATAAAATAAATAAACAAAGAGTAAAGAACAAAGAAAATGGGAGAGCAAAAGAGAGAGCGTATTTTATTGATCAATGGGATATTTACAAAGCTTCTCCAAAGTCTTTATTTATATGCATAAAAAGTATAAATGAAGTAGAGATCTACTTCTAATGACTATTAGAATTTAAAGTACATCAAAATTTATCTAGATCTTGATGGACATCCACTTAATAAAATATTCATAACACTCCCCCTTGGATGTCCATTTGTAGATAACGTGTCTCGTTAAAATCTTACTAAGATAAAAACTCTGTGGGAAAAAAATTCCTAATGAAGAAAAAAGAGTACACATATCTATAATACGCATAATATGTTGCCTCATTAAAAACCTTACCAAGAAAACTCAATGGAACAAAACCTCTGTTGAAGGAAAAAGAGTACAGCACGTATTTACTCCCTCTCATGAAAACATCACATACTTTCTCATATTCTACGTATTCAATATTGAATACTAGTTTTTCAAATGATTATTTGAATATATTTGCTAAGCATTTATATCACCATTCTTTTGAAAGTCATGAGTGAGGGGAAATTTGGAGGAAATATATTTTGATCTCTTCAGGAGTTTCAACAATAATCATAGCAAATTTTAATCATGATTCTTCTATAAAAACACAAGTAGGTATTTTGGATCATTTTATAATCCTCCTTCAACTATTATTCATCACATATATTCAAATTGTTTCAATTCATATAAATGAACAATTTCGAGAATTTCAATATGCTTCTAGCATTCTAAATCCTTCAAGGATTTTAATATAAACCATACTATACGGTGGTTCATAAAAGGTTGTAACAACAACCATTAAACGCAACTTAAATCTTTTATGAATTGTCAAAATAATATATCTAAAGGTTATTGCATCTACCACAAAAGAATATCGTATCTTTTCATAATCAATGTCAGGACTTAGCGAAAAACTTCATATTTTTATTCCGCTTTTGCAAAACTACTTCATTTGCACCCTCACTGGCTTTATACATTTAGATATTTGGACTACTGGTCCAAAAACTCCACAAATTTAATTGTACTTGAGTTGCGTCTTTCTATTTTGACCAATCTATTCCATATTTATATTTTTTAGTAGATTTATTCAATATCCTCCTTTTATTTCATTATTTCAATTATAATATTGCATGTAAAATTATTGTTGGCCACTTTTATTATTCAGTTCTACATTTTCTCGAATTGACATAACTTATCGAGATATCTTATTTTCACTATTTTAATCTTCAATTTCAGATACTTGAATCTCTTCTAGAGTTTTACTTATGTCTTAGGTCTCTTCTAGAGCACCCGCCTCTACTATATAACCATCTAGAAGAATTATTTTCTTTTATGATAATTTTCATATTTGGAACTTGTAATGAGTTATCCTTGTTAAACTTTTGGTTCAAATTACTGTCCCCTTAACTCATTACAAGTTACTTATTTCTCTCCCCCTAATCTCGAGAAAACTATCGAATCAAAATAGTAATCACAAATCATGTCATAATTGAATCTCCAAAACATTTAAAACATCTAATAATAAAAGGAGACTCGTAATTAATATATATTCTCAACTTTCTTTGAGGATTCACTCATCTTTGTGCGTTGTGGTGGATCAATTGAAATATATACACACATACAAAAGTTTAAAGATGGGAAATATTTAGCTCTTTACCAAAAACCAATTGTAATGAGCAGTATTTATAACTTATTGGCTTGATGTGTACAACACATAAATCAACATAATCTCATATTGAAATAGGAAGTTTAGTTCTCATAAGTAATGGTTTAGACATTAATCAGAGGCGTTTAATCAATAATTTCTCTAAACCATTATGTGCATAAATAACGAACTTTTACAAAAGTTTTTCAAACTCAATCAATAAAAGACTGAGATATAAACTCATCAGTATTGGTAAGATGAATTTTCATAATTCCATGATTTGAATTTAATTATTTAAACAAGCAATTTTGTAAACTGCATGTTGCAAATTGGTAACACATATGTAATTAATTTGTAGATGCATCTACCAAAATCATATAATATCAAAACCATCCACATGGTGGATGAATGGACCCATATTCATTTCAGAAATGCAAGACATTAAATCTCAACTTTAGCTAGTGAGTTTCTAATAATCAATTTTCATTGAGAATAAGTAACAAATGAGAATTCTTTAAATTAAAGAATCTTCTGGTTTTTTAATGAATGTCCATATGAATTCTCAATTAATTTTCGCATCATATGTGATCTAGGATGGTATAACTGGTCACGCCAAGTAGTAAATGAATTTGTATAAGTAAACTTTAGGTTTACTTTAACATGTATTTCAATTGTACTAATAATGTCAATATAAATTATGACAAATTGATAGTTTTATTGTCATTCCTTTTACTTTGTATCCACATATAAGTACTATTGTGACATTTACTACTGGAAATGTCTAAATCAATGTGAAGTCTAAGTCCCTATTTTCCAGGTGTACAGTAGGTACATAACCAATGTATAACACCCCAATTTTTGGGGTTAGAAGTTTTGTGCTTTGTAAGTAGGTTCAGTGGTTAGTTTTGGTATTTGAAGTCGTGTTCGCATTTTAGTGTCAGAATGGGCTTACTAGTTTGGTGGTTTGTTGTGTGTTAGTGCACCTTTGGGTTCTGAGTTCGAGCCATCATGTGTGTGGTTTGGGGAAATAATTTTAATTTTGTTTTGTTTTAAAGTCCAAAATACCTATTTTAATTTTAATTTTAATTTTTTTGGATAAAACTTCCCAAAATCAATTTCACATTCTCTTGTTTCTCTCCCCACTCTTTCTTGTTAGTTTTTATTTTTCTTCTCTTCTTTTTATTTTTTCTTTGAGAATTTAAAAATTATACATTTATCTGCGAGTAAGTTCTCATCTTTAATTTTCGTTGATGGTTTTTGGGTAGTTCAAAGTTTCGAGCAGAGATTTTAGAATTGTGTTGAAGAGGTATTTCGATCTTCTTTGGTGTTTGGAATCGCAAATTCAGGTGTGGGTTCGGTAACTCTTTCTTTTCATTGTCAAAATTTTGATTTAGTTCAATGAAATTCGATAGATTTGGTTTATTTCTGAAAAATTACCATTTAAAGTGTCAATTGTTGCTATTTAGCTTGAAATACTGTGGGTTTTTTTGTATGCTATTGGGTTAATAGTGATTGGATAGCGTTTCAAGAGCAAAGTCACGTTCTACAACTAGTTTTGGTGTGGTTTTGTGACCATACGGGTGGCCACACGGGCGTGTGCCCCAACATGGGTGGTTCACACGGTCGTGTAGTTTTGGGAATTAGGGTTTTCGGGCAGGATTAGGTGCCACACGACCGTGTGGTTGATTTGGGGAAATTAGTCAATTTTCACATGGCCATGTCCCTCGGGTACACGAGCATGTGCATTTGGGAATTCAGGGTTTTTGATGAATTTTGGTGCCACACGGGCATGTGTCCCCACACGGGCGTGTGAGATCTCTATACAGTCGTGTCCCTCTGCTCTTTATTTTTAGCATTTTTAGACAGTGAGTTACATGGGTTGCTCACACGAACGTGTGTCCCCTCCACACGGGCGTGTGTGGCCTTCACACGGGCGTATGTGGCCTTCACATGGGCGTGTAGACCCCTACATGGCCAGGGCACACGGCCGTGGGGCTTTATGTCGCCAAATTTTATACTGTGTCTTTTTTTATCTGATTATGATTATGTGTGTTTCGACCCTTGGCTAGGTCACTGTAAGGGTGGTCGGGACTTGGTTTCGCCTTAGACTGGTGTGTTTTGTATAGATATACCTGTATTTAAAGTAGATTGTTTGATTGTTACTTGAGGTTACTTTGCTATTGATACTGAATCCGTGTAAATGAATGTACGAATTTCTGATTCTGATTGATTGATGTGTGAGTGCTTGTGTGTAGTGCGCATTCTGTGAATGCACATGAATTCTATAACTGATTGACTGGATGTGAGTTTTTGTGTCCGAATGACTGTCTAGAAATCTTGTATTCTGATTCTGTACGCCTGTCTACATACATACATTTGTATAAAACAATTTGGGTTTGGTTGTGAAGATAAGGGAGTCTAATCTATTTTGGCAGTTTCAGCTACAATTTGTCTGTACAGTGGTTTACCGCAATGCACTGTACTGCAGATACGCTAGCTTTGTTGCATATAATTATCTGAGTGGTTTAGTCCACATACTTGGTATGTAGGGTTGGATGGGCCTTTTGAGGTCCTATGTGGTGTGCATGGTTGGATGAGCTTAATTAGCTATTTATGGGGTGTGATTAGGGGACGAAGAGGTGTTTGGCTGGTTGGGTGGGTTTTTATTACTTATTGCATTCATTCCACATACTGTCTGTCTGATTGCGAGACTAACTGTTTTTAGATCGAGGTGTTTCAGTATTGATACATTTGACTTGTTTGTGAAGTCTATTCGTATATCGAACTCACGCTGAGCTAGTGTAGCTCACTCCCCTCAGTTTCCCCTTTTCAGGTATTTTCGTATGCAGTTGCTAGACTTGGTATATCAAAGGTTTTAGACAGCCACGTTTAGAATCAACTATAAAATTATTTTCATAAATTCTGCATTTATAAATAAATGGTTTGAATTGCAAGTTTTATTTTGAATATTGTGGTATGAATTTTGGGTTTTACGCACGTAAGCGACTTTTGGACTAAAATTTTTTGTAATATCGAAATTTTACAACGGAGAGTTTTACATAACTTAAATACCGTATGTTTTCTAGCTGGTTAAGCTCAAATTTTACCTACGACCGTTTCGGTGATCAATGTAACCTCCGAGATTGGGTCTAAACTTCTAGGTCGGGTTTTGGGGCGTTACACAATGACTTTTCATATATAAGTTTTCTCTCTTGCAAGTTCTCATCGGTAATATTTTTCCACGTAATTTTAATTAAGAACTTATTCTGAATACTGTAGAGTTATACTCACAGTTTTTAAAAAAAAATTGCAACTTTAGGTGCATCCAACCATAACAAGCTTTAGATAGAATTACCATATTCTATTGCTCATAAGTAAATTTTTCACCATAAAATATTTTGCTTTCAATCTCTTAATGGGGATGATGACAAAAGAATATCACAAAGATAGTCACAGTCAATTCAATCTAATAAAAAGAGCAACCAATAACTCAATCCTCCCTTTTTTTTCATCCTTTCAAAATAGATATTTATAGCAATAGTGATTTATATGAAATATAATCTTTTCTTTATTCACAATATCAATATGAGATCCATTATAAATATCTTTTAAAATCAATGGATTAACCATCACATGATATTAATATATTAGCTATTTTGGAGCTTTCGACTAATTTTGTACTACCAAATATTAGAATAATATTGGTTTTATTTTCTTTTGTACTTATGTTCACTTGGGAATGCAATAGATTTACTAGGACAAACTTATAATCGTCCCAATAAATTCTTTATTTCATAATCACCATCGCAAACATTCATGTATTTCAAATCAAAATCTATATATTCATGTTGTCATGATTAGTCTCCAATTATAATAAATATAATATAATAAATAAATTATAGTAAAATATACCTGAGATTCTTTAATATCATCGCTATCACCCTGGCTATTATCACGAGCACATGTAAGGATTATATAATTTTGTTTAGATAATAATCATCTATAATGCACAGGCCTCAATTGAAGATTGAAATTACAATAGCTCTAGAAGGCAAACAACAACAACTTGAGCAGCAAATTTGGAGTAATCATATTATAAAATAAAAGAGAATCGTGATAACTTATTATAAAATAAATAGACAAAGAGTAAATAACAAAGAAAATGAGAGAACAAAAGAGAGTGTGTATTTTATTGATTAATGGGATATTTACAAAGCTTCTCAAAAGTCTCTATTTATAGACATAAGAAGTAAAATGAAGTAAAGATCTACTTCTAATGACTATTAGAATTTAAATACATCAAAATTTATCTAGATCTTGATGGACATCCACTTAATAAAATATTCATAACAAAATATGTAATATTTTTAATTTTAAAATATTAATTAATTTCAATCTACGTGGATATCACTTTAGCAAATTTAATAGACGTTAACTTTTCTATCCATTTTAAGGTGATTTGACAAACAATGCAAGTTTAAAGGCTAAAAGAGGAGAAAATTAAATGGAGGATTAAAAAAATTTTAAATTGAAGGGTCAAATAATCATGATTTTAATTTTTTAATATGTATATTTATTGTTTTTCCTTTTATATAATAAATGTAAAATATAATACTATTTTTATCATTACAATATTAAAGTGTAGAGAAAATGATGATAAGATTTAAATACATACCATTAAAATATGAGAAAGAAAGTTTAATCACACTTCAAATATTCACATATTAAAATAAAATGCTCTAGTATTTTACTAAGTTTTAAGCGCCATGGATTTTATAGTTGGTTTACCGTTATCACCAAGAAAGAGAAATGCAATTTGGATGATAGTTAGTTTACCGTTATCACACCGCCTCATTGCCTATATAAATGGGTGTTTTCATTCCCCTATGCCATCATCTCTCGCCCACCGTCTCCTTTAAATTGTTTCTTTTTTCGTTTTCTTGCGTGTTGTAATTTTTGGGATTAAAGATTTACTTCTCTTTTTCTTTGAGGAAGACATAGTTGTAGTTTTAAGTTGTGTTTGGATTCATGGTGATGCCGTGGAGCTCGGTGACCTACAAATTTCACCTGCCATGTGAGGATGGAACAATCACCTAAGAAGTTGAGATCGCATTACAACTCGAGGTCCAAGTTGACGGTGATTATACGGTCTCGGGTTGAAATGTAACTAAGGTTTCAAGTTTACAAAGGTTATGTTGTTAATGGATAAAGCATAATTGAATCCCTAGTTGATCATGGTTATGCGGGCACGGCAACGAGTTTCACCCCATCAAAAAAGGATTCTTTATAAAACTCATGCAGAACTCAAAGATGAAAAACTCAGGGGTCTTCCAATATAATCAAGTAATTTATTTTGTCCATCTCCACCAAAGACAGTGACCCCACTACAGCAAAATAGGTTTTTAGCAGCATTTTTAGCGGCGTTTGGATAAAAAATGCTGCTATAGATCGAGCATTAATGGCGCTTTTTGAAAAACGCCGCTATAGATCGACCATTAGCGGTGCTTTTTGAAAAACGCCGCTATAGGTCAACCATTAGCGGCGCTTTTTGAAAAATGCCGCCAAAAAAATAAGCACAATGTCGTCGTTTTATGTTAAGCTTTAGTGGCATTAGTGGCGCTTTTTGAAAAACGCAGCTATAGATCGAGCATTAGCGGCGCTTTTTAAAAAATGCTGCTATAGGTCGACCATTAGTGCCACTTTTTGAAAAAAGCCGCAAAAAAATTAAGCACAACGCCGTCGTTTTATGTTGAGCTTTAGTGGCATTAACAGTGCTTTTTTGAAAAATACCGTTATAGGTCGAGCATTAGAGGCGTTTCTTTAAAAACGCCGCTGCGCTTTTTGAAAAACGCCGCAAAAAATTTAGTAAGACTCGTTTTATGTTGAGCTTTAGTGGCATTAGCGATGCTTTTTGTAAAACGCTGCTATAGATCGAGCTTTAGCGGCGCTTTATCAAAAATGCCGCAAAAAACATTTTATCTGTCTATTTATTATTTAACTATTTTATTTTTATTAATTAAAATACAATTTATTTTAATTGAATATTTAAATTCTTCAAAAAAAATAATGATACGTAGAAAAAATTTGAAAGTAAAAACATAGAAAAATATTTGTTAAAAATGAAAAAAATTAAAATACTATTATTTAAAGTAATTTTAAAGTTTTTGGGTACATGACTGATTGTTTTTAATTTATATATTAAATAATTTCTTATGTAATCGTAAAAGAGATAGTATTAATTTTAAAATATTGAATTAATTATCATTATAGTTTAGGGTTTACGGTTTAAGGTTTAGGAGTTACTATTTTAAGGTTCATGGATTATGGGTTTAGGGATTATGGTTTATGGTTTAAGGTTTAGGGGTTAAGGGTTTAGGGTTTATGATTTTATGATTTAGGGTTTAGGCGATAGGGGATAAGGGTTTAAGGTTTAGATTAATTAGTGTTTTTAATTTATATATTAAATAATTTCTTATATAATTGTAAAAGAGATAGTATTAATTTTAATATTTAAAATTATGATTATAGTTTAAGTTATTTAAGAGATAATAGATAAAGTTTATATACATTAAATGGTTTAGGATTTAAGGTTTACTTGAGATTTGTTAAATGATGAAATTTTATACAATCAATTAATGCTTTTATATTTAAAATATTTAATCTAAACCATTTGATATATTTAAATATTAGATTTAAAAAACATCGATAAATAAAAAAGTAATAGATTGATATGGATAGGTAACTATCTATTTTGGATAGGACCAAATTATAACAAAATAAAATGAAATACAAAACTAAAATCATTTCACATCGAACATCTAGCAAAATAGTTATATTTTAGTTAGGAAGAAATATCTCTAATAAAATGGAGATTAGATCGAAAAGAATAATATAAAATCATGATTAACGTCTCAATCTTTAATAGAACTTTGATATGTGAGAGATTAATTGCTTACATTGGATAATTCTAACTTAATAATTTGCTATGCTGATGTCTTTCCATGTGTGTATGAACATGTAGATGTGGAGCTATGCTTTCTTTTTCCTTAGAAGCTAGATGAAATTTCTTTGATTTTCTTTTAGGTCTGTTTAAGAATGTATACTTATTCTTGCCTTTTTTTTCCCTCTTCACCCTTAGTGTCTGTTTAAGTAATATTAGTACGAATTTTACTGAGGATGCATTCTTCCTCATCTTATAGCACAAGTATATGCATTTTGTCGGTAAAGATGGAAATGGTTTTTTTTTTCTAGTTTATAGTAGAGGACTTGATCCATTCATTACTTTGTGGTAAATGCTGAAACCATTTTGATCTATGTTTTTTTATCTTTGAATGATGTTATCAGTGCTGTATACGGAGTTAGTGTTTATTTTTTGTTTCTGGATGGCATAAAAATGCTCTCTAGGTTATTTATTTGTGAAAAAAAGAGAAAAATATTCTGGTAAAAGTGGCAGTTTAGCCTTTAACTTTTAAAAAGGTTGAATCTATTCAATGCTTTTCTCTTCTCCTACCCTTGACAGCACATTCATTTGACAGGATAATTTGGAAACCTTGTTGCAAGAGAAGGACATTCAGGTTGATCTTGTCTGTTGCTTGCAACATTTGCAGGTATTTTGTGTAGTTTAAGTTATGAACATTGGGTTTTGATTTGTCATGTGAACAAATATGATGAATCTGAAGTGCATTTATATTCTTCTATTTGCAGTTAAGATTTGAAATTGAAGACAAAGAGATGAGACTTTTAAGTAATGTGTCATTTTTGTTGAAACCAAGGGTTATTTTTTTGGTATTACTCCTAACTCATCTACCATATGGTATGAAAAAGTGATTGGCAAATACCGCTGTTTCTAGATTTGTGTATTTTCCTTTTTTTTCTTCTGGTTGCTGCTGCACCTATTGAACTTAAACCGGAGGCAGCATCGAGAGAAGCTGAGGTTCAAAGAAAATATGAAGAACTCCAGCTACAACTTAAAGCGAAGGCAGCAGCGAGGGAAGCAGAGTAGAACAGAAAGTACGACGTACTCCAGCTACAACTTTAGAATATGATGAAGATATTTCAGCAGTTGCAAAATCTTCCATCTTAGACATTTGTTTTCTTATTGTAAGAATATTTTTAACATTGTTAATTTTAACATTATTGTAAGAATATTTTTAATTATACTTCAGTTATCAATTTATATCATATATCTTTTGTTGAATTTGAAGTATCATTTAGATTTGCTATTTTTGGTTGGATTGCATGCTACAGGAAGGGTTGTATATGGATGAAAATTGGATGTTACAAATCTGCCAAAGTTAGTGGCATTTTTTCATAAACGCCGCTAAAAAACGGTACTTTTAGCGGTGTTTGTGATAAAAACGCCACTAAAGGTCCTGTTCTTTAGCTGCGTTTATGGGTAAAGCGCCCCAGTGGTTTGTGAGTATCCTAATATGTTTCCAGATGAATTACCTGGATTACCACCAGTTAGAGAAGTTGAATTTGCTATAGAACTTGTGCTGGGAACAACACCGATATCGATAGCACCATACAGAATAACTCCTACAGAGTTAAAAAAGTTGAAAGCACAAGTGCAAGAGTTGACTGATAGAGGTTTTGCTCGACCTAGCATTGACTACCGTCAGCTCAACAAAGTTACAATCAAAAATAAATATCTATTGTCTCGTATTGACGATTTGTTTGACCAGTTGAAAGGTGTCACAATGTTCTCAAAGATTAATCTTCGTTCTGGTTATTATCAGTTACGAGTGAAAGATTCGGATGCACCAAAAACAATATTCAGAACCAGGTACGGACATTATAAATTTCTTGTGATGCCGTTTGGTTTAACAAATGCACCTGTAGTATTTATGGACTTGATGAACAAAATTTCCAGACCGTATTTAGACAATTATGATGTGGTATTTATTGATGATATTCTGATATATTCTCGAGATGAGACTGAACATGCCGAGCATTTGAGAATTGATCTGTAAACTTTGCGAGATAAGTAATTGTTTACTAAATTTAGCAAATGTGAGTTTTGGCTTCGGGAATTTGATTTTTTGGGACACATATTATCGGCTGAAGGTATCAGAGTTTATCCGAATAAAATTGTATCTGAAGTTAGACGTTTTCTAGGGTTACCTGGTTATTACCAAAGATTTGTAAAAGGGTTTTCGATGATAGCTACACTGATGACATAGCTATTACAAAAAGATGTGAAGTTTGAATGGTCTGATAAATGTCAGTAAAGTTTTAATCAGTTGAAAGCCCTTTTGACTGAAGCATCAGTTCTGGTTCAGTCTAAATCGGGTAAGGAATTTGTGATTTACAGTGACGCATCATTGAACGGATTAGGCTATGCTTTGATGCAAGAAGGTAAAGTAATAGCTTATGCTTCCAGACAGTTAAAGCCACATGAAAAGAACTATCCGACATATGACTTAGAGTTGGCAACTATTGTATTTGCGTTAAAAATTTGGCGACACTATTTGTTCGGTGAAAAATGTCATATATTTACAGATCATAAGAGTTTAAAATATCTGATGTCGCAGAAAGATTTGAATCTAATGCAGCGTAGATGGTTCGAACTGTTAAAAGATTATGAGTTGGTTATTGATTATCATCCAGGAAAAGCAAATGTAGTTGTGGATGCTCTGAGTAGAAAGTCTTTGTTTGCCTTATGAGCGATGAATACCCGATTGTCATTGTCCGATGATGGCTCAATTTTAGCTGAGTTAAAAGCTAAACCAATGTTTTACAGCAGATCTGCGAAGCTTAGAAATGTGATGATGAATTGCGAGCTAAAACGGTACAGTGTAAGTCAACTTCTAATTTAGAATTTCAGATAAGACTTGATGATTGTTTATTATTCAGAGGTAAAATTTGTGTACCGAAGAATCCAGAGCTTATACAGAAAATTTTGCACGAAGCTTGTAGTGCTAGTATGTCTGTTCGTCCAGAAAGTAATAAGATGTACAATGATTTGAAACAGATGTACTGGTGGCCAAGAATGAAACGTGATATTTCAAATTTTGTATCTAAATGTTTGATATGTCAGCAAGTTAAAGTTGAACATCAGGTACCTTCAGGATTGTTACAGCCAGTAACGATACCGGAATGGAAATGGGATAGAGTTATTTTGGATTTTGTATCGGAGTTACCCTTATCTCTGAAAAAGAAATATGTTATTTGGATTATCGTTGATCGTTTGACGAAGTTTGCACATTTTATTACGGTACGTACAGATTTTTCACTTGACAGATTAGCGGACTTATATGTTTCAAAGATTATCAGACTACACGGAGTTCCAGTCTCTATTATCTCGGATAGAGATCCGCAGTTTACATTACAATCCTGGAACAAGTTATAGGAAGCTCTGGGTACATGATTGCATTTTAGCACTGCATTTCACCCTCAGATTGATGGTCAATTTGAGCGTGTGATTCAGATTCTTGAAGATATTCATCGTTGCTATATTTTAGAATTCGAAGGCAATTGGGAGAAATATTTTCCGTTAGTCGAATTAGCATATAATAATAGTTTTCAGACAAGTATAAAAATGGCACCATATGAGGCTCTGTATGGTCGCAAATGCCGAACCCCATTATATTGGACTGAGCTCAGTGAGAACAAGATACATGGAGTTAATTTGATTCGTGAGACTGAGGAAAAAGTGAAAGTGATCCAAGATAGCTTAAAAGCAGTTTCGGATCGTCAGAAATCCTATGCGAATCTTAAACGTAAATAAATAGAGTTTCAAGTTAGTGACAGGGTGTTTTTAAAAGTTTTGCCCTGGAAGAAAATTCTTTGGTTAGGTCGTAAAGGAAAATTGAGTCCGCCATTTATTGGGTCATATGAGATTATTGAAAGAATCGGACCTATTGCATACCGATTAGATTTTCCATCAAAATCTGAAAGAATCCACAATGTCTTTCACGTGTCTATGTTACGACAGTATCGATCTGATCCTTCACATGTTATATCTGCAATAGATGTCGACATTCAACCTGACATGACATACAATGAAGAACCGATTAGAATTCTGGCATGAGAAGTGAAAGAATTGAGAAATAAAAATGTAGCTTTAGTAAAAGTTCTTTGGAAATGACACGGAATAGAAAAAGCTACCTGGGAACCTAAGGAAACTATGAGAAAGCAACATCCGAACCTTTTTATTGGTAAGATTTTCGAGGATAAAATTCCTTTGGGGGTAAATTCGTAACAGCCCGTTTTCAGTGAAATCGAAGCAGTGGTTTCGGGACCACAAATCCAAAGTCGGATGAAAATTTATTTTAATATTATTTTATGGTCTACAGTATGATAGAAATATCTTATAAAAATTTTGTTAAGAAATTTTACCGTTTACATGTCTAATTTAATAAAAAAAAGACTAAATTACATAAAGTGCAAATGTTGAATTCTAATAGCTAAAGGTATTAAATAACTATGGAATTGTAAATTGGAGGTCCTTATATAGTAAATAGACCATTTACAGTAGTTAGTGGATAAGAATGATTATTCATCATTGGAAATTTAATAAACTATTAAGGTTAATTTTCAAAATTAATGATAAAATGATGATAAATAAATAAAATAAAATAAACTATTATCATTTTCATCATCATCCACCAAAAATAAAAGAAAACCCTAGCCATGGAAGTTTGAGTTTTAGCAAACTTATTTTACTCATTTAGGTAAGCATTCTTATCTCGTTTTTGATGATTTCTATGTTTCCGAGATCGTAATAGCTTAATATAGATAGCTTGGGGATTAATTTACAAAATCGTTAAAGTATTAGGGTTTTGCCATGGATGAGTATACTTGAATTTTTAAATTTTGTGATAGAAAATGAAATGTTGTTGTTAGATAAACAACTTTTGTAGAGACAATTTTGATGAAATTATCAATTAGGGACTAAATTGAAAAGATGATAAATTTATGGTAAAATTGTGAATTTTATGAAATATATGGGCTGCTATTAATAGGTATAAAAATTGGCTAAGCTTGAGTAAGGATTCAATTGCATGAAAGTTATTTTCCGAGCCTAGGGACTAAATTGCAATAAATTAAAAGTATAGGGGCACAATAGTAATTTTTGCCAAAAATATGTGCTGGACTAAATTGAATATGAATTATATTGAATTGAGTTAAATTCATTCGTATAGATCCGGATAGACCTCGTACAGAGTTAGATCGAGGTAAAGAGAAAATATCGGATTAACTGCCTCTGTATCTACGTACATTTATTGAGGTAAGTTTGTGTAATTAAATTGTACATTAATATGTGTTTAATTGATTTATTGTTTTTGAATTGTACAATTTCCATGAATAAATATCAATTGTATATCTGACAATTATCGAGTCCCGTTTAATCGAAGGAATTTGTAGGATACAAATGACAATGTCATTAGGGTTAACGATTTGGTTGGGGTCCTACATGTGTTGTGGACACACCACAGCTCTTATGAGCTTCCCCATATTTAGCTCGCATGAGCTTCCTGATATTTGGCTTGCATGAGCTTCCTGTTATACAGCTTGCATGAGCTTCCCATTATTCAGCTCGGAGGAGCTTCCCGTTTACAGCTCGTATGAGCATAAATGTACATGAATTGAAGGATTATAGTTCAGTACACTTCGTGTGTACTACCCGTATATCCAACAACATTCTAAATGATTCAACAGGCACAGTTCTGTTATGAAATTATATGAGTTCGATATGAACTATTAACGGTATATACATGAAATATGATTATTTGATGAATTCAACCATGTGTGTTAGATTTTATATGTGATTTTCATGGCTAATATGTTTGTGATGATGTGTTTAGGCTTTTGGCCAAATTGATTGTGATATGCTTTGTTAAACTTACCTAATTTATAGATATAAAGTAAGTTAAATTTTGTATTATACAAATTTACTAAGCTTAAATGCTTACTTTGTGTTATTTTTCGTGTCTTATAGTAATTTGAAAGCTCGTACGGGTTGGAAGCTAGTCAGAGCTATTTCACACTATCCATTGGCTCTTTTGGTACTTTTAGTAAATCAATATCGGATATAATGGCATGTATAGGTTATTTTGGTCAATGTTAGTATATAAATGTTTTGTTGAGACAAGTCATTTGAATGGCTTGTGTTGGTATATTTTAATGTATATATATAAGTGATTTGTCATGTTCGATGTATGAGTAATATGGTAGAATAAAAGAAAGTAAAATGTGGCTTGGAAATGGCCTATTTTTTTTGTCCACACGGGCGTGTGTCTCAGCCGTGTGTGACACACGGCCAGGTGAAACGGCCATGTGCCCCCTGTACCTTTAAAATTGCGCAAGTCAATATACTCAACACGGCCTAGCACACGAGCGTGTGACTTGGCCATGTGACCCAAGTCAGAGAGTTACACGAGCATGGACACAGGCTGGGACACGGTCGTGTGTCCCTATTTCGAATGCCTATACGGCCTAAGACACGGGCGTGTCTCCTGACCGTGTAAATCACACGGTCTGACCACACGGCTGTATGTCCCCTGCATCTTTGAAAATTTTTTATGTTTTTCAGAAAAATTCTTTAAGTACCCCATCCAGTCCCAACTTGATTCTAACTTGTATTTTGGGCCTCGAAGGCTCATATAAGGGACAATATGTTTGATTTAGATTCATTTCTGATATGAATGTTATATCATATGAAAAGTCTGATTAATTGATCCGTAAACTCTGGTAATGCTCCATAACTCTGTTCTGGCAATAGATATGGGTTAGGGGTGTTACACCTTTGCATTGTACACAATTCATTCAATTCATTATTATTCAAATTCTCTTTTGAGTTTATAAATTCTCTTTGAGTTTTCTTTTTAAGAATTTCTCGAGTTTCTTTTAGAAGAGTTGTAACAATCTTTTAAGATTGTGGGGATCATCTTTAAACTTTTTCTTGCCAAGTTTTCTTTCTTGGAGGGGAAATTAGAGCTGCTTGAAGGGGGTTATGGATTCTTCGTGTTACCAAGGCTTCTTAAGACTTCTGCATACCACGTTCTATCTTTCCATCTATCTTCTTTATTTTCTTCCTTGTTATTATAATCATAGATTTATTATTCTATTTTAATTATCTTAGTTATTTATGTTAATTGTTTTATGTAACTTGGATTTGATTACGTTTCAGGTTGTGTCAAAAATCCAAGTTTCTTTTCAAACGTCTAGAGCCCTAAGCCAAATCTGTGACTTTGAAAAACTTTACGATCCACTTCTGCATTCATCCGTCTCATTATTTATCATTTGGTATCAATAGGTTAAAGCACATTGCACATTCCTTCCTCCGTGCAACAGAATTCTTTAATGTTTAGTCGATTTTGGACTTATAGTGCTATTAAGCTTTCCTACTGATTCGCAATACTAAGATTGGGAAGTTGAGAAGGGATTAAGAGATTCGAAATGCTCAAGATCAACAATGTGACACTATTCTAGACACGATCAACAAAATTTTAGAATGTCTTAGTACAAAAATTGAGCGTCAGAATTGTAATTAGGGAGATAAGATGGATAAGCCTCGTTTTCATGCAAATAGTGTTCGATGTGTCTCTCGTGCAAATGATGAGACTTTGGTTAATAATGGTCGTATGAAACATTTTTTAGCTAAACCAAGGTTCAACATTCCACAATTTTAAGGGATGTATGATCCCAAAGCATATTGTGAGTGGGAATAAAAAATTGAACTTATGTTTCGTTACTGTAAATGCTGGGAAGAGGGAAAAGTCCAATTGGCGACCCTTAGATTTTTAGATTATGCGTTGAGTTAATGGATTGAACTTGGAATTTATCGTCAAAGAAACCACAAAAGGGCAATTGAAACATAAGACGAGTTGAAGTAAGTGATGCAAAAGCATTACGTTCCTTCTCATTACTAGAGAGAGGTCTCAATGAGACTTCAACGCCTTGTTCAAGGTAATTGATCTATTGATGAATACTTTAAAGAGATGGAGATGTTTATGCAAAGTGCAAATATACGAGAGGATGAAAAAACTACCATGGTGCTATTTATAGATGGCTCGAACGTTTCGATAACCAATGCTCTTAATCTTCAAACCTATATTGATCTTGAAGAGATGGTACACAAGGCAATTGAGATTGAGCAACGATTTTAGGAACATCAATCTCGTCCATTTTTCGCATCACACTATTATCGAGGTACAAGTTCTAATTCTACTTTCAACAATTTAAAACCTTCTTATGCTATTAATAAGTTGCTGCCAAAACACGCTAAGACTAAACCTTTTGAATGGAAAAGTGGGGCTCATACAAAACATTCTTCTACATCTTTCAAGCAGCTCATTTCTACTAATTTTTCACCAAAACAACAAAGAGCTAGTGCCATTGAATGTTTTACGTGTAAAGGGCATTGACACTATAGTCATGATTGTGCAAACACGAGACTTTTGTTGATCAAAAAAGATAGCAAACTTTGTGAACCCGAAAAAAATGATAATGGGAATTCTTTCCTTGAATCTATAGAGTTAGATGAAATAGAAACGTCATGTTCTCCAACTGAGATATATTGTACTGAATTGAATATTCATAATACTTGTGAAAGGGATATGAGAAGAGAGGAAAATCATGTGAAAAGACAGAGAAAATAGACCTTTAGTGATAAAAGTCTACTTAATTGCCAAAATTTAGTGAGTGAAAATCCAAATGAGGTAAAATTGGAGAGTTCTCAAGTGGAAAAATAAAATAAAAAGCAAGAAAATACCCATACAAAAGCGAGGAATGATTATGTTTTAACTGACTCTAACTTAAATTTGTTTAGTGGTGTTTCTTTGTTACATGATTTCAAGGATCCATTGACGGACTCTCAATTATATTACTCTACCATCGATAGACGGTTTTACTTGTGGGAAAAAGGTAAGTTGAACATTGATAATCCTCCACAGGTGCTAGAAGGTAAGAAAAGTAATTATACATCGAAAATTGAAATATGTAGGCATACCTTGAATGTTTTTGATAAGTATGCTACTAATTTTATTTTTTTTTCTTAAGACATACTTTCTTATTGGTCAAGTTTTAATAAACAATGGTCTGAAAGTTCAATTGATTTTATGGGTTTACCTTGGTATTTAAAGTTTACTTTTGTTGCATTCGACAGGTTTGTTAAAAAACCTCATGCATTTGATCTTGCAACAAAATTTTCTACCTTAAACTCTAAATATGAATTTTTATATAATAATATTAAACTACTTGATTTTTATAATTATGTGGAATTCTTGACTCATCGTTGGAAATTCTTATGGATGACCATGCATATTAAAAGAAAGTTACAAGTTATTTTTTATTTGAACATTCATGTGCTTAATATTTCTTTGTCTAGTGTTAATGGTTTGTTTTTGAAGAATAGATACTTGATCCATGCTGATTTGGGATATCAAAATCATATCTTTGATCCTGAAGATAGTTTTGGCGCACAAGAAAGCTTAAGTAAGTATTTTATTCATTTTATTTATTCTAATCCCTTTTCTTTCTATGCAACTAAAGATTTAGGGGCGAATCTTCTTGAGGAATGGGGGAATGATGCGAGTCTCAAGGCAAAATTTCAGACCCATGAATGTGATTGGACTCACACTACCTCAAGGCCCAACAACAATGTCAAAGGCTAAGCAAATCAAATCAGGATTTGATCAAAAACAAGATTCAATGACAAATCTTTTTGAGGAAAGGGAGAATGATACATGCACAGATGGGGTGAAATTTATTAAATCTTAATCACCAAAGTTGCCAATTTTCAAGCTTGGGAAATCAGTAGACTTGCGACGACTTTTTGGATGGGATCCTGGTATTTATGGGAAGAGATGTCTTCATGATGTTTGAATATCTATCTCTTAGCTTTGAAATGTATTTTGAATCACTCGATTTTGAGTTCGGGAGCTCAATTTATGACCATTTTAGTGAAGACTACGTGAGCAGAATTTCTGAATGGGATTATAAGGGGAATTACGAATTTCAGGTTTTTAATTCGAGTTTAAATCGTATTGGGTTTGGGCTTTAGGTTTAATTTTTATTATATATGAGCCCAATATTGTATTTATCAACTCTAATTATTTTATTATTATTTTATTCCAAATTTTTTATAATTATTAAGTATTTTAAGTTATTTAGGAGTTTTATATTAAAAGAAAAGTTTAGTTTAAAACTACTTCTTATTTAGATTAAATTAGAGTTCTAGTATACTTAAGAGTTTTATTTAGATTTATTTTGCTAGCCTATATATAGGTCTTTTCATTGTACACAATTCATTCAATTCATTATTATTCAACTTCTCTTTTGTGTTTATAAATTCTCTTTGAGTTATTTTTTTAAGAATTTCTCGAGTTTCTTTTAAAAGAGTTTTAACAATTTTTTTAGATTGTGGGGATCATCTTCAAACTTTTTCTTTCCAAGTTTTCTTTCTTGGAGGGGAAATTAGAGCCATTTGAAGGGGATTGTAGATTCTTCGTGTTTCCAAGGCTTCTTAGGACTTCTACATACCATGTTCTATCTTTCCATCTATCTTCTTTATTTTCTTCCTTGTTATTCTAATCATAGATTTATTATTCTATTTTAATTATCTTAGTTATTTATTTTAATTGTTTTATGTAACTTGGATTTGATTGCGTTTCAGGTTATGTTAAAAATCCAAGTTTCTTTCCAAACGTCTAGAACCCTAAGTCAAATCCATGACTTTGACAAACTTTACGATTCGCTTTCGCATTCATCCGTCTCATTCTTTATCACTCGTCCCCACCAAAAATATTGTTGCCCCTAACTCTGTCACAAGTTATAGTAACGAGCTCACCGCCTTTAGTGGAGATGGATAAAACAAATTACTTGATTATACTGAAATGCCCCTATGTTTTTCGTATTTAACTTATGTATGGGTTTTATAGAGTATCATCCTTTGATGAGGTGAAACTCATTGTCATGGTCGCATAACCACTGCCAACTGAGGCCTCATTTATGCTTTATCCCTTGGCAACATAATCTTTGTAAACTTGAAGCCCTAGTTACACTTCAACCCGAGACCGTATAATCACCGTCAACTGGGACCTTGAGTTGCAACACGATCTGGTTTCTCAGGTGATGACTCTATACTCACATGGCAGATGAAATTTGTTTGTCACCGAGCTTCACGAAATCACCATAAATTCAAACATACCTTAAAACTATAACAATGTCTATTTCAAATACAGACAAAAATAAATCTATAAACTTCTAATTTTCAACCAAAAAAAAAATTCAACGAAGTGAAAATGTGCCCTGTATGACATGTTTTCATTTCTCTCCAAAAACAGTATTTCCCGATAAATATAAAAAAAAACAACATAAATCCTTAAATTTTAAAAAATTCAACATATATGTTTAATTCGGCCATATTATATACTTCCACATTTTCATATTCTAATTTATTCTTTTAATTATTTCGTATTTTAATATTGTTTTATCTTATATAATATATTAATTTTAATTATTTTTTCTGAAATAATTAAATAATAATTTTTGTCTTTATTAATGTCAAACCCCCGTACCGGACCCGATCGCCAGATTAAGGCACCGAAATGTCACATTCGTTGCTGGATCAACTACAATTATTTACATATTGATTTAGCTTTTTATTCAAATTGCTTTGCTCATTACACATTTATAACATGATTTATAAATAAATCCGAGCTTTATACAAGCTTATGAAAGCTCTCTTGATGTCCTATAGTTGATTAAGGACTAAAATATAAAATTTCAATCTTCCGAGTTGACATCACAACTTCGAGGATTCCACATTGTGAAACCACTCACTGACTTAGCTCGTCGCGAGATGGTTTCTGTCTCCATGAGTCCCATGAATTTCTATTCACAACTCCTAAAACAATGTTCATATACCACATTTCAATTAAATTCAATCATTTGTTTCCACTAAAAATATTTTAGGGATGTTGTTTTAACCTATGTACATGTCATATTCTATACCATAAAATTTATTACATACTTTTCTTCCAACCTTTGATGATGTGATCAGATATGTTGAAGCCGCTACTTCGAACAACTTGAATCTAGAGCTCTAATCTGATCTTCCACCTATGCGTTTAAAACAAACATTAAGCTTGTAAAAGCTTAGTAAGTACATCAAGAATTAAACTTACCATTACCTTAATTAAATTTAAGGTGTCAATACTTTAAATATAACATAATTTAAGAATTTTACTATACCTATTAAAATTTAAGTATAAAATATGTGAAATTATTATCTTAGTAGTTGTGTGATTAACTTAAAAATATTTGTGTTATTATTTAATTTGAAATTGATTAAAGTATAGTGAAGATATTCATTTAATTTAATTTAATGTCAAAATGAATTAATGTTGTGTAATGAAAGTATGAAATAAGTGATTAAATTGTAAAGTGTACAAAAGTTAATGTGTAGAATATAGTATTATGAATAAATGCTTAATTGAAGTGGGTTGATAGCGATTATGAAATTTTATATTGATAGACTAAATTGTAAAATACTCAAAAGTGTATACTTCAAGGCTAAGTAAATCCAATAGCCATAATTCATTCACACATCTAATGGTATTTTGGTAATTTTACTCAATTTTTTACTAAATGACCATTTTACCCTTGGTCAAGTTTTATATTTCCATGTATGTCCTTTCTACTTTTGAATATTTTTACTTTGTCCTTCAATTTTTAATTTACACTTTTAACCCTTCAACTTTTGAATATTCTCATTTTGACCTCATCAATTTTTACTTTTTCACAATTTAGTCAATACCTCAGCAAAATTTAACCTTAATATAATCATGACCAAATATAATTTTGATAACTTAAATTCATCACAATTAAAATTTACACTAAAATAAATTTCCAATATAACATTTGTATGTTCAATGTTTTAAGCGATTGATAACTATTAAAAGAAAAGTAAATCCGATTCATTATACAAATAAACTAGAACTATAAAAGCTTTAGAAGATTAAAATCCTTCTACAAGATACATTAACTTTAAATAATCAATTTTTTCTAAAAATTATAGGTAGCAAATGAATACATTGTTTTATATGCATTGTCAATGCTACATATGAACGTTTCAGTTGAATAAAGCATCCCTGTATAACACAAATTTAAAACTAACTCAAATTTAATTTTTACCGACGAGTAGATCATTTTTAAAATTTTAAAATACAGAAATTATAGCAACTAAATTTGTACTGGTGAAAATATTATAGACGCAAACGCGACTACCAACTCAAAGATAGGATCAGCGCAATACTCCATTTTTAAGATTTTCAAAACCATACGGATAATTGTACCGCTTAAATTATTAATTCTCGATTCAATTAGTTAATCCAATTTATCTAAATAAATTACTAAAAAAATTATAAACCAATAAAACAAGAAAAAACTGATTTAATCAATTTTCTTTTATCTCAATTCAACTAATTTGTACTGATTTGTGAGTCAACTGATCTAATCCCTCAAACCAGACCAATACTCCAACCAAGTTCTGGTCCAATCCAACCCGATCCAACAACATTGCAATTTGGAACCCACTACTACAATATCAATCTTAATTGTACCTTCGTGGGTAAAAAAAGGGTGAGTTCCACCAGAAATTACCCAGTGCAATGCGTAAATTCCCATCCCATGTAATTTGGCCTATCAATTCACTGAATGTATATGAGAAACAAAAACAGAAAGCTATACATACCATCACAAAACTATATTTTTGTTAATATATTTCAAGGTTAAATACCTCCTCTTTTGCCCTATTTTCATCAGCAATCCTCAATGAACATTATAATTTTAGATCAAATTAGCTTGGCTTCCCATCACCACTTTTCAATACCCACCAGTTACCTTTATACTCGCAAAAATCACTCATTACCTGCAAAAAAACCAAAAACAAAGATGATATTATCTTATTGCAAAGTTGGAATCGGAATGTTCAATGATCCAGTTGAAAGGAATGAAATGTCCTTTGATAATATATCTGATTACAACTCAATGCTGACCCCTCACTATTACAACTTAACTTAACCTAAAATTAAAGCACCCCTCACTATTTAGAAGTACTCATTAACCTAGTTCGGTTGTACAAATTTGGCCTACAAAACGAAATTAGAGAGACAACTCGTAAGATTTGGAGACAAGTCTAGAGATCTAAACTCAAATACCACTTGTTCTTGTATGATTATCTCTATGGTGTTCTAAATACTTCTCAAGTTGCAAATAATACATTCTTACGTCAAACCTGTGTATTTGGTATAACAATGTAATAGAGTAGAGCAATTTATGTTTACATATACCTTCTTACATTTATGCATGCCTGATGCAAACAAATAATCATGTCTCAACCTAAAGGCAATAGAGCGAAGTGATATGATCATCTAAGATTCTGTTCAAGGAAGCATATCAAATTGTTATCGGAAATCAAGATATTATCTAATTACAGAAGATACCTTGTTATATTCATTATTCGTAATGTCCCTCTTAAGACTAACTTGGGCAGCAGCTGTGACCTCAGCCTTCTTGAGCTTGTCTTTCACACGAAGAAGATTAATCACAACTTCCCTGCATAGAAAATAACATTCTGATGAAAAAAAAGGAAAATTTGTAAAAGGAACATAGAGAGTAGAGACCATAATCATTTATTTAAGCTTAAATGTTTAATTGAACAGATTTATGCAACCTCAATGGATCACATTCTGGATTCTCTTGGGATGACTTCATAACAAAAAGACCACCATGAAGTTCTACTGCAACTTGACTAACGACATCCTGGAGCTCATGCTCAGGTGCATCAGCACCATATGCTGCCTTAACTACCAGTCTAGCATCTGCCTTGGGAAGGGTAGACTGGGAAAGAGCCAAATCTCGTAGACCTTTGCGAATCAGTTGCAAGCTAATAACAAACAAGCAGTACAACAAAATTATAAAGCAGCTTTCATCAGCTTAAATAAATCAAGGTTTTATATATTCAACATAGGATGGGATGAATGAAACTAACAGTTATATTGAAATGTCTATGGTTAAAGCCTCAAACAATCTACCTGCAAACTTTGTAAGTTTGAAACACTTTTTTCAGGGCCTTTGGTATAGCTTCTCGAGTTTCATCAGACATTGTCCTCCCAGCATGTGCTCCAGGTGCAACCTTTCTTGCAACTTTATCAGAGTTCCCTGCTTTTTCTGACTTTATGACTGTGCCAGGCTTTGTTCTACTAGGGCCACCCTTTGCACCTCGCCAAATATGATTAGTTACATTGTCTTCTCCAGCTTTCCAAATCTGTTCTTGTTTCTTAACAATATCTGGATATTCTTTTTTGAAATTTTCATCAGTATTCTCTTTTAACTTCCAACCTTTCAAGGGAGGACTCTCAATGGCTAAGATTTTCAGAAAGCCTTTCACTTCTTCTTTGCGACTTGTGGAAAGGTTGTTTACTTTGTCATAGCTTATGAATGGGTTCTTGCTGAATAAGAGAAGCACATAGTCTCTGGCTAAAGATTTAGACGGATCCCCCGGAAATAATAATGAGCTCTTGGGAACCCAGAGTCCCTGCACTAATAAAGCATGCTTCTGAAGGACTTCAAAAACTTCTTCAATTGGGTCATCAGGAGCATAGTGCCTTTTGAGAGTGTTGAAGTGGTGAAAAGGACGCCCCTATTGACAGAAGAAAAGGAGTTGGAAAGATGAAATAGAATAATACATTATAATATGACTAGTAATCCCTACAAAGGCCGGCTAAACAAAGTAAAATTTAACTGTCAAAGCCTTAAATCTTTCTTTTCCAAAACTCAATTTAAATGAGAAAAGGGGGGGGGGGGAATGCAAGATCCTAAAGATTCCTTAATTCAAATAAGATGCTATATATATTATAAGACCATGATCCTAAACTCGGGAAAGATAAAGATGCATGTAAGCTAAAAGCCTAGGTTCATTGGGAATGGATATGGAAAAAGTTTATGATGGATCCAGCTTGCAGAGTGAAATTTTGTTTTTTAAACTACTATATACGGGACAGCAGCCAAATCAGGCAGATGCCCAAACACACAGAAAAAAAGTCAAAGGTGGAAGCTTTAGTTGAACATACCTCGGTCAGTAATTTCTTCAAACGGTCTTCAAGTGGAATTGAACATAACAACCTGAAAGAAACAATTTCATGGTCCTTAAATCATTAAACATAAAGATAGGATGATGATGCATTTTCCACCACCTAATAAGGCCATGAACATATCAAACACATGAACAAGTAGCATATAGAGAGACCGCAGATACAAAATTGCATCTTCCAAGTCTGCATAATTATGGAAGCTAGTAACATAAACTAGTTGGGTAACCATACCTTCTGGATAAACGTTGTGCTTTATTGTTGTTGCTTGGTAGAGGACACAAGGAATCAACATAATCATACCTAGAGATAATGAGAAACAATTCAAAGCAATAGACAGACAGCTTATTAATGCTTCAATACAGTAATTTCGAACTTCTCTCAAATTCTTAGCATAAGGGGCCAACAAATAAACAGGTAATAAGTAAAAAACATACGGGTTCAAAGTAAACTCAATTGGGGAGCTTTGTTCTGCCATCATTTTCTGCAGATACTGAGCAGAAAAATCACTCTTGGAGCTATGATACTTGAGCGGAACCCAACACTGGAAAGAGAAGGAAATGAAACAAAAAAGAAGGAAAAAGAAAAGAGCCGATATAATTAATACATGATTTTCAGAACACGGAAATGAAGTCCACCAGTAACACAAAATTTAGCAAGCAGTAACAGTATCCTACAATTATAAGCCATTTTAGTTGCTCGTGTATCAATGTAAATTTAACATACAATTGAAAATACTTTCATGCCGAACAAAAAGAAAGTTTAAAATAACAAGTGACACCTCTTTATCTTCTGCCTTTTGCTCAGTTGAGGACTGCACTTTCTGGTTCTGCATCAAAGTAAAACTTGAAAATCATGTATAGAATTAATATGTAAAAGTCAACTACAGGGGTTAAACTAAAAAAGAGATTTCCCAGTAGAAATTGCTCAAGGATCCAAAAGCAAGGTTCGTTTTGGACACATATTCTGAACCTTAAATTCAAACATTTCATAACAGTATATCCCAATGATAAGTAATTACCTGCTTGGCAGATGGACCAGCTGCTTTCCCATCGTTAGGTTCTACTTTAACAGTAACTTCTGCTTCAGCAGCCACTGTGTCCTTTCTTTTTGAGACACCAGACTTGAGATGTGCCAATGATGGTCGGAGCTGAACAACTGCATGAATAGGATTTAGGTGCAACTGCACCATAAAAATGACCTTAGAACAACAACATCCATCAAGGGAAAAAAATATTATATAGCTAATCTCAAACAAGCTCATAGACAATAGATGCACACACCTTATCACCCATTAAAACTCCAACAGCATAGCCAGATGGACGTGGTGGCAGCCATGAAGAAGATAAGGTCTAAAAAGAAATGAGGATACATAATTAGGTTATGCAGCTAAATTTATATGGAAAAGACATTATGTAAAAAGCAAATGCGACAATGCAACTTATCAACAAATGCAGTAGCAGTATGTAAAAAATTTATCAATGCAAAGCACTCGGAACATGTTTCCGGGGAAAAATACAAAACCTATAAATATATAGATTGAAATTTGATTAAATTGTGATATCAGAGAGAAACCTGCTTCGTCATCTTCAATTTGTTAGCAGATTCACTGTCGTAATTATTCGAATCAACATCAACAGACATGTCAATTTCCACTTCCCCACTATCAGGTTTCACCCGTACCTACAAAATAACTAAAGAATAATTCATACAAAGAAAAAGAAAAAGAAATTGAAGGGGAAAAAACAGACGAACCTCCTTGCATCGTTCATCCAATTCGTATGGTCGCCAGCAAGGCCTTAGAGGATATTGCAAAACATATAACTGCAATTTTATTCCAAAAGGGGGGAAAACAATAAGCAAAAATGAAAATTAAACAATAAAGGAAATAGAAAAATGCAATCACCTGAGCGTCGGCGTCAATTGAAGGAGTGAAGAAGACGTCGATTTCGCGAACAACCATATCTTCTTCTTCTCCTTGATCTTCTTCTCTGTTGGCTTCAGTCAAGATCTCATCTTCTTTAGTTTCCTCATCAATCTCCATCTTCACCGCGCCATTTGATATCGATTGTTCGGCTTTCGGTTCAGCAACCATCGGCGGCTTGACATCTTCTTCATCGTTTTCTTTCTTTTTGGAAACTGCTTCCACAGGTGGTGGTTGGGGTTTGGGCGCGGAGTCTTGAGGCTCTTGTTTGGATGAGGGTTCAGGTTTTGGCTTAGAGGTGGATTTGAGTTTGGGTGCGAATTTGGAAGATTTGGGCGCGAATTTGGTGGTTCGAGTATTGGCCTGACTTGAACCGTCGAGCTCTCCCAAATCATCCAGGTCCATTTTCGACGTTTTGTTATCAGTGTTAATCCAGTCACCGGTTAGGGTTTCCACCGATTAGGGCTTGTTGCAGCTTGAGTGTGGAGAAAGATTCTTATAAGAGGCTTCAGTAAATATTCGACAAAAGATATGACCAAGATTTTAAATTTAAGAACGGTTTAATTACGAATTAAAGAGGGAATCGGTTTCATGGCCAGGTTTAGCTCTTCTTAAGATTACAAGTAGAATTGACTTGAAATGTGCGAGAATTTAGTTAAAAATATAAGTCCGAAAAATAGGCTTAGATATAAGGCTCGATTAAAAAATAGGTCGGGCTTCGGGTAAGGTATTTTGGCCCGGGTCCAACCCGAATTCACTAAAGGATAAAAGAATTTTAAAGACATTTGTTAATTTTGTTATTATTTTAGAAGCATTTGCTTGTTAAATTGTATCTATCTTAGTGTTATTCAAGTATACATATTTTTTAAAATTTATTTTCAATTTGTTGGAAAATATTTTTTTAAAATTTTTAGTATTTTTAATGTATTATATATTTTTTACAATTATATAAAAAATAATATAAAAATTAATATGGGCGGGCCGGGTCGGGCCCAAGTTTTAACATTTTTATCCGAGTCGAGCTTAGGTAAAATTTTAGGTCTATTTTTTGGGCCGAGCCCGAGCCTAGCAAACGGACCTAAAATTTTAATTAAACCCGGCCCAACCCGACCCATGCACACCTTTAATTATAAGCTCGAATCTCATTATTTACGTCTTTAACATTAACTCACTTAGTCAAGCTCCATAAACTTGGACTGAACTATAAAATTAACAATAATTCAATAAAAAATAATTGGTGCAAGGTCTATAAACTTGGACTAAATTTAACAATAATTCATAAATTTAGTTGAATTAGATAATGACTAAATATAAATTATAGTTTTAAAAGTTTTTGCTTAACCTTTTACATCTTTTCCATATAAAAATATAAAAATTATACACCATAAAATTGAACCTATAATACATATTGTTTTTAATATTTTTATTTTACAATTTCAATCAAAATCTCATTTATTTTTTATATTCATTTTTAATAAATATAGTTTTTATATAATTTTATTGTCATCTATGATGTGAATTTGATAAATTTTATATAAAATTAATTGAGTTTATATTACAAATTAACTGAAAATCAATTAAAAACAATTAAATGAGAAAAAATTTAAATAAAAATTATATTTCAAAACATTGTTTACCTTTTTCAATACTTTTTTTCAAAATGCTAGTTTATTCATTAGTGTTTATTATATATATATATATGGTATAAAAATTATTCGAACCTAAGTTATCCGAGAAAGGTAAACACTAGATTAATAGGCCACAATTTGGGTTATATATATATATATATATATATATATATATATATATGATGAATATTACATAATCTAATATTATATTTTGTTACACTTATGATGTGAGTAAAAGAAAAACATAATATTAAATTATGTTTATAAAATGCTAGTTAAGGAGTCCAAGATAAGTCCTTCTTAAATTTTTGATTTTTTTAGAAGAGCTTGAGTTTAATTTTTAAATGTTTTATTTAAATATTTCATGTTAAAATAGTAAAAGACAAACACATTTATATATTAATATTCATTATTTTATTAAAATAATTTTTAAATAATTTCGATTGAATCGATTTATTCTTTTCTTCTATATGTATATGAATCAATATTATTAAATTCCAATCCATTATTGATACCTCAAGGAAAATCCCAAACTATATCCCAAATTGACGAGTTAATGTAAGTTTATCCATGCAATTATGCACCCTTTGAATAGGAATCTATTTTCTAAAAGATCTTGGCTTTCATGTTTTGGTGAGCCTCCAAGATCCTTTTGACGATCTATGTTGTTTTGAAAGAATGTCTATATGATTTAATCGATTGTGTAAAGCCTACGGTAACAACGAAATCAAGGAAAGTATACGAAAAAGACAATTGACTCGTGATATTAACTCAATCATAAACATTTTATATAGCATAGATATATAATATTTTTAGTTTAGTTTAGCTTTCACAAATTATTAATTTCACTATCTAAATCAAATTTTAATATTTAAATCAATTAAAATTAAATTTTCATATATATAAATGTGCATAACTTATGTGAGATTTATGGATTTGACTCTATTTTATTACTTTTTCATCTATTAATATTCAATTTATTTTTAATCACCATTCACATTTAATAAATGAGTTCTACACATTTGAATTATGATGACCATATATTGGATATTAATGAATGAGAAAATAA
Source organism: Gossypium raimondii (assembly GCF_025698545.1). Classification (NCBI taxonomy): domain Eukaryota; kingdom Viridiplantae; phylum Streptophyta; class Magnoliopsida; order Malvales; family Malvaceae; genus Gossypium; species Gossypium raimondii. The sequence goes on along the minus strand of NC_068575.1, from coordinate 42,407,767 downwards.
CGAATGCCTGAAGAATTTTGTTTAATCATAGGCATATTGCAATTCATCAAAAGAATAATCATTTAAAGTAGATGAGTTAGAAGTTACCTTAATATCATTGATGGCCATAAGGTAAAGATTGACTACTTCTTAATCTTCATTGTCCGATGAATTCTCATCATTCCGAGTAGCAACATGAGCCTTAAGCTTTTGTTTACTTGACCCTTTTTTCTTCCATTGAGGACACTCAAACTTGATGTGTCCCGACTTTTTGCATTCATAGCATATGATAGGGTCCTTCTCTTTAGTAGATTCATTCTTGAGTCCTTCCTTTTTTTTGGAATTGTCTTCCTTTGTTGGACCTCATGAACCTTTTATATCTTTTTGCAAACATTGTCATCTCATTATCATCATCATTCTTGCTAGAGTCTTCATCAGTCTCACAAGTTGTTGATTTGAATGTAACTCCCACTTTCCTTGGACTTCTTTGATTTCATTTACTTTGTAGTTGATTTTCATTTCATACGTCAACAAGGAACCAATGAGCTCATCAAGAGAGAGTGAGTTGAGATCCTTTGACTCTTCTATTGCTGTCACTTTAGGTTCCTAAGATGTTGAGAGACTATTCAATATCTTCTTTACCATCTTCTTGTTGAGATATGTCTTCCCAAGAGCTTTGAGACCATTGATGATATGAGTGAAGTGATTGGACATCTCCTTGATACATTTTTCCATTTTTGCCTTAAACAATTCATAATCAAGAGTAAAAGGACTTATCTTGGACTCCTTAACTCTACTTGTCCCTTCATGTGTGACTTCAAGTTTGTCTCATATTTATTTTGCATTGTCACACAAGGAGACTATTGTATTCATTTGGGCCAAGAGCACAAAATAGAGTGTGCATAGCCTTTGCATTTAATTGCACCTTCTTGATATCATTTTGATCCCATTCACTCTCGTCCTTTGGGGCAATAACACCTTTGACACTTTTTATTAGAATAGATAGCCCATTAGTAACTATCCTCCAAACTTCATAGTCGTTGGCTTAGATGAATAGCTTTATTATTGTTCTCCAATATGAGTATTTGGTGCCATTGAATAGTGGAGGCCTCATGGTGGAATGCCTTTCTCCCAATATAGTGAAATTTTACTCTGATGCTATGAAGGAAATTTCTTAACTTGTAGCTTCTATCTTGAATACCTTAATGATCTTCACTCTTTGTGGTAAAACTGTCTCAAGAGTTTTAGCTCTGATACCAATTGTTAGCTCGATGAAGCAAACCAAAAATGCCAAGAAGGGGTGAATTGGCCTTTAAAAATTTGGTGAAAGCAAAGACAAGAATGAAACAATGAACACAAAGAGTTTAGAGTGGTTCGGCCCCAATTGCCTACTCCACTACCTTAGCTTTCCACCACTAATGATTTTCCCAAATTCACTAATTTGTTCAACCTTTGAGGAAAAGGTTTAACCTTACAACTCCTTAAGATTTTTACCCTAAATCTTAAGTTTCAAACCCTCTCAAAGAGATACAAATGAGCAAACAAAGAAACAATCTTTTCAAGATAAAATTGTTTGCAAATTGAAGCACAAATACAATGAGATACACTTGAGCAAAAGAATAAAGATAAAGCTCACAAGTGTATATAAGAAGAACATGAAAATTTAAGCTCTAAGGTTGTTTGATTGATGATTTTTGCTTGAAAGTGCTTTCTTGGATGTTGTAGGACTTTGAAAGATGGTATTTATACCCCCTAATAGATTTCTAGTCGTTGAGGTTGTTGGTGAAGTTAATATGGCCGTTGGGGATGTAAAACTAGAGCATGTATTTCACCTGTAACTGCGAGTATCGATACCTCCAAAAAGGGTATCGATATTTTTTGTCATAAATGCTAATTCAATGACCGTTGGAATGAAATAATCGATACTTAAAAAATATTTTATCGATACTTCCTAAAATAGGTATCGATACCGGATTGATACTTCATAGGGTTTATGAGAAACATAATACTATTTTGGTATCGTTTTTAAGAAAGGTATCGATTATTTTTAAAAAGTATCGATACCGAAAATATGGTATCAATAATTTTTAGTATTTTTGAAAACAGAATGCCTTTTTGGTCTCGATTTTTCTAAGGGTATCGATATTTCCAAAATTATCGATACATGTCCATAAGGTATCGATATCGTTTGTCCTAGAGCAAATTTGACTTGTTTGAAAATCATTTAAAATGATTTTAACTTGATTGAAATCATTTTGACTTGGTTAAAATCATTTGCACTTGATTTTAAAATTGTTTCAAAGTTTTATCTTTTAGACTTCAAATTTAAAAATTATTTTGTCAATTTTAGCTTATATTCAAAAATACTTTTAATTTGTTATATTAAAATCTTTTATCAAATAAAACTTAGTTTAACAAACTTGATTATATTGGAAAGTCCCCAAGTTTTTCCCTACAATTATCATTTCAAACTTTTGTATCGGGTTTACAAACCATCCTCTTCTTGTGAGATGAAGCTTGAACTCATAACCGCATAATCACTATCAAGTGGAATACTAAGTTATACTCCAAATCGTGACCCCAAATTAACATTCGTCAACTAGGAGCCTTTGTTATGCTACAATTCGTGATCGTATAAGCACCGTGAACTTGGAGCTTGAGTTGCAATGCGATGGGCTTCTAAGGCAATAGTTCCATCCCGACACAATAGTAGAAATGTATAGGTCTCCTAATGCTATCGCATCATCGTTAGCTGAAAAATACATTTAAGCTTTCACAATATCTACCTCAAGCACGAACACAATTAAATCGACCTCCCCATATTTCCAACCCTAAACCATAAATACCTCTAACAAAAACTTAAAAAAATCCAAACCTAATCGAACAGTAAAGGTGAAGACACATCTCCCTCTAAAATCAACTTATTCCAATAAATATGCTAGAAATAGACTTATTCACCCAAATATTAAAAAAAAAAAGAAGACTTTTTTTAGCTAATTTAACTTGCTTCACTGCACTACACAAGGAAACATCTCCCGACAACTTTCCCAAAACCCACAAGTAAAAGGGTTACATAAAAAAATCCCCAAACTCTTCGTATTTGTTCTTGAGCAAATGTATTATATCAGATTAACACTAATCAAAGCTTATTCAACAATAATTTTCTATTTATTTTATGTATTAACTTTTTCGCTTTTGAAAAGTAAACTAGCAAGAGCTGAGATCTCTTTTCTTTCTTTATAAATTATTTCTCCTCCTTTTTCTCTAGAATCTTTCGCATGAAGTCTCTTTAAGTTTTTATTTTCCTTTTCTTCCTGTATTTCTTTTGAAGCCGCCTTATATGAAACTTTTCCATTTTTGATAATCCATCCCGTTTCTCTGTTTCATTGAGATTGATATGTTCTTTGATTCAGCTTTGACCGTTGGATCATTCAGCTCCAGGGGTTATTGATTGGATTTGCTTTCTGGGTTTTTAGTTGTTTTTGTTGTTATTGGTTCTTTTCTGAGGGTTTTGAATCGAACTTTAAAACTTTAAAAAGCTTTCGAACTGATTCTGAAAGAGTTGGGTTTAATCATTGAGTTACTTTCGGTAATGTGAACTTTTGTCAGAGAGTTTCAGCAGAGAGCTAGTAGGTGGCTTAAAGAGCAAAACACAAAGCCCTAGGAACAAGAAGAAGAAGAAGAAGAAGAAGAAGAAGAAGAAGAAAAAACCAACTTTGTATGCTAAAAGGAATATATTGAAGTAATGCCGGTCGACTTAGATAATTCATCCACCGCTTCCGGTGAAGCTAGCGTCACGTCCTCCGGTAACCAAAACTCACTTCCCAAATCCACCGCCAAGAAGAAACGTAACCTCCCTGGAATGCCAGGTATACCTTAAATTAACTATCTAATGATAATCAATAAACAACCGGACTTTATTATGTTTTTTTTTCCTTTAATTTTGTTTTTTTAGGTTGCTACAGATCCGGATGCAGAGGTTATTGCTTTATCTCCGAGGACTCTTCTAGCGACGAATCGATTCGTTTGTGAAATTTGCAACAAAGGGTTTCAAAGGGACCAGAATCTTCAGCTTCATAGACGAGGTCATAATTTACCATGGAAGCTGAGGCAGAGATCAAGTAAGGAAGTGAAAAAGAGAGTTTATGTTTGTCCTGAGATCACTTGTGTCCATCACCATCCATCAAGAGCTTTGGGCGATCTTACGGGAATTAAGAAGCATTTCTGTAGAAAACATGGTGAAAAAAAGTGGAAATGCGATAAGTGTTCCAAAAAATATGCTGTTCAATCGGATTGGAAAGCTCACTCCAAGATTTGCGGTACTCGGGAGTACAAATGTGATTGTGGAACTGTGTTTTCCAGGTTTTTTTTTTTAACAATCTAAAGCTTCATTTTGTATTGAAAAACAATTGGATATTGTTAATAATGTTGTTGTTGTTTTCCCCAGGAGGGATAGTTTTATCACCCACAGGGCTTTCTGTGATGTGTTGGCAGAGGAGAGGGCTAAAGCTCAAACACAACCGCAGCCTCAGAATCAGAATCAAACTGCCACCAAAGAATCCGACCCAAAACCTCAGACTACGGATTGTTCACCACCATCTGCAGCTGCACCGGTATCGGTTTCTGCGCCAGAATCAGGGAAAGTTCCAGCTCCAGCTCCAGCTGTGCCTCAGTTAACTAGTGTGATATCTTCTTCAGCTTTGCCAATTCAAAGTTCTGGTAAGTAAGTTTTCTGCATTCTGGTTTTGTTTTAATTAAGCAAAGACAACGTTTGTTGTTGTTGTTGTTATTGTCTTCGGATGAATCGTTGGACCTTTGTAGTTATTTGTCTGTTTCTGGTATTTGTTGTTTTATGGTGGTATTAGTAACTGGTCTGGTGGTGAGACTGAGATTTGAGAGGGAAGGAAAATGAGGTCATTTCTTGAACTTTGAAATTCAATCTTGATAAAAGACTAAAATGTTTCAAAAGCTAAAGGAAAAGAGAAGTGGATTTACAGAATGTAAATCATGATCGATTCTTGCTTTTTGCTCTAAAGTTCTTTTTCACAAAGATAAGTCTTTTAACTTTCCAGGCTACTTTGTATTTAGACTTTTTAAGTCAGGTCCTCTAATGTTGTATTTGCCCTCTATCTTGGATCATGTTATAGAGTTGCCTGAAAATCCCAGTCCTATCATGGAAGAATCTCTGGCTCCAGCTCCAGCTGCGGCTCCAACAGGTTTGAATGGAAGTTGTAGTAGTAGCGCCAGCTTAGGTAGCAATGGCAGTAGCAGTAGTGGCAGCAGCTGCAGTGTATTTGCTAGCTTATTTGCATCCTCAACTACATCTGCGAGCTTAAAACCTCAGCAACCTCCGGTTTTCATCGACTTATTTCAATCTGTAGGTCAACCAGATTGTCTTACTGACCTTGCTCCATCTCCATCCATCGAACCAATTTCTCTATGCCTCTCAACAAACCATGGGTCATCAATATTTGGGACTTCAGGGCAAGAGCACAGGCAATACGCACCACCACCACAACCTGCTATGTCTGCCACAGCACTGCTGCAGAAAGCTGCTCAGATGGGAGCAACCGCAACTAATGCATCCTTGCTTCATGGTTTGGGTATAGCTTCATTATCTTCATCATCCGCACAGCAAGATAATTTGCAATGGGGTCAGAGACAAGCTGAGCCTGAGAATACCTCTGTTGTAGCAGGGCTTGGCCTTGGGCTTCCTCGTGATGGAAGTTCAGGATTAAAGGAATTGATGATGGGAACTCCTGTATTTGGTCCTAAGCAAGCAACTCTCGATTTTCTTGGATTGGGAATGGCTGCTGGTGGCAGCCCCAATGGTGGCCTGTCAGCTCTAATTACCTCCATTGGAGGTGAACTTGATGTTGTTGCAGCAGCAACTTCATTTGGGGGTGGAGATTTCACCAGCAAGGACATTGGAAGGAGCTCATAACATGGGACAAATAAGAATTGCTACTGCAGGGGTTAGCATCAAGCCATCAAAAGAGGCAGTTGAGGTCTTTTTTTTATTGTTCTGCTGCCTTGTACACAACAAAGGCGAAAATGCCCGTCTGTGTAAAAGGTAAAATACTAGAACCAAATGTATTCGGATACCTAATGTATAAAGCTTGCTGAAACAGTAACATCTCTAAAATATGATTTGGGTGAATTGGAGACATTTCGACATTGTTTATCTTATATTTTATCAAAGCCTGGGAACTATAAGATGATCACTTCAGCTACTCTTTCCCATTTTCTAAAAAAAATGAATTGAGAAGTGAATGATCTTCCATGAGGTAAACCAGATCATGAAAGCAAACGAGAACTCGGGGAGTTCAGCAAAACCCTTTTGTTTATTATCATATCATAAGCATGAAATATGGAAAATAAGTCGAATTGTTTAATTTGGGGTGGTGTCAATAGTAAGTTGGCTGAGAAAACATAAGCAAGCTTAAATATTGGGTTGAAACTTCAGAAAGCCAAACATTTCCTTTACAATCCTACATATATATACATATATATACAGTTGCAGTAATAGATTGGTTCATTTTAGTTAAAATTTTATTCATGTAAAGATTGTTAAGCTCTAATCATTTCCAACTTATTAATAATGCCTTAGAGGATGCTCTTCAAAAAAAAATGAAAGTCATGGAGGATGAAGGAGCTGTTGAAGTGATTTGAGGCCTGCAAAAGAGGGAAAACGTCTTACATTGTGGAGGGTCCTACAACCCATATCATAGCTAGCTACAATATTAATGCAGACACTTGAGCACCCAAGTCAATGAATCTGATGATGGAGGAGAAAATTGCATGCCGGCTTTTTGGGTGTATATACCTTACTATGCTCTCTTCAACGTCATTATCTTTAAACTAAAACAATTAACCAAATATAAAATTTATATTGAAAAACTCTTAAAAGGCATAAATTTAATGTCTTTTATGTTAAGTTGCTTTAGAGCTAGATTATCCACATAACATTGCCAAATTATCTGTATATAAATGTATATACGGTTAATAGATTAAAGACATTATGCCCCCTTTGATTCCATTGTCCAAATTCTACTCAGATTTGGTCTTTGCTTCTCTTTGTTTTCCAATTTCAGGCAAAATAAAAATCTACCCTCTTACTTTTACTTGCATTTTAATTATTTAATCTTAGTGGTAGTAGTTAAGTAGAAGCAATATAATAAGCAACAAATGGTTAATAAAACATTAAATGAGTTGATGATTTCCCCTTAACAATAAAAATCTGAATTGCCTGGTTGTCCCTGTGTTAGGATCGTCCTGATTAAGCAACAAACAAGTAAAAATAGCAAAAGAAATTGAGAAGATGAACACACAAATTTAACGTGGAAAAACTCCTCTAAAGAGGATAAAAAACCACGGGCAAAGATAATTTTACTATAATGGCAAAAGAATGAAGAGTACAAAAGATGGAGATAAAAACTAAACCCGAAAAACAAAGAACCCGAAAACGTAAACACAAAATTCTCTGAATGTGTTATGAGTTCTAATCTAATGGGTGTGTCTAATTTCTAAGATTGTAAAAGAGCCTATTTATAGGCTAAATTAGTAAGTCAAATAAACTATACTAATAAATGCTAAATATACTATACTAATAAATACTAAATCTTCTAAAAAGAAAATATATTTTTGTTTAACTTGACTTGCAAGCAATCTCTTAGAATTTGGGTCACACAATTCTAACAATCTCCACCTTGACACGAATTCTTTCAATGCCATCTTTGCCAAAACCCGCCACGGGCCTATCTTGAACTATGCAGGGAATTAACTGAGTCGAATCTATACTTAGAAGCTGGAAGACTTCTAGCCTTCGACTTGAGCACTGCCAAATCAAAACTAACCCGGGTCTGATTTTCACGAATACGGTGCCCTAACTTTTCAAAACCCGCATCCAAAAGAGAACCTCTCTTCAACGAAACGGTCATACATTTTTCCCTCCTATGACCAAGTTGCCTCCGCTTCAAATGAGTTGACTTTGACTCCGTAATCGGACGAGGGACGTCCGATTTCACCGGTCCACTGTAGAACCTTCCGAATATAAAGACTGCGGTTCTTTTACCTTTTAACAAAACGAGAGCTCCACGAGATACTTTAATGTCGCTCGACTCGATGTTGATTCTGCATCCTTTCAAGTCTAAAATACTCAAGGAGATGAGATTCTTTCGTAAATCGTACATACCGACATCCGGAGTGTCCTAATCGTCCCTATCGTGTATCCTAATTTTAACAAGACCAATACCGATTATTTTACTAGATGAATCGTTTCCCATGTGCATAACTCCACCTTCAATCGAATCGTATGTGGAGAACCATTCTCTATTGGGACACATGTGGAAAGAACATCTTGAATCTAGGATCCACTCAGACGTAAGCTTGGAATCATCGCTCGTTGACACTAATAAGAAATCATCATCGCCTTCATCGACCAAATTATCACCAGCTACATCTTCCTCGTTACTCTCAGCAGCTCTTTTATTTCCCAGTTTATAACAATCTGCTTTGACGTGACCTAACTTTTTACAATAGCGACACCTTTTGTCTCGTTTCTTTGATGCTACCAAACGGAGCTTGCCTATCTCGCTTTGCTATTCAAACCAAACTCATTGTCGAGTTTGTCTCTACTCAACAAATAACCCTTCACATATTCGAACTAGAGTTTGTCTCTGCCATAAATCAGGGTCTCCCTGAAAGACTTGTATGAAGAGGGTAAAGAGCACAATAATAGCATAGCTTGATCTTCATCGTCAATATGAACCTCAACGTTCTTTAAATCATTTAAAAGAGTAATGAATTGACTGATGTGATCTTTAAGAAGCTCACCTTCGTTCATGCGAAACGTAAATAGACGTTGTTTCAACACTAAACGGTTAGCCAGAGACTTAGTCGCATAAAGAGTTTCTAACCTTTTCCACAAGGCGAATGAGGTCTTCTCCATCAATACCTCCTGCAATACTGTATTCGTGAGGCACAACCGGATTGCGAGACAAGGCCTTTCATCAAGCTCTTCCCATTCTATTTGATTTAGATTCTCGGGCTTTTTCCTCAGAACAACCTTTTTCAAGCCATTTTGAACTAGAATTGCCATCATCCGAACTTGCCACAGATTGAAATTTGTCTCACCATCGAACTTCTCAATTTCAAACCTTTTTGCGCCATCTCGAACAGGCGATCTATGAAAGTTAAACTAGCTCGATACCACTTGTTAGGATCGTCCGATTAAGCAACAAATAAGTAAAAATAGCGTAAGAAATTGAGAAGATGAACACACAAATTTAACGTGGAAAACCCTCTAAAAGGATAAAAACCACGGGCAAAGATAATTTTACTATAATGGCAAAAGAATGAAGAGTACAAAAGATGGAGATAAAAACTAAACCCGAAAAACAAAGAACCCGAAAAACAAAGAACCCGAAAACGTAAGCACAAAATTCTCTGAATGTGTTATGAGTTCTAATCTAATGGGTGTGTCTAATTTCTAAGATTGTAAAAGAGCCTATTTATAGGCTAAATTAGTAAGTCAAATAAACTATACTAATAAATGCTAAATATATTATACTAATAAATACTAAATCTTCTAGAAAGAAAATATATTTTTGTTTAACTTGACTTGCAAGCAATCTCTTAGAATTTGGGTCACACAATTCTAACACCCTGGATTTTTAGCTGCCACAGCATCAATAATTTCGAATGGTTGGAGATGTAACTGTGAACCCCAATTTCATATACTGCTCCAAATTGAAGACATGATATAGCAATACAAGATAGATACAGTCAGCAACCACCATATTTCTCTGCATTTACGAATTCCATTTGGAGATGAATACTTCGTCATAACCATGTGTCCTGTTTTTAACATTTGATTATGTTTTCAAGAATACAAATACTAAGAAACAATTGATGACTGCTCTCAGAAGCCCCTGGAACCATAACCTCTCTTACATGTTCAATACAATGACAGTCTACCAAACTATTGAAGAAGAAACTTGTTTCCTACTATTAAGAATGTTAGCACTAGTTTTTTTCTCAACTGCTCCAAACATGGATTTTCAAGGACCAAGTTGTTGTTGGTATAAATTGGTCCCCTTGATTTCTTTTCTGGGTGTATGGGAATGCCAAGAAATAAGTTGGAAAATAGTTGTTGTTGCAGGTTTTTCTTGTTTCTTCTTTTCTTCTCCATTAATGGAGGTGTTCTTGAAGCATGGCATAAAGGGAGTGTTACAAGATATTATGACTTTAAGGTGATGCTTAATGCAATCCTGTGCGGATAATAATGAGGCATTGATGCATCCATCCCTCTTTTCGCTGTTGCAAGAGCATTAATGTCTGGTTGTCGACTTATCAATTATGCTGGGCCCTCAGTATCATTATTTATTCTGCTTTTCAAATTTAAAAAAAAAAATCTTGATATAACTATTTTCCTTGTAATGTCACTACCTAGAATAAGTAATGTTGAGGATCAAAAATAAAATTGCTGAACTTGATCTAGACAACTTTTTTTTTCTCTGTAAAGTATAACTCATAATCTTCAATTTTCAGCTTTGCATATGAGTTGTGAGTTGTCTTTGAAGTTGAAATAAACCTCTCAGTGAATTAACAGGTTCAATCAGCCTCTATTACAAAACTGTGCAAAACATCAACTATAGTCACTGTCAATGGTATGTATCCTGGACCTACTATTTATGCTCGGGAAGACGACACTGTGGTCGTCAAGGTCTCTAATCTTACTCCATACAATATTTCAATTCACTTGTAAGAAAGTTGATCAGTAAATTTACTTCATTCTTTTTCCTCCTTTAGCTGTTTAGCTCACCATATTGCTAGTAAGCATAGGAGTGACATATGTTGGTTCCGTTTCTGATTAAAGGCATGGGGTCCGCCAAAGGCTAACATGCTGGTTTGATGGCCCTGCCTACATAACTCAGTGTCCGATCCAAGCAGGCCAGAGTTTCAAATACAGGTTTACATTGTTGAACCAACGGGGCACACTCTTCTGGCATGCTCACATATCATGGCTAAGAGCAACGGTTCATGGTCCCCTCATTATCTACCCCAAGCAAGGAGTAGGTTATCCATTTCAGCCTCCCGTTGAAGAGCATGTCATTATACTAGGTAATCCATTTCGTATTCACCAAGCTACCTTGATCCGCAAGGATTCATCTGCATGTATCAGAAACTCGACATGATTTTAACCAAGCGGTGTTGTTTGGACAGGAGAGTATTGGCTTCGAGACGTCCAGGGCTTGGAAAGACATGTGAAAGAATCAGAAAGACATGTGAAAGAATCAGGAGGAGGTCCCCCAGGGTCAGATGCCTACACTTTGAATGGTCTTCTTGGTCCCCTCCATAACTGTTCTAGAGATGGTATATATGGTCTTTTAAATGCACTGCACAAACAAGTATATCTTAATTTCCATTGCTGTTAAAACTATTGATGGTTGGTGTGTGGGGGGTTCTTTTCATTTAATATTGTGCAGATGTATACACCATTAATGTTACAAAAGGGAAGAACTATCTTCTCAGAATCATCAATGCAGCCCTTAACATGGAGCACTTTTTCATGGTGGCTAACCATACTATGACTGTTGTGGAAACAGATGGAGAATACACAAAACCCTTCAAAACCACGTTTCTAATGCTGACTCCAGGCCAGACATACAACGTCTTGATCAAGGCAGACCAGTCCATTGGCAAATACTTCATGGCAATGGCCCCTTACATGCCAGCCAAAAACGCCCCCTTCTTGAAGAAAACTTCTTGTGGGATTCTCCGTTATGCATCACCCACAGTGAAAGTAGACAAATTAGCTCGGAAGTCACATGTGAAAACGTCGATGACACCTCTTGAACCAATCATACCTAATGTAAATGACACTGCATCGGTTCAAGCATTCTCGGACCAAGTCAAAAGGCTATACCCAAACCACCAATGGTCCCCTGTTGATGTTCCTTTGAGAATTGACAAGACTTTGTTTTTCACAATTGGACTCAACGTGTTCAGCTGCGACTCACCTGACTCTGATATGCCAGGGGCCTAATGGGGGAATCTTTGCGGCTTCAGTCAACAATGTAACTTTTCGAAGACCAATGGTGTCTCTTCTGAATGCTTATTACAATAATTTACAAGGATATTATAGTACGGATTTCCCTGATAAACCAGAAAAGATGTATGATTTTGTAAATGGGGCTCCCAATAACATTAGTGTTGATACACAACCCGCAATAGGGACTCAAGTTAGTATCTTGGAACATGGTTGGGCAGTTCAAGTCATATTTCAAGACACTGGCACAGTAGGAACTGAGAAGCATCCCATACACCTTCATGGCTTTAGCATCTACTTGTTGGGCACTGGGCTTGGCAACTATAACTCCAGCACTGCACTTCTTAACTTGTACGATCCTCCCTATAGGAACACAGTGGGTGTGCCAGTAGGCAGATGGGCAGTCATTCGATTCAGAGCTGATAATCCAGGTGAATTTCATAGCTAAAAACCATAAAAGTTTTCATTCAGTTTTGTTTTTATTTTGTCACCTTGATTACTTATTATCTGTAATGAATAATTCAGGAATGTGGTTCATGCATTGCCATCTGGAAGTGCACACAACATGGGGACTGTCAATGGCTTTTCTAGTGAAGAATGGGAAAGGCAAAATGCAGAATTTGCCACCTCCACCTCCTGATCTTCTACTCTGTTGATCTGTAAATTTGTGCTGGGTTTTCCCTTTCGTACCATTTATGCCTTTTTATTTTATGTTTGCTGGTATTTAGACTATTGCCCAAGTTATGTGAAAATAATGGATTTGTTTGGTTATTTGTTGAACTCAAGTAATGTAATTCCAAGGATTGTTCGACTTTTGTAAACCGTAATGGTTTATTGGGCTTAAAGACCATATACCCAACGAATAAGATGTTTATCTGGGTGATTCCCCTTTTCTTTCCTATTTGGGCCAAATAATCCATTTATGGGCTCCATTGATTTTGGAGCATTTTTTTTACCATGTCTTATAGCCTTTAGCATTACGCAAAAAAAAAAAAAAAAGCTTTGAGCATTACTCAACTGATTAATTGATTAATCGTAGCCTTTTTTATTAGTATCATTTAATTGATTTTTTTAAGAAAGAAATTTTGATATCCAATAGCTAAAACTTATATCGAGGTAGAGACAAAACTTTTGGATGAGGCGTCTCCACCACCACAACCTTTCTGTACCCCAAACCTAGAAAAAGAACGGACCTCGTCGCTCTTCAACTCCCCGCTTCGCTAACCCTCCATTTGTCTATTGCACTCACCCATCCACCCCCCACATCTGCTTAATCTATATTTTAAAAATAATCAGTCACCAACCTCCCACAGACCGTCACCTCATATCTTACACTCTTGTTGTGGGTTTCAACTTTTTCTATAATAAATAAAATACCATCAAAATATAAATATAAGTTGAAGTAATTATAAATATTAAAGATTTACAAATAGATAGTTAAAAGTTAATTATAATACAAAATTAGACCAGTACATTATAAGTAGGTTAGAAACTAATACAATTTAGGGTAAACTACACCCATGGCCACTTTTGTTTATCTTAGGTTACGTTTTAGTCACTTATATTTAAAATGTTACGTTTTAGTCATTTACGTTATCATGTTGTAACATTTTAGTCACTGAGCCATTAATCGTCGTTAATGGTGTAACGGTAAGCTGACGTGGCACGTTAAATCATCATTTCAAACAAAATTTTAGGTTAAATTATACAACTGATCCCCATATTTTTTTTGTTTTAAGTAATTTAATTTTTTTTTATTTTATGTTCTTTAAACTTCTCTTTTTTCCATTCTCTTTTGTTTCTCCCTCTGTTTTCTTATCTTTCCCATTTCTTTTAACATATTAGGAAGTCGAATTGGCAGTGAAAAAAGAAGTAGGAAGTCGACTATCATCGTTTGCCTATAACCAAAACCCTATAACCAAAACCCATAAACTCATACCATGCTTCTTTCTTCACTACCAATTCGACTTCCTGGTATATTAAAAGAAATAAAGAAGGTAGGAAAACAGAGGGAGAAGCAAAGAGAATGGAAAATAAAGAAAATAAAGAATGAAAGTTAAAAGAACATAAAAGAATTTAAATTGCTCAAAATGAAAAATTATGGGGACCAATTGTATAATTTAACCTAAAGTTTTTGTTTGAAATGATAATTTAACGTGCCACGTCAGCTTACCATTACACCATTAACGGCAATTAACGGTTCAGTGACTAAAATATTACAACACAATAACGTAAGTGACTAAAACGTAACATTTCAAACATAAGTGACTGAAATGTAACCTAAGGTAAACAAAAGTGACCATGAGTGTAGTTTACCCTACAATTTAATCTAAAAATTAATAAACTGACCAAAACTAATAGTCACTTATAACAATTGCACCTGAAGAATTCAACAACTACACAGAAAATTAAGCATGCAAGTATCAAACATAGTTACCCGCAACTTTCATATATTTTTTCTATATAAAATTAATCATTTCTTATAACTTATGCACCATAATTTAATTATGGTATTTAATATTTTCTATTAAATCTAGGTGGAAGGACTTGAAATAAATACATCTAAGTCCTAAGAATAGAGGGTTGGGTTGGGTTGGTGTCCAAGAATATATCACGTGTTTATCCTCACTTCAGCGCTTGCCCTGAAAAAGTGAAACATCCGCAGCATCCGCAGAGCCGAAGGGAGAGGGAGAGAGGGAGAGGGAGAGAAGAAGCTCCGGAGATCGTCGATTCTCGTTTAGGTCTTTCTTCGGAGCTTCTTTCTTCTTTCTTTCTCTTTGCTTTCTTTCCTTTTTGTCTCTAACATTCAGGTGTCGAATAATACCAGATTAAGCCGCTTCAACAGGTTCTTTTTTTTTTTTCATTATCAAATTCTGCATTTTATTTGGCTATTGTCTCCAGTAGTTTGTAGGTAGTTGTTGAGAGTTCTAGTTTTTGTGAATTGTATTTCTCAGCATTTAGATTCTTTAAATTACCTACGTTTTTTTTTCTTCTTTTTTGATGATTAAAAATTTAAAATTACCCATGTGTTTTTGTCATTGAAGTATGCAGAATTCATATGTTTTCTTTTATTGTAGCCAGAAATATTTAACTTTAAAAGGGATTTGTTCACTTAAGCTATGTTTTGGTTACTCCTTTCTTCTAATGCTCAAAAGTTGCTAAGAAAATAATAAAAACAATGTATCGAAAACCATTTTCATGAGTAATATTATTATTTTTGTTAAAATCCAGTTAATATATTGTTTGGTTTTTTTTTTTTTATTATCTAAATGCAATTTGAATAATTCTTGAGCCATGTGAGTAGTTTAAGTGATTTCAACTCTTCCCATTCTTTCCTTTTTATTGTTGAATTTTGTGAGCGTTTTAATTTTATGCATCTTAGCTACGCTCCTAAAGCCCAAACCTTAATGTACATAATACATATAATATAATATACCTCTATTTTGTATGCTTTTTCAGGTATTGAGAGAAATATGCTTCCTTAGAAGAAATTGCTGGTAGGTGGTTACACGCGTGTAAACGTATAGCCTTATGTTTGCAATACAAGGTCTGGTATTCTCTCAAACAGTGGTTGAATTAAGGGAACTTGATATAAGGGTTAAAGATGCCAGCAATTGTATTTTCTAAGCTAAAACCTGTTGTATATACTGGTTTTCAAAGATCTCTTACAGGAAAACTAGTTCCATTGTCCGACTCACCAAGTTCATTGCTTAGACGGCTCAAATTTTTGTCTGTGAATTCAGGGTTGATTCAGTCTTTCTCTTACTCTGGTAAATCTCTATCTGATAATAGGTGTATTCGAAACCCGTTTTGTCTTAGGGCAAAAACAATGGCTGTGTCTGGTTCCAAGGCTGTTTTCAGAGATGTTTATATGGATGAGTTGATAGCAAGTTGTGGGAATGGCTTGGACTTCTTGAAACCTAGTGGGGTTTATTTTGCTGATCGAAGTCAAAGCAGTTGCCAAAAAGCTAGCCTGATTTTGAGAAAGCAAGAACAACGCAACAATCGTCTTGTTTGTAGGTACAATTTTTGTGATGCAGTGCAGAGAAATTCCGGATATAATCTTCCTTTTGGTCCAAGGATGAAAAGTATCCACACTTCATCTTTGTTTTGTACCTCTTCAAGGGCAGCTCATGATATGTCATTTGATGGGAGTTCTAAGGATGAACGGGCTGCAAGTTTACCTGTACAGTATGTCCTCTTATCTTCTATTTATTTTATATGTTACCATTTGTCCCTTCTTTTAACTTCTTTTCTTAATTTTACAAATTATATTTAAGTAGTAACCTACAAATACAATAATCTTTATACTTTTCTGACATTGGCTATTCTCAAGCATTTTAAGACGATATCTTCATATGTACTTATTTTCCACCGTTTGGTTCTTTGGTGTTGATTTCAGAACTATTCCAAACAAGAAAAGCTTTAGACTAGTTTCAGGGTCTTGTTATCTCCCGCATCCCGCTAAGGAAGAAACAGGAGGAGAAGATGCTCACTTCATTTGTGCCAATGACGAAGCCATAGGTGTAGCTGATGGTGTTGGTGGCTGGGTGGAAGTTGGCGTTGATGCTGGCGAATTTGCCCGTGAACTTATGTGTAATTCAGTGGCAGCAATTCAAGGTGAACCAAAGGGTTCCATTGACCCAGCCAGAGTATTAGAGAAGGCCCATTCAAGCACAAAATCACAAGGATCCTCAACTGCCTGCATCATTGCCCTTACAGGGGAGGTTTGTTTTCTTTTATGTTAATAAAGATGAGCAGAGACAATCTTTAGATGAATTTCCTTGACATTTATTGATGAGTCTGCTAGGATGTGATACTTACAAGGAAACAGAAAAGCTTTCTTAGATTCTTTTTCATTGTTCTTCATGATTAACTTTCCATTGGTTTTTATGATTTAATAGGTGTGGTGAGCTCTACCTAACTTGTTCCGCAAGTTTTTTAGCTTATTATGCACACATCCAAACAAAGAAAGAAGAAAAGTCATTTTCTTAAAATATCAGACTTTATTTCTTCAGGAAAAGTAGTTAAGCTTTTAAATTTTACTCTTGGTAAAGTTGTATGTTGCAGAGTTTCTCTATTCCTGAGAATTGAAGTCCTTGCCACATTATTAGTTTTTTTTGTGAACTTAGCAAGAGCATTTGACTGCATGAACACGTGAACCTATTGAAATATCTGTCTTTTCTTATTTATATTCATCAGTTTCCGTATCTCAATCCGTGTTTTAGGTGGATCGACTGCTATAATCTCATTCCTTGTCTGTATACTGGAATATGACTTGTTTTTAATGGCCCTAATGAATTGATCTAACTTGATTTTTAGATCTCATTGGATTGCTCAGTTGCCCGAGTCTAAAAAGGTCGATAAGATTTTAGCGATCAAATTATATCCCATATGATATCATGTAGTTTACTACTCTCAACAGGGGATACATGCAATAAATCTGGGGGACAGCGGTTTCATTGTGGTTAGGGATGGCTGCACCGTCTTCCATTCCCCAGTCCAGCAACACGGTTTCAATTTTACATATCAATTGGAGAGTGGTGACGGTGGTGATCTACCAAGCTCTGTTCAGGTTAGTTGATGTGTTATGATATTCCATTTTGATACAAGGGATTGATAGCAGTGTTCTTTTTTATTTCCCTCCTTTTTGACCTTAAGATAACTTTGAATAGGATAGGAACTCGTGGCTTGCTTTCCTCGGTTTTTAGGATCTTTTATCGCTAAATGGTTAACTTTAACTAAAAGTAAAGATTGTTCAAGTTTTAATTGCTGGACCTCATCTAGCTGCATTCTTAAATGGTTTCACTGTGGGTGTTAAGAGTTATTATATTCATAATAATTGCTTATATCTTGTGAAGGCAGATATCAATTTTCTATTTTCCTTTCTTTTTCTACTTATGTTTGATGGGATGATGATTTTGGGATGTTGTCTTCCATAGAAGATATGAAGCTATTTTACCTATTCACAGTCCCTAATCTATCATTTTTGGAATAATGTGGCCAGGTTTTCAAAATTCCTGTTCTGTCAGGTGATGTGATTATCGCTGGAACAGATGGGTTGTTTGATAACTTATATAATAATGAGATTACTGCTGCTGTTGTTCATGGTTTAAGAGTTGGCTTCAATCCCCAATTGATGGCTAAGCAGATAGCAACATTGGCTCGTGAACGAGCAGTGGATAAGAACCGACAGACACCGTTTGCCAAAGCAGCTCAAGATGCTGGGTTTCGTTACTATGGTGGCAAGCTTGACGACATCACTGTTGTTGTGTCGTATATTGCTGGCTCTTCCAATACGTGAAACCTAGTGAAAGAAACATTCATATTGGCCTTTCTTCATGCACTTGTGATTCACGAGAAGTTTTGATCCTTGATTTTTGTTCAATAAGTAATTCCGTCGTTCCTCCTTTTACAATTTTCATGGATTTTATCTTCCTTGTTGATATCATTTTTCTTAGAGCAGGTGAAAGAAGGGGCGGAGGGAAATGGTGAAAGAAAGCCAAAGAGCTTATTTAAGATCAAGACCCAAAAAAACCATAGATTTAGAAAGCTTTTCACAGACGCTAAACATGGAATCTAATAACCTAGACTTGATAGCATAGTAGGGCAGATCTTATTCACTACTGCAAAACCATCTGCGAATGGATTAAGACTAAATCAACCACACTTTCTTCGCAGCCCTTCTTCGGTTAGGGCCCTCGTCGCCACCTTCTTCCGTTTCTTTTTCCTCTGGTTGCCCTCTTTGTTTCTCCCTCTCCCTCCAACCCTTTGCTGCGGCTTCTTCTGCTCTCCTTTGCCTTTCTTCTTCCTGTTTCCAAGCTTCCTCTTGCTCTCTCCTTGCTTCTTCTTCTCTTCTCTTCTTTGTCTCCCTTCTGGTAGCTCCCTCTTCCTCTTCCCTCCTCCGAGCATCCTCTTCCTCTCTCCTTCTGGCCTCCTCTTCCTCTTCCCTCCTAGCTTCTTCTTCCTCCTCTCTCCTCCTGGCCTCTTTTTCTTCTCTTCTCTTAGCTTCTTCCTCTTCCTCTCTCCTTCTGGCCTCCTCTTCTTCCCTTCTCTTAGCTTCTTCCTCTTCCTCTCTCCTTCTGGCCTCCTCTTCCTCTTCCCTTCTCTTTTGGGCCTCTTCTTCCTCTTTCCTCTTAGCTTCTTCCTCCTCTCTTCTCTTTCTGGCCTCCTCTTCCTCCTCCTTCCTTTCCCTTTCAATTTCCTCCACCATCAATCTTTCTTCTTCCTCCGCACACGATGTACAATCTAATATCACCGATTCTCTCTGTGGTTTTAGAAGCTGATCGATTGTTGCGTTGGAGACATTGAAAGACAAAGCCAATATCTGTTTATCCATGATCCTTAGCGCAGACTTCTTCCCCACTAGAAATTGAGGATGGTTTCGCTTTGTTGTTAATGTGCTAAACCCCATGAAAACAAAAGAATCATTGTTGAATGACATCTGAGCCATTGGATGAAACCTTGGCACCGCAAATATATCGCCTTCCCTCACTCTATACCTCATGTCCCTGCACTCACATTCCTTGGAATTGCTTGAACAAACCACCCGAACCATCCCCTGACCCTGCAACACTATTGCTATCTCGGAAGCTCTTGGATTCCAATGTGGCGCCATCATTGAACCCTTAAGAGAAAAAAAAATCACACCATTATAATGAATCTTCTTTAACTCCGCCGAATGCTACTATTTAAGAGAACTTGTAGTAAAAACCAACCTTTGTCAAGTTCACCATGAAAAGTCCAATGTTGGAATGTTTCAATATATGCAAGTCTTTCCTGTCCACTGTTAGGCTCCACCCGTTACAGTTCTCGAAATCTGGATCTGCTTCTAAAACATTGTATGCTCTCATTTTCTTCTTCGTCTTCTTGCCATTGATAGAATGGAAGAAGCCATCCCTATTGCCCCCTAGAAAGGCTTTCAAGAGTCGAGCTTGCCATTCCACTAACATCTTCCCCTCCTTTTGCACTGCATGAATTATAGCAGGTGGCTTGCTTGCTCTCATTATTTCTATCAAATCCTCGGGTACCTTTAGACGCAAGTTTCCAATGTATACACATATTAATAGAATTATGCAGGAAAAAAGGGGAAAAAAACTAAGATATTCCACCACTTAAAATCATACCTTAAAAGCTGCTTGGAGGACTCTGGTATCAAAGCCGAGAACCACATCAGTAATGCTTGAGTATGCCCCAATGGATGGCTCCTGGATTTTGTTAAATTCACAGACCAAAAAGTCCTACCATTTTAAGCCGACAGGAAAGGGAAAACAAATGGATAAAAGAAATAGGTAAGATCATACATATATGTCATCTTCTGAGTTAGTGAAGATAGCATAAATCCTAAGCTTCTCTCTTTCAGCCTCTAAGCTGCTTTGTACATAGAAAGCCGATCCTTCAGGCAACCTATATACATCCCCTTTCCGAAGGTTCACATCCCTCATATCATCATCATCAGTCCAACTCAAAGTCCCACTCCCTATACCAAAATTTTCAGTTCAAAACTGAGAAGCTTACACCATAAATTCATTAAAACATGCAAGTACCTGTATGGACGAAAAAAACCATGTTTGCATGTAGCAGAACCGGAAGAAAAACGGAGTTAGGCTCCAGGGTGATGAATTGAAGATGGTATGGGCCTTTTGTTCCATCAGTGACTATAGCGGCTGAGATTTCTCCATGTTCTGTCTGAGTTAAGAGCTTCCTGTCGTGCTTAAGAACCAACTGACCCACGGTGGAAGCATGGCGATGTGAATAAGATTCGACACTGAGGAAGGTGGGGGAAGCAAGAATAATGCTGAAAACTGCGAAAAAGGAAAATGGGGAAACCAAGGTTCCCTTCAACCTCAGCATTGTTTAAAGAGGATAGAGATGAGAATCTAAACACTTGTTCTGAGTGCTGGGTGGGAAGATGGAAAAAGTTGGCTTAGTCTATATAGAAGAAAGTGGGTGATCGGGGTTAGATACGTAGTGTTATGGATGGACACGTGCAGGGCCATGCAACAGGTGGCAGGAGCTTAGGACAACTCTTCCCGCTGGATTACAAAGTTGTTAAGGTCCAACTAGAGAGAGAAAGAGAGAGTGAGAACATTGTATTGCAGAGGATCGATAGAGTTTGAATAGACAACACCGCATTTGAGTATTACCAAACATATATCCAAAATTCAATTGATTTTAATTTTATTTAAATGTATTTGATGAGGTTCCATTGTTGGTAAATTTAAAAGAAAAAAAATCAAATTATAAATTGTTGTCACGGATTAATAAGTTACTGGAAATGGAATTAAAAAAAAGTTCCACAAGCTAGATTTATAAGTTGTCAAATATCCAGTCTCCGTACATTCACCAGCAAGGCAGACCAAGCTCTTTTTGTTTGATTCTACCTTTTTCACAAGGAAAAATTCATACAACTTGATTTTAGAGGGTCGTAATCATACACCAAGTAATATCTAATCATGTTGTTTCATTTTATATATTAAATATAAACTTGGATCAAAATCTGGATGACTGTCCAATCAATTACATCAATACCACAATCTGACCTGGTTGAGAGTTGTTTCGGTTACAACGTTAAGAGTCTTAAGGGTTTAGATTAGTAAGAAAACAAATGTCCTATTAGGTTATTGGCCAACGCTAAAAAAAGAATATTACTAGACGGAATACTGCACTGCCTGCACCAAGTTATCTCTGTAGATTTCCTACTAACTATTACCCTCGACAACTGAAGAGGGGTTCTCTTGTTCAAGCTTAGTAAGAGCATCCGGTCCACAAATCCGCATCAATTCCTCCTGTTATACAAGAAACAAATCATATTTGTAAATAACATATTAAAAAATATATGCACAAGGAAGAACTGATTGCAATACATTTAACGGATGATAGTAGTACTAGTGTCTAATGATCAGCACCAGGAGGAAAACGACAAGATCTGAGGTAAAGGGTGCAGCTATTTATATACCTTAATTGAACTATTTTCTGATGAAAGCTTCTCACATTCATCAGAAAGCTTCTGTAGTTCCCCTCTAAGGGTGCAGTTTTCGTTCGCCAAGTTTTCCACCCTTGCTTGTAGCTCTTCACACTCCGCCTAGGGAAACACCAAATACAAGCGCACCAGGTCTTTAAGATTCGAAACATAGCTAAAAAAATACTTATAATCCCAAATCATAGGTAGAGGAACAAATATAAAACAGTCTACCTGCTTTCGTAATCTTGATCTCCTGGCAGATTCCCTGTTAGACTGCTTCCTTTTCTGTCTTTTCAACTCACGCTCATCCTGCACAAACCAACAGCTCCAATTTAGTTCAAAACATGAAACTGAAGAGGTAAGTCGCATCCAAAATGCTCTAGCTACTTAAAAGGACACAATAGTGGAGCAAATAAAGTTACACTACAAGGAATGAGGCAGGTTTTTAACAACTCAGGAGCAGAATATTGGATTGCAAATGGAGCAAATAGTAATGATTAATGAATGAACAAGCAAAAAAAGAAACAAAAATCAACAAGGCTCATACTTGAATCCACTGGTCATGCATTACAACTCCAGGAGCAGCTGCAGCTACAGCACCAGACACGTTGGGTCGCATTTTTGCAGCTCCTGTGGCAGCAGGGGCACCACTCCATATGTCCATCCCAATATTCAAATTAGTTCCAGGAATAGGGACTACGGGTTTCCCAGGAACCAAAGCCACAGCAGTATTACTCTGCATATTGGCTGGTACAAAGAGTGATTTGCAATTAGAATATAAAATCAAACCCATGTTTATTATCATAAGTACACTTAGAAAACATAAAGAGAAACTTTTTTTTTTTTTCAAAATAAGCTGAAGCTTCTTTGATTGATTGATCCAACAATAAAAGCCGAAATTAGATGAGGAAACTTAATATACCATCTGCAAGCATCTGTCCAAAGCTTCCCTTTTTCACAGCACCAGGTTCCTAAAGAGAAAAAGAAGGGCACATAATTATTAGAAAGGACAATTCATCATATTAACATGCTAGCCAGTAAATCATCCGTGCCCTTGATGACAACCAAATAATGATAATTACGCACATACTTGTTGATTATTCTCATCGCTTCCATCTGCTGTACCCTCACTGCCACTTTCACCACTGTTAAGAAAGCGACTAAAATTAGGAAAGGCATGTACAAAAAAATCAAAGAAAATTCTTTAATCAAAATCCATGTTGAGAGTGAATGTGAAAATTGTTTGAGGAAAGATTGGAACATCAAAAGTCTAGTGCACCTTTGAGAGCCGCCATCTTTTCCAGATCCGGAAGCTGCCTTTCCACTCTCTTCAACCTTGCTTCCTGAAGTTCCCTTGGATTTTTTGGTGGCACCTCGATCCTTGTCATCAGCACTCTTCTCTTCATGGTCAGCATTATTTGGTACAGAACTTGGAGCCTATAGAAAAAATTGCTATGAGGAAAGGGCATTTATTTTATGAACAACTGGGAATATACTGCAAGAGGAAAACACATAAAGAAAGAAAAAATCTAATATTACGATGGCCATATTAGGATGTGCATATACTCCCCCTGGAGGATATATAACTGGATACGGAACTGGGGTGCCGTATGGAGGCATTAAAGGATGCTGAAAGATAATCAACAGAAAAGAAAAGTAAGAACCTTACTTGAATCAAACATTGAAAGAAACAAATGATTAGGCAATAGTGATTTTAAAAGAGGAATCACCTGGCCTCCCCATATATATGGATGCGGAGTCGTTGAAGCAACAGTTGAGGCAAAAAAGGGAGGTGTAGTAGCTCCGGCACCATAATAAGCCTAAACAAGAAGATGAGTTGTAAGCTCTAACAATTATTTACAGGACAAAGACATTTTTAGTAAACTTCATCAATGTGATCAACAGTTGAAAAATGAGACAAACCGTAAGATTTATGTACTATACAAACCTGCATCTGGCTTGACCAATCAGGATATGCAGGTGTCGTAGGCATTTCCTATAAGTAAAAAGTAGAAAAATCAGTAAAGTTCAACCACTTGCTAGTGATGAGAAAACATGAATAATATGGGCACATTATTCTTTTCTTTGGGTGGAGATAAGGCAAGTATGATATACCTGAGCTGAAGCAGTAGGTTTAGAATGGTTGGCAGGTGAGCTCTCTTCTTCTGTTCCCATAACCACTTCGGCAAACTTCTTAATTTCAGCAATTTTAAAATAAAATTTGATCGTCAATGACTTTTATGAAGCACCTGAGAATCCAAAACCAAGTAAACACGTATATCAGAGATGAGAGATCACAAGAAATTATCTACCAATGACACAACTAACAAGGAGGGGAAGAAAAAAGTGAAACTATAACTAGCTATCAGGAACATGCAGAAACATCATTTAAGAGCCCATGGAGCATAAATCTAAATAGATTTCAGGCAACATATTATCATGAGTGGACTACAATGAGAAAAATAATCGAACCGGCCTCAATGCTCCGCAACATTGTAAACAACACTCACATGATCCAACAAAAGACAAAACTTACCCTAAAATATTGAAAACAACTTACAAACAGTTTCAGAATAACTTAAAAACCATTTAAAGAAAGCTAAAATCCAGAAATAAACTTGTTACTTTTTAAAGATCTTCTGTTATCTTGGTCACATCACTAGCAGCGAATAAATACAAAATGATACAAATTAGGTTGTTAATTTACTCTTCCATATAAACTAACTTAAAGACAAATCACACATTCTTGTCCTAACAAGTGAAGCACTCAGAGGAAAGCATCATGTTTGTAGCTAATTTAGCCATATGCAAAATAGAGGTAGAGTATCAATCGTTTCCATAAAGGGACAACCTTGAAATATAAAGTAATTCTTTAATTCTAAGAATTTGTTAATTAACTCCAATTTGTTCCCTACAAAAAGAATAATCCGACTTTTTCAACAATTCCTATATTAAACAAAAAATTAGTAGGAAAAAGAAAAAGAAAAATCAGTAGAAATTGGCGGTATCTGTTTTAAATAGACCACAGCTAAAGCTAATCAACAATTAGCCCTCTTAATTCTTCATGCAGATTATAGTAAAAACCTAACGTTGACCAGCAATTGTCGTATTACAGCTGGAATCCATACACCTTCTCCACATGTTAGAAAAAAAAAAAGAAAGAAGAGAAGAACATACATTATCAGTGAATGGATTCTTAGTTTCTTACTGATGAATATGCTAAAGAACTGGGTTTTTTTTTTCCAAAATAGTAAAAGCTAATTTTAATCTTCAAGCTAAAACCACACGATTTCCCATAGGCATAACACAGCCAAAACTTAAAAGAAACAATATAAAGATAAAAGTTGAGAGAAGAACGTGTAAGTAATACTAATCCAACTGATAAATCAAAGTTGAAAAAAAAATGAGATAAGAGAAAAAGAAAGAAATCCTGAAACAAATTTATTAATGGCATAAAAGAACAGAAATAGAAGGAAAGAAATTTAGCTTTAAACGCTTTTAAAATTACATATAAAAAACACAATATTAAAAAGAACAAATTTGAAGAAGGAGAAGAAGAAGAAGAAAGAAGAAAGAAAGACCAGACCTGCTTTCATGGCGTTGAAAAGGGAAGTAAGGAGGAAGTCCAAGTGGAAACACTTTAAATAAATAAATAAAAAGGGGAAATTACCAAGAGAAAGACATTTATTTATATAAACAATCTTTTCTTTTTTTATTTGCTTCTTATATTTCCTTATCCGACGGCTGAGAATAAAGAATAAAAGAATCGTACGAGAAATTGAAGTACAATGTTCTTTATTTAGTTTGGAAGGAAAGAAAAAGAAAGAGAAGAGCAAGGGGGGTGTCAAGTTTTATAGCGAAACTACATCGTTTAGGTTTGAGCTTTTTTCTTTTTGTCCTTAAGGTTATTATCCGTATGGGCTTGTGTGGCTTCCACGTCACTGAAACATTATCCATTTATAATGCACCGCCTTTGACTTCATTCTTATTGGCTTTCAGGAATTTAGCCGTACTTGATGGGACATGGTTCCTGCTGGTTTCACCATTTAGCAGATGGAAATTGGTCCCTCTCTCAGCCGGAGTAAGCCCAACCACGCTTCCCATTCACGAAATTAGTACATCTCTTGAACAAAAGACAAAACTTTGATAAAAGCTTTATGTATATTTAATTATATCTTTGACTGTTTCTGAGGTATATATATAAAAAGCATTGATGTCCAATTGACAGTTCTGTGAAGTTTATGTTTACTGAAAGAAGGCATAAGCCATTCATGTACATTTTGTACCCAAAACATGATCAGCCATCATCCTGCCTGATCAATTCGATAAGCAATCATCGAAGCAGATGAAGAATGAGGTATAAGACTTCGATTTCTTCCCCTTGTCGTTACACTTGTTTGTAACATGCCCGGAATTGACCGACTCTTCCTCTGCATGGCTTCCGGAACGATCAATTTCCATTTGTTTAGGAGGTGTAGTCTCTGGTGGGCTACAGTTGCGGAGGAAGTTGGTAAGAGAGGCAGTGATTTCCTTAAATTCTGGTCGAATCTTCGGGTCCTCTGCCCAACAGGACTGCAGGAGAGATACAATCTCTGTTGGAAGACCTTCCACAGAAGGCCTTTCGTTCTGAAGATTGCAAAAGAGATATAGTTAGAAATTGTTAAAAAGTATTGACATGAGAAATGAAAGTTCAGCTTGCCTTTGCCGCTGCATATGCCGCTGTTACATTATCCCTTCCCTTGAATGGAGCTTTATTCGTCAGTATCTCCCAAAGAACAATTGAGAAACTGTACACATCGACTTTGTGGTCATAGTGTTTCTTTGCTCCGATTGGGAGTGGATCTCTGCTGTATATCTAATTTGGATAAAAGAAAAACAAGTTAGACATTACCAGAACTAGGAAGATAAGCCACTACTAGATTAATTTAGAACCATTATAAGAAAAGCACCTCAGGAGCCATCCACCGGTAAGTACCGGCCTCACAAGTCATTCCACCCAATACTTCCTCTCTAGCTAGTCCAAAGTCAGCCAGCTTGATGCACGTTCTATCCTCGGAGAGAAGTAAATTGCCTGTCATGAGATTAAAGGATATATAAGAAACAGACTGTCTTCTGGCATAATATTTTCACTCAATTTTGAGGTGTTCGTCTGTTGATGAGGTCAATCACAATAAAAAAGTACTGCAATGTCTAAATGCTTAGTATCAGCTTCTAAAGTCCTTAGGCATTTTAATGCATATCAGCGAAAACTTTCCGTTCCAGCACAATCTATACTTTGTTTGGTCACCTGACATTACTAGCACAGTCAGTTTATCATATCTGTTCAGGAAAACAATGAAATTTTGCTATATCTTAAGTCTTGGTCAGTGCAAGCAAGTGAAAGAATAAGCATATCATTAACTATTTACCAAATAGCAGCAACTAGAATATTGAGATGAGAATAGAATGAATTACTTGGCTTCAGATCACGATGAATAATGCCATTGGCATGCAGGTATTCCATAGCTCGGGAAATACCCAATGCAAGACGTAAAGCAAAATCCAGTTCAAGACGCTTGGGGCGCATGTTCCACAGATACCTCTGAAGTGTATCACCTTTCATGAGTTCAGTAACTATCATCATAGTCGGCTCCAGGGAACAGCCGACAAACTGCTTCAGCAAAACATATCTGAATTAGAAGGACAAGGTAATTTAATGCGAATATGAATGGCAGTTTCAGAGAATAATGTAAGTTAAAATAGCCACAAATATCAGAGTGCCGTATGAACATCTTCCATAGATGGCTATATCATTGACTTGCAGGGAGACAGTATTGTCAAACCAAATCCAACAACTTAGTTGCTTATGTAGTCTGTTAGCAGGTTGGCTAGTGAGAAGGATACGGCGATATACTAGCAAACCATAATACTAAAACTTAATCACGTGTTGCTGGCTGTTGGGAGCTTGAAATGGAAGAGAGTGAAGGTGAAAAGGTAAAATTAGACATACACTAAAGAGGTAAAGAGTAGTTTTTAAAAACCTTTACAACATTTTCATGGTCCATCCTAGACAGCAGTAAAACCTCCCTCTGAAATTTCTCCTTATGCTCGCGAATTACAGCTGATGGATTACTTGGCTGAATCATCTTCACAGCAACAGGTTTGGATTTGTAGCTTGAACAAAATGAAGTAACCATCAGTGTCACGGATCCAAATTATTCGTTACCAGAAAATTGAAATTTTTTGCAGCAGTGTAGCCTTCTAGAACACCACATTAATAGCAAGGATCCAACCAAATTTGCACAATGTTAAACATAATATTGCAGAATTAGTAAGCATGAGCACAAAGGTATTGTTTCGTAATCAGAAACAATTAAACTTTGCCTCTTTTCTCATGCATAACTGTTAAAATACAGGGCAATGAGGAATTCATTTACCACAGCATCCATAATAGAGAGGGTGCTTTAGCATACAAACAATATCAAAATAAGATAGCATCAAGGGAGTTCAACTTCATTGAATTCGACATAAAACATAAACGATATTGTTTGATATTGACATACAACCGGCTGCTGAGGAAATTGGACACTATATCCAAGGATGTCCTGTCAACTAGCAATTAATCATAATCGATTGGATGATGAGTCCTTTAACCGTCAACTATGCAATTCCACTGCAGTTCACATACACGTGGCGCTAACAACATCTAAATGTAATTAGAATCGATCGCAAATTGATTCGGTGATGAGTCCTTTAACCGTCAACTATGCTATTAACAAAGGTTCCACTGCAGTCCACATACACGTGGCGCTAACAACATCTAAATGTAATTAGAATCGATCGCAAATTGATTGGATGATGAGTCCCGTAACCGTCAACTACGCTATTAACAAAGGTTCCACTGCAGTCCACATACACGTGGCACTAACAACATCTAAATGTAATTAGAATCTGTCACAAATCGATTGGATGATGAGTCCTTTAACTGTCAACTATGCTATGAACAAAGATTCAACTGCAGTCCACATGCACGCGGCGCTAACAACATCTAAATGTAGTTACAATCGATCTCAAAATCTTCTAATTGTCAACTATGCTATTAACGGAGATTGCATTGCTGTTCATATTACTTGCGATGTTGTCAGCTAAAAGCTGTTAGAATCTAAAACTTCATCAGTGTTCTCAAATCTCAGTATCAACAACTAGCTAAAGTAGTAATGATGTAGCTTATACAAATGCAGTGTAAATTCATAATCAACCAATCATGTTTCCAACTAAAAAAACTATATGACGAACACAATAAGTCCTTCTATGATCTATCACAACTTGATTCTAGAAATGTTTCTTTAAAATGCAGCAAAACAAGGAATCGGAAGTCTATTTCCTTGGAACTTGAAGGAACTCAAAGAGACCCCAAAAGAGAAGATAAAGCTTGTTTCTTGAAAACTAAACATAGTGATAAACAAATCAAGAGCATCTTACAGACCCTAAACTAAAAGGAATCCATATGCCTTTACTAAAAAAACCCAAATTTTTTTTAATCAAGATATATATATGTTTGATCAAAATAGCACTAAGATCAGACTTAAACACACCAAGTAAACAAGCCCTTACAGAAACCGGATAAACCACCTCAAACCCCTTGAAATTTTTATCAGTCCAAGAAGACAGAATTCAAAATAAAGATGAAAACAAAATTGAATTCAAACAAAGGAGAAAAATCCAAACAAGCCCACAAAAGCCAAAAGAGCATGGAAATCCAAGAACATGCAAAGAATGTGATTAACCTAATGAAGCCAATATCAAGAAAACCAAAATATAAGACACCCCAAAAGAAAGGCAAAAGAAAAAAAAAAGTAACTGAAGAGAAAAAAATATGAAAAAGAACTCACAATCCTTTATGAACAGTGGAGTAAGAGCCTTCACCGATCATTTTGTCAAGCAAAACAAGACGAGGATCAATTAACGAGCTTTCATCAATCTGGAAGACAAAACTATTGTCTGAATCATCATCTGCTTCTACTTCTTCCACGTTATTATTATAGTACATTGACGTCAGCTTGAACAATGTGTCACCAATATATTGAAGAGGATAAGGTAAAGACAACTCTAACTCGTCCCTTTCTCTTCCTTCCATTGCTGAAGCTTCCTTTTTGTAGTTTTCTTGCTGCATTACACAGTAAAGAGAAAAACAAAAAGGCTGAAAAAATGACTTCTTTTATGGCAAAAAATTCCTGTATATTTATATGTGAAATCAAACAAAAATAAAACAACAACAAAAATGATTTTTTTAATTATTTATATTTATTTATGAGATAAAGAGGAAAGGACGGGTTTTGGCCCTTTGGGTGGGTTTTAAAAACGAGAGGGAAATTATGGAAACTATTTTTTTTTGTATTGTTTTTATGGAAAGTAATTACATTTACTCATTTTTATTTTGGTTCTGGTGCATTGAGGGTTCATGAAGCATTTTGTATCTGCATATGTGACAGATTTTTAGAGGATAGATTATTACCTTTTTCTATTACTTTGATAAATATGGAAATTGTTTTGAAAATAATGGAAGTTTTTGGACTCAAACATTAATAGTGGCAATCAAGGAAATACAAATGGCTTTTATATTATGCCTGATTCCCTTTTTACATTTACTCTTATTCTATTTTTGAGAGTTTTACAATAAATGTTTTAAAAGCATTTACACTACATAATCATTACATCTTAAATTCATAAAAATATTTATTAATTAATATTTAAAGCAAGTAAATGATTCCTAAAAATAGAGTAATTGATTTTTGTACTTTTCTAAAGTTAATAAATAAAGATAATTAATATTGGTATTAATTATTTCAGTTAATAATTACATATGTTGATTAATGATTGGTTAAATTTAAAAACTTGTTAAAATTAAAATAATCTAGACAAGTTCTAAAATCCCAAATATATATAATAAATAAAACTAGAAAAATCTTAAAATTTTAAAATACAATAAAAATCAAAAGTATTAAAATTTTCCGAAGTTTTGAAAAATATATATAAAAAATCAACCTTGTAATCAAACTTTAAAAAATTCTAAAATTTCTTTAAATCGGAAAAATAAAAGTTAGAAATTCAAGAATTTAAAATTTTAAAATTTTCTAAAACTTTGAAAAAAATTCAAACTTCTATAAAAGAAAATATTTTTGACCTTTTATTTTTCTAAAAATGGTATCAAATAGCTTTTAAATTTTAATAATTTGGCCGTTGTGGTTCCATCGGAATTTGTATGTGTGGAAAGGAGTGATGTGCCAAGCTCTTATGTTGTTTTGTTTGCAGACTCTTTTTTGCAAGATTGGGGTTGCTCGCAATTGTCCTTCGAGCACCTTCAGAATACTTGTTAGCTGGGGAGGAGGTTTGATTGGGTTTGGAGCTACCCGGTGGGTTAAGTGTAATGTTGACGCGGAGATGGCTGCTTGTCGTTTGGGTGGGTTAAGTGTAATGTTGATGCGGTGTTGTTTCAAGGTGAGTGTGCAACGAAGTGGGGGCGGTGTTGAGGGACGACACTGGGGTGTTCCAACGAGCTTGTATTGGTTTTGCTTAAGCGGTGTATGCTCCTCATATTGCAGAAGCGGTGTCGATCAAAGAGACTCTATCTTGGGTTAAGTCTTTACACCTAGATAATGTAGTAGTTGAAATTGAAATCAATTGCCTTCGATTGGATTAGTCGATTTGCTAATAAAGCGGTACATGGCTTAACAAGGCTGATTTTACTGAATGTGAACTACACTGATCGGGTTAATTTTAAGGATGGCAATTCGGATCATGGATATCCGAATCTGCCTAACCAATTATAAAATAGGGTACATTACACCAACAGTCACTCAACTTTGGGGTAGCTGACAAAACAGTCACTTAACTTTTAAAAAATAACAAAACAATGACCACTAACCATTTTCTGTTACGTCTGTAATGGAGCTATTATTTTCCATTATTGACTTAACAGAAATGCCATTTTCCATCCCTCCCCCTATCATAAGCCCCTTTACTTTTTTGCAGACCTCCCCACCCTTGCCCTCTCCCCCTCTTCCCCCTATTCCTTCTTCACCATCATCCCCAAGGAAAATGAACCCCAAGAAGGAAACAATATAAAACGTGGCCACAAAGATACTTAAGGGCTTGAACGTGGCCACAAAGACCGGACCTTTACGCCATATGCACCATGCTTGCACACTGATTGTGACCATATTTCCAAATAAAGCCTGAAACAAAATTGGTCTCAGTTACAAAGCTTCGATTTGCCAAAATGACAAAGCTAACACGGGGAGTTGCAATTTTCTTACTGAGTAGACCACATAAATGAGCTCGATATCAAGACTCAACATCTAAGCTGTAACACCCCTAACCCGAGTCTGTGACCAGAATAGGGTTACGAAGCATTACTGGAGTTTACAGAACAAATAGACAAAAATTTCAAACATTTCACATCACATAATATACATGTTAGAAACCAATCAAAATTAAACATATTGTCCCTTATATGAGCCCACGAGGCCCAAAATACACATTAGAAACAAATCAGGACTAAATCGGAAACTCAAAATTTTTTTCGAAAACATTTAATATTTTCAACACTGCAGGGGTCACACGGCCGTGTGACTTACATAGTTAAGAGACAAGCCCGTGTCTAAGGCCGTGTAACTCACTGACTTGCATTCTTTTTAAAGATACAGGGGACACACAACCGTGTCACCTGGCCGTGTGTCACACACGGCTGAGACACACGCCCGTGTCTCTACCCATGTGGACGAAAATAGGCTATTTTATAAGCCATTTTTCTCACCCAACAAGGCATGCACTTTCAGTTAACATTGTGCATATCAACAAGCCAAAATTAGGCACTAAAATAAACCAAAATCAAGCTTTTCACATATAATATCTTCACATACAACCAATATGCCTTTAGGCACGTCAGATGACAGATTATAACATGTGTACTCATGTATTTAATATTTTCATATGTATAACTAACTTATATGCATATTTGTACCCAAGGTTTACCAAACTAATTTGCATTATTTCAAACTAAGTCACTTACCTACCAAAACATATCATTTGATACCAAATTGTATTTCAAATGCTAGCATATTTAGTTATATATACCTTACATATCAAGGTACCGATTCATGATTAACTCATCGCATACTAAAACAAATGTATATAAATGCACATTTAGCTAACACTTTACCTTTCACTATACAACCATAAACTAAACCACACATCAATCACATAAGGCAAATATGCACGAATCAAAATGTGCCAAAACACAAGCCAAATAAGTGGCTAATCTCCACAAAATACATATAGGCCAAATTTAGCCAAAATAACCTATGCATGCCATTATAACCAAAATTAAAACATCCAAAAGTACCGATAAAACTGATGGATAGTGTGATATAACTCCGACAAGCTTCCAACCCAATCGAGCTTCCGATAATCTGAAAAGTAAAGAAAAACAAATACGTAAGCAATGAATGCTTAGTAAGCTCGTATAAACTTTAATCATATCAATTCATTTCAAATATGAAATTTATACATATAAAGAATAATCCAATATCGATACTGCAAGATTCATGAAGCTATATTCAACAACTCACAAGGTGAATAAATCCACAGCATCACTTATACATACCATTCCTAGCATAGTAGGATTTTAAATAACTTTAAACCTTACCACTCTTTCATGAGCTCAAACATATTTTCATTTGAACACTTATCATTTCAATACAACTTATAATTAAACATATTACTATTCAACCAACAACTTGACATTTGCTTAAGCATCAAATAACAACACTTGTTAGCATACTTGCACATATTTCATATAAATTCAACATCGATAACCTTATTATCTCAACTTTGTCACACTTGAATTTTTACTCGTCTCAACTTATATAATTTCCATGTATCAACATATCAAAGATATTCGTATATGTTCATGTCATGAAACATATCATTCTCTTACCAATTTTTCATATACATATATCATCCATTTCAATATATCAATATATCAATATATCATGTGCCATCATTTCCATGTATTTCATGTATATACCTATATTAGTTCGTATCAAACTCATATAAACTCGTAACAGAACATTGCCTGTTGAACCATTTAGAATATCGTTGGATAACTTGCAAATTCATTAAATAAATCACTTTACCAAGACTTTTCCAAATGGAAGAACGACTTACAGATAAGAGTACATTGTTAACAGAAGCTAATAAGAGCTGTGCCTTCCAGATACGCCAATAGAAGCTCAAAAGTTGAACAGAAGCTCTTAAGAGCTAAACATAAACTCAGAGTTGAACAGAAGCTCGTAAGAGCTGGACAGAAACTCATAAGAGTTGAACAGAAGCTCGTAAGAGCTTAACAGAAACTCATAACAGTTGAACAGAAGATCGAAAGAGCTAAACAGAAAGTAAAACATGAGGGTTCGTAACAAATACTGAACCCCGATTTACTTGGGTAATTTTCTGATATCTTCCTTCAATAATGTCATACGCCAAATAACGAATGTACTCAAATCCTGCATTCTATTCGACCCGAATATTCAATTCAATATTATAATTCCAAAAATAATTCATTTTCAACAATAAAATAACTGTATAATACCATTCATTAAATTAATACAAATATTAATTTTTATTCGCATAAACTTACTCGGATAAATTGCAAAAATACTAAGATTTAGAGGTATTTTGATAATTTTTCATTTTCCTTGATTTTCTACCGATCTTGATCTAAATTAATAATTTCATTCAAGATATTAATTTAGACAATAAAACAATTCATTTCATGTAATTTGGTCATTTTTGACATTTTATAAAATTACCCTAAAGTTTTACTTTTATTCAATTTAGTCTTTGAACCCAAAACATGCAAATTAACCATTTTAATACAAATCCAAGCTAGCCGAATATTCATGGCATTTAATACAACCCATTTTTTGCAATAATATCACAATAAACCCTTATATTTATACTATTTCAACAATTTAATCCCTAACCGTAAAATTAAAATACTTTTAAACAACAATTAATATCTTAAATTCATCATTGAATATAAAAAATCACAAGGTTCATCAAAGGCAACTTTCAAAATCTTTAACAGTTTCAAAATCGAAGGTACAGGCTAGCTGGATCTAGTTGCAACGATCTTAAAAACATAAAAATTATTAAAAATGGGACGAAAATTACTTACCGATTGAATTTTAATGCTTGGCCAAACCCTAGCTCTATTTTCATGAAAGCTTTCGGTTGTAATTGGGAAAGAAGATGATAACCACACCTTTTTTTCTTATGTTTTTAATTTAATTTAATTTAATCCATCAAATTACCATATTACCCTTAGTTAATAATTAATTTTAAACACCAAATCTATGCTCGTATTTGTCCATCACATAAATATATGACACAATTACCATCAAATGAAGGTTTAATTTCACAATTGGTCCTTCAATTTAATTAAATTCTAACTAAATAAACTTATTTACAATTTAATCCCAAACTTATTAAGACTACAAGAAGAATTAATCCAAAAGCTAGTGGAATCAATCATAACACCACCGCTTGGAAACTTTGACCATTATTTAGTTACCATTCAAGTCCCTTGTCCTTTATCAATTACCCATTTAATCAAATAGTGATTAAATTTTACATCTTTTATAATTTAGTTCTTTTTAATTAATTAACTATCGAAACGTTAAAATTTTTCAACAAAACTTTAATACCACATTAATGCCGCTCCGTAAATATTTATAAAAATATTTACAGCTTGGTTTATAGAAACGAAGTCCCGAAACCTCACTTTCTAAAACCACTTGACCTAGGATTTTACCATTCAAACCTAATAATTTATTATAAAACATAAATTACCCATTCAAAAATCTTTTTAAAACCATATTTGACTCATAAATATTAAATAATAAAATTTATGAGCTTACTTGTCAGATTTGGTGGCCTCGAACCACTATTTTCGACACCACTAAAAATCAAGTTATTACACAAGCGTTTGAGTCTCTTTCAGAGTGAAAGTAACCAATGTAGATTGAATGGACCGAAAGAGGCAATAGAAGGAAACCAACGTTATCTCTGATGGATGCCCTTTCAAAACTACAGCCTTCAAATTTAGTAGGGAAAACATTAGTTTGAAGTAGCCAAAGCATCGTGGATTATGAAATAGCATATTAAATTACCTGACCAATGATGTTTGCTAAAAGTGACAAAGAGGCAGTAGCGATGAAAAGGCCACCTATGAGCCAATTTTTAGATGTTGTTAGCATGGTAGAAGGAGATGGGTGTAAATGAGGTTGAATTGGTGGGGAAAATATTGGAGGACCCTTGTAAAGGGTCATAACGAGTGCTCCAGAAATAGATACTAAGGTGCCCAACACTTTGATCTAACTCTTTGAGCTTTTCAACTCTAGCTTTTCCATCCTATAAAGTTAAAAAAAATTTGGAAAAACTGATATAGCTAGCAAAGATCAAACCTGAAGATAACACCAAGCAAGAAAGTGAAAGCTGGGATTAAGTTGGCAAGAGCAGAAGCAAGGGTTGGAGAG
Source organism: Gossypium raimondii (assembly GCF_025698545.1). Taxonomy (NCBI): domain Eukaryota; kingdom Viridiplantae; phylum Streptophyta; class Magnoliopsida; order Malvales; family Malvaceae; genus Gossypium; species Gossypium raimondii. The sequence continues at coordinate 42,371,196 of NC_068575.1, read as the reverse complement.
TTGTATCTTACACCAATGATTACATAGTTCTGCATGAAAGTGATCCTGCAAAAAACCCAGTTTTATAACCCAATTTTTTACCAATAAAGGAATTATTGAACTTTGTTTAGACTTAATTGCATACCCAACAATGATTAAGTAGTAAATTTTGCACAAAAAAGATAAAGTTATTGGTGGCCGCTTTTTCTTGCATATAAAGAAGTCCCAAACTTGGTTGTGGCCGCTAATTAATCCTCCTCATTTTATGATTAATCCTGGTTGTCGCTAGCCACCAAATAAGAGTAGGTATACCAATCATAGCTGGAGTCGTATTCTTGTTTCGCAAAAGGGCCGTAATCATCCCAGCTAAGTGTTGAAGCGCCATCCGCATCAGACACGAACGGACCTTTGAGCCACCTATAGTTACCGTTAAACATGACTCTCAGTCAACAATCAACAAAACAAAACCAAGAAAACCATAAAAAAAATTGTCGTATCAATAGACTTAATTTTTGCTAATTATCTCCCTAACAAGCATGAAATAATTAAACAAAAATCACCCAACCTTACACCAACTCCCAGACAACGACATCAACAACTTGACTGGCTACGTGCATACGCATTAAAACATTGAATTTATGAAACAATTTTTAAAGCCCATTTTTATTACAAGCGTACAGGTCAGTTGCAATATTTGTAGTGCTACAATGGAACATTGGAGTATTCCAAGGATTGAACCCAAAGGAGTTGGCGATTTAATGATTTATATTAAAAAAATACATGCAAGAAAGGAGTCTAGCTAGCTACTCACTAATTGCTATAGAACGATAAAGCATAAACAAAGATTTTTAACACTAATTTCTAAATTAACTATCCTAATGACTAAATTGCAAGAAATATAAAACTAAGGGACTATCCAAAAAATAACTAATGGGCTTGGTTGACTTTGATGTGGTTTACCAAATTTAGGGCTCGAGACATAAATTGCTTAAATTACTAAGTGTCTTCATTTTATCTCTCGATCTCAATTTTACTGACTTACACGAATTAGGTCCGATTTATCTCTCGATCTCATCAGTTAATCGGAGACTTACAAATGGGTGCGCAACAAGATTACCTCTCGGTCTCACTTCATCTTGATATTCTCTTAGGGGTGTCACTACCTAAGTTCTTAGTTTTATTCAAATTAGTCCAATTTGTTACAATTTAGTCCTTTGTCCAAAGATTTTAATTTATCCACATCTCCATCGACCAACCTCCTTGGGTTTAGCTACCCATTACCATATTAAAGCTAACTAAGATGTCAATAACCATCAAACGCAAGAAAATAAAGATGAATATTGGCTTTTTAATGGAGAAAACTAAAAGCAAAGTAAAGATAAACAACTAGAAGTAAGGTAAGAAGCAAGAAAACATTAACTATAGAATCTTTAACAACTAAAACTAAAGAAAGCTGGAATAACATTAAGTAAAGATTAAAGAGTGATTCCAAGAAAGTTTAAAGTTTTTAACATGTAAATAAAACTAAACTACAACAAAAACTAACTTAACTAATAACTATGAAATTTACTCTAAAAAGAAAAGAGAAAATCTAAACTAAAAATGAAAATAAAAAGAAAAGAAAAGAAACCCTAATCCTAACCTAAAACTAAGGAAAAAGATGATAGAAACAAAAATGAAAAGCTTCTCTCTTTATTCAACCAAAAGTGGATTTAAATAGGTGATTTCAACCCTAAATTTTGGACCAAAATGCCCTTAGGTTGTTAATTATGATTGGTGTGGCTGTTGGACAAAACTACCCCTATAGTCATTCTTTTTGTTGCATAAGGCAGGATGTTGCAACATTCGGTTCTAGATGTTGCAACATCCTGGGTATCGTGATATCTAGTTTTAGATATCGTGATATCCAAGTCAGAATTGAAATTTGGAGCATTGGGGGTCTCAGTATCGCGATATCCATCCTTGGTATCACGATACCACTGTAGGTGGCCTCTATTATCCTCATTTTAGCATTGTGAGAGGTATCACAACTTTCATGCTTCGATATCGCGATACCTCCTTCTAGGTGTTGTTTTTGCTCACATTCGGGCCATCATCGACCCCTACAACACTCAATCATCTGGTTAGGTTCCCCACGACACAATTGGCCAATTTGAGTAAAAAAAAGAGAGATAAAAATGAAACATTTTCACTTATTAATCGAAAAATATGAAATAATTAAAATAACAAAAAACTATGTTAAAAAATCTATTTTGCTCGAGAAAAAGCTCCTTAAGTGCATTGGAAAAGCCTAATTTGCCACATCGGTTTGTGACTGATCAACTCCCCCACATTCAACTCTTTGCTTGTCCTCAAGCAAACACACTAAATGTGCAAAGAGACAACCCTTGTACTAAATTGGACAATTAAATCACATAGTGGTAAAACATCGAACTTGTATGAGAACTACCTTACATGCAACTTAAGAGTGATATTTAGCTAACTCGGGCATCCTCAATGCAAACACAATTAGTTCAATAAATTAAAGTGTTAACAAATATAGAGGCAATTAAAATGAATGTATGTACAAGTGTTATCCATCAAAATGAATTACATGGATAGCTCATACATATAAAAAAAATGAATTGGTCATGTTCATCCGGAAATGCAAGCAATTCAAGAATTATTGCGTTAGTGAATTATTCGGGTCCCAAAGGTCTTCTAGGCTTGTAACATTCTAAGGTTTAGGACAGTCAAAATGGTTTCAAGTACTAGAAATGGTTAAGCATATGACATTGTTTCCCATTCGCCCCCAATTTATTCATAGACTCACCTTCTTATTTCTCCTTCTCTCGCCTACCTTATTTCTCCAAAATTTTAGAAGATATTACGCAATATTGGCACATACAAAACTAGTAGGCGTTAATACATTATGACTTGAAAGATTTTTTTTCTGACCTTGACTTTGATTTTTAAAGCTCTTTTCTACATTTTGCACTCTTCCAGTTACAATGCTTTTAACCCTCACATTGCTTTTATTCACTCAACATTTCTATTTTTGTATTATTATTATTATTATTATTTAACTCACTTCGCAAGGTTATATATGTACTATATCACGTAGTCTCTTCTTTTCTTTTTCGCATAAGAAGCCACCATAATGTCTCTACCTAACCCTCAATGTTCACGGCACGACGTCCATTACATAGTACATTTTCAGAATCGGGACAAAGAAGGGTTGAGTTCTTGACTTGTTTAGGTTGAAGGCTTCAAAGTACAGGAACTAGTGGTATATTGCAGAAGGTAAAGCTTTGGGCTCTAGGTTAAATCAAACAATGCCTAAGGTCTTTCCCAAATTATTCACAAAACAAGATTTCAATCATGCATACTTCTATTCAAATGAACAATTAACAATTCAATTTATATATCTAAAAGGACCCACACATTTCATTCATCCTATGACACACCTTACACATTTTCATTAAAGGTTATTACCTCTAATCTATTATACAAATTAACTAATCAAACTAACTAATCTAAAATTAAGAACATCAAATTACCTAGTATCAGTCAAAATTTACATGCTTGGCAAGTCAACATACTTATTCAATATTTACAACCTATTGCCCAATTATTGTCCAAGCACTATGCAAAAACAACAAAATCAAAGAAAAACAAGAAAAATATTTTTGAAAAATTTTGAATTTTTTTTGAAAATTGTACAAAAATAGAAAATATGCAAACAAAACACACAAAGATAAAATAAAAAATAGAAAATATGCAAACAAAACACACAAAGATAAAATCTATGTACACCTCCACACTTAAATTACACATTGTCCTCAATGTGTAGCCCAATACAAAAGACTAAGAGGTTATCAGACTTCCCTAAAAGGAGCATCAAACTAGCTTTGGTCATCCACCTTCACATTTAAGCTTGAAGTTGTTGTGTAATATTCAGATGGGTGGCTTGCACAGAAAACAAAAAAGCACACGAAAGAAAACGTATTTGGGAGATTAGGACTAAAGATTAAGAGAATTTGAGTTTTGGGGTTAAATAGAGTGAAATTACATGTTTCATAATACCTAAAATAGATATTTTGTGAAAACCGACATGGGTATCACGATACTAAGAGTTAATATCGCGATATCCTTAAAATTTTTAGAACCCCAATTTTGAAACTGTCTTAGGTATCGCGATACCACTGTAATGTACCAAAAAATTCTTAATTTTTTAGTCTAAACTCCCAGCTACAAAAAAATTAAACTACCTAATCCGAAGTTTAAACATGCAACAAATTTTAAATCTAAGCTAAAAAAAGTAAATAGAGTGTCAACTCAAATAAGTTTAATTATTTACAAAATAAGTTTAAATTTAAAATCACTCTCCGGCAATACGTCATGCCCCTAAAGTGGAACTTCCATGAAGTCCTTGAGACTTTGACCTGTCTCTTGTTTATTTTTAGGTTGATAAGGGTGTTTTTCAGCAAATGAACATATCAAACCCGCCTTGACTTAGGTCGTGTCGATATGTAAACTTCAAGCTAATTTTTACTAAAACTGAATTCACTCCATTGCATCTTTCAAGGGATCATCAATATTGGATCACAAACTCAATTTCTTTTGAGTTCTCTATCTCCATTTGAATATTCCTTTTTTGGGGCACATCCTCAGTCGGTTCTTGTCCTGGATTTCTTCTAAAACGTCCAAGAAGTTTGGCGGCTCCTTCACACCCACCTCACTAGAGTTAGAGATTTTTTCTTTAACGCCCAATACTTCATTCAATTCTCCGACCTCTATATTTTGTTGAACATTAACCTTCACATCTTGTCGCTCAAAATTTTTATAGAGAACCTCTTCCTCCACTTCAACATTGTCTAACTTGACAAATTCGTCCATCGAAGCTCGCTTCTTAGCTCGGTGTTAAATGAGTTCAAGTATTTGGCCCAATTGGTTCTTGATAGCTTCTATGTTTTCTCGGCATTCCAACATTCCATTCTCGAAGGCATCTTCCCAATGTATCTGGTCATGACTGTCATTAAGTTCCTTCGGATCTTGGTTGTTGCTAGCCACCAGATACAAGTAGGTATACCAATCATAGATGGAGTCGTATCATTGTTTCACAAAAGGACCGTAATCATCCCATCTAAATGTTGAAGTGTTGTCTGCATCAGACACGAACAGACCTTCGAGCCATCTATAGTTACCGTTAAACATGACTATCAGTCAACAATCAACAAAACAAAACCAAGAAAACCATAAAAAAAGATTTGTCATATCAATAGACTTAATTTTTGCTAATTATGTCCCTAACACTCATGCAATAATTAAACAAAAATCACCAAATCTTACACCAACTCCTCGATAATGGTGTCAACAACTTGACCGGCTACGTGCATGTGTATTAAAACACTAAATTTATGAAACTATTTTTAAAGCTCGATTTTACTACAAGTGTACTGGTCAGTTGTAATATTTGTAGAGTTACAATGGAACACCAGAGTATTCTAAGGATCGAACCTAAAGGGGTCGGTGATTCAATGATTTATATTAGAAAAATACATGTAAGAAAAGAGTCTAGCTAGCTACTCACTAATTGCTATAGTACGACAAAGCATAAAAAAAGATTTTTAACGCTAATTTGTAAATTAACTATCCTAATGGCTAAATTTCAAGAAATGTAAAACTAAGGGACTATCTAGAAAATAACTAATTGGGTTTGGTTGGCTTCGAGGTGGTTCACCAAATCTCGAGTTCGGGACATTGATCACTTAAATTACTCAGTGGCTTCATTTTGTCTCTCGATCTCAATTTTATCGACTTAGATGAATTAGGTTCAATTTATCTCTCAATCTCACCGGTTAATCTGTGATTAATGAATGGGTGCACGACAAGATTGCCTCTTGGTCTCACTTTATCTTGATATTCTCTTAGGGGCATCACTACTTAAGTTCTTAGTTCTATTCAAATTAGTCCAATTTGTTACGATTTAGTTCTTTGTCCAAAGATTTTAGTTTATCCACATCTCTATCGACCAAACTCTTTGGGTTTAGTTACCCATTACCATATTAAAGCTAAAAAACATGAAAGAAACAACTAAGATGTCCATAACCATCAAACGCAAGAAAATAAAGATAAAAGGTTAGCTTTTAATGTAGAAAACTAAAAGCAAAGTAAAGATAAACAACTAGAAGTAAGGTAAGAAGGAAGAAACATTAAAGGTAGAATCTTTAACAACTAAAACTAAAGAAAACTAAAATAATGTTAAGTAAAGTTTAAAGAGTGATTCCAAGAAAATTTAATGTTTTTAACATGTAAATAAAACTAAATTACAACAAAAACTAGCTTAACTAATAACTATGAAATCTACTCTAAAAAGAAAAGAGAAAACCTAAACGAAAAATGAAAAGAAAAAGAAAAGGAGAAGAAAATAAAAAAATCCTAACCCTAACCTAAAACTAAGGAAAAAGATGATAGAAACAAAAGTGAAAAGCTGCTTTCTTTATTCAGCCAAAAGTGGATTTAAATAGGTGATTTTAACCCTAAATTTTGGACGAAAAAGCCCCTAGGCACTTAATTTTCATTGGTGTGGCCGTTGGACAAAACTACCGTTGTAGTAATTTTTTAGTTGCATTAGGCAGGATGTTGCAACATCCTAGTACAGCGATATCCGATTTTGGATATCGCGATACCTAAGTCAGAATTGAAATTTGTAGCCTTGGGGGTCTCGATATCGCGATACCATTATAGGTGGCCTTTATTCTTCTTATTTTAGCACTGACAGGGGTGCCACGACTTCTATGCTTCGATATCAAGATACTCAATTCTAGGTAATGTTTTCACTCACATTCGGGCCACCATCGACCCCCTACAACACTCAATCAACTTGTTAGGTTTCCCCTGGCACGATTGGCCAATTTGGGTAAAAAATAGCAAAATTGAGACATTTTCACTTATTAACTTAAAATACGAAAATAATAAAAATAACAAAAAAACTATGCTAAAAACTCTATTTTGCTCGAGAAAAAGCTCTTTAAGTGCGTCAAAAAAGCCTAAATTGCCACATCGATTTGTGGTAAATCAACTGGTAATCATGCAGGTAAGTTCTGGTATATGAGATGTATGAACCAGTCAAAATGTGTACAAGTCTAGGTAAGTGAATTCTGAGTAAATGTCCCTCTGTGATTCCTCTGGTAGGACAATTATATTGCTAACCAGACTGGCAGGTCACAATATGAGAACGATAGTAAGGCCATGAGGTTGAGACCCATGGCATCTTATTATGATATGAAGACATCCATGGTGTAGCCTCTAATAAGAGAAAGATTAGATTGGCAGATCACGATACATGAAAGTGTGCAAGCCGATGTGGTTGAGACTAATGGCAAGGTATGACTGTATGTATGTTTATGGTGTAGCCTTCGATAATGCATAGATTGAATTGGAAAATCGTGATACAAGAAATTTATGTATAAGTCCATGATGGAGAAACCCATGACACCTTTTGTAGAAGTTTACCGGGACAGGAAACACATGATTCTATATGATACCTTTATGGTGTATTCTGTTGGCCCTTGTGGCGTACTCTATATTCTATATGGTAGAATGATATTATCTGCCCTAATGGTATAAGTTATAAGTTTTCTATGATAGATATTTCCATGATAAGGTTATGATATGTTCGAGGTTAATATGGTTGAAATAGATCGTGATGTATTCAAATGAGTTTTAAAGGAAATTCATGGAGAGAAAGTGAGTATCTGTATGCTAAGAAGGGTATCCACTATGGTAATATATTTGTGAATATGAGCATATTCGTATTTATGTAAAACATAAGGAAATGTCAATTTGAGTTCGTTTGCATTATATAGTGTTGAAATATGAGTTTTTGGTATTCGCCATGTCTAAACAGTATCATGTCTTCTTTTGAAATCTTAAGGAATTTGAGCCATTGTATATCTGAGTATCTTGGGTTCTATAATAAAGTTGTGGGGTTCATCTGAATGATCTACATAACTCATTATCAGTGTGAGCTTATAAGATATTAAACATGAATATGATTTGATTAGTAAACTAATGATATTCAAATCTAGGTAAGTATTCACCAAGAGTGTATGTATTCGCTGGTCTATGAATAACTGTGCTGGGTTAAGTGTAAGGGTGAAGAGATGGTCTATATAAAGAAGTCTTTGAAGGTATATTCTTTGAAATAATATTTTTTGTGGTTAAGTGAAAGAAGAGATTAATGAAATATCTGGAAAGATTATAAGTTAGTCAATTAAGAAAGAATTGGAAAGCTAAGAGTGTGGTAGTTGGCGTGTAAGCATATGCTGAAACTTTAATAGTATCCGCTCGAAATAGAAGTAAGTGGTCTAGAAGGGTAGCTGGTGCACAGATGTTCTTCAAGTATTAGAAAGTATTCGCCAATGTATTTTTGTGATAAGGCTACTAAGTTCTCTTGAGCTTACAATGTGTGTTGTTCTTTCAAGTGTAATGATAAAAGTATGTGCCAGAAGGGACGACGCTAGGACTGTGCCAATATACTAGCGAAGTGAGTTATTATGCAAATAGTGGAAAAGTGGCATATTATAGAGTTATGCCCTAAGAGTTTGTCCTTAGTAAATGTTGTATTGTAAAGGTTTAATGAAAGGTCTGATATAATATTTTATTTTCTTTGTTTTTAGATATTAAATGTTTTAGTTAAGATAATAAGAAAAATGTTTTTAGTAAGGAGAATTTGTCAACTAATTTGATATTTTATTAAGTATTTTGTGTAATAACACCCAAGATCTGGACCTGGTGAATCGGGTCGAGTTGAGGGTGTTACAAGTGATTTAGCCTTGTATGCATAATATGTCGAGCCTGGCTTAGTCCCTGAGGTATGTGAAACTTATGTTTGCATGAGGAATGGTTGTTATGCTAGTAAGTAAAATAGTGATAAGTAAGACAGTGGGGGGAGGGGGGACAAAGGATTGATTGATTGATGAAGTCTGGAAAAATTAGTACATTGTTATAGAAAGGAAAGTACAAGATAGAATAAAAAAATAAATTTTAGTTCCCTTCCTTAGATTGATGATCCGTGGGTTTTGTAGTGACCTCTTTTGCTTAGTAAATGTATTTTGTTTCGCAACAAATTTCATATATGATTTTTATAGTTGATAAGTTACTTACTTATCAACAAAAGGGATCTCTCATTAGGGAGGTCATTTTAAACATTTTATGACATAAGCCCATTTAATAACACTCCGATCAAAATTTACTCTTATAGAAATCAATCAAAATATGATCTCGTTCCCAACATTAGTGATTCTCCGAGTTGGTATCAATCGACCCTTCAACATAAAGTAGTATACAATATGTTAAATTTAAAGGAAAAATACACTATGGTCTCTATATACATTCAACCTAAAGGAAAATAAGAGAGGAATGAGTGGTTTTTCATTCAACCACTAAACTTACTCTTTATTGGTTGAAACAAGAGGGTCATAGGATCATCGTGATCTTGAATCGAAAAGGGATGTGAAGCTAGAAAAAGGATCACTTGAAAAGTGTGTCACTACATATAACATTTAGGAATAAATTAAAAACTAATTGAAATAGATGATATAGGATTTTTTGTTACTAAAGAGAATGGTAGAGATTGAAAAATGGTGAAGAAAAGAGAAAGAATCACCAAAACCGGTGGAGGTATGACGACAGCGGTGATGGTCCGACGAGAATCTGACGAAGGAGGAGGAAAGTAAGGGTTGTGACACTTGAGAGGAGTAGATTATAAAAGAAAAAATAATAAAAGTGAATAGAAAAAGGATGGTATTATCGATGGTGGAGCAATGTGGTGGCCACAGTGGTTCAGTGGTGGTGCGGTTAACTAATAGTGGTGGTCTAAAAAAATTGAATGAAAAATGAAATAAAAGATGGAGGAGGACAACCAAATAAGGGGTGGTAGAAGGTGGTTCAAAGGAGAAGAAAGAGAGGATTTTTGCAAAAAAGAAATGAAAAATGTGTGCATAACCTTCAAGTGTTAGACAACTAACTAGTCAACACTTTAATTTTTGGAAAGAGAAGGAGACAATGAGAGTAGAGAAGAGAATGGAAAAGTTAAAAGAAAAAAAATGAATGTTGGTGGTTTCATGTGCTAGGGGTGGCATACTTTAGTTCAAAGTCAAGTGAGGGAAATAAGGAGAATAAAAGGAAAGAGAGAAACATATAGAGTGAAAAATGGGGTAAAAGATGGTAGGTTGTCTAGTTGAAGTAGGAAAGCAACCCTTTCCTATAATGCAATGGACGGTTTTGGGGGGGGGTTTGACCATGGTTTTATGAGCCAAAATTAAATAAAAATTGTGAGGATGTTGAGAATTGAACATGGGACCTTATGAAAACTAATTAAGCTCTTAACCATTAGACTAACTCACTTACTTATTAACACTCCTACAAAATTTATTTTAGAAACACGGTATGACCTATCCTAAGGTTTGAAGAAAAAATTGCACTACATAGAAAATAATATGAGGGAAGGGATTTGAACACAGATCATCAATGACATCTCCACCACCACTTAATCACTAGATTTGATATTTATTTATTATCAAATGAGCAAAAGATCATCTAAAACTAGAAAAATATTTGGGCGCGACAACTCTTGATTCATTAACCTAATTTCTACTAACTCAGTTTTTGGGATGTGACACCATTAATGAGAGAGGAGACAATTTTGGATTGGAAGAAAAAGAGGAACGGAGAGACTCTTCTATTTGAGGTGGTATTATGTTGTTCTAAATTTGAAAGATAGAGTTTAGAGAAATAAAAGATGGCCTTGATGTAAATAATTCACGCCATGGGAAAAACTCATTTGTTGCATTAGAAGATGATTATTGGGGCTGAGTACTTGTAGGAGCCATTGGCTGCTCTAAGGGTAATGTTTCTACTGGGACCTCAGCCAATGGAGGATTTATATGGTGAAATGGGGAGTCTGCAGAATGGGCGGACTTTGTTGGAACTACAAGTATTGTAGGAAGTGCAGGAACTAGAAAGGCCTGAGTTTTAAGAATAGCGAGCCCCTTCCTAAGTCTACACCAATGTATTCATGGGTGTTCACTCTCTTCTGTTTCTTGAGTACTTTATTAGGTTTTGGGCCGCTTTTACTTTTTCTTCGTTGTTAACTTTTTCAAAAGAGCAGCAGTAGCTCTTTCCTTAGATCGGACCTCACCCAAAAGTGATTTGATATCCATATCTGGTGCTTGATCGGGTGAAGTGTGAGATTTTGAAGAAGATCTTGCACCATCAATATGAGAGTTAGCTTGACTCGAAGAAGAAGAAAGAGTGCCAAGATGTGTGATAATCCAATTGTAGCATCTTGATTACTCACTAAGATTATTTAATCTCACACTCTTTTGTGTTTATTTTTGCAGAGAAATAACTTAACTGGCATGGTGAAATGAACAAGCTTAAGATCCCAAGGCAAAGGAACTTATTTGTGTAGGTGAGATGGTTTTAGTAGGGAATATGGGATGGCAATGTGAGTTTATTTTGAGGGATTAGAATTTAATTTTGTTTTGGTTTGTAAATGGACTTTCCATGGACTATTTAATGACTTTTTATAACTAGTTTGTGGATGCTTTTATTTGTTTTGATGTTGCATGAAGTATGCTAGATGATTGACTAGGTTGTGTGTTGGTTAACATGTATGTACCTTGGTGAATTGTGGTTAGAAATGTTTTAATGACTTGTTGAATGCTTGGACAAATGCAAAGTGACCAAATGGCAAGTTCTCGTGTCGTCTCGATGTGGCTGCTGAGTGAACTGGGCATGTTTTGACATCTTTACAAATAAGTCCTGATTTTTATACAATAAAATTGAAGACCGTAAACACCAAATTTTTTTTTTGAAAATTTACATGACTAAGTTTTATATATCGAATTTCAAAATTTTACTTCCACTTACTTAAAAAGGTTCTTCTGGAAATTTTTGTATAATTTACGTTTTAGTCTTTAAACTTCGTTCTGAAATTAAATGTGTTTTAACTATTTTTTGAATTGAATTTTTTAAATATGATTTAAAATAAAATGCCCAAGGCACTTTTTCATGTTGATTATGTGAAATATGAGTATTTAGCCTATGTTGTGTAAAATGACGATTTTACCCCTACTTATGTTTTGGTCCTTGTATATTTAAAAACACTTGATTAAGCATGTATTTTAGTGGTATGATGGGTGGTTTTGTAACGTGTTTAGTGATTGGTAAGGAAAGTCATGTTAGTGGCTAACGTGACGTTTCAGATTCTGGTCGGTCTGTCCCGGTCGGGTTTGGGGCACTACATTTCTCGTAATTCTAACATATAATTCCACTGCAATTATCCTAAAAGATAACTACAAATGAAAATTTGAAACTAATTTACAATATTTACAAGTTAATTAAAGTTCAATGGTTCAAGAATTATGTCAAGTTTGACAATTCTCTAAATTTCACCATTAACTTCGATTATCGTTCACGACCATTGTTGGCCTTCCAATTGATTCCCTTTTTGTCGAGGTCTCTCCATTTGTCCCAATCTCGTGCATTACGAGTACCTACACTTTCATAATTCAGAAAATATGTAACACCCCAAAATTCAACTCTTTAATTTTTTCATGATTTGTCACAAATTGCTTGTTTGCTTCAGTGGTTAAGTAATTTGGGTGTGTTTGGGAGTGTTTGAGGAGCTTGGGTTGAAGTCTTGGCCTTGGCAGAATTTTTAGTTTTTCCCTTAAATTAATCTGGACATAAGCTTGTTGGCCTTATAAATATTAGTGTTGGTTTTATGTCACAAAATGAGCCTGTGGTCTAGTGGCAAGGTGGCGTGTAAAGTTTCCTTAAAGTCTGAGGTTCGAGTCTTGTGTTGCGTTGAGGAGTGTTTATTTTTACTACTTGTGCAGTAAGGTGGTAGAGTTTGACTGAAATACTGTGGAATTTGAATAGAGGATTGAATCATGGAGGGATTAGTGGGATTGTGATTAGGTGGAGAAAATCAGGGCGGGATAAGGGGAGAGATTTTAGGAGAAAATCAATGAGTTGTTTAGTGAGGAGTGTTGTGCCGTTGGGGTAATTGAGGCATTGAGAATTCGGCTGGGGGAGGGTGTTTCTGCCAAATTTAGTCACTTAACACTAAAGGTTTTCGGTTTTGGTCATTTTGGAGTTTTTCTCTCAGTTTGCTGTGATTTCGGTGAGTTTCGGGTTTCACGTTTTAGTTTTGGTGCCGAATTTTGCCTAGTTTTGGAAGTTATCTCTTGGGTTCGTTTTCTTTTGATTGCTCTTTTCCTTTTTACCTATTTTTCTTATTTTTTGGCCGAATATACTCTTCTTCCTCATCTTTTCTTTTCTTCTTTCATTCAGTTTCTCTCCTTTTTGATTGCCGAATACACGCTTCTCCTCCTGCTGTTCATTGAAACCTATCCTCTCTACTGTTCATTGTTCTGTTGAATTGTTGCCGATTTACTCTTCTAATTTTTTCCTTGCTTTCTTCTGTTCCTTTCTTTTTCTTGTTGCCGAATCTTTCTTTCTTAAGGGGTCGACCGTGTGTTTCACTTTTCGTAGTTTGTTTTTCTCGCGTTTGGTAAGGGGGATAGTATTGAGTTACTTTATTATTTGTTGTTTAAGTGCTTATCGATTTCGGTTGGTGCTTAGGAACTATTCAAGGGGTTGAAGGTTTGTGATTGCTTTTGGATAGGCGAATTTCCCTCTTCACTCAATCAAAGGTGGTGGTAAGTAGCAGATTGTGATCACTTGTGTTCATTTACTAGTTTAATTGTGTAAGTGATTAATTGGAGGTTGTTGGTCAAGTGTAAGTTTCCAACGCGTGGGAGGTTTCTCGATGAATAGAATCAGGTGTGTAGTCGCCCCACTACAACTGTAGTTTGGCGAAAAGCTGAAAAGCTGTAAACATGACGTTTGAGACCACATAGGCCTGTGATCGCTCGAGTGGTAAGCCCAACTTGCGATTCGTGGGCAAATGACTAAAATACCCTCGAAGGGAAAAATGATCGAAATACCCTCGAAAGGTAAAATGACCAAAATACCCTCAAAGGGAAAAATGATTGAAATACCCCTGAATGGTAAAATGACCGAAATACTCTCCAAGGGTAAAATGGCCGAAATATCCTCGAAGGGTAAAACAATCGAAATACCCCTGAAGGGTAAAATGACTGAAATACCCTCGAAGGATAAAATGATTAAAATACCCTCATAGGGTAAAATGACTATTATACCCCTAGGAGTTAAAATGGGTGTATGGCTGGTTTGCTCTATGTTATATATATTTGACTGTTTCTAAGTATGAAATACTGCATACACGTATGATTTATGACATGACATACTGCATGAGGTTGGGATTCTGATATAGTGGAGGTATACTATACTGGTGGCTTTGCACATATACTGTTACTGGCAGCTTTACTGCGTTACTATTATTGGCAGCTTTGCTACGATATTGGTGTGTTGGTTAGGTGGGTTGATTTTATCCCCACATGGTGTGTTGGTGGTACGGAGTGGTGTGTTGGCTGGGTTGGGATGGGTTGCATTATTGTATTGTACTTCTACTGTATTGGGCTAAGGCCCACATCATATCAGATTGGGCTAAGGCCCACACTTTGTTCTTGATAGGCTTACGCCTGCATCGCAATCGCATGTTGTATATTGATTGACTGATAGGTTAATTCACACTGAGTTCCGTAAACTCACCCTCTCCTCTTAACTGTGCAAGTAATCCTCAGTCTTAGGTGATTTGGTGCCGCGAGGGACTCGGAGGTGGCCGCATAACTGCTGCTGTTCACACTTGCTTTTATTTTACTTTAAATTATAAGTTGGGTTTTGTTTTGTAATAAGGCCTTTAATTTGAGTTTTAAATTTTAATTGGGATTTTGCTTACATATTTTATACTGCTAGTTAGGTGAAAACGAATTTCCAAATAATTACTATTTTCAAAGACACGAACTTTACACGTTAGAGTTTTCAAATGCTTCCGCGTTTTAAATCAACTTATTATAATAATAGCAGTTAATAAGGAAAACATTTGGTTAAGTGTTCCATTAAACATTACTAAAGAGGTTCCAAACTTAAGAAACGAGTTTTATCGACAAGTCTAAATTTTGGAGAGACACTTCAATGTAACACACCAAATACGCCCATAACGTCTAGGCCGGATTTGGGGTGTTACAAAATACCTTTGACCAAGGTTGTTATTGGTTAAATCAAATAAAACGTAACATTCCTCCCCTAATAATCACTCACTTTGGGAATCACGGTCGCTTTTGAACATTTCTATCTTATCATCAATTTGTATAATAAACTCATTTCACTTGAGATTTATTGTCGATTTAGAAGTGGCCTGATCTGCCACGAATTACACTATTATTTACATCCCTTTTTACATATAACTATAGCTTGTTTAATAGTAAATCAAAACATCTTAGTATGTATTTAGGTTTTCATGCTTAAAGTAGTAATTTATGCTTTTAAGTAGTTTTTATTTCATTTTAGATATCTGAATAAGGTCACATGGTCTTGTAGGACAAATCGTGACCTAAAGATCCATATTTGGGCCAAAATTGTTGCCTATGTTGCGACACCAAAACATCGATGTTGCAACACCGAAGACTGAAGCAAAAACACGTCTTAGAGTAAAACTACTTGTTATGTCACGACACGACCCTGCTATGTCGCGACATTAGATTTGGTGTTGCAACACCGCAGGCCTATGTTGTAGCATGGCTCTTACGAGGCCTAAAAGCACTTGCACGTGACAATTACGTTTGTTAAGGAAATTATAAGTATTTTTCCTAATCGAACTCTAAATACTTCAAGGATAGTTTAAGCACTTTAATATTCCAAGTTTATCCTATATAAAGGTCATTGTAATAAGTTTAAACACAATTTTTGGGATTGATTCTTAGGTTTTTGTTTCGTTCTTACTTTTTACTTAGTTTATTTTATGTTCTTGTAATCGAAAGATCCTATTCAGAAGTGAGACTTTCGCGAGCAGAGATTGTTCTGAAGCCATGCTTTCATCGATAAATCCATGAGTATCTCTTTCCTTTATTTTATTCTTTATATTTCTTTCTTTAACATTGATAATTGAATGTTTGTGTAAATATTAGAATCAATTTATGCTTTAAACATATTTCCCTTGTTTCAACTGTTTTAACCTAATTAATTGATTGACAGGTAGAGTTCAATTTGGATTGGTTGGATCTAGTTGAAAGCAATTAAAACCTAGGATTGACGATCCTAGGAAGTCATCTATGTAGGAATTAACGCAAAATTATTATTTCCTACCCAACATCACTTAACAGAATAGTGGTTAGGGAAGGAAGAACATAAACCTTAGGCTTGATGACCTTAGGAAGTCATATAGGTAGGAATTAACCCGGATTCAGTATTGCCTATTCGTGAAAACCTTACCCTACCTTGGTTTGAACTGTGTCATCGAGAGGTGAGTAGTTCTTGTCAACTAGTTAGGTTAGTAGAAGGCTGCGAAGCCTTGCTAGATTAATTAGTAACCAACTATTTAAAACCCTACATCAACAATTAATCAGGTAAAACAATTGGATCTAGACTAAAAGAACTCGCTTAGTCGAAACAAGGTATAAGAGAAGTCGATACATGAACTTAAGAGTAGATTTAGATTTAATTCAATTTATTTGTTTATTATTATTATCTCACTTTTTGATTAACATTACTATTCGTAACTCGAGTAGGTTAATAGTTATTTTTGGTAATTGGCTTAATAGTACTTTTTCCCAAACTGCAATCCCTAGAGTACGATCATGGGAATAGTTACCAAGTGTTTTATTGTAAACAAACTATATTACAACCTGACTTGTATACTTGCGGAAGTCTCCTAACTTTTATATTTTCTTGCAGTATTCATACTCTAGACGTTAGTACGTCCATAGGCGGTCAAGTTATTGGCGTCGTTGCCGAGGATTGCAACAGTGAAAATTGTTATTATTTTAAATATTTTGTAAAATAATATTATTTGAAATACAAACGAGTTAGATAGTGTACTAATTTTTTACATTCATCAATTGTGTTAGTTTTATTTATTTATTATTCAACTTGTTGACTAGACGATTTAATTATGGAAGAATTTGATTATAGGTGGCTTAATGATGAAATGGCTATTGGGATGACAAATGGAACTACATAACAAGTTGGTCGAATGGAACCGCGACAAACCAATGGAGCAATGATAACATTTTTTAGAAGGATGATGAGTATCCATACGAACCTCTTTATGAGTTGTACGACCAAGACAATGATATGCCCAAATACTCAGATGAGCCTCCTTGTAATTTGCATAAGATGCTGTGCATGATGTTCTAAGAAATATCTGAGGTGTTACCTCCAAGGGAAGAGGTCGTGCATGATGTTCCTAACCTTGATCCTGAGGAACCCTGTATTATCGTTGACCACCTTGAAGTAGATAATAACAGTCAGCAAGAGTTTGGAACCAGAGATCATGGGGATAATTTGAATATGGTCGAAGTGATATTTGATCCAATTGATGTAGAAACAGACACAACAATAGAAGTAACCACTAACATGGAGCTTAAACCGATCTTGAAAGTGTAGAAGAGCCAATACACTTTCTATCCATAACAGAGAAGGTGTCAACCGAAGAAGTCGATGGGTTAGATTCATTCTCATCCGACAGGGGAAATAAAGCTTAAGTGACCAAAACTTCACGTGACATGGAGGGGAAGATTCTCGAGGCAATAATAAGTTAAAAAATAATTTAGGGTTGGCTCGAATTTGGTACCAAATATCTCGTAATGTGGATGTCACGATTGTCAAAAATAAGGCAATAATAATGGAATTGACTAGAGAGGCTGGTGCATATACATCGAAAATGGAACAAACGGAGGATCAAAGTGTCGAGAACCAGCTGAAAGTTCTTCTATGGTGGTGACACAGATCGTCCCAATTTTTAAAGAACTTTTACACCATGTTTTAAATTTTGTTTTGTTTTGTTTTTTTTTTATTTTCTATTCATTTATTTTATTTTTATTAGTCTTAGTTGTGTTTAGTTTTTTTTCTCCCACGACAGTTGTAGATACCATGGAGTGACAAAACCAAAAAAGATAACATCGAAGAAGCTAAAAATGGGCTCGATGTCATGACATCGCACCCTAATATCGTGACATCCAAGACAGAATGCCACTTCGCAACATTGAAGGGCCAAGTTCATCCAAATATTTTTGAACGTTCCGTCATCCATTATTGACATTTCTTCTTTTTCTTCTCATTCTTATTTTTTATATTATATTTCATATTTCTTGTTGTAGTGTTTCTTTTAGGTACTTTTCGTCCACTTGAGCACACAAATCTCGAGATTATCATAACAACAAGAATTTGACTTACTTAGGGAAGTTTTCTTGTTTGCACTATAATTTTTGTACACTGAGGGCAATGTATGTTTAAAGTGTAAGAGGAAGTACATAAGATTAGTTTGTATGTGTTTTCGTCTGTGTGTTTATTTTGATTTAGTTAATTATTTATTTACAAAAAATTATTATTGTTTTTGTTGCATGGTGCTTGAATTATATTAATACTAAGAATAGTGGTTGAAAATAATAAACCTTGTAATGATTTTTGTCAAGCATGAAATTTTGATTGATATGAGATAATTTGATTAGTTTTAAGGGAAATTGATTAGGTTGCTTAGTTAAATTGCATAAGAGATTAGAAGTACCTAGGTAAGAATGCTGATGATTCCATATGAGATATAAGTCTTATAGATTAGTCGTAGAAACACGAATGCTTAAATTAATTATTATTTATTCGATTTAATTCAAAGCATGAAAGAGATTGTTTATGGTGGGATTCTTAGGGATGACCTAAGATATTGTTTGAATAGCCAATTCTCAAATGACCATACCTTAGTGTTATGGATCCCTAGTCTCCTTATATGAACCTGCTAACTCCTTTTTGATAAAGCAACGAAAATGAAACCCAAAAGACCAAACATGAATTGAAAACTTGAACTCTTCCTTATCCTTGGTCCTTTAATACATTACGAAATAGACATCAAGCCATAGACATTGAGGGTTTAGGTAGATACATCATGGTGGTTTTTTAAAAAAAGAAACAATGTGATACAGTGATTATAGGTCGGGAAAAAATGTGTGAAAAAGAAAAATCCAGAAAATGTCAAAAGTAAAGACGAGAAGAAAAAGTATAGAGCAGAAACAAAAGCATTGTGAGTGAGGAAAGAGTAAAAAGTCAAGTGGTAAAACAAAAGAGTCATAAAAGTGAAAGAAAACTCAGTCATTAATGCTACAGAACTTGTTAAGCCGACTATAGTTGTTAGTATTATATTGTATCTTCCTACATTAAGAGATAAGGAATGTGAGAAACGGAGAGAGGGAATAATGTCATGTTATAACACCCATAACCTGATTCCGTCACCGAATTTAAGGTTAGGCATATTACCGTACTTTATAGAACAATAGAAAATAAATAGCATCAAGTTGTCAAATTAATTAATAGAATTTCATCATAATTTAAATTGGAGTAATACATAACATTAAATTGAGCCTACGAGGCCTTATAATTAATTTAGAAAAAATTAGGGACCAATTCAAAACAAATTAGAAAGTTTAGGGAAAAAGGAAAACTTTTCAAAATAGGGGTCACACAGCCGTATGGTGTAGGAACATGGCCGTATGAACAACCGTGTGATAGACTGTGTACCTTTCAAAATAAATCCACATGGTCGTGTCGCAGGCAGTGTACTAGCATTCGAGATATCCTCACGCGGCCGTGTCGTAGACTATATGCCAGCTTGTGTGAAAACTACACCTAACATGTTCAGGGCACATGCCCGTGTAGTTTACTCGTGTGAAACACACAGTCGTGTGATAGCCCTTGTGTACCCAAAAATGACCCAAAACATACTTAATTCACATCGAAATGCTTAGGTACCTAAACCAATTCTCAACACATAATTATAAGACTTTAAAATGCATTTCAATGACAGCTAAAACATGCCAAAACAATCATCCTAAGGTCTAACCAATGTGTCATCAATGACATCACATTTCAAGTACTTAATTTATTTACTAAACTAAGTATATAAGCTAAAAGCACATTCAAATAACTTATTTTCTATCCCAAAATGCTATCCCAAAATTCAAGCCAAACTTACCATATCATGCCCAACCTCTTATGCTTTACCATAGAATCAAGTATTCATATCTCACTTAATTACTTATATCACATCACCATATGCACATTAACAACAACACCAACAAGTACTTATGAACCTTTACAAATATAATCATTTTCTCCTATTACATGCCATATATGCCAAATAGAATCCAAAATCTACCAAAAGATCCCCGGATAGTGTGATTCTTCGAGTTGATATGACTGTTCGATTATCCACAAGATGTTATTTACAAGGAAGCAAGCCAAATAAATGAGTAAGCTTTTATAAAGCTTAGTAAGTTCGTCGATAAAACAATAAATCTTTTCGAATTTATACACAACAAATCAAATAACAAGACTAAAGAGTAGAGTTCCTGTCACAAGGTTATTATCAGAATTTTTGTTAATCACAACTCACCACAGGTGAGTATTGCATAGTACAATAATTCAAATCATATTCTAAACTATCATTTAGTAAGATCTCCAATCACCAATATCTAGTACAAATTTTTACACTGGCCCAAAGCCTGCTAGGCACTAAGCCAGATAATTACACCGGCATAAAGCTTGCTAGGCATTAAGCCCGATATATACACTGGCATGAAGCCCGCTAGGAATTAAGCCCGATATATACACAGGCATAAAGCCTGCTAGGTTTTAAGCCCAATAGATACACCGGCACGAAGCTTGCTAGGCACAAGGCTCAATACATTACAGTATACAGGCATAAAGCCTACTAGGCTCAAGGCCCGGTTCAATAAACTCAATACATTTCAATTTCACTATTGACCTACGTTAAATCAAACGTTCAATAATCATGAAACACTAAAATTACTAAAGTAAAACAAGTGTTAAGGAAATTATCTATAACATACTTATATAAGCGAACTTACAAGATTGATTTGAAGTATCGACTCAGAGTATCTCCAGTGGTCGACGTTATATCAATTCTTTATTTCTATTTTCATTTACACACATCAATATAATCCAGCATTATGCAATTAGGTTCATATAATACATTTAAAAATGTACTACAATTAAACTGAATGAACTTACCGGAGTAATCCGCAACAAAAATCAAGGTACATGGACTACTCAACAACTTTATTCTTTTCCTTGATTTTCAACATGTTCTTAATCTAGAATTATAATTTCATTTAATTAACTAATTCCAACAGTAAAATTAACTCATTTTATGCAATTAAGTCCTTTTTGACATTTTTACAAAAGTACCATCAACATTTCACTTTTATGCAATTTAGTCGCTATGTCCAAATCATGGAATTTAACCATTTTCAATTAAATTCAAGCTTAGCTAAATTTTTGGGTCTTTATTACAGCCCATATTTACTATTATTTCACAACAAGTCCTCGTAATTTTATCACTTTAACATTTTAGTCCTTTAACATTAAAAATACTAAAAATTACTTTACAAAATAGTCCTATTTAACAACCAAGTTTAATAATTTACCCTTAAAATTTAAGAAAACACTAAAACCATTAATGATTTAATCCATAACATTTGATAGTTTTACAAATTAGTCTTCAAAGTTATCTAGATTAAGCTTAAACAAGCTAAAAAACATAAAAATTACTAAAAATGGGCATTAAACACATATCGAATTGGAAACCCTAACTATGCCAAAGCTTCTCCATCTCCTTCCATGCCTTTTTGGTTTAGAAAGAATGAAAGAAGAAGATAAACTTGAAATTTCCATAAACTATTGTTTTAATATTTATTTATTTATTTATCTATTTACAATTTTACCCTTTTAATTTTATCCAAATTGAACAATTTCAAGCCCATTACCGTCCACAATCATCATCTATGGTATATTTCCCATTCAAGGGGGTTTAATTGCATAATTAGTCCTTCAATCATATTAAATTCCAACTAAACAAAATTTCAATTTCACCCTAAACTAATTAGGACTAAATGAGCAAATAGCTCAAAAGTTAGTGGATTTTATCATGTCACCATCGCTTGGACTTTTTGACCATGGTTTAATCATCATTTGGTCCCTTTACTATTTTAAATCTATAGCAATTAACTTTTACCTCTTTTAAAATTTAATCCTTTTACCTTAATTAATCAATTACTCGTAAAAATTATCGGACCAAACTGTAATTCACCTATAGTACGACTTTGTAATTATTTAATAAAAATATTTACGCCCTCAAATTATGAAAACGAGGCCCAAATACCTCATTTTCAACAACCACTTGACTTTTGGACTAAACCACTTATACTAACCATTAAGTCAATTAATTTAAATTCATCAAATCAAAGTTTAATATAAAATTATTATTAAATCGTATAATTTGAATGCTTATTATACGAACTTACTCGTCGGATTTGTGGTCCCGAAACTACTGTTTCCAACACCACTGAAAAGCATGCTGTTACACATGTGCCTAACTATTTATAGTGTTTGAACTATTTTAAGTCATATCTTTCTTTGAACTTGTACCGTCCTAAGCCTTAGAACGTTACAAGCCTAGAAGTCCAATGTGACTTAAGCGTTCTCTGGACATAATCTTCCAGAATTGCTAACAATTATACTTAATGAAAATTTTTTATTCACGTGATTGTGTCTGCTACATATTTGTTTGATTTATGTTAATGGTGCTATTTTTAAACATTTTTTTCATAGGAATTACTTCTAATTTGTTAGTAATGTAACTTTGCAAACTAATCCTAATTTACTTTAAAAAGTTGTTAAAGCATCAAACTATCAAGATTAAATTGCATGTTTGATAAGTATCGTTATACCTTTAATATTTGACAATCATGTTCTTAATAGTAATAAAATCCAAGAGACATCTACTTTTTTCATGCTATATGTTTAGACTTGGTTTGCTTGGGGACAATCAAAATGTTAAGTATGAGGAGCTCAAGTGTGATCTGCCGTGATTCAAGTTTTTATTTATATCCATCTTCAGTAACTCTAGCTTGTTTAAAGAAATAAATCAAGTCATTTTCATATTTTTTTTCTTTGTTCTTTTTTCCCATATATATGTTTTGGTTGCTTGACGACAAGCAACAAGATAAGTGTGAGGGAGTTTTATCTGCCACCAATTAAACTATTATTTACATCCCTTTTACACATAACTGTAGCTTGTTTAATAGTTTTACACATAACTGTAGCTTGTTTAATACTAAATCAAAGTATCTTAATATGTATTTATGTTTTCATAATTAAAGTAGTAATTTATGTTTTTTAAGTAGTTTTTATTACATTTTAGATACCTAAATAAGGTTACATGGTCTTGTGCCTATGTCGTGACACCAAGACACCAATGTCGCAACACCGAAGACAGAAGCAAAAACAACTCCGGGAGAAAAAATGTTTGCTATGTTGTGACATGACCTTACTATGTGGCGACATCAGATACGATGTTGTAACACGGCTTCTGCACTACCCAAAAGTCCCTGCACGGGATAGTTGCATTTTTTAGGGAAATTAGGGGTATTTTTCCTTGTTGAACTCTAAATATTTCAAGGGTAGTTTAGGCACTTTAATATTATGATTTTAGCCTATATAAACACCATTTTAATCATTTTAAACACAATTTTAGGGATTGATTCTTAATTTTAGCCTATATGTTTAAGTGAGACTTTCTCAAGCGAAGATTGTTCCAAAGCCACGCTTTCATCGATAAATCCATTATCATCTCTTTTCTTTATTCTATTCTTTATATTTATTTCTTTAACATTGTTAATTAAATGTTTGTGTAAAAATTAGAATCAATTTATGTTTTATACATATTTTGCTTATTTCAACTATTTTAATATAATTAATTGATTGATAGGTAGAGTTCAATTTTGATTGGTTGGATCTAGTTGAGTGCAATTAAACCTTAGGGTTAACAAACCTAGGAAGTCATCTATGTAGGAATTAACCTGAAACCCATATTGCCTACCCAACATCACTTAGAAAATCAGTGGCTAGGGAAGGAAGAACTTAAGCCCTAGGATTGACGACACTAGGAAGTCATATAGGTGCGAATTAAACCAAATTCGGTATTACCTATCCGTGAAAATCTTACCCTAACCCGGTTTGAATTGTGTCATTTGGAGGTGAGTAGTTCTTGCAGACTAGTTAGGTTAGTAGAAGGCTGAGAAGCCTTGCTAGGTTAATTAGTAACAAACTATTTAAAACCATACATCAATAGTTAATCAGGTAAAACAATTGGATCTAGGCTAAAAGAACTTGTTTATTCGAAACAAGGGATGGGAGAAACCGATACATGAGCTTAGGAGTAGATTTAGATTTAATTCAATTTATTTGGTTATTATTATTATCTCGCTTCTAGGCTAACACTACTAATTCGTGACTCGAGTAGATTAGTAGTTATTTTCGGTAATTGGCTTAATAGTAATTTTCCCCAAACTATAATCCCTAAGGTATGATCTTGGGAATACTTACCAAGTGTTTCATTGTAAACAAACTATATTACAACCTGACTTTTATACTTGTAGAAGCCTCATAACTTTTATATTTTGTTGCAGTATGCACACTCTGGATGTTAGTACGTCTGGAGGCGATCATGGGCAGAAATGGCCTACCCAACAGAATAAGGATTTCTTGGTCTTCCTATAAATTGAGGACTACAAAATCAATGTGGATTGTGAATCCCCTTACCTTGACCAATACATCCTTGAGTACGCCTTTCGGGTGTTCTAAAGATATATCAACTAGCTATAACGTTATCAATGTATTTTTTAGTATGAGCCTGAGTTTCTAATAAATCGATAGGGCATCAAATTTATATTGTCCCCTAAATCACAAAGGGCCTTGCAAGAATGTGGATCCCCTATCTCAAATGGAATTTTAAAGTTACCTATATCATTTAATTTCGGGGGTATCCTCTTAATGATTAGTGCGCTACACGAGGCATGAATGTCAATTTGCTCACCCTTTTTTATCTTTTTATGCCGTGCCATAATTTCCTTTAGGTACTTGGCATATTTCGGGATCTTATCGATGAATTCATGGAGTAGTAAATTGACATTGAGGGATTTAAATAAATTTAGAAAACTTACAAAATCTACCTCGTCCCTATTTTTTTCCCTCTAACCTTGTCGGGAATGGTGCCTTCGTTGTGCTCGGTCTTACTATTACCAAATCAAACACTTGTTTGGCTACATTCTCGATCAGATCGTGGTGCTCAACGTCCTTCTCTTCTGTGGGTTTGTCGACGGCTTGAGAAAAACCTTCTCTTCATGGATGAGCGTACTTGACGACTTCAATTCTTCTCCCGATCATAAATTAATTGTGTTTACATGATCTTTCCCATCTCTTCGAGGATTATTCCTTGTATTGCTATGGAGACACTGGCCATTTTGTTTTTGAAACACCATCATTAATTGGCTCCTTTGGTCGCATAGGCTATCTATTAGAGATTCAAGTCATCCACACACAGCTTAGACTTGTCGAATATCTATCTTCAATATTTGCATCTCCTTACTCTAGTTGATTGAATCTTTGACCAGATGTAGGATGGTCCTTTCCTATGACTCTTTGTTGTAGTGGTGAAGGTTGCTAAGAAGGGTTTTGTCGGGTTTGCGCTTGATTTACATCTCCTTGGTTACCTCCCTATTTAAGGTTCGGATGATCCCTCCAACATGTATTATAAGTATTTGAATAGGGATCTCGACCCCTATTACTTACGTAGCTCACCTCTTTTAGTTGGTTTTCAGAATGTGGCTCCACTCTCATTGGCTTGACAGGCGTTTCGAACCGGTTAAGGTTTTCTAAGCTTCATTGGAATCGATCATCGTTGTTACCTTTGTTCACCGCTTTCACCATTGGAGGCTTAGTTTTGTACATAAAACTCTCATTCTTCCACATGTATGAGTTCATGGCCATGACTTCTATGATTTTATTAGCTCTTTCGTACATATGGAACATGAGAGATCTTTCAATCGCTTCATATAGGATGGATCTAATATGTTTGTGAAAACTATTATAAAATATATGAATTTGGAGCCATGCTTGCAGTCCATGGTGTGGGATCTTTCTTAGCTTCGTCTTGAAGCACTCTCATGCTTTGTATAAAGATTCACCTTCGTATTGTTTAAAGTTGGTGATATCTCGCCTTAACTAAATGGTTCGACTGATTGGGAAAAAAATTATAGAGAAAATTTTCCTCTAGATCGTTCCATGTCGTAATGGAACCTGGTTCTAAGGAGTTTAACCAATCAGTCGTATAGTCACACAAAGAGAATGGGAATAACCAAAGATGCACAGCATCATTGGGCACCTCATTGTACTTGAAGGTGTTGTAAAGTTGCAAGAACCACTTCAAGTATTGGTTCGGGTCTTCCACCATGCTTCATCGTATTGCATCTAGTGTAGGCAGGGCGTACTCGCACAACGTCCTTTACTCCATTAGGACTTCTTTCTAGATGTTCACTTGTTGATCTTGTTTATTTTTGAATAACGAATTTTTTTGGGGAAAATTAATTACTGCGAGTGGATCGATATTCATTGATTGACGAGTGCACCTAAGTATTTGCTCCGGATCTGGGTATGGCTTAATTGGGGTGCTGGAGTTCCGATCATAAATGACCTGAAAAGAAAATAAAAATAAAAATAAAAATAAACAAAAATTAAATATCATATCTATAGGTTTTAACTTTCTTACTTATCTTATTATTTGTAAAAATATTTTCAAGATCTATTGTTGAAACCTCACCTATAATGGCGTAAAAAAATTGACTGCCTATAAACGAGTTATCGTTTTTAGTAGAAACAACACACCAAAAATATATAATATTAGAATAGTAGTCTCCAAACACTTGACCGACTATAAACGAGTTATCGTTTATAGTGTACGAGTTAAATTTTAATATAGTATAGTTTACAGCGAAACATTTAAAGTATTTCGCGGATCATACCCAAGGGAGGATGGAATAAATCTATAAAAACCTTTTTACAATAATAAGTCTGAATAGTAATAATTAATTACTATAGTATGAAATATCATAAAATAAATTAATTAGAGAAATTAAATAACTAAATAAATAAACAAGAAAATAAACAAATGACTTAAATCAATAAACCAATTAGGAAAAAGAACTCATTCCAGGGATTATAACTAATTTAAGATTAGAGTTTAAGGTGGATTAGCTATCGATTAATCAATTATTACCTCCTGGTTTAAACTAATTAATCGATTGCTCACTTATCTCCCGATCTCAATTTCTCAACCAGGATAAATTATGATTTACTTGATTTGACTTATCTCTCAATCTCGTCTAACTTATGATAAATTCTTTGGGTTGTCAACCCTAAGGCTTAGGAACACGTAATCTACCAACTAATCCTCTCGAGAAACCCTAAATCCTCTATTAATTACATTTCCATCCACTCATTTATCTCCCTTAAGGGATTTAGTGACCGCCTCCGGATGTACTAACGTCTAGAGTGTGAATATTGCAACAGAATGAAAAATTACAAGGTAGTATTCACAAGTGTACGGGTTGAGTTGTAATATAGATTTTACAATGAAATAGGTAAGTACTTCGAGGATCGTACCCAAGAGAGGCGAGTACTAAATCAATCTTAACCTAAATATTAAAGATCTAATTAATAATTTAAGTCAATTATAGTAGGAAAGTAAAATAAAAGATAATGTTAGGGTTTCTTAAACTAAGAATAAAATAACATAAAAAGAGTAAAATTGTAAGAGATAGAGATAAATAAAGTAAATCAAATATGAAGATGGGTGATTAGCTTGCTTCAGTAATCTAAATCATCTATTGTCTCGGGTTCTTCGTCAATCAACTAGTTACTACCTTAGCAGGATCTTCCAATCTTCCACTAACATAACGAGTCAGCAAGAACTACTTATCTCTTGTCCTAACAATCCAGATTGGTTTGGGGTCAAGGTGTTCATAGATGGGTAATACCAATTTTGGGTTAATTCCCACATTGATGACTTCCTGAGATTGTCAGGCGTCGGGTTTTTTTCACGTTCTTTCTCTCCCAAACAATTGATTCGTTGAGTAATCCTACAAAAAAGTTAAGTAATCATGCTTCCATTCGCTAATCCCCCATTGAAGGATTAGTTCCTCATGGTTTTCGTAAACATCATTGAATAAATGGAAGAATTGATCATAGGGAATGGATTGAAATAGAGAGTTTAAGAAAAGCATGATGGATATTGATAATAAGCACGAATCCACAGAAGTTGATCTCCTTTACAATCAGATCTCTTGAAGAAAGCAAATAACTAAAACTAGGAAAACCTAAGGAATGAAAACAAAGCTAACTTGAACGGAAGAAAACTAGGTTAAAACTAAGATGTCTTTTACATGTGTTAAAGGGGCCTATTTATAGCCTTCAGGTGGCCGTCGTCCTTAACCCAAGGTTAGCTGACATTCCTGAGCTTAAAGTTTGATTGTGCATACCAAAACACCCCTGCTTTGTGTTTTATTCCAATCACAGAGTCGATGTTACGACACACCAAGACTTGTGTCGCGACGTAGCAACCAGCATGTTCCTCTGTAGCCATCTTCAGGGCTATGTTGTGACACCCTCGGCCTGTGTTGCGACATTGAATACAGTTTCACTTTCTCTATTTTTCTATCTATGTTGCGACATTGGATCCCATATGTTGCGACATATCACCCAGGATTGAGCGGAAAGGCCCTCTAATGGTCTCCTGGACACTCACAAAGTACGTTAGCTCTCCTTTAGGCCTCATTCGGCCCTTAAGGTTAATAAAAGACTCTATGTGCACATTTTTTGAATGTAAATGAAACTAAAGAAACCAAATTAAAAGCATCACGAAAATGCTTGTATTCAAGCTCCTTAAATGTGAAAACTAGTTTAATTTCCTACACCGAATTACAGTAGATCATTTAGCCATTTATGTTATTCATAATATTAATCTCAATTGAAATAGACATGTAAAGAACACAAATAAATCAAAATAGAAAAGAGATTAGAATAATCCGAGATTTATGTCAAGTAGAATAACAGAGTAGTAAATCAATTAATCGAAATAACGAAATATGTTGCTTGCAAAGAAGAAATAAACTGAATAATTTAATTAAATAGAAGAATTCTTGAATCGAAACTAATTCCAAGAGGAAAAACAAAGAGTTTGAAAAAGCCGAAAGAAAACTAATATAATCCTACTCCTAAACTACTAGGGTTTTTGATTGCGTCTAAGACGACTTAGTTACATCAAACCCCTAAGGTCTTATTTATAAGAGTGTTGGCAGCCCAAATTAGGTCTTTGACACATCCTAGGTCTTTGTATAAATTCAATTATGCAGACATAAATATTCTCGGCATACTTGGGCAGCAAGTCAACCTATGTCATGCCATAGCCCTTGCATGGCGTGACACGACATGTGGATTTCGCCTTGTATGGTTTGTTTTATGCTTTATCATCGAGAAGCTTGTGCATCACTTGTCCTTTGCTTCCACGCTAGTTGGGCTTATAACTCTTCATCCTACACACTAAATTTAAGATATTAGAACTACCTAAGGCCCGTGTCAGCATAATAGGTCACAACACTCACAAAATGTGTTAAAAACACTTATTTTACTAATATTTAATTCTAAATACAAAATACTGAAAACATAATATTAAATACTAAATTGCCTAGAAAATAATCTCCTTTAGTGTGAAAATAACCCGAATTAACTACTATATTTCATGGCAAGTCATCTGACCCATGAACATGTTTAGGCACCAGATCCAACAGTGAGGACAATATACAAAGTATTAATGTAATTCACGAATAATTTTACTAACCAATCTTTTCAAACAAATTACAAGTGTACTTAGACGAAAATACTACACTTAGGGCACCAGATGCCACAGTCTCCCACTTGCCTTAGTGAAGTAGATGAGTCATGTTTCGCATTCTTATACCCCTCCATATGTTTCCTAGAGAACTATCTAACTAGTCGAGTCTTGGTAAAACAAATCCCCCGGGTATGACCTCAGATGCGTCCTTTGACTACATCCACTATTCTGTTAAACACTACCGTCTCCTTCATGATACTTTGTATTAATTTGTTTTGTCCTTATGTGGTTTCTTTGAGTTTTAGCTATATCTGTACTGTAACAGTGTCATAGATTTTCCACGCCTCATATTCGGCCCTCCATACTGAAGTTTGTAGTGCAAGCCTGCTCGACACTTATTCTGTTGGAAAAAATCCGGTTCAAAAATAATTTTCTTGCACAATGAAAAATAAAAATTTTGAAAATTGACTCAGTTTGTAATATTTATAGCAATAATCCCTAGATCAAAATCGCACCTATGTTTTCGAATAGATGGATCTTTGTCATTCTTGACTTTCAACCAAACGATCTTCTCTACTAGTCTCGTACCACGAATTGCTTCTAGTGTGGGCTCGAACAAAAACAAATCAAACACAAAAAATTGAAATAGTTTTATTTTCTTTTAGGGTGGAAACAAAAATTCTCTCTTCAAACTAGAAACCAGAAGAATCATTATTCTGAAAATATATGTTTAATTCTTAGAGAATAAAAATCTCTCTATTTTTGGGCAAAATAACGATATTTGAAAGCTATGTAAATAGTCCTACCGGCGCCATCTATTTATAGGGAGAGAATGTAGGCTTTTTTTAAATTAGAGAAGTTTATTTCAACTAGAAAAACGAAATTCTAGTTCAACTAGGATGTGAGGTGTAGCAACCCTAGTTAATATAATAGGGTTTGCCGTCCCCCTTTATTACATAAGGAACTTTTGAGCCTTTTCCATATCTCGCTCAATTGCAAGTACTTCCCAGGCTTTTAACCCAATACTTTATAATTTGATCTAACCTAGTACTTGTTTTTCTACTTCCCAAAAAAACTTTGATATATTTCCAATCAAATAATTTTCTCAACCCAATTCTAATTCTGTTAAAATCATGATGACTTTACCGCAAAAGAATCTATGAGAAAATATATTTAATATTTCTGAATTCAACGATTAACTATGACCAAATAATTTATTTCTATTTTTGAACTTCATTTATTCGAAAAACATAAGTTCATTTTTCAGTCATTTTCATTTTGTAGAAAACCACATTCATTTCCAAATGGTTTCATTTCTCCATTTTCATTTTCATTTTGGAGAAAACCTTAATCATTTCCAAATGTTTCCTATTTCTCCACTTCACTATTTTTATTCATTTTTGTATATTTGATTCAATATGCAATTCATTTTTTATTTCAATAAGCTAGCGGAGGGATTGATTAGACATATACAATTGAGAATCAAATGATTTATAAATAAGTTTTAGCTTTTCACCAATTAGTTATATACTCATTTAGCCATGAAGTTATTCAACTATAGTATCATGACTGAGCTCTCCCCAATGGCATACCATTACAAAAGCAACTCGATCAGAGCTCATCCAATGACCTCATTGCAAGTGTGTTCCCTCATAGAATATCCTCAATCTCTTTGGAATGATATCATTTCTCCCAATATGATCCTATTTTATCTCATGGTAACCATTATATCTTCATTCATGAAAAGTCAATCACTATAAAATAGTGATCAAGTCATCCATCACAAAGGCAAATGACCCGTGGCCATGTTTACTTTTAATCAATCATGTAATGCAAATAAGAGGATATCATTTACCCATGTCTCGAGATACGAATTCCAATGTTGTGAATGACACTACATACTACAGAAGTCGTACATCCAATGCGCTAGCTTTCGGTTCCTTATCTATTCAAACTCAGGGTTTTACTTACATCAAAATGTATGATTCACGCATACATAGTCCGTCATCCACTTAGGATTTAGGTATGCCACAATATGAACATCATAAGTGAATAAATCGATAAACAGATTCATGATCTATTCTACTTAAGTCCTATTCGATGTACTATCAGTCCACTCAATCACATCTATGTTTCTATTTTCTGAGAGCCATTCGCCCCAATGCCCAAGACAAAGCATCTCCACAATTGAACTTGATACACGAAATATTAGTCTTTCAATTGCTTTGCTCATTTTTTATTAGACTAAGGACATATTTAGGTTCGTCTACTAGTATAAGTTGTCTTTTCGTATTACGATCTGATCACACAATACTACTTAGTATTAGTTTAAACATTAGACGACACACGAGCAAAATTTACTTTCATTTTGTTTTGCATACAAAAAGCACCTGAGAGCAATTATAAAAAGAATATTAATGTAATTATTTAATTTATTTTATTAACCAATCTTTTTGAAAAATTACAATTGTATATACATGAAAATAGTACACTTAAGGCACCATATCCAACATATTCACACTTATGGACCTATCATCTAGGACAAAAAACACAACCTGATGTCAATTTCTTTAAATCCCGACATGTTTGAAAGTCAAAATCAGTATATCCAAGAATAGTAAGATCGCCTCCGGAACACACAAGCATATAATCTCTCGTCCTCTGTAAATACTTGAGTATATCCTTAATTGCTTCCCAATGTCTTGGTCCTAGATTCACCTTGTATCGACTTACCAACCCCACTGCAAAATAGATATATGGGCGTGTGCATAACATAGCATACATGAGGCTTCCTATTGTCGAAGCATAAGGAACATTTCTCATATTCTCTCATTCTTTCGCTATATTAGGATAGCCCACTAAAGAGAGATGAAATCTCAATACATAGTGTTGATTCCCTTCTTCGAACCAGTCATTGCATAACGTCCTATATCTTGTCTATGTGTAAAGCATGAGATAGTGCTATCACTTTGCTATTTTGACCCCTTATGATTTGAATGCCTAGAACAAAATGAGCGTCTCCCAAGTCCTTCATGCTAAACTATTGAGTTAAACATAATTTAACCGATGACAAATTCCTTTCGTCATTCTCAATGAGTAAAATGTCATTGGCATATAGAACGAGAAATACCACCTTTCTATCCCATAAACATTTATAAACACAAGGTTCATCTACATTTTGCTCAAATCCAAAAGTCTTGATCACTTGATCAAATTTTTGATTCCATGAGCAGGATGCTTGCTGAAGTCCATATATGGATTTAAGTAATTTGAAACTTTTATGGTTGTTTCCTTTAGCTATATGTTTAGCGGGTTGTATCATGTAGATGCTCTGTTCAAGATAGTCATTCAAGAATGATGTCTTGAAATCCATTTGCTAGATCTCGTAATCGAGAGTCACCATAATGGATAGCACTATGTAGATTGACTTGAGCATGGCAACCAGAGAGATGGTTTCTTCGTAATCGATACCTTCTATTTGAGTATAACCTTTTGTTACA
Source organism: Gossypium raimondii (assembly GCF_025698545.1). Taxonomy (NCBI): domain Eukaryota; kingdom Viridiplantae; phylum Streptophyta; class Magnoliopsida; order Malvales; family Malvaceae; genus Gossypium; species Gossypium raimondii. The sequence continues at coordinate 42,337,785 of NC_068575.1, read as the reverse complement.
AGTCTGGCTTATAAGTTTTGACTTTTCTATCTGTATGTCTTTTCCTCTTGTAGATCCACTTACACCCTATGTGTTTTATCCCTTCTGGTAAGTCTAAAAGTTCCCACACTGTGTTGGAACCCATAGAATCCATCTCAACTTTCATAGTTATTTTTCAGATCTTGGATGTAACACCCCAAACCCGACCTAGATGTTATTGCCGAATCTAGTATGTCACATTGAAGTGTTTTTCGAAAACCATGTTTTCATTGAAAACCCTTCTTGAAATTTCAAACTTCTTGCCATTTAAAACTTGTACAAAACCTCAGTTTGCGTTTTCTTATTTTCAATCAAGGTTTATTAAAGAAACGTTGTTACCTTTAAAACCTTATTGTTACGGAAGCTTAATTTAAAACAAATGATTTGCAAAAACGTGTTATTCAAAAATTGAGTTGCGGAAATGTAGTGTTTGAAAATAGTTAATGTTTTGGAAAATCGGGTTCTCCTTCTAGCAGATAAGAATCACAATCAATAAAATCTTGAATTTAAAATCCAAAATTTTAAAGGCCTTATTACAACCCGAATCAAAATCAAAGTGCTTTAGTAAATGAGCAAACAGAATAAAGCTTGTGCAGTTGTGTGGCCCTCTCTGAGTCCGTCGCAGCTCCGAAGAGTCTAATGCTAGGGATTACTTGAAAGGTTAAAAATGAGGTGAGTTTACAAAAACTCAGTATGTGATCCCCTATCATTCAGTCAATAATATAAGCGATATGATGCGGGCTGAGCCATTTCGAAGAATGAACAATGTGGCTTTAGCCTAAAACAGTAAATGTGCAGTGTGGGCCTTAGCCCATTACATTATCTGAATCAGAAACAGAATACATGTGGGCCTAAGCCCAATATTGTGACAGAATCAGTAATAGAAATGCAACAATACAATCATGCAACCCATCCCAATCTAGCCAACACACCACTCGTACCAACCAACACACCATGTGGGGATAAAATCGACCCATCCAGCCAACACACCAATATTAGCACCGGTTGCGGCACAAATCAGTTCGCAACAAAGCTGCCAGTAACCAGAATGGCTAAGAGTCGTAAACAAGATAGCTATAAGCTATAAACAGAATTGCTACAAGCCATAAGTACAGTAATATGATTGGCACAAAGCCATTAGTAGCAATGATATGATAGGCACACAACCATCAGTAACGGTAATATGATCGATACAATGCCATCGGTAACGATAATATGATAGGCACAAAGCCATCAGTAGCATCACAGCAAAGCTGCCAACAACAGTATTGTAGCAAAGCTTCCCGTAATAGTGTATGTGGCCAAGCCACCAAGAATGATGATTGTGGCGTAACCACAAGACAAGATTTCCTCCATAACGATCCCAACCCCATGCAGTATGTCGTGTATTCAGAATACCATGCTCAGAATCAGTCATACAAATCAGAGACAAATCAGTCATACCAATCACAGATAAATCAGTCATTTAAATCACAGACAAATCAGTCATTTACATCACGGACAAATCAATCATTTACACTCGAGGGGCAAAATAGTCATTTACCCTCTAGGGGCATTACGTTCATTTTACCTTATAGGGGTATTTCGGTCATTTAACCCTATGAGGGTATTACGGTCATTTTACCCTACAAGGGCATTACGGTCATTTTACCTTACAGGGGAATTTCGATCATTTTACCTTATGAGGGTATTTTAGTCATTTTACCCATCGAGGGTATTTCAGCCATTTTACCCATCGAGGGTATTTCAGTCATTTTACCCATTAGGGGTATTTCGATAATTTTACCCATCGAGGGTATTTTGGTTATTTTACCCATCGAGGGTATTTCGGTCATTTTACAAATATTGGGGTCTCGATACTTATTACGACCTCGTAAAAGGTCTATTGTCGCTCGAGGCGACTGCGAACCTTTCGAGAGGTCGATAACTGCAATGAGACCCCAAAATAGGTAAAATGATCGAAATACCCCATAGGGTAAAATGACCAAAATACCCTCATAGGGTAAAATGACCGAAATACTCTCATAAGGTAAAATGACCGAAATACCCTTATAGGGTAAAATGATCGAAATACCTCCACAGGGTAAAATGACTAAAATACCTTCATAGGGTAAAATGATAGAAATACCCCCATAGGGTAGAATGACCGAAATACCCTCATAGGGTAAAATGACTAAAATACCCCCATAGGGTAAAATGACTATTATACCCTTAGGAGATGAAATGACTGTTATGGCCTTATGTTATGTATGACTGATTTGCTCTATGATATGTATGACTATGATTGAGCATGGCATTTTGCATACACGTATGATATTATGTCACGATATATTGCATGGGGATGGGTTGTTATATTTGGAGGAAGTGTACCGTACAGATAAGGTTGCACGGGTCGCCCAAGACGACTGTGGACCTACTGATGGCTATATGCCGTTTTCTTTACTAGCAGCTTTGTTGCAATACTGTTTAGTGCCACAACCAGTGCTAATCTTGGGGTGTCTGGCTGGGTGGGTTGATTTTATCCCCACATGGTGTGTTTGGCGGGACGGAGTGGTGTGTAGAGGCTGGATTGGGTAGGATTTCTAACTGCATATCTGTACTGATTATTGATTTTGTATCTTTATCTTGCATCGATTAATGATATTACATACTTTATTCACCGCATGACCGATATTCACATCTTGTTATGGGCCAAGGCCCCACTGATACTATTACTGAAATTGGGCAAAGGCCCTACTGATTATTGGCATTGTGGTGGGCTCAAGCCCAATCGTTTACTGTTTCGGGAAAGGGCTTAGCCCTACACTAAACTGGACTGTTACTGTAACGGTGTCATGCCCAAACTGTATTTATCTACTGTTTAATTGACTGTTTTCTTGTTAGGGTATTACACACTGAGTTTTCGTAAACTCACCCCTCTGTTTAACTGTTCAGGTAATCCTCAGCCATAGGCAATTTGGTGCTACGAGGGACTCGGAGGTGGCCACACAACTGCAGCTGTGCTACACTTGCTTTTATTTAAAATTAAAGTTTGTGTTGGGTTTTGTTTTTGTAATATGGCCATTTATGTTTGTTTAAAATTTTAATTGGGCTTTTGCTTACTTATTTTAAACTACTAGTTTAGTAGAAGATAAATTTTCAAAATAATTATTGTTTTCAAAGACACGAATTTTAAACATTAGAGTTTTCAAAAGTTTTCGCGATTTTAGATCAACTTTTTATAACAATAGCAGATAACAAGGTAAACGTTTTTGACTAGATGATCTGTTAAATAATAATAAAGGAGTTTTTAAACCTAGAAACGAATTTTTACCAACGAGTTCAATTTTCAATAAACACCTCAATGAGACACTGCGAGGTTCGACTATAACTCCTAGGCCGGGTTTGGGGTGTTACATTTAGTGGTATCAGAGGAAAGTTACAAAACTTGGCTTTGGAATGGGTTTGAAAATATTTGGAATTTTTGGAAGGGTTTTCAATGAAAACATGTTTTTCAAAAATCACTTCAATGTGACACACCAGATTCGGCAATAATGTCTAGGTCGAGTTTAGGGTGTTACATTTAGTGGTATCCTAAAAGGTTATAACAATGAAAATGGGCCCAAGGCCCAGTACTCAGCCCAAGTGGGTGTACACGCTTGTGCGGCCATTCAGCCCAAATTTCTCCACAACTTTGAGATCTACTTAGCCCCGTCCAGTATTTTCCACAAATTGTGGATTTCATCCGTGTGGGGCATACAAGCCCAATGATCCCACACGACCCATTTCAGCCCAATGTGGCCCTATACGGCCTAAGCCCATGGAAATGCTCATAGAGGCCTCTATAGTTTATTGCCCATGATTCGCAGGTTTGGCTTTCCACACGAGCGATCGCACACTTGTATGGTCTCAACGTTGTATTTCAGTTTTTCGACTTTTGCCGTTCTACAGTTATAGTGGGGTGGTTACACACCTGATGCAGTTTGCAGATTCCTTTACTTCCAAACAATCTTATTCCAAAAATCAATGATCATTGCACCCTTGGTTCCCAGGCAATGTGCCAATCAACCTTGACCACCACCAGTTAGGAATGGAAGCAATGCAGGTTGGAGAAAGCGACGAAAACCTTGAAAACCTTGCCGATCTCCCATCGAGAATAAGGAACAAATGAGATGATATATATCTCTCCACAACAACAAACTCCCCAAATCCCAAAATTCTCTCTTTAAATCTTTCCAAATATCGCTCCTCAATTCTCTCTATGACCAGAGGTTCAAACTCCATTTAGTAGTATTTCAATCCAACTCTACCACCCACATGAATTAGGCAACAAAATAAATACTCCCTTTTTAATGCACCACCATTCGAACCTTAGACCCCATGTACACTCCACACGCCCCTTACCACTAGACCAATAACTCCTTTGTATCATATTTTAACCATAATAAATTAAGAACCTACTATATAGATCCAAGGATTTTATTCACTTGAAATATAAATTTTGCATAAGCCAAGGCTTGAACCCCTGACTTCTCAGACACTTCCAAACACTCCTAAATCACTTAACCACTGAAGCAGACATTCATTTATGTCACTTCCTTGCAGAACTAAATATTTATGTGCAGTCTCCTAACTATTCCTTTGTTCAAAACATATTTCTTCTAGGCCCGAAATTCGGGGTGTTACATTGGAATCAACACTCTGTAGTGCTTCTTCAAACGTGAGTGGGTCATCATCTTCTTGTTCGGCAGACTTAGTGTTAAAAACACTCTTGCCAAATTGGAAGAACTCAGTCTTACGAGAGACCTTCCAACTGCGATTAAGCACCCTATGTTGTTGATCTTTTGTATGTCTATTATTAAGAGTTGGTTTTAAATCCAATTTTTTTGGGTTTTGTATATTGCCCAAAAGTTTCTCGGGTACCTCTTTACTTCAAGGTTTAGTTATGGTTTAGTTAGAATGGAACTAAGCTACTATAGATGAAAAGACTTAAATTATGATAAGCGCACTTAATCGTGGGAATCAAGAGTGAACCTTGTCTCTAAGCTTAAGTATATAAGGATATCGGTGTCTTATTTGAAACCTTTGTGATATCTTTTTTTTCTTCATTTCCTTGATTTTCTTTGAACTCTCTTAAAACTTAAGTCTAGAAAACCATTCCAATTGGGTTCGCTGCATTCAGCTAAGTTAAACATTCGTTTTAGCTTACTAGAAATTGTTGATAAACCTGATAATATTCTCAAAGTTATTTACATGTTTATGGCTCTACATGCATAGCAATTAAAATGGAATGTAAGGAAAGAAGCTTCCTAGTTCTGGTTTAAGAGTGGGTGTTTCTTACATGCATGTTTAGATTTGATAGATCAGTGATCTGAAATGTTTAATTATCCTTATTTTTAGCTTAAGAAGCTACTGAACGTCCGAGTGATAAAGGCAAAGGACTTGCTTTATAGACTTTGTTATATTTCTAGTGAGCTACTTCTCACTTTCATGCGTTGTAGTTTCCTTATTATATTGTTGTAAGGTAAGTATTCATACTCTGTAAAGGATGGAAAATGCATTTGTTTGAATAACGGTTGTTCAGAGTAGTCAGTTTATGTAACAATTCGTTTTCTAGAGGTGTCGAAAATAATGGTTTTGGGGCCACAATTCTGATGTGTTAGTCCATAATTATTAATTATTTAATATTTACAAGGTCAATAGTGTCATATTAAATTTTGGTTAAGATATTTTAACGTATAGATAGTTAATTAACTAAAAAGGACTAAATCATAAAAGTCGCAAAAATTTATTTCTATTAGTTAAATGTACTAAATGACAATTGCAATGTAAAATAATGGATTCTAATGGTAAATGTACCATGCATTAATTAAGTGGACGATTATAGCATTGATTTTAATGAACCATTAAGTTAAATAAAATGGTAATTTAGTAATTTGATAATTAAGTAAAATTAAACTAAAAGAAAAACAAATAGGTTGTCAAAATTAAACTAAAAGAAAAACAAATAGGTTGTCATCTTCTATAGCTATCCACCGATTTTGAAGAAGAGAAAACATCATTTTTCAAGCTTAAGTCACGACAAAGTTTGAATTAATGCATATCAAGAACAAGTAGATAACTGGGGAAAATGGAAAGTTGTTCAGTAGTCCCTGAGCTTTCACTGTCTTTGCAATTTAGCCATGGTAAGTTTGTATAGTTTAGTTTTATATAAATTAAAATGTTACAATAATATATGAAATTATTGAATTGTAGTAAATGGATGCGAGTCGAGAAAGTATTTGATTTAAGCATTGTTACTCGATAATATATTGATCCAATGAACGTAGGATAGGATACAACTTGCATGCCAATAGGTTTTAAAGCGTGTGATACGGTTTTGATTTGTGAAAAGATGGTGATTATTGATTCGTTACTGTTCATTGAATGTACTAAAGTCCAGCATTCGTTGTGGACTATCGTGCTATATTTACAGTGATTCTGGAGTGTTATCAGAGGTGGATGTGAGGCCTTCGGGCATGGCACTTTGTGGCTAGCTGTGTTTCAGAGGGATGTTAGCCTATGGGCTAGGCATTTGGTGCCCAGGTGTGTTCTCAGCTGGTTAAGCTCATTCGAGCATTTTGGTGTGTTCTGGATGGTTAACAGCGTATCTTAATCCATTATATTGTTCATTGGGTAGAATTTGAATGGTTATATAATTTTTTGATTGGTAACTTGAGTTGATATTGAATGATCTAGTATAATTGAAAAGATTATTTATTGTGAGTATTGATATACAAGACTCACCTATTGAATATTGTGATTGAAAAGATCATAGTTTATTAATTGTTACTATGTGATTTATGTATTTATACGGTAATTTTATTGTTTTAACCATTGAACTAACTAAGCTCTAGTAAGGCTTACTCGTGTCATTTATTTTTTTCTTTGTACATTACGTTTTGTGGAATCGGGCGATCGGATCAACTTAAAGAATCACACTATCCAGATATCTTTTGGTAGTTTTTGAATGTTTACTTTTGGGTTATATGACATGTAATAGGTTTCCTTGTATATATGCTTTTGTCTTTGGTATGAATATGTTTCTTGTGAACTTGATTTTGGCTACTTAGCATAAGTTTCAAGGAAGTATTTGAAATATGGTATATTGGTTGTGAATGGATTGAATGGTAATGGTTGGTTTGGCATGAGATATTATAAGTATAGATTTGAATGGTAATTGATCCCAAACTATTTTTAGGGCCTCATAAGCTCGTTTTAAGGCCCGTAAATGTGATTATACTATGATTGAAATATAAATTTGAATGTTGATATTTAAATTAATAAATGAATAGTATAATGATGTAAATTGTTTTGTTATGTGTTGTAATAGTCCATAACCCTAATCCAGCGACAGAGACGGGTTAGGGGTGTTATAGTTTGTGTTCAGTATGTCTATGTTATGTAGTGAAAGCCATTCTCATGTTAAGTCACAACCATCTATTCTTGATATGAAAGATATGAAATGATCTTATATATGGAGATGAAGATGAGGAGATATGTTTGTGCAGCCTTCGGTAGGGCAGATATATTACAAACTGGATTAGCAGATCACGATAAAACATGTTATACCTTATGATACTGAAATGAAGAGTTAAGGGGGAGAATGTATATGAATGAAATGGAATTTTATGTTATGTAACTGATTTGTAAACTGGGTATGTGGTTGACATGAAAATGGATTGTCTGAGTTATGTTGAGTTGGCATATAGAATCTGCCCATATGACACGCCATCGACGTACTGAGTCTGTCTGTGATCTGAATACGCCATTAGGCGTACTCTGTGTTAATTTTTGTGAAATCCTTTTGAAAGACCCATTTATACAGTCAATATTCATTTAAGATCTCTTTGCAACTCACTGAGTTCTTATGAACTTACATCGTTACCCTATTCCTTCCCAGGCTTACTGTTTGAAGATATTTTTGAAGGACTACACTAGGGCGCTATTGCTACTGTGAGATATTTGTTTTGTTTGTATTGTGCATGATATGTGCTATTGAAATCTATTTGTATTTTGAGAAGAATTTGTATAAAGAATAATTATCTGTTAAATTATATTTTTAATGAAGTCTCTTTAAAGTTTTATAGTATGGTTTTCAAAGAAATATACTTTGATTAATGAATAACCTCATACTAAAACTTATACGCCACATGACTTATACATTGTTATTTTCAATCTGTTAAAGGTTTTATTTAAATACTGAAATTATGCAAATTTTACACCAGGACTGGTTTTACACTTAAATAGATTATTAAGTAGTGACACATCATACTTTGATCTTTCTAAAGGATCGGGTTTGGTGTTTACATGAAAGGTTTCAATCTTGCGGTGCATAAGGTATATGTACCAATATCTTGAATAATCATCCATAAATGTTACATAATACTTGCAACCATAACTTGCACTGACACTCATGGGGCCACATACGTCAGTATGCACAAGCTCTAGGGGTTTTACGTCGCTCGTTCCTTTTGCATTAAAAGATCATTGGGTCATCTTGCCTTTGAAGCAAGATTCACATTATGGAAGATCTATTTCTTTAAACAAACTTAAGATGTCATCTTTAACAACTTTAGTGATTCTTTCTTGATTAATATGAAAAAGTCTCAAATGCTTAGAGTGAGAATTTTAAAGTATTTTAGTCGTTATTTCAGTCTCAAGCAGTGTGTACATATTTGGTATGATAAAATAAAGATTATTGACATCCATCCGTCCCAGATAAGATTACGATTTCTAAATATTCCAATTCTATTATTAAAAGTCACGGTCAAGCCGTCTTTATATAAACATGCAATTAAAATTAAGTTCTGTTTGAAACTTGATACATAGAAAATATCATTTAAAATATTTTTCCTAAAATTATCAAAATAAAGATGTACATCTACCACTGCTTCAGCTGCCAGAGTTGTCTTGGTTTCGATCTGCAACGATAGACTCTTATTTCTAAGATTAGTGACTCCCAAATCAATGACCTAGTGACTCCCGAATCAATGACCTAGTGGTCTATTGAGTCCTCCACTAAATAAGCTTCTCTCATAAAGAGTTTCATACATTTGCCTTTGTTGGCCAGGTATTCCTTCAACTCTTTACAGTTTGCCTTGAAGTGCCCTTTCTTACTACAGAGGAAACATTTAGAATTAGATAAGTCTTTTGGATTTCTGGTTCTCTTCCTTTCCATTTTTGGTGGCCCAGAGACCTTAGCCTTTCCTTTCTTAGCGTGCTTTCTCTTCCCTTTTAAGGAAGAAGTGACAATTATATTTTCTTCTACTCTTCAGATCGACTAATTTCCTTTCAACATCAACTTATAAGATTGTAACTCCTTCATGAGGTGTGCAAGTGTTAGGTTTTTTTTGCTAGGTTTTACGCGACCCGAAAGCAAGGAAATTCCTTAGACAAGCTCTTGAACACCATCTTAATTTGAGTGTTCTAGTCCAAATTTGTCTCATTGTCCAGGACATCGAAAAAGTATCCCATAAGAATTAACATATGGTCTTTGATTGGAGTACCAGACTTTTGTTGGGCATTCACCAAGCTAGTTATAGCAGACTATCGAGCCAAGGTAGCTTGGCCTCTAAACATGTCTTCTAGCTTATCTAAAATTGCTTTAGTAATCTTATATCTCTCTTGTTCCTTATAAATAGGGTGTTGGTCACACTTGCTAGCATATAATAACGAGCTATCTCATCAGAATCCTCCCAGCATTTTCTAGCCTTAGCTTGAGTGACCAACGGGAACTTATTATCAAAAATTGTTTTAAGTTACTCATAGCTGAGGACAATCATTAGGTTCCTTTTCCATTACTTGTATTTATTTTTGTTCAGTTTGTTTTAAGTTAGTATGTTCAATAAATGGGTTGATGTTATTATTGAACTGAAAATAAAACATCCATATATTAATATATTTGTATTAAGCAAATGTTTGAAAACATTTTCCAACATTATGATATGCATTAAGATGATGCATGCGTCTTACATTAAACCTTAAAAACATTTGTAAGTCGTTGCAATCTACACCCATTGAATCAAGTCACCGTGGGGTGATCATGATTAACTAGTAAGAACTTGGATTTCCATCCAATTAACACATAAACTTAATTCCTTAAGCATTCACATATACTAATAATTGTGTAATATTTGGCCATCTTTTTAACCTAAGTAGAGCTCTGTGGGGAGTTCCTTAACTAGAAAATCTTGAGTTTATAAACATTAACACAAGACCTATCGCATCATGCACCACAAATGAGTCATCGTAGAACAATCTCATCGAGTAGCATGTTGTGACTAGTTTTCATCTTTGAAGACAAAACTTCTTGAAATATCGTATGATAGTACCTACCACGAAAGTCAGTCCAACTATTATACAATCACAAGAGGTTTCTACTTACTTTCAAGAAATCTCCTCAGTGACACCCACATGAAAATCCTATCGTTGGGTAGTTAAATTGTCATTCCATCACAAGAGACCATTGACGGAAGCCGTAGGTCTTGTTTAAGGACCTTATCCCACTCAATATTTTAAAAATATGCAAGGATTTTATTGTTCGGTTTCAACCATGAATGATCAATATATGCATGACAAGTACATGCGACATTCTTCCTTAATCTAAATGGCATGTATATCTCATATATATATATGAACATACATTCACAGTCATATAATAATCATCATTCTTATCTCATAAATATAAAAGCATAAAATTAAATTATTCTAATCAGCCAAAGTTTCCATGACACCATCCTAGAAAAAGATAAAAATTGCGGAATTACAAAAATAACCCTAAATCATACTTTGGGTCTTCAATTTTGCCACCACAAACTTCTATTGCGATATCGATTCACATTTTTTTATCATCTTTTTTGTGTTGTCGGTTGATGAACACTGCCATTACACCACCGTCGGTCACTTGTCGATTTGGCTAGGTCAGGTTTGCGCTGTTTGGATCAGTTTGGATCCGTCTCAATTTTTCGAGTTTCATCAGGAAAAATTAGATTACAAAATTCCTATGTCCATTCCCAGCTCACATATTTTATTCTTAATAAATAATAAAAACAAAACCCAACGTGGAGATGATATTCCATGATTTAAAATATACAAGCTTGGGTTAATAATAAATTATATTTAAATTTCTACGAATCATAACTTTGACAAAATTACTTTATCATCCATATACTAATATAATAATATAATATCAGACATTCATTCACATACATTCCCCTAATATGCATACAATTACAATAATGTGACATATTATCAAATATAACCATACATAAAGAAGAAAGAATTTCGGTCTCAATTATATTATAAACATAGCATAACTTGGTGCTCTGATACAAATTGTTAAAAAAATCTTGTTTGAAAATGATTTTCTTGCATAGCGGAAATTAAAAATTTTATAAACCAAATCGGTTTGTGATATTTATAGCAATAAAACCTAGACCGAAATCGTACCTGTGTTTTTAGATAGACGGATCATTGTCGTTTCCAACTTTCATCCAGACAATCTTCTCCGCTATTCTTGTACCATGAATTGCTTCGAGTGTGGGCTCAAACAAAAACGAATCAAACACAAAAACTAGAAATAATTTTCTTTTTTGGGGGGAGAAAAAGAAAATTCTCTCTTCAAAGTAGAAACTGACAGAATCGTTATTCCATAGAATATATTTAATTCTTAGAGAAAAAATTCTATCTATTTTTGGGCAGAATAACGATATCTGAAAGTTGTCTAAATAGCCCTACTAGTGCCATCTATTTATAGGAAGAGAAGGTAGAAGCCTTTTGGAATTAGAGAAGTTTATTTCAATTAGAAAAATGAAATTCTAATTCAACTAGGATGTAGGGGGTGGCAGCCCTAGTTAAATATACTAGGGTTTGTTGTCCCCACTTATTACATAATGGGCTTTTGGGTGTTGGAGCGACGAAAATGTGCAAGTGTACATAGTCGTGACAAGTAATAAAGTGAGACGTATAAATTATAGTCTCCATAGGGACTGTATAAGCAATTCTTTATGAAAAATCTAGACTTAAGCAAATTGGTAAGGAGATTTAATTTCAAAAGGAGTGACCAATTATCTAAACTAAAATTAACTAAGTAACAAATTAAACTAAATTTGTAAACACAAGGTAAAAGCAAGATTTTAAAGATTTTAATCAATATGACATAAATGTGTTAGATTAATCTTATTCTTTATCTTAGAATTATTAAAACAAAGTTCATGATGTTAAAGATAATTCCATGACAACTTGGTTCTTTGTTAACTAATGCAATCATACTTATTAAATTATTAAACATTTCTAGCATATGTTTCTATCTTTGAAACAAATTTAATCACATAAGTTAATATTATCACTCATTTAATCTTATTTATCCTAAAAGATTAAACATGCATCATTTAGATAGTGTAATTAATTATAATTTCAATCTAGTCAAGTAATTAATTCACTTGTCATCTCACAATTATAATGCAAGAATAACATAAACATGCTTTTATCTAAACGCCTATAACATCAAAACATAATTTCAACAATTTAAGCGGACAAAATGTGATCAATCTAACACAAACACAATTTAAGTCATTTTAATTAAATTGGAAGCATCAAAAAATTATCAAACATGTTCCTAATCTCAAAAAAAATAAAAAATAATAAAGAGAAAGGAATTAGAAGACGAATATGACGTTTCTCCATAGTCAGACTAGTGTGCGCCCCTTTTCTTCCTTTTGCTTTGTTCTACCGACTAGAGGCCTCCAAGATGCTGAATGTTGCTGCTCCAAGGACTTGAAAAACTCTTTTTAAAGAGGGAAGCAATCAAAAATGGGAAAGGAAAAACATAAGAGAGCAAATGGGAGAAAGATAATGAGAGAAATGGATGAAAGGTAAGTGAATTGCTTGCTTTTGAAAGGCAAGAAGGGTGGCTATTTATAATGGCCTGAGACGGCTAAAATAGGACAAGAGAGCCTTAATTTTCTCATCCCATCGTCAACCCTTGGTTGTAGGAGAATAGGATTGAATGCCCTTGCTAAAAATAGCTATGTGCTTGAAAATAAAAGGCTTGAAAAATGGAGGGCTTGGAACGGTTATGATGAGAAGTTTAGGGGATACCTTTTAATAATTGAAATAATCTTAAAATATTTTATTTGAGTAGTAATTTGGACTGTTTGGGCTTCTCTCCCTCTTGGTGGATGAGTCCTCTTCACATGAATATTTTTTGTCTCTTTCTTTACATCAAGCTGTCCAATTTTAATCATCCCAATTGAGATTAAATTGTAAGGGTTCAAAATTAATATTTTTGGGTGTCCATGGCTAATAAATAATCAGCTATCCCTTGTATGACAAATACTTTTGAAGGATGCTTTAGAAATTTGATCTTTTTAATGTGCCTCTGAGACTAGTTTTTCTTTCTTTGCGTAAAACTACTAAAAATTGGTAGAATTTTGTAAGTTAAGTATAAAAATATAAATTTGTCTCTAATTTTTTCAATTTAGATATTTTGTAAACAAAATTACAAAACTATGCTAAAAAGAGCTTGATTTTTGCAAAAATTGTTAGTCAGAAGGTGCTGAAAAAGTTAATAATTTTTTTAGTTTCCAAGCGCCTTCCATATCGAGTCCAACTACAAGTACTTCTAGGGCTTTTAACCTAGTATTTGAAATTTTTATCGAACCCAATATTTGTTTTTCTATTTCCCAAAAACAAACTTCAATAAATTTTCAATTAAATAATTTTTTCAACCCAATTCTAATTTTGTTAAAATTATTATGATTTATCGTAAAAGAATCTATGAGAAAATATATTTAATATTTACGCACTCAACGGTTCACTATGACCAAATGATTTATTTTCATTTTTGAAATTCATTTAATTCAAAAAATTAATTCATTTTTCAAGTCATTTTCATTTTAAAGAAAACCACATTCATTTCCAAATGATTCCATTCACTATTTTCATTTTCATTTTAGAGCAATCCATAATCATTTCCAAATGTTCTCTATTTCTCCATTTCATCATTTCTATTCATTTATGTTCATTTGATTCAACGTTCAAATTCATTTTTGGTTTCAACAATCTAGAAGAGAGACTGATTGGAAATATGTGATTAGGGCTCAAATGATTTATAATTAAGTTCTTGGTTTTCACCTATTAATTATAAACTCATTTAGTCATAAAGTCATTACACTACAGTATCGTGACTGACCTCTCCTTAATGCCATTCCATTACAAAAACAACTTGATTAGTGCTCGTCCAATGACCTTGTCATAAGTGTGTTACCCTTATAGGATATCTGTAACACCCCTAACCTATATTCGTCACTGGAATAAGGTTACAGAGTATTACCGTAAAATCTCAACTTAAAACATAAAATTCCAAACATTTCATAAATCACAACATAATTCATCCATACGCATGCATATCGTCCCTTATTTGAGCCCTCAAGGCCTTAGAAACAGTTTAGAAACAATTCGGGACTAAATCAAAAACATTTAAAACTTTATGGAAAAATATAGAAAATTTCACACGGCCGTGTGGCTAGGCCGTGTGACTCACACAACTTAGACACAAACCTGTGTCTCAGGCCCTATGGACATTCGAAGTAGGGACACAAGATCGTGTCCCAGCCCGTGTCTGTGCTCGTGTAACTCTCTAACTTGGGTCACACGGCCAAGCCACACACCCGTGTGCCAGGTCGTGTAACTGCCTAACTTGCAACCCTGTGAAACCTACAGGGGACACACGGCTGAGACATATGTCTGTGTCTTAGGCCGTGTGGACAAGAAATAGGCCAATTTCAAGCCATTTCTGTCATCCAATCCATGCTCTCACCTACAAGTCATTTACACATACAAGCAAACTTCATAATATACCTAAAACATGCATAATAAAACTAGATCAATATGATATCTATCCATACAACCAATATGTCAAAAGGCACCTCAATCACAAATCATCAAATCAACCTAAACATAAACATATTTGGGCATAAATCAACCATACAAAACTACCTATTTTCATGCCAAGACATAGCACAATTGACCATATGCCAAACACATCTAAACATACCAATTTGGTCATTTAAAACATATCATCACTTAACCATTTCAACATTAGCCATCAAAGCACCAAAATGCCAAAATGTCATCAACCGTGTAACCACATATTTACATGCCAAACATAACAACTATATAATCAAACATAATTCACCAATAGATGTCATTATAACCATGACTCAAAACATCAAAATCTACCGAAATAGTTGTGGGATAATGTGATAGGTCTTCGACTAGCTTCTAAACCGATCAAGCATCTGATAATCTATAAAACATAAGAAATAAAAATGACGCAAGCATATATTGCTTAGTAAGTTCGTAAACATGAACAAAGCTTACCATTTCAATGCATAATCATAAAAATAGACATGAATCAATCCAACACAAGCTTGGCACAACCCTAAGCATCACCAACAACACAAGTTAGTGCTTACTCACATAACATAGCCAAATTAATCACATGGTAAGGTAAATCTCATAATCATAATACATATGAATACATACTTTTCAGAACATGGCTATACATACTCTGAGCATCAATAATTCATACCTTTCCATAATTTCATAGTATAAACAATCGAAATCCTTACCAGTTCATCCCTTTACATGCCCATTGAAACACTTAGAATAATATTGGATACACGGGAAGCTCACGCAAAGTGTGCTAACACATGGTCGAAACCATTCATTTCTTTTTCCTTTACGTAATCGGTCATACGAGCCATAAATGGGCCTGCTCACACAAGTTAATGGTCGGAATGTACCTACCCGATGCCGCTCACACAAGCTGACGAGTACTTGCAACAAATTCCAGAAATCAGTCATCGGTAAGACGTTCAGGATCAGCACCTGAAACATGGTAACCTTAATGACATGCCATTCGTATCCTATATATTCTTAACGTTCAAATGGGGCTCGATATTCATCGTAACGTCGTTGGATTTTCCATCGATGCATAATATGATAATTAACATAATAGCATTTAAATCAAATACATTAAAATTCTATTTAAACATACGAAATTACCTCGATCACAAAAACGATGAAATATGATCGATTAGTCTGACACTTTATCTTTCCCTCGATCTAAGTCCGTACGAGGCTTAAATTTATCAAAATAAAAAATATTCAATTTATTTAATATTAATTCTATTCAATTCAGTCCAAAAATCAAATTTTTAAAAGATTACACTTTTGCCCCTAATATTTTCACTTCTTTACAATTTAGTCCTTAAGCCTGTAAATTGAAATTCATGCAATTTCATCACTAACCCAAGCTAGCCGAATTCCATAGAGCTCCATATCAACTCATACAAGTCATTATTTCACAATTTTCACCATGTGTTTTACACATTTTACAAATAAATCCCTATTTGACATTTTCAACAAAATTCACTTTACAAAAGTTGTTTATCTATCAACAAAGAATCATTTTCTTCCATCAAACATCAAAAACTACATGAATACATTCATGTAAAAACATTAACCTTTAAATATATTTGCAAATTAGTCCCTAGGCTAGATAGATTAAGCTACAACGGCTTCAAAAACATAAAAATCATTAAAATGGGCTTGAAAATCTACCTTGCATGAAGAATTTACCCTAGCCGAATGCTCCCCCATTCTTAACAATGAAATTTCAGTGCTTTTAGGGTTATGAATGAATAAAATGATATCATTTTACTTTAAATTTACTTAACATTTAACTTAATTGTCCATTTACCAAAATAACCTTTGAAATCTATTAATATTTCATTAAAACCTATCCATCACATTCCACTATCAACATGAATAGTCTAATTACCATATAATAACTCTTACAGTTAAGTTCTATAGCCATTTGATACCTTTAACTTATAGAACTCTAATTTTACATCTTTTACGATTTAATCATTTTACCAAATCAAATGATAAAATTTCTTAACGAAATTTTTAAATGACCTTGCTAATATGTCATAGACACTAAAATAATAATAAAATAAATATTGTCACATCGAATTTGTGGTCCCAAAACCATTGTTCTGATTTCATTGAAAATGGGTTGTTACAATAGCTTTAATCTTTTTTGGGATAATATTCGTTCTCCCAATATGATCCTATTTATCTCATGGTAATCGTTACATCTTCCTTTATGAAAAGTGAATCATTATCAAATATTTATTGATTGCCTTCGGACGTATTAATGTCCAAGGGAGTGTGAATACTGCAATAAAATATAGAAAGACAAGGCAGTTTCTGCAAGTATACTGGTCAAGTTGTAATAATTTACAACGAAGTAGGTGAGTACTCCGAGGATCGTACCCAAGGGAGGCGAGTGCCATATCAATTCTAACCTAAAGAATAAAATATCTAATTAGTACTTTTAAACTAGTTATAGTACAAAAATATAAAACAAAATATTTTTAGGCTTTTATAATAATAAAGACAAAGTAACATAAAAGAAATAAAATTCAAGAGATAGAAAAGGGAGAATAAATCAAATCTTAATTATGGATGATTAGCTCACTTCAGTAGTCTCCATCAACTGTCGTTTCGAGTTCCTTGTCAATCAACTAGTGCTACCCTAGTAGGATCTTTCGATGTTCCACTAACATAACGGGTCAGCAAGAACTACTTATCTTCTGACCTCACAATCCAAACTGTCTTGGGGTGAAGGTGTTCACGAATGGATCATTCCAATTTTGGGTTAATTCCCACCTTGATGACTTCCCGGGGTTGTGAGGACCAGGGCTTGATTCATGTTCTTCCTTTCCCAAATAGCTGATCCGTTTAGTAACCCTACAAAACAACTAACAGATCATACCTCCAATCGCTAATCCCCCATACAGGGATGAGTTCCTCATGGCTTTCATAGACAATATAGAGCCGATGTAAAGAGAAAGCATGCTAATTAAATCGAGAAGATAGAGTAAATGAAAGAGCCTGATTGAATTGAGATCAATCTTAAATCCACAAAGTTTGAATGCTTCCACAATTCAGATTTCTTAAAATCAACAAGAACAACTAAAATAAATCTAAAAACTAATAATGAAAGAAAATACTAAACCAAATTTTACACAGAGAATCTAGGCTAAAGGAATGGTGACCATAACAAGTGACAAATGAACCTATTTATAGCCTTCAGGTGGTGTTCGTCCTGAACCATAGGCTAGTTGACGCTCCCGAGCTCTAAGTTTGATTGTGCAGACCAAAACGCCACTGTTTCGTGTTTAATTTCTGTCGTAGAGTCAATGTCGCGACACATCAAGACCTATTTCATGACATACCAACCAGTATACTTCTCTTCAGATATCTTTAGGGGTATGTCGCGACACCCTCAGTCTGTGTCGCGACACCCTCAGTCTATGTCGCGACATCAGTTTAGTATTTCTTCTAAAAGTCTGTTGCACACTCACAAAGTGTATTAGCTCTCCCTTAGGCCTCATTCAGCCTCTAAAGTCAATAAAAAACTTAATTTGCACATTTTATTGAATAGAAATAAAACTACAAAAACTAAACTAAAAACATCACAAAAATGCATGTATTCAAGCTCCTTAAATGTGAAAACTAGTTTAATCTACTACACCGAATTACTGTTAGATAGAATTCTAACACCATTGAAATTATTAGGGTTTCTTCAGATGGCAAACAAAAGTTTTTCCATTCTCTTTCAATTGCATTCTCCCATATTCCGCTGCAATTCCTCATTAGAGGGTCAAATCCTTGCTCTTGAATAAAGATATACAGTTGTAGTTGCTGCAAGTATTTATCCATGTCACCTTCTTGGAACTCAACAGTTGGACTTGAGGCACCTACAGTAAAACTGGCCATTTGATAATCTATTCTTGCTGAAATCTACTATACCTGTAATTTAATCTTTGTTGATGATAAAAGAGGGTAGCAAGGTGTCCTATTTATAGATTAGAAGGAAAGAATAAATTAATCAAGAGTTATAGTTTAGGTCTACTAAATAAGAAGTTAAATAATAAGAATCCTAATATAATTAAACTACAAAAACATCAACAATTAAGGTTAGTTCGAAAAATAGAGTTTACGCAGTGGTGTCGCGACATCCCTTAGTGATGTTGCAACATCGAGGACAGGTTTTAGAATTAGAATTTCATTCATTTTCGCGACATTTGAGAGCAGTGTCATGACATGGCGACCAGATTTCTTTATGTGTTGTAAAATCACTACTTTGGTCACCTTCTTTATTATCACTCTTTATGTTTGTTGATTTCTCATTAATTCCTTGGAAATCCCAAAGTGCGCTACACTGTAAAGTTTGTACATCAACTATGGTGTTAATTGTTCCTCCAAAATAATGTATTACTCTTTGGCCATTAACAAGAAAATGTTGTACCCCTTTTCCGATCAACTCTATTGTTCCATAAGGAGTTACCCGATTTGTTTTATATGGACCTATCCATCTTTTTTTAAACTTCCTAGGAAATAATTTTAATCTGGAGTTGAACAACAGTACTTTCTGTCTCGACACAAATTCACGCTTTCTGTTTTTTGCATCATGTCAAAGGCTACTCCTCTCCTTATACATTTAGTATTTTCATAGGCCATAAAGCAGTATTCTTCCAATTCCTAGAGTAGAAATAGTCTTTCTTTTTTAGCTAATTCTGGATCCAGATTTAAATCTTTGATTGCCCAATATGCCTTTCTCTCCAATTCAATTGGTAAGTGACAGTTCTTATCGTAAACTAGCTTATATAGAAACATGCCTAAGGGAGTTTTCTATCCTATTCTGTAGGACCATAATGGGTCGTCCAGCTTGACTACCCAATCCTTTCGACTAGGGTTCACTGTTTTATTTAGAATATGTTTTATTTCCTGATTAGATACTTCTACTTGCCCATTAGCCTGTGGGTGATATGTCGTTGCCATTCTGTATCTTATGTTGTATTTAGCCAACATGGCTTCAAACTGCTTGCTACAGAAATGAGATCCTTCGTCACTAACCAATGCTTGCGGTGTGATAAACTTGGTGAAGACGTTTTTTTCTTAGGAATCTCACTATTGATTTTGTATCATTAGTAGGTAGTGCGACAACTTCAACCCATTTTGAGACATAATCTACATCCAAGAGGATGTACTAATTCCCAAAAGAAATCGAAAAAGGTCTCATGAAATCAATCCCCTAAACATCAAACACTTCAACCTTAAGTATCCCTATTTGCAGCATTTCACCCCTTTTTGATATGTTCCCAATTCTCTGACACTTATCACAACTTTGTGCTAATTCATAAGCATCTCTATGCATAGTTGTCCAATAAAACCCCGATTGTAGTACCTTCTAGGCTGTCCCTTTTCCACCAAAGTGCCTTTCACAAGGAGATGTGTGACAACCTTATAAGATATCTTATATCTTTTCCTCTACTACACATCACCGAATTAATTGATCTACGCATTGTCAAAACATGTATGGTTCCTCCCAAACATAATTTCTTGATTCATGGGCTATCCTATTTTTTCTGTTGCCAAGATGCCTACATTGGGAAAACCCATTTTGCAATATAATTGACTTAATCCGCATACCATGGTGTTATATGCTTACCTGGTCTAGGCTGATTAATGTCTACTCTAAATAATTGCTCATTTGCAAAAGTATCCTTAATTTCTTCAATATCCTCTACTTTTAAATTGTTCTCAATTCTAGATAAATGATCTGCGATTTGATTCTCAGAACCCTTCCTGTCCACTATCCATTAATCAAATTCCTAAAGTAATAAAACCCATCTCATTAGTCTGGCTTTTGTTTCTCTTTTCTTCACAATGTATTTTAATGCAGAATGATTAGTATATGCATGTACTCGATTCGCAATTAAGTAAGGTTGAAATTTTTCATAAGAAAACACTAGCGCCAACATCTCTTTTTTAGTTGTAGTGTAGTTGCACTTTGCTAGATTTAATGTTTTGCTAGCATAATGAATACCCCCAAATAAATTATTCTACTTTTGTCCAAAAACTGCACCTACTGCATAATGACTAGTATCACACATAATAATAAAAGGTTTTGGCCAATTCAGGATGATGATTAAATGAGTAGATATGAGTTTTTCTTTTATTACCTCAAAAGCTTGGATACAGTTCTGGTTCAATATGAAATGTGTCTCTTTCTAGATGAGTTGATTCAGAGGTTTAGAAATATGAGCGAAGTCTTTTGTAAACCTTCGATAAAATACTACATGGCCTTAAAAATTTTGAACACCTTTAACATTTGTCAGATTCGGAAGATGCTTTATAACTTCTATTTTGGCTTTATCTACTTCCAAACCTTTTCCCAATATCTAATGCCTTAAGACCAATCCTTCTTTCACCATGAAATGGCATTTTCACAGCTAAGCACTAAATTAATCTCTTCGCATCTTTTAAACACTTTCTTGAGGTTACCTATGCATTCTTGAAAAATGTTTCCATATACTGAGAAGTTGTCCATGAATACATCCAATCCTTCTTCTAACATATCAACGAAGATATCAATCGTGCATCTCATGAAGGTTGCTGGAGCATTACATAGGTCAAAAGGCATTCTTTTAAAGGCATATGTACCACAAGGACACGTGAAAGTGGTTTTCTCTTGGTCATCGAGATGAATTGGGATTTGATGGTACCCTGAATACCCATCAAAGAAATAATAATAATCTTTTCCTACTAAATGATTGAGCATTTGGTCAATGAAGAGAAATAGAAAGTGGTTTTTTTTGTTGCATCGTTCAACTTCTAATATTCAATGCATACTCTCCAACCAGTAACTATTCCTTTTGAAATTAACTCATTGTTATCATTCTCGACTACAGTTAGACCTCCCTTCTTCATAACACACTGGGTCAGGCTAACCCATTCACTATCAGCGATAGCATAAACAATACTTGCATCTAAACATTTAAGCAATTCCTTTTTTACCACCTCCTTTATAATTGGATTAAGCCTATGTTGATCATCCACCATAGGTTTTTTCCCTTCTTCTAATTTGATCTTATGCTGGCAGAACGCAGTTTTGATTCCTTTAATATCAACAATTGTTCATCCTAGCGCTTTTTTATGCATTTTCAAGACATTTAATAGAGCTTCTTCTTGTTTTGCATCTAAGCTTGCAACAATAATTACTGGTTCAGTGTTTTGCTTCCCCAAATATCCATATTTTAAGTGGTTAGGTAATGGCTTTAGCTCTAATTCTGGGGGTTTGACAATAGATGGTACCATTTTTACTAAGGTTGGGATCATTCATTCTGGTTGTTCCTTATTTTGTCTCCACTAGTCCAATTGAGTTACCATGTGATTTTTCTCCTGTTCTGCACTATCCCTTTCTTATTCTGTTTTGTAACCTGTTGATTCTTTCATACTGAACTCTAATCGGTTACATTCTTGCTCTTTATGGTTTATAGGTTCTAATTCCTGGCTTTGTATTTCAGGACATTTTTCCCAAGTTGATTCATTAATGTTGGATTTTTCCAATATTTCCATCACTTCCTTTTGGTTTTTTGTCCAAATACTTCACCTCGTCATGATATCAAATTTTTGTTTATTCTGAATATCTAACCCGTAGTAAAAATGTTGTATTTGAACTGCGAAATGTATGCCTCTACCTCATAAACATCTAAGGATTGGCTTAAACCTTTCCCACACCTACCACAAAGTTTCAGTGATACCTTATTGGAAATAAAATAAATGCGTGTAACTACTTAGTACCTTAGTCACAGGAAACATTCAACGAAGTAATAGCTACACGAAATCAATCCACGTAGTGATAATGTCTGGAAGAAGTGTCTTTAACCTCATTTTTGCTTTCCCCTTTAACGCAACTGGAATCAATAATAATTTGATAATCTCCGTTGGAATCCCTGCGTAGCTAATAGTGATGCATATATGGTCAAATTTCCATAAAAATGCTATGGGATCTTCGTTTATATGGTCGACTAATATGACATTATTAGAGATCCGTGTTAATAAAGAAGGATTTAATTCAAAATGTGAACTATGGATGACAGGTGGGGAAATGCTAGATCTTAACCATTTTACATCAAATAATGTCCCTAAAACCTACATATTGTTAGTGATTTATATATGAATCATATCTATAACTTAAGGATTTCATTATTATTCCTTTTACGTGCAAAAATTAAATCTAAACTAGTGATGTTTCCTCCCCGGCAACGGCGCCAACAACTTGACCGCCTCTAGACGTACTAACGTCCAAAGTGTAAATACTGTAATAAAATATAGAAAGACAAGGCGGTTTCTACAAGTATACAGGTCAAGTTGTAATATAGATTACAAAGAAGTAGGTGAGTACTCCAAGGATTGTACCCAAGAGAGACGAGAGCCAAATCAATTCTAACCTAAACACTGGAAAATCTAATTAGTACTTTTAAATTAGTTATAGTAAAAAAATATAAAATAAAGGATTTTTAGGGTTTTTAAAATAATAAAGGCAAAGTAACAAAAGAAATAGACTTCAAGAGATATAAAAGGGGGAATTATGGGTGACTAGCTCGCTTCGGTAGTCTCCATCAACTTTCGTTTCGGGTTCCTCGTCAATCAACTAGTCGCTATCCTAACAGGAACTTTCGATCTTCTACTAACATAACGAGACAGCAAGAATTACTTATCTTTTGACCTCACAGTCCAGATTGGCTTGGGTGAAAGTGTTCACGGATGGGCCATACCAATTTTGGGTACATCCCACCTTGATGACTTCTCGGGGTTGTTAGGTCCTTTCTCAAACAACTGATCCGTGGAGTAACCATTCAAAACAGTTAACGGATCATACCCCTACTCGTTAATCTCCCGTACAAGGATGAGTTCCTCATGGCTTTCATGGACAATATAGAATCGAAGTAAAGAGAAAGCATGTTAATTAAATTGACAATATATAGTAAACAAAAGAGCCTGATTGTATTGAGATTAATCGCGAATCCACAAAGTTTGAATGCTTTCACACTTCAAATCTCTTGAAATCAACAGGAACAACTGAAATAAATCTAAAACCTAAGAATGAAAGAAAATACTAAACCAAATTTTACAAAGAGAATCTAGGCTAAAGGAATGGTGTCCATAACAAGTGACAAATAAGCCTATTTATAGCCTTCAGGTGGCTGTCGTCCTTAACCCTAGGTTAGTTGAAGCTCCAAAACTTTAAGTTTGATTGTGCAGACCAAAATGCCCCTGTTTCGTGTTTAAGTTCCATCCCAAAGTCGATGTTGCGACATAGCAATTAGTATACTCCTCTTCATCTATCTTTAGGGGTATGTCGCGACACCCTCAGTCCATTTCGCGACATTAAAGGCAACCTTGCACTTTCTCCATTTTGCTCCCTAGGTCAAGACATCAAACATGTTGTGTTGTGACATAATGACAAGTATCAATTTAGTACGACTTCTAAAAGTCTTCTGCATGCTCACAAATATGCTTTAGCTCTCCCTTAGGCCTCATTTAGCCCCTAAGGTCAATAAAAGAATCAATTTGCTCATTTTATTGAATATAAATAAAACTACAAAAAAATTAAGGAAAACATCACAAAAATGCTTGTATTCAAGCTCCTTAAACGTGAAAACTAGTTTAATCTGGTACACTGAATTATAGCAGATCAGTGATCAAGTCATCCATCACAAAGGCAAATGAATCGTGACCACATTTACTTTTCATCAACCATTTAATGCAAATGAGAGGATATCATTTACTCATGTCTTAATATATGAATTCCACTATTGTGAATGACGCTACATACTGCAGAAGTCAAACACCTAATGCACCATCTTTCTGTTCCTTATCTATTTGAACTCAAGCTTTTACTTAAATCAAAGTGTACGAGTCACGCATACATAGTCCATCATCCACTCAGGATTTAGGTATGTCATACTATGAACGTCACAAGTGGATAAATCCATAAATGGATTCAAGATCTATTCTTCTTGGGTTTAGTTTGATGTACTATCAGTCCAGTTAGTCACATCTATATCTCTATCTTCTAAGAGTCATATACTCTAATGCTCAAGACAAAGTATCTCCCCAATTGGACTTGATAGACGACATATTAGTCTTTCAACTGGTTTGCTCATTTCTGATTAGAACTAATGATATGTTTTAGGTTTGTCTACAAATATAAGTTGTCTTTCCGTATTACAATCTGACCACATAATACCGCTTAGTACTAGTTTAAACATTAGACAACCAATGAGCAACATTTTTTTCTATTTTTCTTTGTGTGAAAAAATCATGAGAGTTTAATATACAAAGTATTAATGTAATTCATGAAAAAAATTTTAATCACTCTGTTCGAAAAAGTTACAAGTGTACTTAGACGAAAATACTAAACTTAGGGCACTAGTCCCAACACATAGGACATCATTACGCTCTTTGGGATAAATTTGTTCTTCCAATATGATCCTATTTTATGTCATGGTAACATTACATCTTCTTTCATTAAAATTCAATTATTAATAAATAATAATTAAGTCATTTGTTTAGGACAAATGACTCATTCCTATCTATGTAATGCCAATGACAAAATATCATTTAACCATTATTAAGTTTTTAATTCCGCTATCGTAAGTGAAGCTATGTCATGCAAAAGTCGTATACCCAGCGCACCAGCTTTTGGAACTATTACTAATTAAGTATGAGTCTCGCACACATAGTTCGTCATTTACCCAAGATTGAGGTAAGGCACATTATGGACGTCACAAGTGAATAAATCCATATACGAGTCTAAGATTTATTCTACTTGGGTCCTATCCAATGTACAATAAGTCGAGTTAGTCGCATATATGTCTCTATCATCTAGGAGTCACCCGCTCAAATATTCAAAATAAGGCATGTCCCTATTTGGACTTGATAGACGACATTTTAGTCTTTTCATCGACTTGCTCAATTTCAATTAGACTAAGGACTTGTTTAGATTATCTACTAATATAAGTTGTCTTCTTGCACTACGATCTGTTCACATAATGCAACTTTGTATTAATTAAACGTTAGATAATCAATGAGTTAATATTTGCTTTCATTTTGTTTTGCGTGAAAAAATCTTTAAAGACAATAAACAAAAGTTATTAATAATAATGATGGAGTTTTATTAAACCAATTTGTTAAAAAAATTACAAATACATACACGTAATCGCTACACTAGGGACACTAGATCCCA
The DNA here is from genome assembly GCF_025698545.1 of Gossypium raimondii. NCBI lineage: Eukaryota > Viridiplantae > Streptophyta > Magnoliopsida > Malvales > Malvaceae > Gossypium > Gossypium raimondii. The sequence goes on along the minus strand of NC_068575.1, from coordinate 42,311,573 downwards.
ACATAAATAACTTTAGGATTAATTTAACTTGGGTCCAATCTATGTATTTTCAATCTAGACAACTACATATATGTCTATAGCCTAGGAGTTAGTTCAACTTCGATATTCAAGACAAGCTGTATCCCCATTTGGACTTACTAATGACATAATAGTTATTGCATAAGTCATTTGTTTATTTATGGCTCTATGGACTATAAACTATTTAAATTATTTGTTAATATAAGTTTTTTATATTGGAAAATTTTGGTTTAAAAATGGTTTTCTTTCACAGCGGAAAATAAAAATTTTGAAAATTGAGCCGATTTGTGGTATTTATAGCAATAGAATTGTTCCCGAAACAATACATGTGTTTTTTGCGAGACAGATTCAAGACGTTCTCGGCTTTCAATCGAACGAACTTCCTCGCTATTCTTGTACTATGAATTGCTTCGAGTGTGGACTCGAACATTCACAAACCAAACATAGAACCAAAATAATTTATTATTCAATAGAAAAGTAATTCTCTCCTAGTGGAAACTAATAGAATTGTTATTCCCAAAAAATGAAATTTATACTTAGAAAATAAATTCTTACTATTTTCTGGGAGAATACAATTGTGGAAACTTGTATGAACTATTGTAAATAGATCTATCAATTTCATCTACTTATACAGAGAGGTTGGAGAATCCTGGTTGAATTAGTAGAACAAAATAATATTTATTAAATAGAAAAACTAGTCTTCTAGTTTAACTAGAAGAGGGGGTGACACTTCCTAGTTAAATACGGTAGTGGTGTCTCCCATCATATGTAATATGAGTGGAGTTTGAGCCTAGCATGTATTAGTTCCAATTATATGTACTTCTTAAACTTTTAACCTCACACTTTATAGTTTAATCTAACCCAATACATGATTTTCTATTTCCCAAAGTAAATATTATTTATAAATTAATTTTCCAATTAAATAATGTTCTCAATCCAATTCTAATATTGTTAAAGTCATGACAACTTTATTGTAAAAGAATCTATAAGAAAATATAATTAATTTTCATATCCAATAGATTCACAATGACTAATTAATTTAAATTCATTTTCAAACTTCAATTTTTAATTCAATAATAATTCAAAAACTTAAATTAATTCTCAAGTCATTTCAATACTTAGTGAGAAAACACATTTATTTCGAATGTGAATCATTTCTCTAACTTTATTATTTCTATCCATTTTTATTCATTTGATTCTTTATGCAATTCATTTCCGATTTCAATGAACTAGTGGATGGACTGATTTGACATATATAATTAGGGCTAAAATGATTTATAATTAAGTTTCAGTTTTTTTGCCTATTAATTATAAACTCATTTTTTCACGAAGTCGTTCCACTATAGTATCGTGATTGAGCTCTCCTTAATTGCATACCATTACAAAAGTTACTCAATCAGTGCTCTTCCAATGATTTTTTCATAAGTGTGTTATCCTCATAAGATAACCTTAATCTCTTTGGGATAAATTCATTCTCCCAGTATGATCCTATTTTATCTCATGGTAAACATTACATGTTCCTTGGAGAAAAGTCAATTACTATCAAATAATAATTAAGTCATTTATCCCAAAGAAAAATGACCCATGACCACATTTATTTTTCATCTATCATGTAGTGCAAATGAGAGGATATCATTTACCCATTTCTTGGGTTATGAATTCCACTATTGTGAATGATGCTACATATTGCTAAAGTCGTATACCTAACGCACCAACTTTCGGTTCCTTATCTATTTGAACTTAGACTTTTACTAACATCAAAATATATGAGTCACTCATACATAGTCCATCATCCAATCAGGATTAAGGTATGCCACACTATGAACGTTACAATTGAATAAATTCATCAATGGTCCTGTCTGATGTCTGGTCAATCACATCTATGTCTCTATCTTTTAGGAGTCATCTGCTCTGATGCTCAAGACAAATCATCTTTCTAATTGGACTTGATAGACTCCATATTAGTCTTTCAATCAATTTGTTTATTTCCAATTAGACTAAGTACATGTTTAGGTCCATCTACTAATATAAATTATCTTTTTGTATTATAATTTGACCACGTAATACCACTTAGTATTAGTTAAAAATAAGATAACTAGTAAGTCAAAATTTGCTTTCATTTTGCATTGAGTGCAAAAATCATTGGGGACAATATGCAAATGTATTTATGTAATTTATGAATGATTTTATTAAACCAATTTGTTCGAAAAATGCAAGTGTATATAGACAAAAATATTACATTTAATATACCAGATCGAACATTTTATGCATTACAAATGTTCCTTGTAATGCACTGAATATTAGTTAAACCTTAGATAAAAATAGGGGCTTAATTGCTTTTTTGAAAAGGTTTGAGGGCCTTTTTGATGCATTTTGAAAGCTCAAGTACCCAAATGAATACAAAAAAAAAGTAGGGTCTTAATTACTTTTTTTTTTGAAAAAGTTTGAGGGGATTTTGTACCCTTAAGCCTAAATTTTATATTAAAGGCCGGTATAAAAATTATATTATAAAATTTTGAATTAAAATAAATAAAAAATATATAGAAAAAAATTTAAAATTTTCGAATAGAATACGTACAAAAATAAACTACAAAGTAAAGACCTACTTTTGGGTCGGTTATAGATTATGAGATTTTGGGCTTTCAATTATTTTATCTTAATATTGGGCCAGAACACTGTACATTGTTCAAAACCTCATTTAAATTGACAATGTGGCCCATATAATTAGCTTTTATATTTCTGTCCTTTAAGTGTTTATATATATATACTATTGTTAAAAAGTTTGATTGAATGATCACTTATTAATCGAGTCACGTCATAATTTAGTTGTGAAATTATCAAAAATTCGTTATATTTATTAGATTGTATCATACTTTGTCATCCAAACGAATAAGTTGATTTGTCATTTTACAAATTATAAAGAATACAATAAAATTGAAGAGAATAGGATTCAAAGAAAGTTTTAAAACGAAATTATCGAGAGAACTGAGAATTGAGTTTGAATTAAAAAGAATGAAGTTTGGAGGGGTTTATATAAGAAAAAATATGACTGTTGAGGTATTATAGCTATTGGAATTGTGACCGTTGATAAAAGTTACCGTTGGCCTGAAAATGCGCCCTACAGAGCACGTTTTCATTTGTAAGATGTGTTTTCTTTTCTCTCTCTAAAAATAGTATGTATCGGTAAATCAACCACATAACCTTCACTATTTTAACTTTTACTGTTTAAACAAAAACCACATTTTATATTTATATTAATTTTTTAAAAAATTGTTACATAAAGTTTTCAAACAATTGTGGCACCTTATTTTAAGAATTTATCATTTATTGTAAACAATTGTTACATAAAACTACTGTTTTTAATTAAAAGAATTTATCATTTATTTTGAAAAATAAATATGAATTCTTTAAGGCTAGAATTATTTCAACCATTACTAGATTATAGTACACTCATGATATTGATGAATATAGAATAATGTAACAAATATAATTATAAATAATAATATAAATAATAAATGAAGCTTTAGTTAAATGGTAAAACATAAATGTTGAAAATTATAGATGTTTGAGTTTAAATGGTATTTTATAAGTATAGTTATCTATTTTTCTATATAAAAGATACAAATTTACAAAAAAATATTTTCAAAATAATACAATTTACTTTATAAAATAAAAATATTTTCTCATCATATAAAGAATGTTCAGCTAATTTAGAAGAATATGTTAGTTGTTTTTTAATTGGCTTTTTAAGCTTTTTTTTAATTAGGGAAATAGGTCACTTTTGGAGAGAATGTGTGAAAGCGCATCCAGCAAGACATGCTTTCCACCAACGGTCATTTCTCCAATGTCTTTTTGAAAGTTGGCAACGGTAAATTTTTTGAAGGGCTCCAACGATAATTTTTTCCTATAGATATCAGACAATTTTTTTTATTTTTTTTCACTCAAATTCAACTCACTAAATTCTTTCTAAACTCTCAATTCTCTCAACTCTCTCAACTCTATCAATTTTCTCAAGTTTTGTTATAAATTTTCCAATACGCTTGTTTAAAAATATTGCAGCTTTATTTAATTATTTCGTATATTATTTGTTACGATTAAATATTCACGAATAGCATCCTCTCTAATTCAGTGATAATGGTAAGACGAAATTTTAAATTTCACTATTTTTAATTAAGATAAATTTAATTTTCTTTAAAAATATTTTAAACTAATTTATTTTGTTAATAAAAATAGGTGGATGGTCGTGTTTTGGAGGGTTTCATACATAACTTGTCAAATAGTCCAAATATCAGAATTCGTGGTTACTTACAAGACGAGGGATTCTTACATGCGTCGCGTATGCTCGGGGGTTGCAAACTCGATCCTACACTCATCACCGCGGTGGCGGAAAGATGGAGGCCTAGGACGCACACTTTCCATCTTCCATGCGGCGAGTGTACAATTACACTTGAGGATGTAGATTTGCAACTCAATTTATCGATGGATGGGTCAATCTTCACGGGGTCAGCGATCGTTCCCGATAAAGAGGACTTTTACGAGGCATTTTTGGGGAAGGTGTCAAATAAATTTTACAGTGTTCGTATAAATATTAAGTGGTTGGAAACCAATTTCAGATTTCTTCCTAAGGACGCGCCTGACATTGTCAAAGAATAATACGCCTGAGCATTCATCTTGAGGTTAATCAGGGGCATTCTAGTGTCCGATAAATCTCGAAATTTGGTACACATAAGGTGGCTACTACACCTAGTCGACTTCAAAGAAAGCAGACGATTGAGTTAGGTATCATTCATGTTAGCTACGTTGTATCAGAAGTTGTGTCAGGCAACGGAATCGGATAAAATGTCAATCGGTGGTTGCCTACTCCTACTACAATCATGGGCCTGATGGCAACTACCATTTCTACGTCCCCGAGTGTATGACCTATATACGTTCCTATTGTTGACAAGGTAAAAATCATTTGATAATAAATATGTAGATTGTATAGAAAATTTTGTTTATTTATTATATGTTTGAATTAACATATTGCTTGAACAAGTGAAACCATGGGCCGAGTTACGTAGGACTACCGCAGCAGCTCGAAGATATTTGGCTATTGTTTGATCAACAATCGGAAGCCGAGGTTAGTTACTTATTTTTACAAACATATAATAATTATGAAATGATTTATAAAATAAAATTTCGTACATAACATAATTTACAATTGTACACTGCAATTTGATTGGATGTCATACGCTGAGCTAAATATCATTGAATGCGTCTTGTCAGAATTTTTGGCCATTCGAAGTATGTAGGACACGAAGGTGTCGTTGATAGTGTACGTGATGGTGGAGATGCACGAACCGGATTTAGTGATGCGACAGTTCGGGTGGAGGAAACAAATTTTGTCACTATCGTGAGACATGTAAGCACTACAAAAGTTGGATTTATCGGGGAAGTCTGACGAGCATTGGCGAGATTACCATAAGGAGTTCATCGACGATTAGGACATGGAGGCCTGTTTGAAGTACATACCCTGGTTTAAAGTTGTCAGAAAGTTATATCTGCTATTGGTGCAAGCGAGGAGTAAGCAACTTCATTAGAAGAGGCCACGACGACCACCCCAGCAACTTCGATGTCATAATTGATGCCCAAGTCAATGTCGACATATTCGCGTTTTGTGACATCATACAGTTATTCTCAAATAGTTTCACAAACACCCACCGCGTCATTATTTTATCGAGGTGGGTCATAGTCGCAACCACCTTCTCGTGGAGTGAAGGATACACGATGGGAGGCTAGGACAACATCACATTCAAGCAAGGAGCAAGGTGATAGATATAAAGACGAAGTCGAGGGTGGAGATGAAGATGAAGATAAAAATGAGCATGAAGGTGGAGGTGAAGACGAAGAAAATAAGGACAATGGTCATGATCAAGTGGAGGAGCCGACACCACTAGTTGTGCATAGGAATCCTACGCGTACCCCTTAACCACCGCCCTCCGGCACACATTCGGCCCGACGACATCGATGATGTATTGTTTCTTTACTTATTGCGATGTAAATATAAATGACATCAATAAAGAAATAATAATTTTTTTTGTACATGTTTATTGCAACTCATAGTTGTCTTTGTTAAATTTTAATGTAAATTATACGTAAATTTTCATATATAATATTTGGTATGAAATATGTAACTTTGGATAGGCACCTTTATCGAACTAGTAGCAATTTCCCGAGAAATTGTAATTGGTACTTGAAGTAGAGCTTAAAGTAACAATTTTTACATTAAGAAAATGTTAGTAAATGGTGGCAAATACAGTTGAAATGAAAGTTAAAAAGAAATAACAAGTTTTTTACTAAAAAAAAAGGAAGTATTGTAATCAATTTTATATCATCGAAAAAAAAATGAATGCTAGCGACGTTGATACCCCAATGTTCCCTTCAATATAGAACATGTTGTCTTCATATGCCTTGGGTTTTTATAGTACCCTTATAACTTCTGTTGCTTTTTCCTCTCCCAAACATCCATAATGGTTCGTACTCGGGTGAAATTCAAAGAACCTCTAGGGACACAATGCAAGTTCATATTTGGCGCCAACTCGAACGGCGCGCTAGACACTGGCGATCACATATTCTTATGTCGGACATGTGGGAATTCAAGTCTCCATACATTGTGCATACATTCCAGCCTGTACACGTCGCTCATATAAGGCATGTAATCAATTCAACATTCACACATGTAACAATTACATGTGTGCACGGGAATCAAAGTGTCTAGAATCTCCCATAATCGTGAGTCCCTATTAGTAGGTCGACACAATATGATGCCTCTAACATGTCTTGGTTGGGCCCAAAATTGTAAGTTTTGACATGATTAACACACTACATACATAGTGTTTGCTCATACTATATTTTTCTAATTTCTTTCATGACATCCTCGCTACTATCCGCCTAGCATATGTCATCGTCCGGTTCGGAAATAAGGAAACCAGGCAAAAGTTTGTTTCTTTGACAATTGAGGTTATCAATAAATGATGTGTCCCCTTCAATACAGAATTGATGCATTCGGCTAAGTTCATCGTCATGCGCCCATACCATAGACCCCTATCCTACAATTGCATCAACTGTTCGAAGGGTATGTTGGTGAGTACATTGGCACGCAAGTTATCCAACATCTAATGGAAACGGTTTTTGACAAGCTTGTACCCTGTCGAGCACAGTATACCCATAAATACTAACAATATACGATGATATATAGTTTAGCATGATTGTAGATAAAGTGGAAACTACGTACCCATCTTAATGCATTGATCTCGCTCACTTTTTTAAGGTCATTTTGAGTGGTGTTTGATTTGACATTCCTTATACCTATGGTGGGTGCGATCCCAAAGGCTACCCTTCCGCTTAATAGGGGCCAATATTTTGGTTTCCCTATCAGATATGACACATATGTCAGATTGTGAGCAAACGCAACGGCGCAATTGGCTAAGGAAGAAATCCCAATCATCTACATTTTTGGAGGGAGCTATTGCAAACGATATTGGCAGAATCCTCCAATTACCATCCTGAACAACAACCATCAACAACCGATGATGGTACCTCTCGTACAACTAGATGTTGCAAATTTGCACCGAAGCCTTGCAGTGCCAGAAAGCTTCACTGCATTGATTGAAATTCCAAAAGAATCAATGGAATAATTTTTTCTTAGGGACCAAATAATCTTTGAAGTATGTTGGGTGCGTTTTCAAATTGGTTATGAATCATGGCACGTACTGATGCAGTACCTGACACCATTACCATAAATCATTGAACGACCTGTCCTAGCCGTGATGCAACTTATCTATAGCTTTTTATTTTGCAGTTCATGCTTTATAGTACAATGGCATGTAATCGTACTGGCTACGGATGTTGGCAATCAATACTAGGATGGGAATCTTAAGACTTGCCTTCACCATAGGTAGAATAATTTCAAATATCATGTCGGAGTCTAACCTCGGATGATCCTCACTTACACCTAAAAATTATGATTTAAATTTACGTTATTGGAAAAATGAAAACCTAGGTCATGTCATATTATGTCAGAAAATCGAGTGATATCGCGCACTTGTTGCAACACAAGTACGTGGATCAAAATACTTATTTATCGTCCACAAACCCATCTTCTTCCGAAAAGATGCCATGATTTTCCATTTGCACCTCCGATCACACATTGCACACTTTCCCTCGAATTTCTCTGAATGAGATTTTTTGACGTGATAGTTCACATCGTTTTTGAAGCTGCATTATTTCAATGTAGTAAGAAAAGCATCTTTGTTAGGGTATTCCATGCCAACCTCCAATACCTATACATTTGGAAATGAGTTTGCATATCCAGGTGTCCTGTGCAGTAGCTGTTGGAACTCTAAACCCCCTTCAACGGAGAAGTCAATGTTGGTCATAAAGAACGGAGGTTCATACTCCCTGAATCGTAGATCTGGATACAAAGCATTGTCTGAATCGTCATCTTCAGAACCGCAAGGTTCTAGATCAGTTGGAACCTATTCTGGTTTAGAAAAAAGTGCTACTTTCGAACCATCCGGACCAGACTGCCAGATTGGTCGCAGTCATAAATATAACACCCCTTACTCAGCCCGGTTGGTGGACCCGAGTAATAAGATGCTTCAAAAAAATTCAGCAATCAACATATACTTTACTAAAAAAATTCAAAACACTTAACCATATTGAAAGTCTGTAATCTACATGGACCTACTTGCCAAATTCAAGCATATGGTAGGATTAAATTATAACATTTTTAAAGTTTAAAAAAATCAATATTGAAAATTCATAGTTGGTACCAATACTGAATCGATACCTTACTAAAAATCGATACCAAAATTCAATTATATTTTCTTTGCAAAATAAGGGTATCAGTATTTATTTCAGGGTATCGATATTTTATGAAAAATATCAATACTTAAATAAAAATCGATACCATTTACGCATTCTATTTGTTTTAAAATTGTTCATTTGATTAAGTATCGATACTAGATGTAAAAATATCGATACTTGAGTTTAGAAATGGTGAACACAACTTTTTCAAAATGCACTCATGCTCAAAACTTGCCTAAACTCAAATAGTATACCTAAACATAAATAGAGGCATGCAAATCATCATCTAAACATCTTATCCATGTATAACTCAATTCAATATATCAAAATCTAATCCAAATATATATATAATCTTAAGATCAACCAACATAAATAATTTGCCATTAAGTCATTAAGGTACCTTAACATGAACAACTAAGCATTCAATTTCATTTAGAAAGTATACACCAAAGCATTATCATCTATTGAGATCAAACCATATATTAACTATCATTCTCACAACTATGCATTAACCAAAACTCATCCAACATAACAACACCTCAATTGTCTAATCATCGTGGATATCACCAAATTACTCTAGTAAGACATCTTCAAAATGATCATTCCTATCAACCACACATATATACACAATACTTCAAAACTTAGAAATCAAATACCATCAAGGCACAAAATGAACATTACATATATCTAAAACATCCTAGGTAAATGCCAAGATAAACAGAACATTTCACCAACAGTTCAGTTCGGGATGGTCGTTGGATGCTGAGTAGACTATTGAACCGATAAGTACCTAACCTACGTACAGAAAATAAAATTGTACGCTGAGTATAACTCAGCGGTATTTCTATAATCCAAACATGAAAGTAAAATAAAATAAAATTATATGTTCAAATTATAATAAATGATGCTATGCAATATTATCTCAATCATAGTTTAATTCATTTCACACTTAATTAAACATCATTCTTTAAATACATATTCATTCACTACTTTAGTTTCCAATTCACATTTCAATCTATATTTCACTTCATTCTATCATATTTGTTATTCAATAGCATTTCCATTTTCAAATCATTACCATCTCAAGTCGTTATCTCACGTTTACCGTTTACTTCCTCTATTAACGTGATTCGAACTCAGACACGTGGATCGAACCATCTCATTTTCATATCAAATCCACATCTCATGAAATTAATTTAAAGGAATAACTCACCTTATATATATATATATATTTAACATATAATGCAATGTATAAAAGCAACAGTTTTAAATAGTTTAGATTATAGAAAGACAAACCGTAATCTCTAAGCTATTTGTCGACGACCTTGCCTTTTCCCTTCTTTTTTGAGGAATTTGAGTCGACGTTAGCTACAGAAATAAAGAAACCATACATATCATTAATACACAAACAATTTAACATTTAATTGCTAATTTATACAATTTTTACACTTTATTCAATTTAGTCCCTAAAGCCGAGACTAACATAACTTCCACATTTAACCCCAAATTTTAATATCAAATTCACTTTAAACCAAATGTAATTCCCTAATTCTCATTAATACCCCTAAATTTTTAAATTTTCACAATTTGATCCCTATTGCTCAAAATCAACAATTAACTTCACAATTTAGTCCTCTTTCATTTCTAACCTAAAAATCTATCAAATAAATCCCTAAAGCTTTAACTACTCAAAAATGGTAACATCTCAAATCTTTAAGAATACTAAAAAACTCAACATGGGTTGGCTAACTTATGGTGTCAAGATTCCAAAAACATAAAAATTACAAGAAAATGGCTAAATTACACTAACCAATTTGAAGTTCGAAAATTTTAAGCCTTATTTTCATTCTCCCCTTTTCTCTTCTTCTCCTTTTCAATTTTGCACGAACAAACATATGAAAATGTCTTTCATTCCTTCCACTAGCTTTATTTTAATAATTAAAATATCTTTCATTTCATTTATTATTATTATTAACGTTTATAACACAATTCATCATTTTAAATGACCACATTTTCGTCCACTATTAATCTATTGGTATAATTACCTTTTAAGTCCCCTTTAATAAGTTCTAATTAAAATTCTTTAGTAAACCATACGTTTATCAGTTACGCGATTTAGCCCTTATACTTAAATTAAACACTAATTCGACAAAATTAACTAACTGAAATTAAATTTGCCTCTAATATAACTCCATAAATATTTAATAAAAATATTTATGAGTCTGTTTTATGAAAATTAGGTCGTGATACCTCAATTTCCAAAACCACCGACTTTAGAATCAGTACACTTGTACATTGTCTAACTTTTCAAATAATTAAAATTAGTAGACCAAACCTCAATATAATATTGTAATACCTTCGTAAATATTAATAAATAATATTCACAAATTCTATCATCAGAAAATAGCATTCTGAAACCACCGTTTCTGACTCCACTAAATTTTGGGTTATTATAATTCTCCCCTCCTTTAAGAAAATTCATCCTCGAAATTTACGTCGAAAGAGGTGGAGTACTAAAATTTCATTTAACCTATTCATATGTTATAACTTTATTGGTCTTGATCGGACTCAAGTTAAATACATAAATTAACTAACTAGTATCCCAATCTAGCATCGAATTTGCATCATCATATAAAACTGAAATAATCATGCTATCATATAACTATGTCATCAAATGAACCTACGCAATTATACTGGCATGCAAGTGCATCGTCGAATAACCTAAAGAAAATATACTAGCACACACAGTGCATCATCAGATATATCGAAACAAATATATTGGCAAACATAGTGCATTATCGGATATACCGAAGCAAATATACTGGCACACACAGTGCATCATCAGATATACTGAAGCAAATATACTGGCACACACAGTGCATCATCAAATAAATCAAAGCAAATATCCTGCCACACAGTGCATCATCGGATAAAATGAACAAAATATACTGGCACACACAATGCATCATCGGATAAACTGAAGTATAACCCGTACATTAATAGCATAACCAGTTTCCAATTTCCTTATAAATTCAATTTACGTTCTAACAATCTCCATTTGCCATTCTTATACCATATATAAATATATATATCATAATTCAACTTAATTTCCTATCGAGTACCACCTATCAATTAAATTGTACTATTTTCTATTTTATTCATTTCATCTAATTCTCACTATTTAGTACTTATAGTCGAATTCAATTGATACAATAATTTTAATTCATTTTAATTCACCATCATGCAAATAAAATAATTTTATAACAAGTAAATTGATATTGAATCTTGAAAATATGTACCAAATCCTCGTGCTTTTAATTTACCCAAAATATTTCCCTAACCTTTTTCTGTCCTATTTGATCTCGGGTAACGACAAGAATATTATCAACATATTTTGGACAATTTCGAGCGGTTTGCTGTAAAGATCCGCATCGAAAACATGCTGTGATTTTCTTCCAACATTCACTTCTGTGTTTTCTACCACAAATTTCACAGTTTGAAATAATTATATCCTGTTTCGACTTCTTACTATTGCCAATAGATATTGATGGTTGTTTAATATGATATTTCTCAAAGTTCACAATCGGTGGAACTTGTTTCTCAGAATCTCGAGACTCTATATTTCATTTAAACAAAGGTTGTAAGGCTATAGTCTCTATTCTCTTTCCAAATACTCAAAGAGACTCGTCTTTCCTGTCTAAGCCCAAGGCCTGTTCAACCATTTTCACTCGTTCAGCTAGGTCGGCAAACTCTTTTATTTTGTGCGACATCAATTGAACTCAAAGCTCATCTCACATTCCTTGGAGGAATTGCTTACAAATTTCTTCTTCAGTCGAAACAAGTTCTAGAGCATACTTACTAAGTCAAAAACTTCGCATTCGTAATCAAATACTGTCATCTCGCCTTGATTTAGCAATAAGAACTCTTACTTTCTACCCTCCAAGTATAGTTCACCAACAAACCTTTTCTGGAATTTAAATTGAAAGAAATCACAGTAAATCTGATAAGCGGGCACATAACAAGTAACAGTCTGCCACCAATTATATACTTCTCCTTGTAGAAGAGAAACGGAACATATAACACATTTACAGGGCGAGCATTCTAACTGTTAAAGTGCTTAGTTCGTTACCTTTATCCACATCTCGACTAGTAAAAGACCGACCCCTTTTACTCTCATAAACTCTATAGCACCGTATTTTCGTAGTTCTTTTATTAGGGCTTGTCTAGTTGTAGTTGCTCAAGTAGTTAGTAGAGCAGTTCTTGCTATTATCTAAAACATTTTCACTGTATTGTGGGATAATCCCTCATTACCTCGATCTTCTTATTGAGATCTCACAGTTCTATTTTGTCGAGCACTGGCTAAATCTTGACTAGGTGCTTCAACCCCAATCCTATTTTCATTCTCAACCAAGTGACCACTATTATTTATGTCATCGTTATCAACATTTCTCGGTTCCACAGAACTTTTCAATTATTAATCAAAAGAATTTACTCATCAACATCCAAATCTCACTCAGAATCGATTCAACAATGGCATGTACCTCTAGACTCAATTTTGAGCTCAATTTAGTCCGAGAATCGGCTAAACCTATAGCTCTTGTAACAACCCGATTTAGACCCTAGTCAGAAAGTGGTTTCGAGACCACGAATCCAAGTTAGAAAAATATTTTAATATTTTTTTCATGCTTATAGTACGTGAATTGACATGTGTGAAATTTTCATGAATTAATTTATCCGTTTGTGTGCTTAATTTGTGAAAAGGGCTAAATCGCATAAAAAGTAAAAGTGGCATTCTCATTGTTAATATCCTAAATTGCTATGATTTGATTTATGGGAAGTCCTTAAAAGGTTAATATACCATTATAAGGTTAGTGGACATTTATTTCCATGAATTAAGTAATTTATATTAAGCTTTTATTAAGGTTAAACTAGTAAAAAGTAAATAACAAGATATTAAATAAAATAAAACACAAAATACCATGCATTTCGCTTTGTTTTTTCCGAAACTTGAAGAAAAAAGAAGACAGTTTTCTATTTTAAGTATTCGGCACTTTGGAAGCTAAAATTTGGTATGTGTTTTGCTTGGTTTTTGATAATTTTACGTTATTGTGATCGTTGCTTAGTATATTACCTAGCCCATTTTAATAATTGTTGGAGTTGATGATGAATTTGAGAATTGCCATTGTAGATAATGTGATGAATTTTTTGTTTGGTGATGAAAAATAAATCTTGGTTGATAGATTATTATGTTTAATTAAGTGACTTTTAGTAAAAATATGTATTAAGGATTAAATTGTGAATTTTGTAAATTGAGGGGTCAAAATGTGAAATAAATGATAAAATTTGGTTGCTAGAGACCTAAGGTAGATTCGACCTAACTAGGGTGTATTGAAATCTTGAATATTTTGAGTTGTTTTGAAATAGGGACTAAATTGAGAAAATGTGAAATGTTAGGGGCTAAAATGCAAATTGCTCATTTATGTGTTTTTGAATAAATTTGAATGAATATATGATTAAATAAGTCAAATTTGTATTGAATTAGATTAAGAAAAGAAGAAATCAAATTTGGAATGGGGGAAATCAAAAGTCGTCGAGTAGTCGTCCTGTTTCGTTCATCTTTGACTGAGGTAAGTTCGTAAGTGAATAATTGATATTAAATTTAATGTACTTAATTTATACATTGCTGAATCAAAATTTATGTATGAATACTACAATGCTGAATTGTATTTAACATAGGAAATTAATTCGATTGATTTACGACATCCGATATGTAACACCCAACACCCGGCTTGGACGTTATGGCCGAATCTCGCAATGTCACATGGAAGTGCATTTGAAAACTGTATCATTGCTAAAATCATTTTCTGTTAAATCGTGATTCATTTTCCAAAACGCTATACTTTGCGGAAGCTTTTAAAAATAATTTGTGTGTGCGTAGTATTTTAATAAAACATTCATCATTTTTGAAAACCCGAGTTTTACCTACTTCTAGCAGATATAAATAGAAAACAATATAAAATCCAAATTTTAGGTAAAAATCCATAGAGGCCATTATTACAGAAAAATACCTCAAAATAAAACTTAAAATCGTAAATAAATATCAAATAACAAAAAGGGGTTGTGTGGCAACCGTTGAGTCCTCCGCTGCACCAATCCAACCATGTCTGGTGATTATCTGTATTGATTAAATAGAAGGGGTAAGTTTACGTGAACTCAGCGTGTAATCAACTCACCCATCCCTACACTCCAAAGAGTACCGAATGCGGCACTAGACAGTAGTTGCAGCTGAGCTGCTAGTAAGTTAGGCTTGAAACCTTTCAGTACACTTCCTCCAATCAATATCAATCCCCAATCCAATGCAATGCATCATACAAACATGTCATGGTATCATTTATAATCAGTATAGTGTATATAGCATGCTCAATATACAGACATATATATCTATCTCATATAGGTATATAACAGTCCTTCAATCATTTCAGTCAATTAGGGGTCTAGGTAAGCTTACCGACCCTATAGTAGGTTCACAGTCGACTTGGGCGACCCATGCAACCTTAGCAGTCAAACAGTGAAAATGGGCCCACAAGCCCATGTTGCATGCCCATGTAGGCCGACACGCTCGTGTGGCCACATAGACAAGGCCGTGTGGATCTCACAGCCAGGCCCAATATTCCCACACGCCCGTGTGGTACACCCGTGTGGGGCCCATGCACCTGCGTGGCCCACACAGCCCAATTCGGCTCGACCCATGAATCGCACATGGCCATTCTCGTCGATCACACACCTATGTTTGATTACACGACCTACCACATGAGCGGTCGCACACCCGTATTGTGCCGATAATCACATTTTTCAGCTTTTCATCGATTTTTATTTTCAGAGTTATGTTTACACACTTTGTTACGAAAGATGCGCACACAGTCCTTGAGCACTCAAAACCTATGTTCAACCACAACCACTCGATTAAACACATAACAATCATATTTATTTAACTTGAAAGAAAGTAAACCTTTTCTGAGTGACAAGCTAATACCTTCTATCAATGAACCAAAACTCCCCCACACTAAGGCTTCGACAAGAGATTACGCACCTTTCATTCCTCCTCTAATAAGAAGAAACGACACATATCAGAGAAGAGTTACTAAAAGTAAATGAACTACTTAACCAAAAAATTACTGAACAAACGAACTAAGTTGCACAACAGAGAAAAAATAGCACGCACATCGGAGCAAAAGAGGAGAAATATGAGAAAACCCAAGAAACATTCGGCAGTAACAATGGAGGATTTTAGCTGGAAGCAAACAAAAGAGAAACCATAAAAAGAATGAAGAGAGAAAATACTAGAAGAAGTTTCGGCAGAAAGGGGAAAGGAGTAGCCGTCAGAAAACTTGAGAAATTAGGGAGAGGGTGCCGAAATTATGAAAGAAGAAAAAAAAGAATAGAGGTAACAATCAGATTTTTATAAACTTCCCCCCAATCCCCTAACTTTCTCCCATATCCCTAACTTCCCTCCTAAAAAATCACCCAACACACTCCCAATAACCCTCAAATTCCCCCAAACTGTCCACCCTAATCTCTTCAACAACCGAATTTCCCACTCCAACTCTACAGAATTTTGGTCAAACTACAACACCCACACAGCACAAGCAGTAAAAATAAATCCCATGATTGGGCAAGTATTCGAACTCCAGACCTCTTGCTCATTTGCCCTCCACTTAACCACCAGACCAGCAAGCCCATTCTGACATATTTTTACCAACTTTTAACTATAAGCCTACTGAGCAAAAGAAATGCTTTATTTAATTAAAACAAAGATTTAGTTTAAGACAAAGCTTGAACCCAAGACTTCTTAGACACTCCCAAAACACATAACCACTAAAGCTGACAAATATTTGAGTCACAAAAACACAGAAATAAATATAAGAGAATTTTGGGGCGTTGCACGATAACTATACGAATAACAAGAATGCTGAAATGTGATATCGTGTAAGACCACGTCTGGGACATTGGCATCAATTTGAGATTTACATGTAGGACCATGTCTAGGATATTGGTGTCATATATGATTATGTGTAAGACTCTGTCTGGGACAGTGGCATCGTTATTTGATTACATGTAAGCCCACGTCTGGGACGTTGGCGTTGTACGAGCTTTTGAGAAATCTGAGCATCTTTTCTTTGAATCCGAATGGTATATCAGGAAATTATATGGAAAAAACCAAATGTGTGTTGGAATTGAACAATTTCAGGTATGTTTGAATTATAAGAAGTTGAAAATAAAATTAAGTATTATGTATAGCATGAAAAGATGAATGAATTACTTATATATGAGTATACGAGATTTGTAAAATTCAGCCTACTTGTATAATTTGTATGTGTCCTTTGAAAACTATTTGCTTACAACTTACTAAGCTATTTAAGCTTACTGTGTGTTGTTCATTCATTGTTTAGTAAACTTTGAAAGCTAATTACGAGCTCGGGGATCGTCAAGGAAGTCAGTCACACTATCGATCTCAATCTCGGTATTTTGAAAGCTTAGAACTTTGAACATATGGCATGTATAGACTAGTTTTATTATGTTTGGTTTTGATCATTGTATATACATATAGCCATGCGAAAATGGCTTGATCACGATGCTAGTGTTGTGTATATTCAGTCATGGTATAAAATCATTTTTGTTAGTATGTTTAATGGCTTGTAAGTATAGTGTTTTGGTTATATGTCTTGATTCAGTAATGTTATGAAAAGTTATGATTAGCTCATCTTTAGTAAGCTTGATACATGGTGTGTTATGTCTTTGTGGATGATTTTATAATTCGGCTCAATAATGAGGTAAAATGATGATTAAATATTTGACTGTGTATTGTTTGTTTTGATTCGGTTATAATGGCAAAGTATGTACATATATTATGCTTGAATGGTTGGCTAGTTAGGTACTATTGGTGGAAGTAAATATTAAATATGTTATATGATTATTTTGGTTGATATGCTTTGTTTGAGATTCATAATGAAAGATCAAAATTTTAGGTTTAATATTTGAGTTTTAAAATGTTCCATATATAAGGTTAAATAATTTGGTATATGATGATAGGTACTTTAGTATGAATTTTTTGACACTAGTGTTTAAAATTGGTAATAATCATAATTAAATGTGTTAAATGGAGATGCTTGTTTATGTGTATTATATACACATACCTATTATGTCGTGTGGAAGATTAAATATAGATTAATATGTATAACATGTGAAATTGGTATGGTTATGAAATATTTAATGAATTAGGCTAATATTGATTGGGTAGATATACATAGAAATGGTTTTTGTGTTTAGGGTAAAATCGTATGTTATAATGACATCAAAAGTATGTTCGGTTATATTGTAAAATTGCTAAAGTAGTATATGTGAATGGACATTAGTTGTATATATTGGTTCGATTGGTTTCATTATGTGAATATACAAAAGTAATGAAATGAAACGTTTGATATTTAGCTAATGAAATTATGTCTTGATATATTTTCTATATATGAAAAGTAAGGATATATGCTTGAATATAATTTAATTATTAAGTATGTGAGCATGGCTTTTGATGTATACAATTTTAGTTTGAATTGGAGAATTATGAAACATGTTCAATTGAGTTTTGATGTATGTTAGCTTGATTCAAAATTTAGAATTGGTAATCGAATTGAATTTGAAGTATGCCTATTTGTGATTCATGATTAGTAAAGTACAACTGATTTGGATTGGCTTTATGATTCATGTAATCAAAATTAGTATAAGTGAATTCTGGATATTCGACTTTGATAATGTTATAAATGAATCGTTATTCTTTGATGCATGAAAGGTGATAAATGACCGTACTGAACTGTGTCTTGTACTGTAATGCCTCGTAACCCTAGTCTGGCGACGGACACAGGTTAGGGCTGTTACATTTGATCGGTATCAAAGCTACAGTTTAGTTGATTCTAGGATTAATGTAGCGCGTGTGAATCTAACTATACATGCCATATTCTTATATTGCGATAGTATGATGATTCTTGACATTTGAAAATGTGTTTTTGTATAGTAAATGGATCCTGATTGAGCCGTAGCAAATGACGTGGAACGTAATGCACCCACTCCCACTCAAGGGGCAGTGCAATCTAATTCTAGACCTATTTTGAGTAGCCATGAGGGAGAGGCTAAACAAGCCTTCTTCCAAATGATTAACGAGTGGTTAACAAAATTTGTACGGACAAATCCGGATGCTGAGCAACCTCCACCCCCTCTTAATCGCCCTCAGACTTGTGTTGTACCTCCCGTTATGAATCTGATTCTCATGAATAAGCCTCTGGTCGATAAAATCCAAAAATATGGGGCTGACGAGTTTAGGGTCACTAATGATGATGATGTTGAAAGAGTCAAGTTTTGGCTCGAGAATACCATCCGAGTGTTTGATGAAATGTCTTGTACTCCTGACGAATGTGTTAAATGTGTCGTTTCTTTGTTGAAAGATACAGCCTATTAATGGTGGAAAACTCTGACTTCTGTTGTTCCGAAAGAATGAATTACCTGGGATTTCTTTCAATCTGAATTCTGAAAGAAATACATTAGTCAGATATTTATTGATCAAAAGCGAAAAGAGTTTCTTGAGCTTAAACAAGGCTGTATGTTCGTAACGGAATACGAGCGAGAATTTGTTCGAATGAGTCGCTATGCACGAGAATGTGTATCCACTGAAGAAATAATTTGTAAAAGATTCGAAGATGGTCTAAATAAAGATATTCGTCTGTTAGTCGGTATTCTAGAGATAAAAGAGTTTGTTGTACTAGTTCATTGAGCATGCAAAGCCGAGGAACTCGTTAGAGAGAAAAGAAAAGTTAATTCTTAAGCTAGAGATGTGAGAAAGAGATCTTTGAGTAAATCATTTCAGTCTGCACCAAAGAAATTCTGAGAGGATTGTAGTCGTTCAAAGGCTAATGTGGGACATTCGAACAGAGATCAAGCTAGATCGCATTTGAGCTTCAAAGCTCCAGCTACTTTTGTTGCTAGTGTTGGAAATGTCCGATCTGATCGACCTGGGTGCAGACATTATGGTAAACAACATCTGGACAGTTATAGACTGAATCATCGAGCTTGTTTTAGATGTGGATCTTTAGATCACTTTATCTGAGACTATTCCGAGTCTGTTGAGCAAGAGATTGCACAGAATTCGAAACCGAGTAACACCTAAGCTAGAGGTATGCCTCTCAGAAATACGAGAAATGTGAGTAGAAGTCAAAGAGCAACAAAAATACAATTGTTCGATCTAAGGCTAGGGCACCTGCTAGAGCCTACGCCATTTGAGCTCGTGAAGAAGCTTCGTCTCTAGATGTTATTACCAGTACTTTCACTCTATATGATGTTAATGTTGTTGCATTGATTGATCCTGGATCGACTCATTCTTATGTATGTGAGACTTTAGTATCCAATAAGACTTTTCCTGTAGAGTCTACTGAGTTTGTGATTAGAGTATCGAACCCCTTAGGCCGGTGTGTCTTGGTTGATAAAGTATGCAAGAATTGTCCGTTGATGATTCGAGATATCTGTCTTCCGGCTAATCTGATGCTATTACCTTTTGATGAATTTGATATAATTCTGGGTATGGATTGGTTAACTTTGCGCGATGCTATTGTGAATTGCAAACGGAAAACTATTGATTTGAGATGCAAGAATGATGAAATAATTCGAATTGAGTCCAGTGATTTAAATGGGCTGCCAGCTGTGATATCATCGATGAAAGCTATGAACTATGTGAAAAAAGGGATGTGAAGCCTATTTTTCTTATGTGATTAATTCGAAAGTGGCAAATAAGAAATTAGAATCAGTGTCTGTTGTTTGTGAGTTTTTTGATGTGTTTCCTGAAGAGTTACCAGGTTTGCCGCCGATCCGAGAGATTGAGTTTGGTTTTAAGTTAGTGCCTAAGATCACTCTGATTTCGATAGCTCCGTACAGAATGGCTCCGACCAAATTGAAAGAATTAAAGTCTCAGTTGCAAGAATTGACAGATAGAGGGTTCATTAGACCTAGTTTCTCCCCTTGGGGTGCTCTGGTTCTGTTTGTGAGAAAGAAAGATGGCATGATGAGAATGTGCATTGATTACAGTCAGTTGAACAAAGTGACTATAAAGAACAAATATCCTCTGCCTAGAATTGACGATTTGTTTGATTAGCTGAAAGGTGCTACTATGTTTTCAAAGATTGATTTGAGATCAAGTTACTATCAGTTGCTAGAGTTAAAGACTCCGATGTGCCAAAAACTACTTTCCAAATGAGGTACGGACATTATGAGTTTCTGGTTATGCCTTTCAGACTTACTAATGCACCTACTGCTTTTATGGATCTCATGAATCGTATCTTCAGACCATATTTGGATCGATTTGTGGTTGTGTTCATAGCTGATATCCTGATTTATTCCCGTGATAAATCTGAGCATGCTATACATCTAAGATTAGTACTACAGACTTTGCGTGATAAGCAGTTATAAGCGAAGTTCATCAAATGTGAATTATGGTTCCGAGAAGTCAATTTTCTGGGACATGTTGTATCAGCATCAGGTATTACAGTTGATCCGAGCAAAAATTCTGCAGTTCTAGATTGGAAGCCTCTGAGAAATGTTTCTAAGGTCTGAATTTTTTTGGGACTTGCCAAATTTTACAGACGGTTCGTAAAAGGTTTCTCTATGATTGCAACCCCGATGACGAGATTACTTCAGAAAGATCTTAAGTTTGAGTGGTCAGAAAAGTGTCTAAAAAGTTTTAGTCAATTGAAATCTTTGTTGACCGAAGCTCTAGTATTAGTTCAGCCAGAGTCGGGAAAGGAATTTGTAATTTATAGTTATGCATCGTTGAATGGACTGGGAAGTGTTTTGATGCAGGAAGGCAAAGTCATTGCTTATGCATCGAGACAGCTAAAGCAGTATGAAAAGAATTATTCGACGCATGATCTGGAATTGGCAGGTATTGTGTTTTCTTTGAAAATTTGGTGCCACCATCTGTTCGGTGAGAAATGTCATATCTATTCTAATCACAAAAGCTTAAAATACCTGATGACTCAGAAAGATTTGAATCTGCGATAGAGAAGATGGTTAGAACTGTTAAAAGACTACGACCTTGTTATTGATTATCATTCGGGAAAAGAAAATGTTGTTGTTAATGCTTTGAGTCAGAAATCACTGTTTGCGTTACGTGCTAAGAATGCTCAGTTGTCGATGTTTGATGATGGTTCAGTTTTAGCCGAATTGAAGGCGAGGCCTTTATTCTTATAGCAGATTTATGATGCTCAGAAGGTTGATAATGAGATATTAGCAAAACGAGTTCAATGTGATTTGAATAATGATTCAGAGTTTCAAATTGATGCTGAAAGTTGTTTGAGGTTCAGAGACCGGATTTGTGTCCCGAGAAATCCAGAGTTGATTCAGGTGATTTTGAATGAAGCCTATAGCAGTAGACTATTAGTACAGTTGGGAAGTACGAAAATGTATAACGATCTGAAATATCGTTACTGGTGGCTTGGTATGAAGCGTGATATTTTTGAATTTGTTTTGAAATGTTTGGTCTGTCAGCAAGTTAAAGCTGAGCATCAAGTACCGTTTGGGTTATTGCAATCGATTATGATTCCATATGTAACATCTCGAAATAGGGCCTAAACGGAGCAGTGGTTGTGAAACCACAAATCTGAGATAGAAAAGTTTATTGTGATTAATTTTTATGATTTATCGATTGATTGGATGCATGTGTTAGAATACCGATAAGAAATTTCAGCGATTGCATGTCTGAATTGCATATTAGGGTTTAATTGCAAAAGTGGGTAAATATGAGCTTTAGATGATAAAAGATTTAATAGAAGTGTATAATTGAAGTAGAGGTCCTTAAATGGTAATTAGACCATTAGATTTTCATGGAAAAAAATGGGCATGCATAGATAAAATAACTAAAGTTTTAATGAAGGGCATTTTAGGCATTTGGTAATAAAAAGAATTAAAAGGAAAAAAGATGGCAAAATGTGCTCATCTTATTCCATAACGGCCGAAACTTCAAGGGGCTTCATAGCTATGGTTTATTCACTTTCTCAAGCTCATAGTAAGTGCATCCAAGCCTCGTTTTTAATTTTTTTTTACATTTTTGGAGTTCTCGTAGCTCATTTTAGCTTATTCTACCATTAATTCATGTTGAGGTTCATATTTGGAAAAATACCCATAGGTGAAATGTGTTTATTTTGATGTTTTATGGAAGAATATGAAGTTTGAAATTATGTTAAACAACTTTTGCTAGGCGATTTTAAGTGAAAACGAGTAAAACGACATAATCGGTAAAAATACCTAATGTTCATAAGTAAATGTTAGAGTGAGAATTTGATGTTGCCATAACAGGGAAAGATGTTCAGCATATCATAAAACATAAGAATAAGGGATGAAGTTTAATTTTCGAGCTTTGGGGTAAAAGTGTACTTTTGCTAAAGTTTGAGTCAAGGACTGTTTTGATGAATGTGAGTATTAAATAAGCTAAATTTGCTATTATAGATCAAGAGGAACAAAATCTGGAGTTAGGCTGGGGAAAGAAAAGGTTGAGTCTAAGTTGCTAGAATTGATCGTATTTTGTACCGAGGTAAGTTTACGGGAAATAAATGTAATATTTCAATAATTATTATTAATGTTGTTATTTTCCAGCAATTATGTACTTATTTCATGAAATTATTTAATGTTGACTCAAGTTTGAGATGACAGAGAATTAGTGTTAAAAAGTCCTATTGAAACATTAGGAATGTATCAGATACAAATGGCATTGGCATTATTGAGGTTGTGAAAGGTCCCATGTAAGACCATGTCAGGGACATGGCGTTGGTATCGAGACGAGAGGTCCCTTGTAAGACCATGTCTGGGACATGGCATGGGCACCGATATGAGAACTTTCATGTATATCATATCTGGGATATGACATTTGCAGTACAGGAAACATCCCATGTAAGGTTGGATCGCCGGCACCCCTACGGCGCAGCGAAAAAAAAAATAAAATCGGCGACCCTAACCATGGATCCATGTGTGAGGAACGAATCGGGGTGATCAAGGTTACGGAATTACCTAATGTTTATTCAGAGTAGACAGCAACACCTCAACAACGAGTAGTCTGATCTGCTGTCGAACCAAGCCGCAATCTATCGTGATCCCGGCCTCTACGTAATCCACCCAGTTGACTACGAATGTAAGGAATCCCCAAAAGCAGTTTGAGAGTTATTTTTCTTTGACTACTGCTAGGCTCAAACAAAGAAAAACGGGATTATATATATATCCTTTTGTTTTAGGGTTTTTAGGAATTAAATAAATATAATAATATTTTTATACCGAAAATTATAATTATATTAATTATAATATAATTTCGTAAACCATATATTTATTTGAATCCTTATGCTAACCAAATTCATGTCCTCATTATACATACAACAACCTTGTACATAATGTGTTGAAATTTGATTACCGAATTAAATTAATTTTATAATTAATTTAATTCAAGCGACCCAAAAACAATACCAACTATGGTTTATTCCGTTCATTTCAACTATAGGGTGTGACCACAGAGGTTCTCATAACGTTAGCAGTAACACTAGAATGATTCTAATGCTACAAACAATGAGTGGCATCTAGCAATGCATCATTGCTACCTAAGTCACAAGAGATCATGATTAGACATAACCTTTTTTTATGATTAACCTTTTATGCAATAATCCTTAAGTCCTTTATCTCTGGATTGGACACAAGTCATGAAATAGTCATACTTGCATTGTCCATTCCATGTTCCTTGATATCTTAAGCAGACTACGATATACAAATAAGTATGACATCTAATATCAACTTATTTGAGCATGGCCATGCATTTCTAGTCTCACTTAATCAAGTGGCCTAAGATATTACTCCTATTATGTAGGAGGGACTTATCCTATATCGACCAACCATATCCCTCTACATAGATTGTGGTATATCCAACATCAGTCTTTATAGAACAACCAGTTACGATGTACGTTTGACTGTATCAAAATATACAACTCACGATGTTGGGATTATGATGATCTCAAGTCTGAGGATCATATAAATATTAATCATTATGAGTAATGTCGTGACAATTACATAATAATCCAAGAAACATACTCATAACGGGTCAGTCCAATATGTTGTTCTCTAACACACATATTCATGTAATGATTCTGACATTCCATATCAATGACAACTCTTTATCATCAATCAACTACATGTTAGTCTTAATGCATTATCGTTGTCCTATCTAACAATAATACTTGACTAAGGAACTTTTAATAATAATCATATTATTCTCAGGACATTATTATAAAAGGGTTTATTTATATACACAGAAAAGAAACTGAAATAATAATGGTAACGCCTTATATTAATAAACATGATAAATCAAGTATGTTATTACAACCATCTCATGATTGATCTTTGGGCATACTCTAACAATCTCCCACTAGCACTAAGACCAATCACTTATATATCTAATACCAAGTGACTTAGTGTGACGATCATGCTTCTGCTGTGTCAGAGGCTTGGTCAAGGGATCAGCAATATTATCATCTGTAGGTACTCTGCATATCTCTACATCCCCTCGATCGATAATCTCTCGAATAAGATGGTAGCACCTAAGTATATGTTTGGATCGCTGGTGAGATCTAGGTTCTTTAGCTTGTGCAATGGCTCGATTGTTATCACATCGGAGTTCTATAGCATCTGATATGCTAGGCACAACCCCTAGTTCAGTAATGAACATTTTGATCCAAACCGCTTCTTTTCTTTGCCTCACTTGGTCGCAATATACTCAGCCTCTGTTGTAGAATCGACATCGTGCTTTGCTTTGAACTCTTCCAGCTCACAGCACCACCATAAAGGCAAAGCACAAAACCTAATTGTGATCGAGAATCGTCCTGATCTGTTTAGAAGCTAGCATCAATGTAACCTTTTACACTTAACTCTTCCTCACCTCCATATATTAGGAAAACATCCTTAGTTCTTTTCAAGTACTTAAGGATATTCTTGACTGTGGTCCAGTGACCTTCACCGGGATCTACTTGGTATCTGCTCGTCATGCTTAAGGCATATGAGACAATTGGACGGGTACATAACATGGCATACATGATAGATCCAATAGCGGAAGCATATGGAATTTTACTCATGCGTTCTCTCTCCTGTGGAGTTGAAGGACACATTTCCTTCGAGAGTGAAATACCATGTCTCATAGGTAGGAATCCTCTCTTAGATTCTTCCATACTGAAGCTTTTCAGTACTTTGTCTATGTATGTACTTTGGCTTAGACCTAGTAGTCGTCTTGATCTATCTCTATAGATCTTTACTCCTAAGATGTAAGTTCCTTCGCCCAAGTCCTTCATAGAAAAACAACTTCCTAACCAAGTCTTAATAGACTGCAAGGTAGGTATGTCATTTCCTATGACAAGTATGTCATCCACATACAGTACCAAGAATGTTATAGTGCTCCCACTAACTTTCTTGTAAACACATGGCTCATCTTCATTTTTGATAAAACCAAACTCTTTGATTGTATCATTAAAACGAAGATTCCAACTTTGAGAAGCTTGCTTTAATCCATAAATGAATCTTTGTAGCTTACATACCTTTCCAGCATCCTTTGGATTGACAAAACCTTCAAGTTGTGTCATGTACACATCCTCTTCAAGTTTCCTGTTAAGGAAAGCTGTTTTGACGTCCATCTGCCAGATTTCATAGTCATGAAATGCAGCTATAGCTAGCAAGATCCTGATGGATTTAAATATAGCTACAGGAGAAAAGGTTTCATCATAGTCAACACCATGAACTTGGTGAAAACCTTTAGCGACTATTCGCCCCTTGTATGTTTGTACATTACCATCCATGTTGGTTTTCTTTTTGAAAACTCACTTGCACTCTATGGGCTTAACCTCTTTGGGTGAGTCAACCAAAGTCCATACTTGGTTTTCATACATGGAATCCATCTCAGATCTAATGGCTTCAAGCCATTTCTCAGAGTCTGGGCTCGTCACCGCTTCTTGATAAGTCCAAGGCTCATCTTGATCTATCAGTAGAACGCCACCATGCGTTGTAATGAGAAATCCATATCTCTCAGGTGCTTGGCATTCCCTTAAAGATTTACGCGGTGGTTGTGTTTCTACAGCAATTACTTGTTCCTCAACCCCTTATGGAACTTGCTGTTGTTCTATCTCTGGTTCAGTGGTATTTTGCGATTCTCGAACTTCATCAAGTTCAATCTTTTTCCCACTTCCTTTTCTAGAAACAAATTCTCTCTCTAGGAAGACACCAGTCCGAGCAACAAGTATTTTGTTCTAAGTGGGATTAAAGAAATAATATCCTTTGGTTTCTTTTGGATACCCCACAAAAATACATTTTTCAGATTTGGGTTCAAGCTTATTAGGCGTCGGCGTTTAACATAAGCTTCAAACCCCAAATTTTCATAAAAGACATCTTGGGGCGTTTCCCATCCATATCTCATATGGTGTCTTTTGAACCGATTTAGATGGAACACGATTTAGTGTGAAAGCAGCTGTCTCAAGTGCATGTCCCCAAAAGGAACTCGACAGATCAGCATGACTCATCATGGATCGAACCATGTCTAACAAAGTTCAATTTCTTCTTTCAGAAACTCCATTCCATTGAGGAGTACCAGGAGGAGTAAGTTGTGAGACAATCCCACATTGCTTCAAAAGATTATCAAACTCTAAGCTCATATACTCCCCACCTCGATCAGATCGAAGTGTCTTGATAGTTTTTCCTAGTTGATTTTGTACTTCATTTTGAATTCCTTGAACTTTTCAAGGATTCGGACTTATAGCGCATGAGATAGACATACCCATATCTCTGAAATCATCAGTGAAAGTGATGAAGTAATGAAATCCTCTTCTAGCCTGTATATTTATTGGCCCACATACATCAGAATGTATTAGGCCCAATAATCACTAGCTCGTTCACTTTTACCAGTAAAAGGAGATTTAGTCATTTTTCCCAATAAGCAAGATCCACATACTTCAAATTGTTCAAAAACAAATGAATCCAAGAAACCATCTTTATGGAGCTTGGATATGCGTTCCTCACTTATGTGGCCCAAACGACAATGCCATAGATAAGTTTGATTTGAGTCATTTATTTTTGATCTTTTAGTATTTATGTTGTAGATGGGATTCATTTGATCTAAAACATAGAGGCCATTATTCAACTGTGCCGAACCATAGAAAACATTATTGAGATAAAAGGAACAACAATTATTCTTAATAATTATCTCAAAACTAATTTTGTCTAAACAAGAAATTGAAATAATGTTTTTAGTCAAACTGGGCACATAATAACAATCCTCTAAACATAAACCAAGTCCACTAGGCAAAGATAAATTATGTGTTCCCACAGCTAATGCAGCAACTTTTGCTCCATTTCCAACTCGTAGGTCCACATCTCCTCTAGCCAAAGTCCTACTCCTTTGCAGTCCCTGTACATAAGTACAAATGTAAGAACCATAACCAGTATCTAATACCCATGAAGTAGTAGTTGATAAATTAATATCAATAACATAAATACCTGAAGCAGGCGTTCCGCTTATTTTGGCCTTCTTGACTTCATCAAGATAGATAGGGCAGTTCCGCTTCCAATGTCCAGTCACACCACAATGAAAACAGTTTCCTTCCTTAGCCACCCCTCCTTTAGGTTTCAATGTAGCCGTTACTTTTCCAGGCTTGGACCTACCTTTGCCCTTGGGCTTTATTTGAACTTCGGCCTTTCCTTTGCCCTTATTATTACGGACCATCAATATAGGCTTGGTCCAACCTTTTTCATGTTGCCTTCAGCAGTTCGTAACATACTGAGCAATTGTGGTATAGTCTTATCAATTTCATTCATATTGAAATTAAGGACAAACTGACTGTAGCTATCTAGCAATGATTGCAGAATAACATCAGTGGCCAACTCTTGGCTCAATGGAAACCCAAGCTTAGACAGGCTTTCAATATAGCCAATCATCTTAAGGACATGAGGTCCTACTGGGCTTCCTTCAGCCAGCTTACATTGGAATAGGGCCTTAGAGATATCGAACCTCTCTTGCCGTGCTTGCCCCTGATAAATTTCTTTCAGGTGCTCAATCATTTCATAAGCAACCATGTCCTCATGTTGCTTCTGAAGCTCAGGATTCATAGTGGCAAGCATAAGACATCCAACGTCTACCATGTCATCGAGATGCTTCCTGTAAGCATCTCTATCAGCCCTCGAGGCATTAGTGGGTGACTCGTTAGGAACTGGTTGTTCAATGACATATAATTTTCGTTCTTGTTTGAGGACAATCCTCAAGTTACGGAACCAGTCAAGAAAATTTAAACCATTCAACTTGTCCTTCTCA
This sequence comes from Gossypium raimondii, assembly GCF_025698545.1. Lineage (NCBI taxonomy): Eukaryota > Viridiplantae > Streptophyta > Magnoliopsida > Malvales > Malvaceae > Gossypium > Gossypium raimondii. Next base: position 42,282,301 of record NC_068575.1, on the reverse strand, counting down.
AGGACCGATCGCAATGATAGTGTATTTGTGTTTGCAGCCATAATATATCTACAACAATGAAATTATGCGTGTGAAAATTTATCAAATTTATATTAATCATTAAAAGGACTTAATTAAATGATGTTCCCACTATTTTACTACAAAACTAATACCCTCATACGTTAGTTTCGGAAAGGCTTTCTCGAAAAGCATTTCAAGTGGGTTAAGGATCTATATTTCACCTCCTCTTAAGTCAGCTTTGGCTTTACTCTCAAGGTTATGGTTATCTAGGTAAGCAACACTTGCTAATTACATCATATGTAACTCCTAAAGTTTGGTAAACAACTCTTGTTCTAATCATCTTATGATTTATCCAAATTACTTGCCTCTAGGTTTCTAATCCTATTAGAATAACCTAGTCAAGTCATTAACCAATTTTAACCTGCGAATATCACTTGTTTATTCTTCGCGTTTAACCAAGATAAATACTAGTACTTCGCTTTAGCAGAACCTACACAGTATTGATCGAGGCCTTATCGAGGGCAAAATTGGAAGGCTATGTTGACTTAATATTTTAATAGAGGGATTTTATTAAGATCGTTTCATCTCACCAATTATGGTTTACTATAGTCCATTTAGCCATTTAATTGATCTCATCAATTAATGTGGTTTATTATTATCAAATTTTAACATGTTTAAAATTTGGCATGCTTTAGACATCCATAGCATCTCATACATGAATAAAGCAATAAATAAATGCAATAGTTATAACCCATAAACTAAGGTGGCGCAACCCAAGCCAATGGGAGAACCAAAAGGAAACCTAAAGGTATAAGCCGGTTTTCAAGCTATCAGTCCACACTGTCTGGCCCATCTTCCTTCTCGGCTAGCCCACAGCAACTCTTACAAATTACAATATGTAGAAACTCGTTTTACATACGAGGGAGTAAGATGAGAAGAGAAATACAAGAGAATAGTAGCAAGGCACGACATGCAGGCCGTATTTATAAAATTACAACCTTTTTATCAAATGGGCCGTTGGGCTATAACTATGCATTTCAAACACCGTGCAAGTCAAAAATAGCATACATAATTAAACACTTTATTAAGGTGAATTATAACATATCCTTTCAACTTTTATGGCCTACCAAGTTTTATTTATCATAAACATAATTTAAGAAAATGGGGGCTAAGGCGGCAGAAGAAGAGGGGGCGGTGAAACCTCACGATTTGATAACTTTTATCAACAGAATCGTGTTTTCGGGATTTTAATCCCTGAGGTTTCATGCCGGAACAACCCTTGATCCACAAACATGTAATCCATTCTGGAAACTGTCAACACCACCGTCGCACCATTATAGATCTGTTAACACTTAACTGTAATAACATAAAACCAAATAGGCCATAACATCATGATTAACATTTAATCCATTGTCAAAAGGAACGGTTATCAGGTTACTATTAAACGATTTAAACAGTCAAAATTTACTAAAATTAAAGCATGCATCTCATACAATTGCATCACCCAAGTATTTAAACCCGAGTCCGTATCACACAAGTGGCTCTGATACCACTATTGGATCGTCGGCACCCCTACGGCGCAGTGGAAAAAAAAAAATAAAATAGGTGACCCTAACCATGGATCCATGTGTGAGGAACGAATCGAGGTGATCGAGGTTACGAAATTACCTAATGTTTATTCAGAGTAGACAGCAACACCTCAACAACGAGTAGTCTGATCTACTGTCGAACCAAGCCGCAATCTATCGTGATCCCGGCCTCTACGTAATCCACCCAGTTGACTACGAACGGAAGGAATCCCCAAAATAGTTTTGAGAGTTATTTTTCTTTGACGGCTGCTAGGCTCAAACAAAGAAAAACGAGATTATATATATCCTTTTGTTTTAGGGTTTTTTAGGAATTAAATAAATATAATAATATTTTTATACCGAAAATTATAATTACTTTAATTATAATATAAGTTCGGTAAACCATATATTTATTTGAATCCTTATGCTAACCAAATTCATGTCCTCATTATACATACAACAACCTTGTACATAATATGTTGGAAATTTGATTACCGAATTAAATTAATTCTATAATTAATTTAATTCAAGCGACCTCAAAAACAATACCAATATGGTTTATTCCGTTCATTTCAACTATAAGGTGTGACCCTGTAGGTTCCCGTAACATTAGCAGTAACACTAGAATGATTCTAATGCTACAAACAATGAGTGGCATCTAGCAATGCATCATTGCTACCTAAGTCACAAGAGATCATGATTCGACATAACCTTTTTTTATGATTAACCTTTTATGCAATAATCATTAAGTCCTTTATCTCTGGATTGGACACGTCATGGAATAGTCACACTTGCATTGTCCATTCCATGTTCCTTGATATCTTAAGCAGACTACGATATACAAATAAGTATGACATCTAATATCAACTTATTTGAGCATGGTCATGCATTTCTAGTCTCACTTAATCAAGTGGCCTAAGATATTACTCCTATTATGTAGGAGGGACTTATCCTATATCGACCAACCATATCCCTCTACATAGATTGTGGTATATCCAACATCGCCTTTATAGAACAACCGATTCTGTTATACGTTTGATCGTATCAAAATATACAACTCACGATGTTGGGATTATGATGATCTCAAGTCGAGGATCATATAAATATTAATCATTATGAGTAATGTCGTGACAATTACATAATAATCCAAGAAACATACTCATAACGGTCAGGTCCAATATGTTGTTCTCTAACACACATATTCATGTAATGATTCGACATTCCATATCAATGACAACTCTTTATCATCAATAAACTACATGTTAGTCTTAATGCATTATCGTTGTCCTATCCAACAATAATACTTGACTAAGGAACTTTTAAGAATAATCATATTATTCTCAGGACATTATTATAAAAACAGTTTATTTGTATACACAGAAAAGAAACTGAAATAATAATGGTAACGCCTAATATTAATAAACATGATAAATCAAGTATGTTATTACAACCATCTCATGATTGATCTTTGGGCATACTCTAACAAGACCATGTTTGGGACATGGCTTTGGCATGTTCTTATTAGATAAGAGACCCAAGTATCCTTAGTATTTCAAGTGGTTCAACAAGCTAGTAAATAGACTATGTTACATGAAAGTTTAGGTAAAAGCATAATAAATAGATTCAGGTGAGTTATAAGGGTGAAGAATATCTCAGTTATCAGTTGAGAAAAAAAATTATCAAGGGAGGAGTAAGTTATAATCATGAGTTATTTAAGTAAGCAAGTAAGTAAACAAGTAAGAGAGTAAGTAAAGAAGAAAGTAAAGATCATGATACTTGATGATAATTTATGAGTATAATTATTTATGATAATTTTTGTTATTTATTTCCTTGTAAACTTACTAAGCTTTACGCTTACCCCAATTATTTTCCTTCTTTTTATAGTATCGCCAAGCCAATTCGGGAATCGAAAGGGCGTCAGAGATCGTTTCACACTATCAATAGACCATCTCGGTATTTTGTGATTCGAAACGTTTTAAGTTATGACATGGATAGGGACTTAGTCATTTTGTGTGTGTGTGTCCTTATGATATGGCTAATGAATATCATGTAAATACTTGATAATGATTAGCTATTGAAATGGCTATTTAAGGACATGTTTTGGTGTTATGTATGCCTAAATGATAATTAATACAAAGAAATTATAAAAGAGTAAAAATTTGCAATGGAATAGTTTTTGGACAACAGTATTGATGTGATTTTGGAAAATCCCCTAGGACAGTAGAAATGAAATTAGAGAGTGAATGAGATATAGAATTAAAGCTTATTGAGTCTATTTTCACATGAAAGAAACAGTGTAGGCAAAGGAATTTTATATTTTGTAATATTTGAATTTTACTAAGATAGGGTCAGAATGGTTTTTGAAGTCCCTTGCTCTGACTTTAGGAAAACACTAAAAATTATACAGAAAGAATTATGAGTCATAATTTATATGTCTAGAATCCTTGGTGAGTCTATTTTCAAGAGAAAGAAGCAGAAGCACTATATGAAACCCGTACAATAAGATAATTGATTTCTAGTGAATAGAGGTCAGAACCATCAGACAGTGAAACAGGGGAGACTTTAACGAATTAACTGTACTATTTAGCTACCCCAAAAATTCTAGAAATTTTATGATAAGAAGATATGAGTTTTGTTTTAGGAAAAATTTACGGATCTAAATTTCAAGTTTCGTAACTCGAGTTATAATTAAATTAGTGACTATCACGCAAGTGGACTGTTTTATTATGAATAGTGAAATAAATTATTTTGATTTATTTAAGTATTCAAAAAAAATTTAATATTCCTAATTTGGACCCAAACCGTTTCCGTTACATGTTTTAGAGTCTCGAGGGCCCTTTTTAGGGACATATTGATTGAACATTAGTGAATTAATTTTAAAAGAAATTTTTTATGCTCTGAACTAGTAAGTTAAGTCAAGGAACGCCTCGTGCTCGACTCTAACAACGGTCTCGAGTAAGGGGTGTTACATTTTTTGGTATTAGAGCGAGAGTTTAGTCGATTCTTAGAATATTCGGTATGAATAAGCGTCTAGCTATACATGCCATACTTGTATTTTGATAGTGTAACGACTCCTGATAATTTTAAAATGTTTTTCTTTTATAGTTATGGATCCCGAATGAGCTGGTGCAAATGATGTAGAGAGTAATGCGCCCACCCCGCAGAAGGGACGGTGCCACTAGATAGTAGTGAAAGGCCCATTACAGTTAGTCAGTGAGGAAGGGCTCGAGAAGCCTTCTTCCAAGCAATGAATGAATGGTTTCTCGAGTTCGTTCGTACGAATCCGGCTATTGGACTTCCACCCCCTCATGATTCTCTTATCCCCTATGTAGCTCACCCAGTCATAAGTACAGTTATAGAAGAAAGACCACCAGTTGATAAGATCAGAAAACAAGGGGCTGAAGAGTTTTGGGCTACTAAAGATGATGATGCAAAGACAGCAGAATTTTTACTCGAGAATACTATTAGAGTCTTTGATGAGTTATCCTGTACACCTGAGGAATGCATGAAGTGTGTTGTCTCACTCCTTAGAGATTTGACCTATCATTGGTGGAAGACTCTTGTGTTAGTTGTACCGAGTGAAAGAGTTACTTGGGATTTCTTTCAGGAGGAGTTCCGTAAAAAGTATATCAGTCCGAGGCTTATTGACCAAAAAAGAAAAGTGTTCCTTGAGTTAAAGTAGAGTAAGAAGACTGCAACCAAGTATGAACTTGAATTTGTTAGATTCAGCAATTATGCTCGAGAGTGTGTGTCTACAGAGGCTATCATATGCAAAAGATTTGAGGATGGGCTCAATGATGATATCCGACTGTCAGTTGGAGTTCTAGAGATAAAAGAGTTTTTTTGTTCTAGTTGAAAGAGCCTGTAAGTCAGAGGAGTTGTTAAAATAAAAAGAAAAGGGCAAAGTTGAAATTGAGGTTCAAGACACGAAGAAAAGGCAGATGAGCAGATCATTTTAGTCTACATCCAAGAGGCCTAGAGAGTTCTCTATTAGATCAAATTTTTCAACCAAGTATCCTAGTCAAAATAGAGGTAGAAGATTTGTGGGTTCAAGAGCTCAGACTACTACAGTCGCAAGTTTGGGTAGTACTCGACCACCTAGACCAGAGTGTGCTCAATGTGGTAGATGTCATCTCAATGAGTGCCGAGCAAATGAAAGTGCTTGTTACAGATGTGGTGTACTAGATCATTCTATTCAGGATTGTCCCGAAACAATTAAAAGAGAAGTAATACTGAGTGTAAGTCGGGAAATGCTCCCACTAGAGGCAGACCACAGAGGAATCTAGGAGTTGGAGCAAGTAACAGGGGTACGTTCAGAGACTCAGCAGCAAGACCAGATTTTTTATTAACGCTCGCAAAGAGGCCTCCTCCCCCGATGTGATTATGAGTACATTTTCTCTCTATGATACTAGTGTTATTGCTTTGATTGATTCGGGTTCGACTCATTCCTATGTTTGCATGAGATTGATGCCTAATATGAACATGCGCATAGAATCTACCAATTTTTTTATTAAAGTATCGAATCCATTATGCTAGTATGTGTTAGTAGAAAAGTATGTATAAATTGCCTTTTGATGATTAGAGGTCACTGTTTTCCGGTTGATCTTATGCTATTGACATTTGATGAGTTTGATGTGATTCTTGGTATGGATTGGTTGACTGCCCATAATGTGATAGTGAATTGTGAAAAGAAATACATTGAGTTGAAATGCAAAAATAGTGATATTATCCGGGTTAATTCAGATGAGTCAGATAGTTCTCTTGCCATGATTTCTATTATGTCTGCTCAAAAATGTATGAGAAAAAGGTATGAAGCTTATCTTGCTGTTGTATTGAATATTAAAGATCCAGACTTGAAAATTGAATCAGTGCCAGTAGTTTCTGAGTTTTCCGATGTATTTTCAGAAGAATTGTCAGGTTTGCCTCCTATTAGAGAAGTTGAGTTTGGTATTGAGTTGGTTCTACGTACCACTCCCATTTCTATTGCTCCTTATAGAATGGCCTCGTTGGAATTGAAAGAATTGAAAGCTCAGTTATAGGAATTAACTGATAAAGGTTTTGCAAGGCCTAGTTGTTCTCTGTGGGGCGTACCAGTGTTTTTTGTAAAAAAGAAATACGGTTCGATGAGGTTATGTATAGATTATCGACAACTTAACAAAGTAACAATAAAGAATAAATATCCACTTCATAGAATTGATGATTTGTTTGACCAATTGAAGGGAGCCTCTGTGTTCTCCAAGACAGATTTGAGATCCGGTTACTATCAGCTGCGGGTTAAAGAGTCAGATGTTCCAAAGACTGCTTTCTGAACTAGGTATAGTCACTATGAGTTTCTTGTGATGCCATTTGGCTTGAATAATGCTCTTGCCATATTCATGGATTTCATGAACCGAATTTTTCAACCGTACTTGGACAAGTTTGTAGTTGTGTTTATGAAGATATTCTGATTAATTCTCCTGATGAGATTGAACATGCCGAACATTTGAGAATAGTTTTACAGATTTTGAGAGATAATCAGTTGTATGCCAAGTTTAGCGAAAGTGAGTCCTGGCTTCGAGAATTCGGATTCCTTGGACACATTGTCTCAGGTGATGGTATTAAAGTTGATCCGAGTAAAATTTCAATATTTGTTGAGTGGAAACCACCCAGAAGATTTGTAGAGAGATTTTCCATGATAGCTACCCCGTTGACAAGGTTGTTGCAGGAACATGTCAAGTTTGAATGGACTTAGAAGTGTCAGCAGAGTTTTGACAAGTTAAAGGCATTATTGACTGAAGCTCCTGTTTTAGTATAGCCAAAATTGGGTAAAGAATTTGTGATTTATAGTGATGCATTCTTGAATGGATTGGGTTTTGTACTTATGCAGGAAGGTAAAGTAATAGCATATGCTTTCAGACAGTTAAAGCCACATGAGAAAAACTACCCGACGCACGAATTAGAGCTAGCTGCCATTGTATTTGCGTTGAAGATTTGGAGACATCACTTGTACGGTGAGAAGTGTCGAATATTCACTAACCATAAAAGATTGAAATACTTGATGACCTAGAAAGATTTGAACTTGAGGCAAAGAAGATGGATAGAGTTGATTAAAGATTATGAGCTATAGTTGATGACCCGGATAAGGCAAACATTGTTGTCGATGCCTTCAGTAGAAAGTCTTTATTTACATTGAGAGCTTTGAATACTAATTTGGCTTTATCAGACGACAGTTCTATTTTTAGCTGAGTTAAGAGCTAAACCGATGTTTCTTGAAGAAATTTGTAAAGCTCAGAAAGATGACAGTAAGTTGCAAGCTAAAAGAGCTCAGTGCGAGTCAGGTGTAGAGTCTGATTTTTAGATCAGTTCTTATGGTTGTTTGATGTTTAGAAATCAGATATGTGTATCGAAGAATGATGAGCTTATTCGAAAGATCTTACAGGAAGCACATATCAGTTCTTTGTCTATTCACCCAAGTAGTACAAAGATGTATAATGATTTGAAGAAAACGTACTGGTGGGCAGGAATGAAAAGAGATATTTCAGAATTTGTTTCTAGATGCTTGATTTGTCAGTAGGTAAAGGTCGAACATCAGGTAGCTTTAGGTTTATTGCAGCCTGTGTTAGTTCCTGAGTGGAAATGGGACCGAGTTACCATGGATTTTGTGACAGGGTTGCCGTTGACACCGAGAAAGAAAGATGCAGTATGGGTTGTGATTGATAAGCTAACGAATTCGGCTCATTTTATCCTAGTTCGTATGGATTATTCACTTAACAAGTTGACCGAGTTGTATATTTCAGAGATAGTCAGACTACATGGAGTATCGTTATCGATTATCTCAGATAGAGATCCGAGATTTACTTTACGGTTTTGGAAGAAATTGCGGGAAGCTTTGGGCACAAAGTTGAGTTTTAGTACAGCTTTCCACCCTCAGACCGATGGTCAGTCAGAGAGAGTTATTCAGATACTTGAATATATGCCCAAATGTCGTGTTTTAGAATTTCAAGGTAGTTGGAAGAAATATTTGCCATTGGTAGAGTTTGCCTATAATAATAGGTATCAGTCGAGTTTGAAGATGGCACCTTATGAAACTTTGTATGGACGTAAGTGTCGTACGTCTTTGTATTGGACAAAGCTTCAGGAAAATCAGATTTACGGGGTTGATCTAGTCAAAGAAACAGAAGAAAAAGTAAAAGTCATTAGAGGTTGCTTGAAAGTAGCTTCAGATAGACAAAAATCCTATACAGATTTGAAAAGAAAAGAGATTGAGTTTTAGGTTGGTGACAAGGTATTTTCGAAAGTATCCCCGTGGAAGAAAGTTCTCAGACTTGGCAAGAAAGGCAAACTAAGTCCACGTTTTATTGGACTGTTCGAGGTGACTGAAAGAGTTGGGTCATTAGCATATAGGTTAGCTTTGTCGACTAAGTTAGAGAAGATTCATGATGTATTCCATGTGTCTATGTTACACCATTATCTTTCAGATCCGTCACATGTGCTTTCTCAGACAGAGGTTGAGATTCAGCCAGACATGACTTACGGTGAAGAACCGGTAAAGATTCTAGCTCAAGAGGCCAAGCAACTAAGGAAAAAAAGTATTGCATTTGTGAAAGTGTTATGAAATAGGCATGGGGTAAACAAGGCTACATGGGAGCCCAAAGAGGCTATCCGAAAACAATACCCAAATCTCTTCACAGGTAAGATTTTCGGGGACAAAAATCCCTAAAGGAGAAGAAATTTAACATCCTGAAATAGGGCCTAAACGGAATAGTGGTTGCGAAACCATGAATCTGAGATAGAAAAGTTTATTATGATTAATTTTTATGATTTATCGATTGATTGGATGCATGTGTTAGAGTACCGATAAGAAATTTCAACGATTGCATGACTAAATTGCATATTAGGGTTTAATTGCAAAAGTTGGTAAATAGGAGCTTTAGATGATAAAGGATTTAATAGAAGTGTATAATTGAAGTAGAGGTCTTTAAATGGTAATTACACCATTAGATTTTCATGGACAAAAATAGGCATGCATAGATAAAAATAACTAAAGTTTTAATGAAGGGCATTTTAGTCATTTGGTAATAAAAAAGAATTAAAAGGAAAAAAGATGGCAAAATGTGCTCATCTTCTTCCATAACGGCCGAAACTTCAAGGGACTCCATAGCTATGGTTTCTTCACTTTCTCGAGCTCATAGTAAGTGCATCCAAGCCCCATTTTTAATGTTTTTTTACGTTTTTGGAGTCCTCGTAGCTCGGTTTAGCTTATTCTACATTTAATTCATGTTAAGGTTCATATTTGGAAAAATACTCATAGGTGAAATGTGTTTATTTTGATGTTTTATGGTAGAATATGAAGTTTGAAATTATGTTAAACAACTTTTGCTAGGCGATTTTAAGTGAAAACGAGTAAAACGACATAATTGGTAAAAACACCTAATGTTCATAAGTAAATGTTAGAGTGGGAATTTGATGTTACCATAGAAGGGAAAGATGTTTAGCATATCATAAAACATAAGAATAAGGAATGAAGTTTAATTTTTTAGCTTTGGGGTAAAAGTGTAAATATGTAAAACTTTAGGGGCAAAATTATAATTTTGCTAAAGTTTGAGTCAAAGACTGTTTTGATGAATGAGAGTATCAAATAAGCTAAATTTTGTACTAAGTTGCTAGATTTGATCGTATTTTTTACCGAAGTAAGTTTACAGTAAATAAATGTAATATTTCAATAATTATTATTAATGTTGTTTTTTTCCAGCAATTATGTACTTATTTCATGAAATTCTTTAAAGTTGACTCAAAATTGAGATGATAGAGAATCAATGTTAAAAAGTCCCGTTGAAACATTAGGAATGTATCGGATACAAATGGCTGTGGCATTACTGAGGTTGTGAGAGGTCCCATGTAAGACCATGCTTGGGACATGGCGTTGGTATCGAGATGAGAGGTCCCTCGTAAGACCATGTCTGGGACATGGCGTTGGTTCCAAGATGAGAGGTCCCTTGTAAGACCATGTCTAGGACATGGCATGGGCACCGATATTAGAACTCTCATGTAAGACCATATCTAGGATATCGCATTTGCAGTACAGGAAACATCCCATGTAAGACCATGTCTGGGACATGGCTTTGGCATGTTATTATCAGATAAGAGACCCGAGTATCCTTAGTATTCCAAGTGGTTCAACGGGCTAGTAAATGGACTATGTTACATGAAAGTTCAGGTAAAAGCATAATAAATAGATTCAAGTGAGTTATAAGGGTTAAGAATATCTCAGTTATCAATTGAGAAAAAAAATTTCAGCAAGGAAGGAGTAAGTTATAATCATGAGTTATTTAAGTAAGCAAGTAAGTAAACAAGTATAAAGAAGAAAGTAATGATCATGATACTTGATGATTATTTATGAGTATAATTATTTATGATAAATATTGTTATTTATTTGCTTGTAAACTTACTAAGCTTTATGCTTACCCTCTTTATTTTCCTTCTTTTTATAGTATCACCAAGCCAATTCAGGAATCGTAAGGGCGTCGGAGATCGTTTCACGCTATCAACAGACCATCTCGGTATTTTGTGATTCGAAACGTTTTAAGTTATGACATGTATAGTGACTTAGTTATTTTGTGTGTGTGTCCTTATGATATGGCTAATGAATAGCATGTAAATACTCGATCATGACTAGCTATTGAAATGGCTATTTAAGAACATGTTTTGGTGTTATGTATGCCTAAATGATAGTTAATACAAAGAAATTATAAAAGAGTAAAATTTTGCACTGGAACAGTTTTTGGACAGCAACATTGACGTGATTTTGAAAAATCACCAAGGATAGTAGAAATGAAATTGGAGAGTGAATGAGATATAGAATTAAAGCTTATCGAGTCTATTTTCACATGAAAGAAACGATGTAAGCAAAGGAATTTTATATTTTGTAATATTTGAATTTTAGTAAGACAGGGAAGAATGGTTTTTGAAGTCCCCTGTTCTGACTTTAGGAAATCATTAAAAATTGTACAGAAAGAATTATGAGTCATAATTAATATGTCTAGATTCCTTAGTGAGTATATTTTCAATAGAAGCAAACGGAAGAACCATATCAAGCCCTACAATGAGGTAATTGATTTCTAGTGAATAGAGGTTAGAACAGTCGGATAGTGAAATAGGGGAGACTTTAACGAATTAACTGTACTATTTGGGTAACCCAAAAATTTTGGAAATTTTATGATAAGAAGATATATGAGTTTTGTTTTAGGAAAATTTGACGGATCTAAATTTTGAGTTTTGTAACTCGAGTTATAATTAAATTAGTGGCTATCACGCAAGTGGAGAATTTTATTGTGAATAGTGAAATAAATTATTTTGATTTATTTAAGTATCCAGAAAATTTTTAATGTTCCCGATTTGGACCCGAATCGTTTCCGTTACATGTTTTAGGGTCTCGAGGGCCCTTTTTAGGGACATATTGTTTGAACGTGAGAGAATTAATTTTAAAAGAAAATTTTTATGCTCTGAACTAGTAAGTTAAGTTAGGTAACGCCTCGTGCTCAACTCCGGCAACAGTCTCGGGTATGGAGTGTTACACCCGAGTGGAAATGGGACAGAATCACGATGGATTTTGTATTGGGTTTACCTTTGTCACCGAGTAAGAAAGACACGGTATGGGTAGTGGTTTATAGATTAACGAAGTCGGCTCATTTCATTCCGGTACGCATGGATTATTTGCTTGATAAGCTTGCTGAGTTGTACATCTCTCAGGTTGTTAGATTGCACAGAGTACCTATTTCTATTGCTTCGGATAGAGATCCGAGGTTCACATCGTGGTTTTGGAAGAAACTACAAGATGCAGTAGGTACGAAATTACACTTTAGCGCTGCTTTTCACCCACAGACGGATGGCCAATCAGAGCGGATTATTTAGATACTCGATGATATGTTAAAATGTTGTATTCTCAAGTTTAAAGGTACGTGGGAATGATACTTGCCATTTATTGAATTTACGTATAATAATAGCTTTCAATCGAGTATCAAAATGGCACCTTACGAGGCCTTGTACGGTCGTAAATGTCGAAAACCTTTGTATTGGACTGAACTCAGTAAGAATAAGATACACAGAGTCGATTTAATCAAGGAGACAGAATAGAAAGTGATTCGTGATAGTCTGAAAGCAGTGCCAGATCGTCAGAAATCGTATGCAGACTTGAAACAAAAAGATATTGAGTTTCAGATCGGGGATCAAGTGTTTTTGAAAGTATCACCATGGAAGAAAATACTCCGGTTTGGTCGTAAAGGTAAACTGAGTCTGAGATTTATTAGGTCATATGAGATTATTGATCATATCGGGCCGGTTACTTATAGGTTTTTGTTACGACCTGAGTTACAAAAGATACACAATGTGTTTCACATATCGATGCTTCGGCGATACAGATCTGATCCCTCGTATGTAATTTCTCCGTCAGAGATAGAAATTTAGTCTGATATGACTTATGAAGAAAAATCTATTCGTATCTTAGCTTATGAGATTAAAGAGCTGCGAAATAAGAAAATTATGTTAGTAAAAGTAATGTGGCATCGACATGGTGTTGAAACGGCTACATGGGAGCTCGAGGATGCTATGAGAGAACGTTATCCAAACCTATTCACCGGTAAGATTTTCAGGGACGAAAATCCCTAAGAGGGGAGAGTTGTAACAGCCCGGTTTAGACCCTAGTTGGACAGTGGTTTCAGGACTACGGATCTGAGTCAGAAAAATATTTTAATATAATTTTCGTGCTTATAGTATGTGAATTGACATGTGTGAAATTTTCGTGAATTAATTTATCCGTTTGTGTGCTTAATTTGTGAAAAGGGCTAAATCGCATAAAAAGTAAAAGTGGCATTCTCATTGTTAATCTGCTAATTTGTTATGATTTGATTTATGGGAAGTCCTTAAAAGGTTAATATACCATTATAAGGTTAGTTGACATTTATGTCCATGAATTAAGTAATTTATATTAAGCTTTTATTAAGGTTAAAATAGTAAAAAGTAAATAACATGATACTAAATAAAATAAAAACACAAAATACCATGCATTTGGCTTTGTTTTTACCGGAACTTGAAGAAAAAAGAATACATTTTTTTGTTTTAAGTATTCGGGACTTTGGAAGCTAAAATTTGGTATGTGTTTTGCTTGGTTTTTGATAATTTTTACGTTTTTGTGATCGTTGCTTAGTATATTACCTAGCCCATGTATTAACTGTTGGAGTTGATGATGAATTTGAGAATTGCCATTGTTGATAATGTGATGAATTTTTTGTTTGATGATGAAAAATAAATCTTGGTTGATAGATTATTATGTTTAATTAAGTGATTTTTAATAAAAATGTGTATTAAGGATTAAATTATAAATTTTGTAAATTGAGGGGGTCAAAATGTGAAGTAAATGATAAGATCTAGTTGCTAGAGACCTAAGGTAGATTCGGCCTAACTAGGGTGTATTGAAATTTTGAATATTTTGAGTTGTTTTGAAATAGGGACTAAATTGAAAAAATGTGAAATGTTACGGGCTAAAATGAAAATTGCCCATTTGTGTGTTTTTGAATAAAGTTGAACGAATATATGATTACATAACTCAAATTTGTATTGAATTAGATCAAGAAAAGAAGAAATCGGATTTGGAACAGGGAAAATCAAAAAAGGTCGAGTAGTCGTCTCGTTTTGTTCGTCTTTGTCCGAGGTAAGTTCGTAACTGAATAATTGATGTTAAATTTAATGTACTTAGTTTATAGATTGCTGAATAGAAATGTATGTATGAATACGACAATGTCGATTTGTATTTAACATAGGAAAATTAATTCGATTGATTTACGACATCCGATAACTATACGAATCACAAGAATGTTGAAATGTGATATCGTGTAAGACCACGTCTAGGACATTGGCATCGATTTGAGATTTACGTGTAGGTCATGTCTGGGACATTGGCATCATATATGATTATGCGTAAGACCTTGTCTGGGACAATGGCATCGTTATTTGATTACATGTAAGACCACGTCTAAGACGTTGGCATTGTACGAGCTTTTAAGGAATCTGAGCATCTTTTCTTTGAATCCGAATGGTAAATCGGGAAATTATATGGTAAAAATCGAATGTGTGTTTGAATTGAACAATTTAAGGTATGTTTGAATTATACGAAGTTGAAAATAAAGGTAAGTATTATGTATAGCATGAAAAGATGAATGAATTGCTTATATATGAGTATATATATGTATGTGTACTAGATTTTTAAAATTCGGCCTACTTGTATAATTTGTATGTGTACTTTGAAAACTATTTGCTTACAACTTACTAAGCTATTTAAGTTTACTGTGTGCTGTTCATTCATTATTTATTAGACTTTGGAAGCTAATTACGAGCTTGGGGATCGTCAAGGAAGTCAGTCACACTATCGATCTCAATCTCAGTATTTTGAAAGCTTAGAACTTTGAACATATGGCATGTATAGACTAGTTTTATTATGTTTGGTTTTGATCATTGTATATACATATAGCCATGCGAAAATGGCTTGATCACGATGCTAGTGTTGTGTATATTCAGTCATGGTATAAAATCATTTTTGTTAGTATGTTTAATGGCTTGTAAGTATAGTGTTTTGGTTATATGTCTTGATTGAGTAATGTTATGAAAAGCTTATGATTAGCTCATCTTTGGTAAGGTTGATACATGGTGTGTTATGTCTTTGTGGATGATTTTATAATTCGGCTTAGTAATGAGGTAAAATGATGATTAAATATTCGATTGTGTACTGTTTGTTTTGATTCAGTTATAATGGCAAAGTATGTACATATATTATGCTTGAATGATTGGCTAGTTAGGTACGGTTGGTGGAAGTAAATATTGAATATGTTATATGATTATTTTGGTTGATATGCTTTGTTTGAGAATCGATAATGAAAGATCCAAATGTTAGGTTTAATATTCGAGTTTTAAAATGTGCCATATATGAGGTTAAATAATTTGGTATATGGCAGATAGGTACTTTAGTATGAATTGTTTTGGCACTAGTGTTTAAAATTGGTAATAATCATAATTGAATGTGTTAAATGGAGATGCTTGTTTATGTGTATTATATACGCATACCTATTATGCCAGTGGAAGATTAAATATAGATTAATATGTATAACATGTGAAATTGGTATGGTTATGAAATATTTAATGAATTAGGTTAATATTGATTCGATAGATATACAAAGAAATGGTTTTTGTATTTAGGGTAAAATGCGATATTATAATGACATCAAAAGTATGTTTGGTTATATTGAAAAGTTGCTAATGTAGTATATGTGAATGGACATTAGTTTTATATATTGGTTCGATTGTTTTCATTATGTGCATCTACAAAAGTAATGAAATGAAACGTTTGATATTTAGCTAATGAAATTATGTACTAATATATTTTCGTATATGAAAAGTAAGGATATATGCTTGAATATAATTTAATTATTAAGTATGTGAACATGGCTTTTGATGTATACAATTTTAGTTTGAATTTGATAATTATGAAATATGTTCAATTGAGTTTTGATGTATGTTAGCTTGATTCAAAATTTAGAATTGGTAACCGAATTGAATTGGTTGAATTTTGAAGTATGCCTATTTGTGATTCATGATTAGTAAAGTACAACTGATTTGGATTGGCTTTATGATTCATGTAATCTAAATTAGTATAAGTGAATTGTGGGTATTCGAGTTTGATAATGTTATAAATGAATCATTATTCTTTGATGCATGAAAGGTGATAAATAACCGTACTGAACTGTGTCTTGTACGGTAATACCTCGTAACCCTAGTCCGGCGACAGACAAAAGTTAAAGGTGTTACAACTCTGATACCAAGAAATGTAACGCTCCTTACCTGGCTCGATTGGTGGACCAAAGTAATAAGATGCTACGACAAAATTCAACAATCAACATGTACTTTACTAAACAAAATTCAAAATACTTAACATCAAATCACATATAGTCAAGCATATTGAAAATTTGTAATCTACATGGACCTACTTGTGAAATTCAGACATATGGTAAGATTAAATTGTAAAATTTTTAAAGTTTAAAAAAAATCAATATTGAAAATTCACAGTTGGTATCGATATCAAATCGATACCTTATTGAAAATGGATACCAAAATTCAATTATGTTTTCTTTGCAAAATATAAGAATCAATATTTATTTTAGGGTATCGATATTTTATGAAAAGTATCGATATTTAAATAAAAATTGATACCATTTTGCATTTTTTTGTTTTAAAACTATTCATTTGGTTATGTATTGATACCAGATGTAAAAATATCGATACTTAAGTTCAGAAATGGTGAAAACTACTTTTTAAAAGATGCACTCATGCTCAAAACCTGCCTAAACTCAAATAATATACCTAAACATAAATAAAGGCATGCAAATCATCATCTAAACATCGTATCCATGTACAACTCAATTCAATATATCAAAATCTAAGCCAAATATATATATTCTTAAGATCAACGAACATAAATAATTTGCCATTAAGTCATTAAGGTACCTTAACATGAACAACTAAGCATTCAATTTCCTTTATAAAGCATACACCAAAGCATTATCATCTATTGAGATCAAACAATATATTAACTATCATTCTCACAACTATGCATTAACCAAAAACTCATCAAAAATAACAACACCTCAATTTTCTTATCATCATGCATATCACCTAATTACTCTAGCAAGACATCTTCAAAATGATCATTCCTATCAACCACACATATATACACAATACTTACAAACTTAGACCTCAAATACCCTTCAGACATAAAATCAACATTACATATATCTAGAACATCCTAGGTACATGCCAAGATCAAAAGAACATTTCACCAAAAGTTGAGTTCGAGATGGCCGTTGGATACTGAGTAGATTATGGAACCGATAAGCACCTTTTGCGTGCAAATAACTAATGCAATTGTGCAAGTGTACATGTCATTCAATTAATAAAGTGATAAGTAAGTATCATCTCCATAGAGATTGTAAATTGGTAAGAGATTGATTAACTTATCGTAATCCTATTAACTATACTAAATAGCAGGAAATACTTTTAAATTGAATAAGATGTTGGTATAATGAATTAATGTAATTTAATACTAGAAAAAGAGAATTGATATGGCAAATAAAATGTAGTGGGAAATTATAGAGAAAAGCAAGAGTAATTTTGTTGTTGAATGAATAGAGCTGGAACTATTCAGGTGAA
This sequence comes from Gossypium raimondii, assembly GCF_025698545.1. Taxonomy (NCBI): domain Eukaryota; kingdom Viridiplantae; phylum Streptophyta; class Magnoliopsida; order Malvales; family Malvaceae; genus Gossypium; species Gossypium raimondii. Next base: position 42,264,503 of record NC_068575.1, on the reverse strand, counting down.
ATGCTTATATAAAAATAATGTCATGGAAAAATGTTTTCTAATTAACTGCTCGGAGAGTTACTACTGTAACCTGCCTCTTTCGATAGCTAGATTTTGAGCTAAAAATCTAAGTTGCTGTATGCCTACAAAACTTTGGATTAATAACTGTAATGAACGTTCCTCTCTGCACAACTCGCAATATCTATGTCTAGAGTGCTACAATTATTCTATCAAATATTTGCTTCCGTCAAACGATTCTAGATCCGGTATATTTAACCTTTTCAGAATAAAAAAATACGAGTATGAACATAGCATACAATCAACTATGTCTAGAGCTTGCATGCATGTATTTAAAATAGACATAAATTGAATGAAACAGTGATACCAGCAATATCAAAACATGAGCATTAAAGATGATAAACATCCACTCTAATAACCCCAACCTAGAAAAGATTTAGTTCATGGGTGGAAAGGTAAACACCAAATTTAAATCATCCATCAACATTTAAAGAAGTTTGAATCATAGAAATCAAGTAAACTAAAGGTACAAATCTACGATTTCTCACCACACTCCAACTTCTCTTTTATCTTTCAATCGCACGTGAATCCAGGATAGATGTCTCTTCCCCTTCTTCACGTCTGTATTCTGCTCTCTGTAGCTGCTACCCTTTCTATCTCTGAAATTCTCCAATGGATTTTTTTCTCTGTCCAGAGAGAGGATTGCTGTCACCAGTCTCTTTCTCACACAAATTCTCCTCCCTTTTTTTATTGGGGAGACCCGTCCCACTTAGCACACATTTTTCATTCCTCTTTCCAGGTTGGTTTTTCTAGTACACGTCTAGCTGGCTGAGAGTGACATGGATAAAGTGCTGAGATATCTTCCCGGAATTGCCATGGCAATTCTTTTGGAATTCAATCTTACCAATTGCAACGGTAATGTTTCACTTCCCTTATTTTATTTTTGCATCATTTTCATCCTCTTCTTCTACCTGCACCTCTGTTCACACAAAACCACACATTTCCTCTCCAAGTGATAAAAGTAACAAATAATGACCATTGTATCACAATCAAAGCTTTGTTATGCAATGTTCTAAAAATATACTCAAAATGAAAATGTATTCACTTAATTACAACCAATTATTTCTATTTAGAGGCCTTAAATATAACTCTTTTCAAGAGTTATCAGTACCTAACCTGCACACGAAAAACAAAACCGTATGCTGAGTATAACTCAATGATATTTCTATAACTCGAACATAAAAGTAAAATACAATACAATTATATTTTCAAATTAAATTAAACGATGCTCTGCAATATTATCTCAATCACAGTTTAATTCATTTCATACTTAATAAAACATCATTCCTTAAATACATATTCATTCACTATTTTAGTTTCCAATTCACATTTCATTCTATATTTCACTCCATTCTATCACATTTGTTATTTAATAGCATTGCCATTTTAAAATCATTACCATCTCAAGTCGTTATCTCAAGTTTACCGTTTACTTCCCCTATTAACGTGACTCGGACTCGGACACATGGATTCAACCATCTCATTTTCATATCAAATCCACATCTCATGAAATCATTTCAAAGGAATAAATCACCTTATAAATATACTTACCAAATAATGCAATGTATAAAAGCAGCGTTTTTAAATAGTTTAGATTATAGAAATACATATCGTAATCTCCGAGCTACTTGTCGACGACCTTGCCTTTTCTCTTCTTTTTCGATGAATTTGAGTCGACGTTAGCTACGAAACTAAACACTTTATTCAATTTAGTCCCTAAAGTCGGGACTAACTTAACTTCCACATTTAACCCTAAATTTTAATATTAAATTTACTCTAAGCCAAATTTACTTCTGCAATTCTCATTTCCACCCCTAAATTTTGAAATTTTCACAATTTGGTCCCTATTGCTCAAAATCAACAATTAACTTCACAATTTAGTCCTCTTTTATTTCTAACCTAAAAGTCTATCAACTAAATCCCTAAAGCTTTAACTATTAAATAATGGTAACATCTAAAATCTTTAACAATATTGAAAAATTCAACATCAGTCAGCTAACTTATTGTGTCAGGATTCCAAAAACATAAAAATTACGAGAAAAAGGCTAAATTACACTAACCAATTTGAAGCTTGAAAATTTTAAGCCCTATTGTCGTTCTCCCCTTTTCTCTTCTTCTCCTTTTTGATTTTGCACGAAAGAACATATGAAAATGTCTTTCATTTCTTCCACTAGCTTTATTTTATTAATTAAAATATCCTTCATTTCATTTTTTACTATTAACGCTTATAACACAATTCATCAATTTAAATAGCGACATTGTCGTCCACTATTAATTTGTTGTTATAATTACCTTTTAAGTCCCCTTCAATAAGTTCTAATTAAATTTTTTTTGTAGATCACACGTTTATCACTTACGCAATTTAGTCCCTCTACTTAAATTAAATACTAATTTGACGAAATTACTTAACCGAAATTTAATTTACCTTTAGTATCACTCTATAAATATTTAACAAAGATATTTACGAGTCTATTTTATGGAAACAAGGTCTCGATACCTCAATTTCCAAAACCATTGACTTTAGAATTGATACACGTGTACCTTGTCAACTTTCCAAATAATTAAAATTATTAGACCAAACCTCAATATAATAATGTAATACCCTCATAAATATTAATAAATAATATTCACAAATTCTATCATTGGAAAACAACATTCCAAAACCACTGTTTCAGGCTTCACTGACTTTTGGGTCGTCACACTAACTCTGATATGTCAACTGCATTCGCTTCCCCTTCTTCCTGTGCTGCGTCGTTTTCCTTATATGCTCCTTCATTGTCACCTTCAACCAAAGGGTTCGACGTACCCTCGTCAGACCCGATCATAAGGAGCAAGTCATTGGTTCTTCTATACTGCATGTACCCAGTAAAATCTACATTGGATTGCGAACTGGCGCAGGTTGATGGCCCTTAGTATAAGTGATTTCACCTTAGGACATCGATCCACCAAATTTGAAATCCAATTCACTGAATGAATGTCGTGCCCAGGTGTTGAGGTTTGGGTTATGTTCATACCCCGACTGATAGTGGTCGCGGAAGTTTAAATCAGTACTAGAAACTGAAGAATGTCTACTCATTGATGTCTCAAGGACATCATAATAGGAGCTTTTTAACAAACTAGTAAACCCACCACACAACCATGTAGTAGGACTTTCTACTTCAGCTTCGGTTCCAACATTAGCCGCAATGGTGGCTAAAGATGGACCAACTCCATCAGCCTCAGCAAACTCGACATATAACTCCATTACAACATTTTAGCTTGAATAGTGTGATGATACGATCACCTCCAGCTCGAGCTCACCTTTCACATTAAATAGCTCATACTTAAAGGGGTCAACCGATGCCAGATATCTATATTTCAAGCTCAAAATTCTTTCTCGGCTCGAACCCCTGACTTTTCTCTTGATTTTAAACCATAGCTTATGCAATTGAATGGTACGTTTGAAAGTCAATTCCAAGGATTAGGCCCTAACAAATACGACCCTGACTTTCCTATTACAGATTTGACTGTTGTAGTAAATGAAGATTTCACTCACCGATCCATTTCAATTTAAAACGAATTGGATATTTAGAAAAAAAATATTCAAACGGTTATCCAAAGAAATACAAACGACTCTTGTAACTCAACTCTTCGATGTTTGATATGAATTTGTTGCGTGCCTGAGTTCTAAAAATTTCAGTACTTTAATAGCAAAATAAAACCAGGAGAGAGGGAATATGTTCTTCAAAATTTCTTTTTGAATATACATTTTCATCGCATAATGATACTGAAACACTCATCGGTGCTCGAAAACGCATTTCACTGATCAAATAATTTCATCAGAAGCGTGCTTCAAAGGGTATTAAATGCCTCAAAATGTGCTTCAGATTTTACCCTAAATTCCCAGGGTCAGGTACATTTTTTTTTTTGCAAACTTTATGAAAATATTATTGAAAACTCATTCAGCTATGCATGCTTTCCTTCCATTTCCGCAAAGAAGCTCACCAAGCTGGACGAATTTTCACTAACATTTTCATAAATTTTACAAAAAAAGTACCCTGACCCTGAGAATTTTTTTGCAGATGTGAAGCATATTTTAAAGATATTCGATGAAAACGCTGGTCTTACGATGCATTTCTTACCATGAAGATTTTTTCCTTTACAATCTCACCCTCCCCCCACGCTCATAAAAGAGGGCTCCCCCTATACCCCATCATCTTTCCCAACCTCCATCCCTCCACTTTACAATATTTCTCTCTCTATTCTTATCCCCGCTTCAATGTAAAAAAAAATTTGTCACTAATAAAATTTTCGGTTCGAGGTATTCTTAAGTCGTTGGTATTGTGATATCATTCTGGGATGCACAAATTTCATATATCCTACCGAGATAAGACCATTACATTTGAAACCTATCTTGTGAAAGTTGGGTTTCGAGGTTATTTTGCTTTGTACAGTCATGGGTGGAAGTCTACGTAAAGGTCTCAACCTACGGTCGTTATGCGGTCATGGATCGAAGTATAACAAGGGAGTCAGTTGATGGTCATTACGCGGGCACGAGCTCAAACTTTTCGAATACCCAAAAATTCTACCTTATAAATACAATACAGAAGTTTGAAGGCATAATCATAGGGAAAAGCTGTGGGGATTCTCACTATAATTGGTGTAATTTTTTTCTCCATCTTCACGCAACCAGTATCTTTAACCTACCTTTTTATTTCAAGGTTGGTACCATCGAGGACGTATGAGGATTCCCAGTTGGACAGTGACTGTTGCGATGCAGTAAAGGTGATGCCCTTTTTGGGGTGACAATAGTTTTCATTATTAAAAAACCCAGTAATAACTACAATCATTGCCGTGTTGATCCGAGTTTGACCTCCACTGTGCCGGAACATTTGCTCTCCTCTTGAGAGCCCCTGTCCTCGTTGTTGTCAACGTTCAGATAAGAATGAAAGGTTAAATATATTAGCTGCCTATAAATAGAGAAAATTATGTTGATTACACCGGAAGCCCTTCGGTTTTCCCTTTGATTCTGGCGTCAATCTTATGTATGATATATTTAATGCATCATTTTCGGGTATCCCAAAAGTTTGAACTCGTAACTGGGTAAAAATTGTCAATTGGCCCCCGATTCTACTTGAACCAGTGATCGCATCACGGCCACTGATTGGGATATTCACTAAGCCTTCGACCAATGATCGTATCAAGCACTGCCACACTAAAACCTGACTTTTATAGGATAGGTTTCTGAGGTAATGGTCCTATTCTGGAATGACACATGAAATGTATGTGTTCTGAGATGCGTTATCACATCTCCAACGCCTCAATTCTACCTATAAACTTTCACGATTTCACCCCAAAACCCTAACCTTCTAATAATTAAAAACCCTTAACCCTAACCCTATCAAAATTTTTAAAAAAAGGCCCAATTATTACGAATGGTTTAGAAAAAAAATCATAATAAGTATTTTCAATGGTATTTTCATAATTATATGAAAAAAAAGTGTATTTTTTTAAAAAAAAAGTTCAAAATTACACACCAAAATATTTAATAGAAAAATTTTAACGATAGTAACAAGCGCACTTGAATTTTACATTCAAAAGTACATAACTATATTTCGAAAATAAAAGTACGAGGACTAAATTTCAAATGTAGAAAGCGTATTAGAGCTTTCTTTTCTTTTCTTTTCTTTTCTTTTCTTTTATTGCATTATATGATAAAAGATAAAATTTCAATTTTAGTCCCTATGCTACATTCAAATTTTATATTATATGAAAATGGTAAAATTTCAATTTTGATCCTAATGCTACACTCAAAATTTAATATTTAATCTTTATACTTCAACTTTTTGACGAAATTTGGTACGTCACTTTTTTCACTGTCATTAATTAGCTCAAATACTTTGTTTTGATTAATTAGCTCAAGTAATTTCTACCCAGATAAAATAATATGATTTTTTTTAAAAAAATTCATCGTTTTGTACACTTTACATCTTTCACGTTCTAACAACTCGTTTTTCAATGGTGTCAGAAACAGTGGTTTCGAGATCACAAGTCTGACGAGTAAGTTCGTATAATTAGTATTTAAATTAAGCGAGTCAGTAATAATTTTTATATTGAATTTTATTTGATGAAATTTAATTAATTGAATTAAGGGTTAGTATAAGTGGTTGTCTAGAAAGTCAAATGGTTTCAGGAAATAAGGCATCTAGACCCCATTTCTATAAAATGAGCTTGTGAATATTTTTATTAAATATTTACAGAGTCGTATTATATGTGAATAGAAGTTTGGTTCGCTAGTTTTCATAATTTATTGCTTAATTAAGGTGAAAGGATTAAATTGTAAAAGATGTAAAAGTTAATCTCTATAGATTTAAATAGTAAAAGGACTAAAATGGTGATTAAATCATGGTCAAAAAGTTTAAGCGGTGGTGGATGTCAATCATTCCACTAACTTTTGGGGTATATATTCATTTAGTCTTAATTAGTTTAAGGCTAAATTGTAAACAAGTTTGTTTAATTGGAATTTAATAGAATTGAAGGACCAATTGTGTAATTGGAACCTCTTTAAATGGCCTAATAATAGAAATGATGTGGAACTCTTTAGATTGTCTTAAATTGCAATTAAATCCTAATTAAATAAGGATTTACTATTTAATTTATTTATAGTATGATCAGAAATGGTGGTTTCGAGGCCACAACTCTAATGTGTTAGGCCATAAATATTAAACAATTAATATTTTCGAGGACACTAGCGTCGTATTAAAATTTGGTTAGGAAATTTTAACGTTTGGATGGTTAATTAAGTAAAAAAGACTAAATTGTAAATATGGAAAATATGAATTTCATATTTAAAAGGTAAATTGAAGGGGCTTGGATGGTAAAAAACTACCATTACCTATAGTGGACGCTAATGGGTTTATAATTGGTGGTATTTGAATGGAAATAGAAAAGGTATAATAGTAATTAAATTATAAAAGGAATTAAAATAAAATGAAATAGAAATTTCTAGTCCATCTTCTTCATTTTCACACTTTCAAACCGAAACACCATGGAAAGGGAGAGAGCTCATTCAACCAAGCTAGGGTTCATTACTTTGGTTGGTAAATCTTGCCCGTTTTTAGTAATTTTTATGTTTGAGCCTGTATTAGCTTCATGTGGCTAATCCAAAGACTAATTCGTAAAACTGTCAAATGTTATAAATTTTTCCATTGATGAGTTGAGTTTTTTCTTGAAGTTTATGGAAGATAATTAAGCTTTGTTGTTAAATTGGACTCTTGTGTAAGGTAGTTTTTGATAATTTCAATATTTAAGGACTAAATTGTTAAAAAGATAAATTTACTTGTACTTGATGTGGAATAATTTCAAAAATGAGCTGTAGAAAGGCACTTGAATATTTGATTAAACTGAAATTTGAATAAAAATGGTTAAATTGCATGTTTTGAGCTTAGGAACTAAATTGTATAAAAGTAAAATATTAGGGCAATTTTGTAAAAATGTCAAAAAGGAATTAATTGGATAACATGAATTAATTTTGCTGTTGGAATTAGTGAATAAAATGAAATTATTATTTTAAATCAATAACAAGTGGAAAACCAAGGAAAAAATTACCAAATAGTCCCTATACTTTGTCGTTGCTGCAAATTAGTCCGATAAGTTCGTTCGGATAATTTTAATATATTTTAAATGTATATTATACGAATCTGATTATAGAATGGTGGATAATATTGATGCATGTAATTTGGAATGGAAATAACGAATTGATATGGTATTGATTACTGATTGAAATACTTTGAGCCGATGAACGTAGGATAGAGTACGACTCGCACGACAATAAGTTATATCACGCTATAAGAGATTAGTATGAGATGAGATGATGATTCTTGTGTTTTTCCTATCTACCGAATATACTGAAGTCCAGCATTTGTTGCAGACTATCGTGTTATATTTCCAGTGTTTCTGGCGTGTTATTGGGGGCGGATGTAAAGCCTTCGCGCTTGGCACTTGGTGCCGAGGCATGTTACAAGAGGGATGTTAGCCAATGGGCTAGGCACTTGGTGCCAAGGTGTGTTATCGGTTGGATTGGCTCGTTTGAGCGTTTGGCATGTTTCGGATCGATAACCATGTACTATTATCTGTATATCATTCATCGGGCATTATTTATTAATCAATGAATGTTATTGAAATATGGAAAACTAATTTGTACTATTATTGAGCATTTCTCACCTGTTGTGAGCTATGATTGACAAGAATTCTGATAATAACTCTATTGATAGGAACTCTATTAATTAATTTTGTTATTTGAATTATTATGTTTAATTCGACGAACTTATCATTAAATCGACGAACTTACTAAGTTATATGAAGCTTACTCGTGTTATTGTTTTCTTTCCTTATAGATATTATTTTGTAGAAATCGGGCAATTAGTTCAACTCGAAGAATCACCTATCTAAGGTTCCTTGGCAGATTATGAATTCGATTTGGCTTATATGGCATGTAATATGAGCATTTGGTTATGTTTTGTATAACTTGTTGTGCTTATAATGTTGTTGAACTAAATGGTCAATGAATATGCGCATGCATGATAGAAAGATATGGTTGAATGTAAATGGGAAATGGTAAGTCTTGACATGAATTTTGGTATAGTACTCTAGGTGATTATTAATCACTAGGTTATAAACTTGTAAAATGAGATTTAGCTTAAATGGTTGAATATAAATGTTAATTTGTGGAGTCATTGATGACACATTGGTTAGGAACTTAGTTTGTTTTTTTGGTATGGTTTGAGTGTTTTTAAATATGTTTTGATGGCTTGTGATCATGTGTTATAAGTTAGTTTAGGTACCTAAGCATTTGGATGTAAATTAAGCAAGTTTTAGATCTTTTTTGGGCACACACGAGTTGTCACACGACTGTGTGTAACACACGAGCAACCCACACAGGCGTGTGCCCTAAACGTGTTAGGTGCAGGTTTCAAACAGGCTGACACACGGTCTGCGACAATGTTGTGTGTCTCAAAACAATTTCGAACACGGTCTAGCACAAGGCCTGCGACTCGGCCGTGTGAGGGTAATTCGAATGCTACACGGGCTAACACACGGCCTGTGATACTGCCGTGTAAAATTATTTCAAAAGGAACACAGTCTGTCACGCGGTTGGCCACACAGCCATGTCTAACACCACACGGTCTAGGCTCTGTCACACGGCCCTGTGACCCCTTTTTTGTATTTTTTTTAGTTTTTCCCTGAACTTTCTAATTTACTTTGATTTAGTCTCTGAGTGTTCCTAAATTATTTTTTAAGGCCATGTTTTAAAGCCCATAAATGAATGTATTACTCCAATCTGAATTATTATGAAATTATGTTAATTAAATTGGCAACTTGATGCTATTTGTTATTTGATTGTTCTGGATTGTAAGGTAATATATCGTAACCCTAATCCGACGACGAGTATGGGTTATGGGTGTTACACACGTTTTTTCGTTTCTATCTTTTCAAATTAAAATGTTCTTTTTTAAAGTTTCTTTAAAAAATGTTATTTTATATATATAGATGGAAAATGATGTTTTTTTTAAAATTTTTTTCATTCACCTTTCCTTCTTACCTAGTCCACCTAAAATTGATTTTTTTTTCTTATTCTACTATTTTCACCCTCTTAGAAGAAAATCTAGAAATTAAAATTTTATCTAAATTGTGATTAGACCGTAGTTATCCAAACAAATCGAATTATTATTATTTAATTTATAATTAATATTAATTTTTATAATGTACAAATAAATCTTTTATATTTATAATAGTGAAAATAACTTCAAAATGCTATATAAAAATTATCTTGTAAAACAATATTAAGTAAGAGTTACTTATTAGTTTTTATGTATTTAAAAAAATTAATAGTTGAGTCTATTTCTAGTAGCACATTGTTGAGTTTGTTTCTAATAGCATGGTTTTAGTCAAAGTGGGTTTCTTTGTTTACCGGTTCCTCTGCACAGAAAAGGGTGCAAGGAAAGGATCGATGGAAATGGCAGTGAAATGGAGGAAGAGATGGTGGCCTTATCTATTACTGATAGGAAAGATGGGCTTGGCAGATCGATTTGGAAGAGGGATCGAAGGAGGATGTGGAAAATTTGAGTGTAGTGGGCAATTTCTTGACTGCAAGTGTTGTGCAATTCCAGGCTATGCGTACAACCCTAGCTAATTTATGGCATCCTCTTGAGGGAGTGATGGTTACAGATCTGGGGGGAAACGGTTTCTTTTCAAGTTCTATTATGAGATTAGCATGGATAAGCTTTTGGAAGGAAGCCACTGGACGTTTAATAATCATTTTTTGATTTTCCACAAATTAAAGGTGGGGGAAAATCTATTGTCTGTACCATTGTTTTAGGTGGATTTTTGCACCCAGGTTTATGATCTTCTGGCAGGTTTAATGTCTAAGGGGATGACAAAACAATTTGATGATTTCCTTGGGCAATTTTTAGATTATGATGCTATATCCATAAGTATGGACTATCAAAGCTATATAAGAATTAGAGTACAGATTGATGTGAGAAACTCGTTAAAGAGAAGGAAGAAGATTGTTTTGGGTAACAAAAGTTGCATATATGCTCGATTCAAATATGAAAGATTATCAGTGTTATGTTTCTCTTGTGGATGATTGGGACATTCGGAGAGACTTTGCCTAGCGAAAATTAAATCATTTCCAAAACAAGCAATGGTGGCGTCAAGTTGTTGGTTATTTGAAGAGGGGGAAGGCCAGCAGCTTGGTGATTTGGGAAAGGCATTCGGTAGGGAGGAGGAGGGTGGGCAAATGAATAGATAGGGTATTTTCAAAAATGCTAATTTTATTAGACAAGTTGGTGCAAATTTAAGATTGAATATGGGAGGAAAGAAAACGAGTGATCTCGAAGAGGATGAAAAAATGGATCCGAATAGGGATTTGGTGAAGGAAGACTATTTGATGAAGGTTGGGGAAGGAAAGAAGAGACTTCATAGTTCATTATTTTCTCAAGTTTCTGCTGAGTTGGATTTGGGAAAGGCTTCTGATGGACATAATCATGTTCATATTTTTGACATATCGACTAGCTCTGCGAGGTAGGATAGTTGGATGCAATGAAACTCTTAAATTGAAATGTCCGATGGATGGGGAACCCTAAATTATCCATCGCCTTCAGTACGTACTGAGGGAGACTAATCTCGAGATGGCTTTCTTCATGGAAACTAAGTTACAGAGTTCGAGGATGGAGCAAGTTCAAAGGAGTTAGGGTTTTGTGGAAGGAATTGATCTGAGTAGTGATGGTACAAGAGGTGGATTATCATTATGTTGGAAACAAGGGTGTAAGGTGGTGTTACGTACCTTCTCTTTGCACCATATCGAAATGATTGTGGAGGGTGAAACAGAGGATAACAAGTGGTGCTTTACTAATTTATATGGGCATCCAGTGGAAAATTTAAGGCATCAATCATAGAATTTACTACAAAGACTTTCGGTGGAGAACACTGAACCATGGTTACTTATGGTTGATTTCAATGAGATAGTGTATTCTCATGAGAAGCAAGAGGGGAGATTAAGAGATGAGTGGAGTATGGAAGCTTTTAGGTCTGCTCTTGATAACTGTGATCTCTTGGATATGGGATACGAAGGCCAACGGTTTACATGGGAGCATAGAAAATTTCCTCAAAACGATATTCTAGAAAGCCTTGATAGAGGGGTAGCAAGGCCGTAGTGGTGAGATTTATTTTCTAATTATAGCCTTAAGCATTGTACGCATTCGCTATCTAGTCACTTCCCACTATTACTTAACACTTGTGATTTGGTTGAAAGACAGCAGAATAGGTAACGTAGCTTTAAATTTGAAGCGGCTTGCATACTTAATGAGTCATGTAAGGAGGAGGTTCGATGGTTATGGATTGATTTAGAGCGTTCTGTGCCTGATAAGATTAAGTCGGTTGGGAGGAGATTAATGAGGTGGGAAAAGGAGGTAAGGTAGTTTTTGTGGATGAACATGAGCAAATTACAGCATTGGTTAGATGAACTAAATAGTAAGTCTTTGGATGATGAGGTGCTGGAAGAGTTAGTCATCACAAATGTAATGCCCCAGAATTTGGGCCTAGAAGTATTGGGCCTTGAGCGAGGGAAAGTTAGGAATCTGTGCACAAAAGTATGTTTGCTTTAGTGGTTAATGGTCTTGAGAGGAGTTGGAAAAGTCCTGGGTTCAAACCTAGGCTTTAGCAAATATTTTATTTTTAAATGGATAAAACTCTGGATGCTTGGATGTAGGCCTTTTAAATTATTGTATTAAAAAATTGTCATAAGGAAGCTTGTGGTCTAGTGGTTGTGGGGTCATTAAGGTTACAAAGGAGCCTGGGTTCAAGTCTTGGCTCTTGCAATTTATTTTGGTTTTTCTTTTAAAGGAACCTGGACTTTAGCCTTTAGACCTTTTAATTAATTGAAGACAAAATGTGACACAGTGTGCAAATCCAGCTAGGGGAACTCATTTGGTGCATTTCGGCAATGTGAGAGTGAGTAGGTGCTTATTGGTCACTCTGCCGAAAACATTAGACATCAAATGCCTATTTCTAATTATTTATTTTTGAATTTTTATTCTCTCATACTTCTTTGGTCAAACATAACATCTCTCTGCTTCTATTTTCTCTCGACCCAATTCAACCCCTCTCAACTCTTATGTTGTTGTTTTTCTCCTCGGTTTCTTTAGGGCAGAAAATTCTTCTTCTTCTATATTCTTTTGATACTAAGCTGAATTGGTGTTTCTCTTTCTGTTTCACTTCGACTCATAGCCTTAATCTAGATAGTAATCTCGTTTTTCTTTCGCTGTGGCTGGTCGCGGTTTGGAGGTCACCTAGACTTTCGGTAAGCTCTTATTCTTTCTTGTCTTGTTGGATGCTAAGTGTTTTCTCTTCCTTTAATAAATGTTTCCTTTGGTTGTTAACGCGTGGTCGAATCGCTTTTTCTTCCCCGGTGACGATGGTGGCACTTTTGGGTTTTTTAGATCATTACAAGGGGTGAAGGGGTTTGTCAAGGATCATAGTGGTAGTCAATCCTTTTCTTATCTCACAATCTAAGGTAATCATTTGGGCTAATAATGTTGATGTTAGTCGATTATTCTGGTGTTGGGTTCCTAAATCTTTTGATGTTTTCAATCTTTTAATAGAATCCGTGGACAGGCAGATACACGATTAAGCGAGTGATCAATTCTGTTAGTAGTCTAAGAAGGCTAGGGGCATTCGATCAAGCAAGGCTCAGGTTTGATATTCTAGGGTTTCTGCGCTATTTCGAAAAATAGTGTGTAATCACATTGTCTCTTCTGTGGATCGGCAAAAGCCGAAAAGTCAAAAAGCTGGAAATACGGCAATTGAGGCCACATGGGCGTGCGAACACTCGTGTGGTGAACCGAGCCCATGAATACGGGCATTAGACTGTAGATCCCACCACGAGCCTTCTCGTGCTCTTGGGCCATTATGGGCCTCGTAGGACTAAAATGAGTCGTGTGGGCCTAATGGGATCATAGGCCCCACACGGATAAAATCCACGTTAAGTGGTAAATACTAGACTGGGCTATCTAGTTCTCATAGCCGTGACTGAATTTGGGCTAAAGGGGCCACACGGAAGCGTGTGGGCCCACTTGGGCCGAATTTGGGCCTTGGGCCCATTTACACCGTTATGACCTTTTGTGTTAGCTTTGTCACTCGAGGCGACTGTAGACCTTCAGAAAGGTTGTTATATGACTGAAATACCATTGTAAGGTAAAATAATCGTAATGCCCTTATAGGGTAAATGACTATTTTGCCCCTCGAGGGTAAATGACTGATTTGTGCTATAGTTTGATTGACTTAACTATGAACGATATGACTGATTCTGAGCATGACATCCTGCATTCATGTATGTTACTATGGCATGTCATTCTGTATGGGGTTGGGTTAATATTGACGGAGAAAGTGTATGGCTTGTAGCCGTTCTGTTCAAGGCTTATTGTCTTTCTGCTTATGGCTTTTAGTCGTTCTGTTAACTGGCAGCGTTGCTGTGATATTTATGGCTTTTAGCCATTCTATCTATGGTGTCGAGCTATTCTGTTGACTTAGTGCAGTAACCGGTGCTAAGCTTGGTGTGTTGGCTAGGTGGGTCAATTTTATCCCCACATGGTGTGTTGGTTGGTACGGGTGGTCCATTGGTTAGATCGAGCTGGTTTTCTGCCTGCATATTTGCATCTGATATTGATTCTGTAATAGGTTTAGGTCCACCTGGTTCAGTTAATGGACTAAGGCTCACATGATACTATGCTTGTGATAGGCTCATACCCAGTCTGTTTCTGTATACCGTATATCTGACTGTTTGTATTATAAGGGATTACACACTGAGTTTTCACAAACTCACCCTTTTGTCTAACTGTACAGGTAATCCTCAGCCATAGACGATTCGGTGCTGCGAGGGACTCGGAGGTGGCCACACAACTGTTGTTGTTTTACATATGCTTTTATTTAACGCTAAAGTTTCAGTTGGGTTTTGTTATGTAATAAGGCATTTTAAGTTTGGTAAATTTTAATTGGGCTTTTACTTGCTTATTTTAAACTGCTAGTTTAGGAGATGACGTATTTTCAAAATTATTACTATTTTTCAAAATACGAAACCTAAACTTAGAGTTTTCAAAGCTTTCGCGATTTTGAACAACCAGTAAAGACAACATCAGATAACAGAACAAACGATTTGACTAGTAGATTTGTTAAATAATATTAAAGGGGTTTTTAAAACTTAGAAACAAATTTACCAACAAGTCCAATTTTTGGAGGACACTTCAGTGTGACACGTCAGATCCGTCCATAACTTCTAGGCCGGGTTTGGGGTGTTACAATGAAGATGCAATTAAATTTGGAGATTGATAAGAGAGAGAGGTATTTAGAGCAATGAGCAAGGGCCAATTAATTGAGAAATGGTGATCGAAATACATGTTTTTTTATAGGTTTGCTTCTCAATGTAAAAAGGTGAAAACTATTGATCGACTTAAGGATGGGAATGGTCGGATAATGGTTGGAGATGAAGGGATCAAACAAATTACATGTCGGTATTTTTCAGAGTTATTCAGTTCATAGGGTAGAGGAGATAATAGGAGGCTCCTTTCAGGTATTCCGATTCAAGTTACTGATGGCATGAATAAGTTCTTGAGATCAAGATTTACGAAAAAGGAGAAAGTGGCAATAGTCCATAGTATGCACCCTAAAAATATATTGGAGGAAAATGGTATGCCTGCTCTTTTTTACCAAAAATCCTGGCATATAGTTGATACAAGTTTCTGTAAGTATTGCCTTGACATATTCAATAATGGCGGGTCTTTGGTAGAGATTAATTATACTAATGTAGTGTTTATTCCAAAACAGCTTAATTCTGTTAATGTGACGCATTTTAGACCGATTAGACTTTGGAATGTCTTGTTTAAAATAATTTCCAGGGTAATTATTCATATATTACAGATGATCATACCTCATTGTAGAGGTGGCCCAGACAAAATTTTAGACCCGTTTTCTCGACCCAGGCCTGACCCGGCTTGAAATATGGGCCTAAAAATTTATCCAAGCCCGGCCCAAAAGAAAATTACTAAGCCCAAGCTCGGCCCGGCCTGGCCCATATTAAATTTTACAACACCAAAATAACATATTTTAAAAAGAAAATAGCATATTAAATTTTAAAAAGTATATTTGATTAAAAATAAATATATATTTAATATATAATTCGGACCGGGCTCAGGCCAAAAATGCTTTACCCGAGGCCCTACCCTTTTTCTAAATGGGCCTCACTTTTTTACCCAAACCCATATTTTAGGCCTATATTTTTACCCGAACCCTCCCATTTTTCTGGCGGGCCATCGGGCCTGGCCGGGTAGCCCAACCCATGATCACCTCTACCTCATTGTATTGATAAGGCGCAAAGTGCATTTGTACTAGAGAGGTTGATTACGAATAATGTAATAGTGGCTTTCGAATTACTGCATTCTTTCAAGAAGAAAAAGGGTGGATGGAAAAGATCATTTGCATTGAAGCTGGATATGAGTAAGGCGTATGATAAAGTGGAGTGGCACTTGGTTGAGGAGGTAATGCTTAAGATGGGCTTTGGTGAGGCATGGTTCAAGTTGGTAATGTGAAGTTTAAAGTCTATCAAGTACTCAGTTGTTCTGAATGGTGTACAAATAAGGAAAACCTCCCCTTTTAGAGGACCTTGGCATGGTGACCCGTTGAGCCTTTTCCTATTTCTTTTATGTAGCGAGGGATTATCAGCTCTATTATGATTAGCTTGTTAAGAAAGTTTGGTGAAGAGAGCGAAAGTGAGTCGCTCAGGGCCTATAGTATCGCACTTGTTTTCTGCAGAAGGTAGCTTAATTTTTGGGGGTGCATCTTTAAAGGGCAATAAATGTAAAAAATTCCTTGAAAGAATATGAGATTTGTTTTGGGCTACTGATTAATTTTAATAAATCCATTGTTTATTTTAGCTCAAATGTTAGTGAAGGAAATCGACAACTAATAGAAAGGAAGCTAGGACTGAGAAGCTCTATAGATCTTGATAAGTATTTTGGCCTACTTATGGTAGTAGGTCGAAATAGAAAGTTAACTTTTCGAAATATTATGGATCAAATTCGAGGTAAAATAATTGGTTGGTTTAATCGATGGTTATCACAAGGGGGTAAGGCGATTTTTATCAAATCAGTTTTGTAGGTGATTCCCACATATGTCATGTCCTATTTTTTATTGCCAATTTCTTTTTATGAGAAAATAGAAGCAATAATTTGTCGCTACAGGTGGCAGAAATCACAGCCAAATTACGGGATTCATTGGTGTTCATGGGAGAGATTATGTAATTTGAAGGAGGGTGGGGAATTGGGTTTCCAGAAACTAATGAAGTTTAATGTTTCACTTTTGGCAAAACAAGGGTGGCGATTAATTTGTAATCCTACCTTATTGGTAGCACGTGTTTTGAAAGCAGAACAAAACAGAAGAAGTAAATTTTTAAAAGCAGAGTTAGGGAGTCAACCTTCGGCTATATGGAGGAGCATTTGGGTGGCAAAGAGGCTCTTGTTGAAAGGGAGCAGTTGGCAAGTTGGCGGCTTTTTATGCAAATAATACAAAAAAAAAACTAACTAAATACCAAATTGGCACAGGTGGCAGCACCAGTATACTGGTTGGGAAAAAACCCAGTCACAATACATGCCATATACGGTCTATAAAAAAATGATAAATTTATGGGGAGGAGAGTTGGTGTTAGGTGCCACCAGGCAGCGACTAGGGGATGAGGGTTGGTGTCAAGTGGCACCTAAGGGAGAAGGGCTAGGGAGTGGCAACACCACTTTCCTAGACTGACCGCCTGCAGCGGACATGACCGCTTGGTCACGAGGTGGTTCTTACCCCAAAAAATGCTACTTCAGCTCCTTTTTTTTCTTAAGGCATATATAAGGCTTCCTTCAAATAGACGGGGCTTATACTAAAAAAAATGGTTTTGTAGAAAGGCTATTTGGAATAAAGGAAGCAGGTTTTTTTTTTGGTTTTGAATATTAATTTTTTGTTTTTTATTTACTTAATAAATGGTCCCATTGTCTTATTTTTTGAGATTTTGGTATTGTAGAAAGGATGTTAGGAAGAAAGGAAGCAAGTATCTTTTCTTTTAATATTGTTTTTTGTTTTTATTTACTTAACAAATAGTCTCATTGTGTTTATTTTTTGAGAGTTTATTTTGTGGGAAGGGTGTTTGGAAGAAAGGAAGCAAGTATGTTTGTGTTTTTTAACATTATTTTTTTGTTTTTATGTACTTAATAGATGGTCTCATTGTGTTGAATTTTTGAGAGTTTTAATTTTTATTTTTGTTTTTACTTAACTATTGTAAGGAAGATTATTATATATTGAAATGGTATGGCAAAAAATACATGATGTTTTCTCATTTTTATTTGCAATTATTATGTCTTTTTTTAGTTAGTTAATATTCAAAATTCTTTTCTAATTTTCGTGGCTTTTTATGTAATTATAATATGTTTGATATTTTTAACATTAAATTGTTACATGTTTTATATATTTTGTGTTGAAAATTTATTATTTAATGTTATTTGAATGATTTAGATTTAGGGATTTCATGTTGAATTTTTGTATGTATAATAAAATAATAATTTTATTTTGTAATGATACTTTTTTTGAGAATAAAATTATTTAATATTTTTAATGATATTATTGTGATATTATTTTTCTATTAAATTTATTTGCATGCTTTTGTATTATATTTATATGTTTTGCTAGTTATTGAAAATGTTTAAACTTTTTTTTTGAAGTTGTAAATATCCAAGTGGGTTCTTTAATTATAGAAAATGATCACACAGCAAATACGATTAATGTGCTGGTAATAAAATTGGGATATATTAACTAATGCAGTAGTTTAATATGGTCAGGATCCGTATTGCATACAGAGGGGTCATGTTAACGATATGGGCTATCTGCCTAATGAACTTCTTATGCCATGCTTGGAGGCATTCAACGGCATTGATTCACATGTTTGATTTGAGGAACGACTTGATATCTGCTTTGGTCAAGCAGTGGCACTTAGATACCCACACATTTCATTTGTTATGTGGGGAGTGCACCATCACTTTAGAAGATGTTGCACTGCAACTTCGCCTCCCAATCAACGGTAGTGCAATCACGTGTATAAGTACAATTTCTGAACTAGCGGCTCTTTATTATAACTTACTAGGATGCTCGCCCGGTGATGGTGCAAATAAATTTATGAGTTTATATGATATGGAGTGTGCTCATGCTAGATGCAAATAACAACAAGGTCCACTTGATGTACTTTCCCCTATAATCTGATTTGCATGCTGCTCGTTTGTATAGTTGGGGCTCAACAGTACTAGCTACATTGTATCGTGAGCTTTGTCGAACGAAAAAGCACCGTGCCATGGACATAGGCGGGTGTCTGGTATTGCTACAGTCCTTGGTGCTTTACAGGATGTCATTCTTGGCATTAGTTACTCACCAAACATATGTATTCTCACTCGTGAATAGGTGATAAAATTTAAGCATTACAATAAGAAATTTGCTTTTTTATGAAAATCCAACAAGTTTAATTTTTTCGTAGATGTAGGACTTCTTCGGGTATCGGGAGGTTATATACGCTTCCGATTTACTGACAAATTATTGAGACACACGTCGGGGAGGGGGTAATTTTTTCTAATATTTATTACTTATAATTACTTTATTTATGTTATTTGACTCATGTTACTATAACCATGTTATTAATTGTGTAGTTCATCTTGATGTCATATTCCTTCCCAAACATTGCGGTTCTTATTCCTCCATCTATTCACATCCACTCACACTTGTGGTGCATTAACGCACCCTTACTGAATTTCTCAACAGTCGAGTGGTATAACGGGGATTGAGTACTGCAATAGTTCGGGTGCATCCAACATATTCTAGATGTTCCATAGAGTTTTGGGGATGTACATGGAATAAACAAAAAGGGGAAACAAGCAAAGAATTGAGCATTAGAGCATGAAGAATAACTTGTATTGTGGAATGACCGAATGGAGGGAATATCTCAGATGGATTTTGCATTTGATTTACGGCTCTCAGAGGAGTACCAACGCTGGTACATGGCGAGTGGGAAACCTTTTTTATTTGGTGGGCCATCGATGCCAGTCCCTCCACACATGCAATGACTAGGGCACCTTTCGCACCGCCTGCCACATCTGCCTCTTACACCCGAATTGGAGCCGACGCCCGAACCCGAGCAATCTTATCACAGTTTCGGGGTAGTTCTTATCATCCAAACTTGAAGGTTAATAATTATTTTCCAGGCTCGTCAGGCTATGCATATCAATTAGAGATTCTCGTTTCCAGTTCTGATCACCCAGATCCGAGATCATCAATGATGTTTGATATCTTCAACCCATTTTGACATAAGATTTTTTGAGTACTCCACCCCTCCAGAGAAAACCTTTGGGACATACAATTTTTCGAGTATGTTTATGTTGGGAAATGTGCCCATATTGTAGTTAACATGTAATTGTTTTCTATTTATTTGAGCGATGAATAAATAAATAAAGTTAATTTCACATTTCACTATTATGTCTTTTGTACTTCTGCCTTTTATATTTTGCATGCATAGTACAATTGTGACAAGCAAATATTAGCTCATTGATTGTCTAAGTTCAAACTAAAGATAAGTGGCATTGTAATAACATTTACATTGCAAGAAAGACAACTTACTTCGATAGATAATCTAACTATTACATTGCGAGAAAGAAAACTTACTTCAGTAGATAATCTAAATAAGTTCGTAATCCCGTAAAATAATCGAAGTGAGCATTTGATTCAAATACTAAGAATGATTATTATGTCGTCTGCAATTCTAATTGGGGAGATAGTTAATCTTGGCTACCGAAGCAGTTGACTCCACGAGTAGAGACATAGATGGATTTATTGGTAGAATGATACATTGGACTGGACCCAAGATAAATTAATCTTGAATCCATTTGTGAATTAATTCACTTGTGATGTTCATGGTGTGATTTACCTAAATCCTAAGTTAGTCACTGACCATGCGTATGTAACTCATATGCTTTCATATAAGTGGAGGCTTATGCTCTAAAGATGTCTGAGCCCATAGCCGATATGTTGGGTACATGCCTTGTGTATGCCATGACTTTAGTAGCAATAGTGAAATTCATAATTAAATTAATGAGTTAATGATCTCCTCTCATTCGCATTGTGTGGATTGATAAATATGAAACATGACCATGGGTTGCTAATTCTTGAACGAGTAATTTATCACAATCATTTGTTGACAATGATCATATTAATCATTAAGAAGAGACAATGGTGACAATGAGATAAAATAAGATTATATTGAGTGGATGGATTTAACTCAAAGGAATCAATGATATCCTATGAGGGTAACACATACATAATGAGGTCATTGGACAAAGCAGTTCGATGAATTGTTTTTCTAAAGATTATGCAATAAGGAGTTTTCAATGATGGTACATCTTGTGGATTGACTCCATGATAAGTAACTTGCGAATTATCAGAACGATGCTTCTGGACGTAATTGCAATTACTAGAACATGATTGTATATGTTTGATTGGTCCCTTTACTGGCTCAACAAAAGCTTAATCGGACTACATTTGAATCAGAAGAAAATTCTACGACTTTGGAAATAATTTAATTGAATCGATTTATTCGATGTGGAATTAAATTAGGTGGTTGTGAGAATTGTTCAACTAGAAATTTTGATTAAAGAATTTTCTTGAAAAATTAATTTGGAAAATATAAGTGATTTTTGAAAAAATTAATTTTGATCAAGTAAAATTAAATTAATCAAATAAATTAAAATCAATATGATATTTTCGAAAATTAATTTTCAAGTCAGACAATTGGCCCAATGGGTAATTGAACTTGAAAATTGGACCTGAGATCGTAAATTGGGCCCGGGAGCCCAAAACCAAGATTAAGACCCAAAAACTAGTCGAACAAGGCCCGGTATGTGAAACCAGACCGAATGTCCAACCAGTGGCTAGATCGGACTGATTAGGTTATCATTGACACGGACCGAACTGGTAGTAGTCGAACCTGGTCAAGCTGTCATAAGGGTGTCGAACCTGTATCACCAGAAACAACGGTGCCGGCGGCTGCGGTGGTGGCATCCCGGTGGCAGGCGACAATTGGTCTTCGATGGTTGAGTAGTGGAAGACTTACACTCCTACTGGGATTGTACAAGATAATTTGATTTCAGATTAATTAGTCTAAAAATAGTATTATTTTAATAGTTTAATATTTAATTTAATTTAATAATTATCTTAATAGTATTTTTTAAATTTAATATTAAAGTGATTATCTTAATATTAAATTTAATTTAATGTTTATCTTATAGATAAACATTCTATTATTTTAATAAGATTTAATATTAAATTAATATAATATTTATCACAATAATTTAATATTAAAGTGATTAAGTTTAATCATAGTTGAACTCTCTAAACTCTCCCTATATACAGAGAACATTGGGTCATTATTTGACACACTTGAATTCAAAAGAAAGTTGTAGAGAGAAAATTCTTTTAAGAGATTATTCCATAAAATTTCTAGAGATATTTTTCTGATTTACAACTTGACCCAAAAGTTTAGAGAAATTGTGAAATTACTTGACTTGTAATTTTTGTGAAAAAGTTTTTGATTCGAAGCGAGCCCACACTCGGCAGACGTGAGCTTGAGGATAGCGGAGAAGACTACTCGGTAGAAGCGCTCATCCTAGAATAATTGAAAAGGTACTATTTTGATTAAGTGTTTATTACTTTAGATATCACAACCAAGATCTTGTTTTAGAAAAAAATTTCAAACTCTATTTTCCCTAAATTTATTTTTTGCTGCATTTTTCAAACTCGTTTTTTCCAACAGTTTAGCACATCCCAAGGTTCGTTAATGGATGCTATGAACGATGTTCCTAGTGATGATAACAATCACCACCGCCAGCACCCTCAACGCCAATACTGGGCACCCCAACAGTTTACCCCTCGAACGACATCATCGAACCATCAATTTTAACACGTGTAACCTTATATTTATTGCATGTAGGTTGTAATTGTGATTTAAATTTTGAAGTTTGTATTAATTAAATAATAGTAAATTAATGTTTTTAATGTTTTTAATTCTTAATGATTAAGAAATTTAAACATATAATTAATAAATACTACTCATTCAACAAAGATTACGTTTCAAAACACAGTTTTTGACTTAATTTTTTTAATAAACTTTTGACTTTTTTTAAAACAAGATAATGCAAAATTTTTGTTTTAAGATGTAATATAGTTGTGTTGTTCCTAAAATATAAATATGAAAATTTCATCATAATCATAAAAATTTTAATAAAAGTTTGAACATAGAGCACATTAATTCATATTCCACTCGATCGAGATGATTGTCCAATGTGGTAGGTTCGATGCGGACATTTAGTTCGATTATGATAAACTATTCTACACACACCTTAAAGTTTAGGATGATTTTCTCCCTCATGTCCATTTCATTACGAATCTTGGTGACTTGTGAGCAACCTTTCGGCTTCCTATGTAACCCCTTGTTTAGGACAAGCTCGAAAGTCGACGGAAACACTTCACATGTGGACTAATCACGCAAGATGGGGAACTCGTTTCCCAAATACGCAATGTGCATTCTAAAGTGTACACCTCATCGATATATTGTTCAGCATTGATCGAAGCACGAGCACAAGCTAGAACGACGTGTAACACCCTTATCTCGTCTCCATTGTCGGATAAGGGTTATAGAGTATTACACACATAACACAACAATTAATATGATTTAACCAATCATTTATCAAATTAAATATCAAATATTCAAATCTAAATTTCATTCATAGCATAAATATATCTATGAGCCTAAAATCGAGTTTACGGGGTGTTACAAGAAGGCAATTTTTCACATATCACTTGGGTACCAAGCCAAACCTAAAACCCACCCTTATACACCTTCAAAACACATTCAAACAAGTTTAAAACATATCAAAACATACAACCTAAGTGTCTAACCAATGTGTTCTCAATGACACCACAATTCAATTATCAAATCAATTTGCATTCAAACTAGAGGTGATCATGGGTCGGGCCCGGCCCGACGGCCCACCCGAAATATGGGAGGGTTCAGGGAAAAATATAGGCCTGAAATATGGGTTTGGGCAAAAAATGAGGCCCGTTTAGAAAACGGGCCAGGCCTCAGGCAAAAAAAATGTTGGCCCGGGCTCGGCTCTGCCCTACCGGAATATAATATATATTTTTTTTTCAAAAAATAAATTTCTCATTTCCCCTCCCCATTTCCCATTTCCCATTTCCCATTTCCCTAAGCCCGTAAAAATCCCTAAGCTCTTCCCTCCTCCCTTTTTTTTCCCAATTCCAAAATCAACCTCCACCGATCCACCATTCCACCTCCGGTCCTCCATGGCTCCACCCATTTCCAGAATCAGAGGTTAGAGCGGTGCTTCTACGTCTTCTACCTTTGAATTTCAAAGGTGAGTTTGCTGCTATTAACAGTGTTAAGTTGTTAACCCTAGTTTATGTCGAAGTAATTTTTTGCTTTTTGTTTTCTTATTTTTGGATTGATGAACTGATTGATCTCTGTTATATGTCTAAGTTGTTAACCCTTCTCAATTTCCTCTCATATTATTTTTTATCTCAATACTCAATATTGTCGATTATCATTACTAATTGTCGAGACTATGCTAACTGGTCTCGAGTGAGTGACACATACAGGTTTATGTCGATTATCCTGCATTCCCTCAAAAAATGAGTGAGAATTTCTGAACAAACTAATGCTTTAATGCCATTGTCTAAAACCCATATTTTGTTACTTTTGTATGTTCCCTGCTTAAATGATTGATTATTTCATATTCAACCGTAATGTATTCATTCAACGAGTTATTATTGATTTAATATTAATATATTTTTCGATCTATTTAAATATACGTTGGACATAAATATTTTAAGAAAAAATAGAAACATGGAGAGAAATACATATTACATTAGCATTTTCTTGTTTGACTTGGTGGATCTTAATCCATTTCAATTTAGCAGTACTCTTGACAATGATTTTTATTTCAATGTTTAAAATAAAAGATTGTTTGCTTTAGTGAAAAACCTTTCTAAATTTTGCAAGAAAGGTTAAATCATGGGCCAAACAGAGTTGTTGAAATAAAAGATTTGTTTGCTTTAGAGAAAAATCTTTATATTTTTCATGTATGTAGATGGTTTTCCAGAAGCAAAGGGATGGAAATCATGGTGTATCTTTAAGATTTTTTTTAGGACCTTTTTTGTGATTTTGGGATTTTATGATTGGGGACTCCTTTGGTTAACAAGATCTTTGATTTGTGATGTTTCACATTGATAAAAATAAAAGAGGGGGATTTCAATGTTTAAAAGGGTCAAAAGTTGACGGATGCAATGTGTTTGGCCCATGATTTAACCTCACATTACTTGATTGTTGATTCTCACACCACCTTATTAACAAGGTTCATAAAGGAGCACATTGACTTTACATTTACTTTTCTTATTTCCATTTTCAAGTCAGCTTGCTTTCATGGTTGCTTCTTTGTTTGATTTGATTCCTTACCATTTCATACTCCTTTTTTTTTCATCCTCATTGATGACTGATTAGGATAGAATTAGTTATACCCTCAATTACTTCAAAATTTCAATGCTGATGGATTAATACAGACTTCTCAGATATATTGCTTAAAATCTTAAAACCCTTTCTGCAACTTGTTAGCTATACATCCCAACACTTTCTGCAGGTAAGAAATGTGTAATTCCAACTCAATATAACACTGTCATTAACTGTCTTTGTAGTTTGTTCATTTAATCTCATCTTTTTTGTTTTTGCTTTGTTTTATTGCAGAAACAAGCGACATTGAAATCGATTTGGCTTACCTTGGCTTACCTTAGCTTCCTTTCCCATAAGCTTTCATTTACATTTTCTTTTTAGAATTTAATTTAATTTGATTTTCTTTTATTTTACTTTGTACAACATTTTCTTTTATTGTGATGCAGTTTGAATTTCATTCAAGGTAAAGAAGTCTGTCTATGTATTCTTAGCAGATGAATGATCATAGAAACATTTGTTTTCTGATTAAAATTGATTGATTTATTTTTTATAGAGCATGTACTTTGCATCTAATTGCAGTTTGGATGAAATTGGCCCTAAAAAGGAGCTGTTAAACTTTAAATATCGAATTAAAATAATCATTTTATGTACCAGCTTTTATTAAAAATGTCCATCATATATTTTTATATTATTTCTCAAATTTAATATTTAACGCGATCGAATTTTAGATATTCTTCTAAATTAAGATTATTTTATTGAGAATTAATATATTATTTATACTCAAGTTCGACTCAATTTAATATTTGAATTTTATCCATAGTTATACACGTTGAAGATTGGCTTTCTTTCTTCTTCTTCTTCTTCTTCTTTTTTTTAATATTTCAAATATAATATATTTACAACGGTAAATAATAATATAAATTTAAATCAGTACAAATTACAAAATATAATGAATAAAATAAAAAAATTCATAACATAAACACATGATAAAATTAAAATTCACACATCACAATTGCAATAATAAAGTTTGAAATTAAATATTCAAATAATAAAATTTCTGTTTTAAGTAACACTTTATTGTCAACATTGATTTTTTAAATGTTTTTATATAATATAGGGTTTTGATGGTTACTTGACAAGACTTTATGTTGAGTATTTAGATTTTGGTTAAAAATAATGATTGAATTTTTGAAATCAAAGCAAAACAGTAAGTGAGAATATAAGATAGACCTAAAATGAGCAATTATACATTAGATTTCTCATCATATTTGTCTCTTTTTTTCTTCTTTTTTTTCCATCAACTTGATAAAATAATAAAATTATCAAAACATATAAAGATTTTAATTATTAATACGATATTATATTAAGTATATTTTCTTTTGCCAAAACATCAAAGCATTGAATTAATCAAGAAAAACACTTACAGGTTATAGTATATCAAAAGATGCAACTCAAATTCTCTTAATACATATAATCTCAATATAAACTAAAAAAATCAAACTTCTAAATCAGTGAAGCTCTCATTCATGCTAAGAAGCCATTTATATATTTTTATAAATATATTGGTATATTCGAATTATGACTATTTTTATATTATGTGGTCTCATAAGATTATTTTTGGATTTCAAGACTTGAATTTTTATTACTATGGCTAGTTCAAACACTCCTATACCTATGGACGATGGGTTTAATGAGTATGAAAGTGCTCTCAAACGTCAAAAGTCTACCACTTCAAAGGTGTGGGATGAAATGACAAAGCTTGAATGCGAGAACAAAAACGAATTGAAGGCACAATGTAATCACTGTAAGACTATCTTCTCTGCTAAGTCTTCTAGTGGAACCTCTCATTTAAGGCGTCATCTAAATAGTTGTTTGAAAAAAGTTAATAAGGACATCACTCAATACACCATAGGCACTCAACCATCATCAGAAGGTGTTACATCTCTAAGAAACTACAAGTTTGATGCTGGTGAGTGTCGTCAAGCTATTTCTACTTTTCTTGTGTGTGGCAAGCATTCATTTAGGATAGTTGAAAGACCAGGATTTAGATACATGATGAGAATTGCTAGTCCTAATTTTAAGAATATAAGTAGACATACAGCTGCTAGGGATGTCCTAATGTATTATGCAAAAGAGAGAGATCGTGTTAAAGAAGAGTTGGCTAAAGCACATGGTTTAATTTGTCTAACTTCTGATAATTGGAATTTAGAGCATACTAATGATGAATATATTTGCATTACTGCTCATTGGGTTGACAAAGATTGGAAGCTACAAAAGAGTATCATAAGGTTTAGAGCTTTATTTCCTCCATATGATGGTTTGAACATAGCGGATGAACTTGTTTTATGTTTATCTCAATGGGGTATAGATAAGAAAATTTTTAGCATCACTTTGGATAATGCTTCTTATAATGATGTTATGGTTTCTTGTCTTAAAAATCGTTTTCATGCAAACCGAGCTAATTTGTGTGATGGTGTTTTTTTTCAAGTTAGATGTTGTGCACATATATTGAATCTTATAGTTAAAGCTAATTTGGAACTTGTTGATGATGTTGTTGGTAAGATTCGAAATGGGATTAGGTACATAAAAAAGTCAGGAATTCGTAGGGAAAGATTTTATGATGTGGCCTACAAAAGTTTTCATTTGAATGAGACCAAAAAGTTGCGTCATGATGTGTGTGTGAGATGGAATTCTACTTATTTGATGCTTGAATCTTCTCTTTACTATAAAGATGTGCTAGATTATTGGGGCCAACGGGATAAAGATTATCAAATGTTTGCACTTTCTAACGAAGAGTGGAGAAATGTTGCTATTCTTTGAAAATTTTTGAAACTCTTTTATGATGTGACTTGTGTTTTTTTTTTTTTTTGTTCTAATCATCCAACGGCTAATCTTTATTTTAGAGGGGTTTGGAAGGTTCACAAGGTCTTGCTTGATACAGTTAAAGGTCCTTATTCATTTTTAACTCCAATGGTTAAGCAAATGCAAGAGAAATTTAATAAGTATTGGGCTGAGTATTCGTTGATATTGTCATGTGCTGCAATTTTAGATCCTCGTTACAAGTTGAATTATGTGCAGTATTGCTTTAATACAATCTATGGTATTCATGCTTCAGATTTTGTTGAAACCATTCTTAGCAATCTTAGACTCTTGTTTGATGAGTATGTTAAGAAATCCAAATCCATGTCTTCCTCTTTGGCTGGGAGTTCTAATGTTTCGAATAAAAATCCTGTTGATTCTGGTTTGGATGAACACAATGTTAATAGTGCTGATTTTGGGGGATATTTTGATGAGAGTGATGATTATAAACGGTATTTAAATGAATCTAGCACTAGGAGTGAAAAGTCACAGTTGGACATTTATTTGGAAGAACCGGAGCTTGAGTTGAATAGTCAAATAGATGTTTTAGATTATTGGAGCAAAAGTTCAGTTCGATACAATGAGCTTTCATTATTGGCTCGTGATCTTTTGGCAATTCCAATATCGACTGTAGCTTCCGAATCGGCTTTTAGCATGGGTAAGAAAGTTATCACACCTTTGCGGAGTTCACTTAAGCCAAAAACGGTTCAAGCCGTTGTTTGCTTGGATGATTGGATGCGAGCTAAGGGATTTTTAGCAGGTAATTATTATTCTCGTTTTATTGTTGTAATTTTATATTATTTTTTCATCAATTTGATTATCTAATTATTTATTCTTATTTCATGTTAGAAATTGGTTGCAAAAAGGACGATGAGGACGACGAGGACGATGAGGATGATGTTTCTTCGGTTGCTTTTTAGGATACTTCTTTTCTAAATGTTAAAAATTTAATTTAGCTTACAATTTATATTTTGTTATAAATTAAATATGTTGATTGGTTATTGTATGAATATTATGGTTGGTTCCTTATATTTTACATGTTTTTTTATAAAATTTTAGTGTTTACTAAATTTAAGAAAATAATAATAAATATAGAAGCCATTTCTTATCATTATTTGTGCACAAGGTACTTTGTTTAATGCCATTTAGTTGCTTGTTAAACTTAAGTATCGGTGAAATTAAGTAAAATAGTATGAAAAATAGAAGCTTTGGATAACTATAATCACGTTTCTCCATTTATTCGTTAATTATTGCATCTGGAAAGAAGCAAAATTGAGAACAAAAGTGTGAAAACCTTTACACTTAATTATTGTCTCTGTTTGACAAATTATGAAAAGGTAAGATTTTATAATCAGTAATTGGGTAACAATATTCCTTATCATAGTTTCAAACTTGTAGTGGTATTAGGGCATTGTTAACCAAGGTTAAAAACATTATCATTAAATTCTCACTTCCATTTACTTTTCGTATATTTTGAAATTTATTATTTATTATTTTTATTTTAAAATTTTAATTTTATATTTCAAATTTTAAAATTCAATTTTAATTATTAGTATTGTTAAATTTGTTGATATGATATTTAATGGGCAAGGGTTCTACTCTAAAATAAAAATAAAATTCTTTTTTAACTCTTTATAATTTATAAAATTTTAAAATAGTAATGGTAAAATTACACTTTGCCCTCAAATGATAAAAAAAGTTAATTTAATCTTTTAAAAATTATAAAAATATAGACTATTAAAATAGTAAAACCATTTTTTTATCATAAAAAATGGGTCAGGCTGGGCTCGGGCTTAGTATTTTTTTCCCGGGCCGGGCCTAGACAAAATTTCATGCCCATATTTCGGGTCGGGTCGAGCCCGAGCCTAGGAAGCGGGCTGAATTTTTTTTTTTTTGGCCTCATTTATTCAAACATCAAGAGCCAACAACATTATCATCATAACTTGATACCATATATCCACCTATATACCAATTCAACATGACATTTATTACACATTGCCAAAAGGTTCAAACCTACAATACATGTATCAACTTTACATATAAAAGCATTTACAACCAAAGTACCAAAATATTTTCAAACTTAATAAAACAAACACGCTATATACATGACCAACTTTAGCAAAATAAGTAGCTTATATACATGCCATATATAACCACAATTCAACACTTCGAAAGCTATCGGTATCAGATGATGGTAGGTGTGAGCTCTGTTGATCTAATCGACACACTCCACATATTCAGGATCTACAGAAAATAATAACAAAAATAAGTATAAGGAATACTTAGTAGGTTCAGACACTTCAATTTACTAACTTACCATACACATTTAATTGTTAAATGCGTATAGCATTTCAAGTAAAAACCTTATCACAATATGATTCAACAACTTCACGGACAGTAAACATTTAAACATACAAAATTTGTAATTCATTTATTTCATTGAAACAATTATGTATCAATTAATCTTTATTCTTCTGATGGATCTTTGTAAAAATATTCAATACATAAGTCAAAAAATAGATGATGCTCGTATGAGCTAATCAGATACAAAATAATTGTGTCAGGTTACCCGTCCGGGCTAAACCAATCACAATACAAAAAAATAGCCTGGCCAAGGCTATATATACATGTAAGATTACCAACCCAGGTTAAACCTTTAAAATGACAACAGATTACCAGTCCAGGCTAAATCCAAGTCACATGTATATCCAAGTTCGCAACACATGCAGGAGCTCAGTCCAAAATAGAAATTCAGTCAGAAATCTCATGTATGAAACTTTTACTCGATCCATCGAAATCACTTCAGAGATTCATGATATTTCACATAAATCAATTTCATTTCCAAAATTTTAAAAAATATATATAATCATCATTAACATCAATTAATAATGAACTATAACTAAAGGTAACCATATGAACTTACCTGTAAGATGATTCGACTATTAGAGACTAATCAATAATTTTTCTTTTTTCCTCATACATCCTCCACTCGTTGAGATTCTTGATCTAAAGTAGAGTTTAGTTTAATTAAATTAATTCAAACCAAATAAACTATTAATTATGCATTGAAGTATTTTTTTGTCGCACTTACAAATTTACCCCTAAACTTTACCTTTTATATATTTTAGTCCCTAAACTTGAAACTATCGAATTGAGCACAATTAAGCTTAAATCAAGCTTGCCGATTTTCATATATCCCATGAATAGCCCATATATTTATCTATTTCACAAAATTTTCATGAGATTTTACAACTTTAACAAATAAATCCTTAATCATCCAAATCAATAAAAATTACTTTACAAAATAATATTATTTATCTATCAAGCTTACAAAACTATCATAAAACTTCAAAAATCTCATAAATTCAATAATGGCACATGTCAGAACATTTAACAATTTTGTAAATTAACACCTGAGTTAACAGGACCTAGTTGCAACGATCTCAAAAATGTAAAAATTACTAAAAACAGAAGTAAAAAACCTACCATGCATGCATCCCTAAGCTTGGCCGAAAGTTTCTCTAGTTCATCTATGGTGTTTCGGTTTGGAAAGGGTGAAAGAAAGAACATGATAAATTTTCCATCATGTTCTGTTTAAAATTCATTTATTTACTCAATTACAATTTTACCATTTTATTTAATATCAAACATTTAACAATTTCAAGCCCATACCTATCCACTATAATTAGTGATGGTTTAATTACCAATTAAGCCTATCACTTTATAAATCTATAATTATTTAACATCTTTAATTATTAGAACTAATTGTTACAACTTTTACAATTTAGTCCTTTTTAGTAAATTAACAAATTAATCATTAGAATTTCTTTACTAAA
The DNA here is from genome assembly GCF_025698545.1 of Gossypium raimondii. Taxonomy (NCBI): domain Eukaryota; kingdom Viridiplantae; phylum Streptophyta; class Magnoliopsida; order Malvales; family Malvaceae; genus Gossypium; species Gossypium raimondii. The sequence continues at coordinate 42,232,631 of NC_068575.1, read as the reverse complement.
ATTTAATACGACTCAATATTAACTCTATAAATATTAAATAAATAATATAATACTAACTCACTTGTCAAAATTGTGGTCCCGAAACCACTATTTTTTATGTCACTAAAAAATGGGATGTTACATTATGTGCGTACAAGGGTGACGAAGTGTCTAGAACTTCCCGCAACCGCACCGTCTATTTCAGAGATCAACTCCATAGGACCTAGGTAGGATACCCAGTCGACGGTCGATGGACTCCATAACTCGAAAAGTTTCTAATTATTGACAATATATTTCTATATTCATCAACCTCGATCTTTGACGGTTCGCATCCATTGCCTTCCTGACCTCGAAAAACACGTGTCTCGCTTCCATCTGGTTTACTTGTTTCAGCCTCATTCTTGGTATCAAGGTCGTCAACCTGTAGAACGTAGCTGAGAAAACAGATGAAATTAGAATGTCATGTTCGCTTCAAGATTGAGTTAATCGCCTCTGCTAGGTTGGTGGTCATATGACCATATTAAGACCCGTCATCAAAACTTTGAGCCCATTGGCACAGCTCTATAGTACCTAACCACTCTCGGAAAGGAGTATTCGTTTCACTTTACATGTCACCTTCAAGTCTAGTTAGCTTTTGCCTTAAACAGTGTTGTTCTAGCTTATACGCTACGTATGTATTTTGAAAAGACAAGTTAAATTTTTGAATTAATTTTTTAAAGTATTAATAACATTACAAAAATATGTTGATATCGAATTTGAACCATGTTCACAACTTGTTTTCGCCAGTCTGCATTCTTGTAGTCTCGATGGAAGTTAGAGGCTATGTGTCGGATGTAGTAAACGGATCTCCACGAAACACTGGAACGCCTAACCGCGACAATTAGTCTGTTTGATCTATCATATATGATGCAAATATTGTCGTCTCTAACAATATACATTCGCAAGTTTATAAGGAAGAATTCCCATGATTCCATTAACTCTGACTCCACAATGGCAAACCCTATTGGAGAAATTTTGATTCTCGTCTTGAATAACTGTAATAAGTAAGATTTGCGTATATTTTCCATATAGTCAAGTTCCATCAACCTACGCAAATGACTTGCAGTGGGAAAAGCCCCGCACGTATGGATCGAACGTCCAGAACATCCGGTGGAAAATTCTTCTTCTCTGTTGTAGTTGGTCGTCTGGGTCGTAATAATGTCATGTTTGCAACGCAATGACAGTCCCTGACATGTACTATCGCGTAGCGACTATCTACCCTTGTAGTTCATTATATGACACATTTTAATCTCCATACAACTGCTTTATGATAATCTATTTAGCTATCCATACTTTATGATATGACACTCGGTATTAGAATCGTTCTTGCATTTGAGCAATCAGTACTGAAACAAAAATGGTCGACATGTCCTTCACCATTGGCATGATGTAGTAGCAGATAATTTTGGCATCAAGTTTGTGGTGGTCTTGCGTCATAAGTGTAGAAGTGCATGTGTGAGGCCCAACAAATTTTTGGATCTCCCACATTTGCAACCTTTGGATAAATACGGCTCGTACCCGCCAGTTACACCCTTCTACCTACTTCCAACACTCTCCAATATGAAATGTCAGTTTAGGCAGCAACTTTGTAGCCATCCAACACATTCATGCTATACCACTTAATGGAAAGTACGCAGTCTTCCTTGGTCACCAATTTTTTTCCCAAAAACAACTCTTCATGTTCGAGATCTGCGGCTAATCGGTGCGCATATAGTTTATCGAGGGAACTCTGGGAACTCGGATGCACGCACCGTATCGTGATTAATGATCGACATGTGTTCTTTAGGATCATTGCGTATCATAATACCTCGACCTGGGTTCACGACTGAAGGCACATTAGCATTTCCACTTCCATTCGCGCATTCGTCATCGATATCATTCCAGACTTTGTCTAGATCGGGATCACTGTAATCTTCAATATCATGATCAGAAGGACCATTATTATCATATCTATCACCACCATCTGTATCGATCTCAATCACCACCGGATGTATTTGTAAACGAGAACCCGGATTAAGGTTTTCATATGCAGGTGGAGCATTAAGATTGATGTCAAACTTCCATACAATCGATCGCCTATCAACGAACGCTCCCAGAACCTCCGTACATGGATCTTGAACTCTATATTCTTCACTTAATGGAATGAAATCTTCAAGTGGGTCCATATCAGCTAACTCAGCAAGCAACTGAATCAGTTCAGTGTGATCGCTCTAATTCCAGCAATAAAGTGCGACTATTGTCTCCACATCTTCATCGTTTACAAGTTTTATCTCAGTGAATTTGGTGGGATTTGTCGACATTGTTAATTTGTAGAATAGTTTTGAGATCCTCCTCCCACAATGTCTAACAATTTTTGCACTGATCCATTCTTTCATATTATCAACCGACATATTTCTATTAAATCTCATTACTATTTGTTAGTGACATTTAAATATACATCTAACTGTTATTATCAAAATTACTCCATCGAAATAAACGCATATGAAGAATTGATTATCCTTTTTTAATATTAAATCTGTAAAAATAATTAAATTTCCAAATAAGTTATTTAAAAAATTATATACTGTAAAAAAATTACAATTCATATGTACTAACATTACGAATTTTTCTTTGTTTTCTCTTCTTCTACAAAATTTTTTTCCTCGTCTCTGGGCTTGGTTGTCACTTCCACCTAGGTGCTGCCTATCAAATGCCCTCCACCTGAGTGTCGCCTGACACATGCCCTTCACCCCTCCAACCCGTATTTTAACTCAGTTTTCACTCGTGTATAGGTATAAATTACATGTGCTGCCACCCGTACCCCCTCTACCATTAAAATTAGTTTTTTTAATCAAATCACGAGCTAATGATGGGCTTACAATTGGGTGGAAAAATAATGGTGGTGCTGCCACCCTATCTCTCTACACCCCCGACACTGTTCAATCTATACTATTTTCGTAAATAATGCCATTGAAATACCAATTTGGTATTTAATTAGTTTTTTTGTATTGTTTGCGTAAAAAAGCCTAAGTTGGCGATGGAAAATCAATACCAGTTTGAGATGTAGCTTAGTTGCCTAGAGACAGACCCTACATAATTAGATCATCACAAGTTAATGAGGTAAATTTTGTATCTGATGAAATTGGCGAACAGAGTGGGAAATGGAAGGAGAGTGTAGTCAATGTCACCTTTAATGATCGGGAAGCTAAGAGAACACTGAGTATCCCATTGGTGCAGTACGGGTTACCGAACAGGTTAAGATGGTGATTCGAGAAATATGGAGAGTATACAGTGCACAGTGGGTATTGGCTCCTGTTGCGGGGCTTTCTAGAAACTGGGAATGATTTGTACAAAGGCATAGATCCAGAAAAGTAGACATTTTACAGATAGTTATGGAAAGCAAAGGTGCCAGATAAAATGAAATTTACAAACTAGAGAGTTTTACATAATCATATACCTACTAGATCTAATTTTCAGGTTAGAAGGCTAGTAAATGATGATGTATGTTTGCGTTGTGGAGAGGCGGCAGAGACTACTTCTCATGCTTGCCAAGATTGTCTTTGTGCAGTATAAGTATGGTAGCAATTGGGTGTCACATGAAATTTTAATCAAATAGGGGAATTTTTGTTTTAATGGCTCCAACAGTTGTTTATAAGAAATAATCAACAACATGTATTGATTATTATCACCATCTGGGCACTATGGCTATCAAGAAACAAATTATTACATGAAGGTAAAAGGCAATCCAATAGTGAACTATGTACATTCATAATAGGATATATCAGAGAACTAAAAATATTGGAGGACTTTTACCCGAGAAACGTGACTAAGGAAACAGAAAGGTGGTAGCCCCCAACAAATCGGTAGGTCAAGGTTAACTTCGACGGGGGATTTTACAACGACCTGGAGGCATCAAGTTCAGGCATAATCATTAGGGACAACAAAGGCTTGATGATTGGTGCAACATGTAATTGGAACAGGAACATACCGTCTGTGGAGGTAACTGAAGCTTTAGAGGTCGTTTAGGCCGTCCAATTTGCCCAAGAGATGGGGTTTTGAAAAGTCAAAGTTGAAGGAGACTCACTCATGATTATTTCAAAGCTTAGAATACAAGGTATGGACAGATCGGAGGTTAGTAATTACATCGGCGAAGCTAAACAGATTATAATGGGTTTTGAAAGCTTCAAATTTCAACATATCAAAAGGGGAGGTAATAGGGTGGCTTACCTGCTGATGAAGAAGGGCTTCATTCGGAAGCGAGATGTTCATGGGTGAAGGAGGGGCCGGTGGCGATTCGGGAGATTGTGGTGGTCGAGGAAAGGAATTTGTGCAGAACCACATAACGATCACGGTCGAAATGGAAATAGCGCTACAACAGAGAACGAGAGCTAACATTTTAATTGGATCCTTTCAAACCAGAACATGTCATTGAGTCTATGGTGAGAGTTGAAGCGGTTTAGGGAAGAAAATGGGTTTTCAAATTTTTTTTTTTTTTTTTTTTTGATTGTTGTGGAAGTCGAAGAGACTTATTTGTTTTGACGGTTATTTTATTTGGTTTGGTAATGTCAGCATTTATTCAAAAAATATATATATATTTAGAAATATTTGTGAAAGAACTTAAAATCTGTAATTAATAAAATTCGAAATTTATAACACAAAGCCAAAACCTAAAACACAAAATTAATATGAAAAAAGAAAGACTAAACTTACTTCTACCTTTACATTTTCAAAGAGTTTCTCATTGTTTAATTTTAATATAACTTGTTTCTTTCATTGTAAAGGTTCATTATTATTACATTCCACTATCCTTGTCTATTTTTCTTTCGTTTTAACCAGCAAGCATAAGATGACCAGGATCTTTATCATCATAATATTCTGTTATCAATTAATTTTGTTTATGAAGTTGAGTGGGGATATATGATGTGGAGGATAATCAAAGTTCCTAACCTTTATGAGATCCTCTGCCATCCTAGAACCTGAAAACCCTAGCTAATGGATTTTGGTGCATTGTATCTGCATTGCTATAAAGCATTTTCACTTTTTGCTTTACCCAAACACACCTGCTAATTTATAATGGTTTCATAGTCAAATGGATTTACTTTTGCCACCTATCAACAAATGGAATGTATTGGTATTATTATCCATGAAAATTTTCACTTCTAAATACTCTTATCTTATTTTTCTCTTTCTCTTTCCTTTGGTTTTATAGGAGAGATTGGTGATTCATAGTTAAACTCTAGTGTTATATTTTATTTTTATTATTACTACTATTATTATTAAAGAGCATGTAATCATTTTTAATTGATTTGTGAAATCTAAAATTTTCATTATTTACATATATATTATGTCAGGTGTTGTTTGATAAATTTTAAAAATTTATGTTGAATTTAATTTATAAAATATATTTGGTATATTTCATGAAATTAAGTACGAATATGATTAGACTGGTTAATTAATGTAATTTTTAAATTTTAAAAGTAATTTAAAGGATAAAATTAAAAGAAATAAAATAAAAAGAATTGAAAAATACATTGAGTAAGAAGTAATTTTATACTTTTTCATTAAAAATTCTATAATTTGTTCTTGTATTATGGTTTATAAAACGTAGTTAACTGATATTTTTAGTTGATTTAATTTTTTAATGAATTGTTAAACAAAACCTAAGAGAAGTTATTGTTCAGAAAATTAATAATTCAATTTTCTTTCAATCTCTACTACAAAGACAGTAGAGATTATGACCCCATTTCAGAGTTTGATTATAAACATAAATGTGTAATACTTTACTACTATTATGGCTGAAAAGTGTTTTTAAAGAAAGTAATTTTTAATATTAATTTCAAAAGTTTTTATCATATTTTATCTTTGATACAATACTTAAAATTATTTACAGTTTCTCCCAACCCTTAAATAAAAGAGAATAATTAGCTTTAGCACATTCGAACTCACGTCCTCCTACACTGATAATAATGTTAATGTCAATCCAATTAAGACTCAATCGGCTACAGAAAGTAATTTTCAAAAGTATTGTGGAAAAATGTTATTTGTTAATCATCGTTATAAAAAACTAGAGTGGAAGGTTAAAATGTTTATTTTAAATATGAGGTTGAAAGTTAAAAATAAATTAATTTAAATTATAAATTTTAAAAATAATAATATAATGATACATTAAAGCGAAAGAGGAAGACACTGTTGGGGAGGATGAAAGACTAAAAGGAGGTGTTCCGATAATTTTACTATAAAACTTGAAAAGCCAAAATTAAAATTTAGGTTTAAATGTCAAATACAGTATGGGGTAAAAAGTGTTATTTAAAAGAGATTTCTAAATTAATATGAATCTAAGTTAACATTACAACACTTAATATAACATTAGAACAGTAGTTAAGAAAAGAAATCAAGGATTAATTACAATGGATTTGGGGGTCTTAATTATCCATATCTACACACGCTAACTAGTGATCTGATAATTACATAAAAAGATTCATCCACTCCATGCCAAGAACATAATTGTTTTCTCCAATATAGAAAACATCTTCATATCCAAATTCCCCATGGAAAACTGGGTCAATGGCTTCCATTGACAGTACAGATGAGCTTGTACATTTGCTGGAAACCCCATCTACTCGTTCCGTCAGTTGCTGGATTTCCTTCTCCGCCTCGCTAAGTTGCTCCTTAAGCTTTACCACCTATAATTGTAACCAAAGAACAAATTTAAATTGAATGTAAAAGTGGGCTTAGCCAGTATGGTGTATGGAAGTGGACCCTCTGTTTTTCAACTACTTTCTGTTGTTCAATAAGGTGGCTGTTTGTTGTTCCTTGTCAATGTTTTCCCACTTTTTTTGTCCAAGAATATCGTTTCCCACTTTCACATAAACTTATGATCTCATTAACTGATATTTTTAATAGCTTAAACCCAACAACATAAGTACATGACATGGCTTTCTTCGAGCCCTGAGCTCGTGCATGTTCTGATATTGGTGGGTCACCATATCTTTTTTTATCAAAAGGATAAAGATCAAAGACGCTGCTACTTCCTTAATTAGTTTCATTTCCTTCCAACAAACGCCTCTTCGAGTTTGAATTATTTTTTTAATTATTTAATCTCTGAAAACATACATATTTTTCCCTGTTTGGTTCCTAAGAAACCACAAGGAAATATGTCTAAAAGAAAAACAAAGTGTTTACATTTAAACATCCAAATAAACTTCCAAGTGTGATTAAAACCAGATTATAATTTGTTTTTTGCAAGTTAAAATGATTTCATTTGGGAAATAAAAGATATATGTATATTTACATACCTCGGATTCAAGTCGGCATTTGTCGAGAACAACAGTTTCGTGAAGAGACTTGAGCTTGCTATACTCTTCCTCCAGCTTCTTGTTCTTCCAACGAGCTCTACGATTTTGGAACCAAACAGCAACCTGACGAGGGTCAAGTCCCAGCTCCGAAGCAATCCGGTCTTTCCTTTCTGACTCTAGTTTATGTTCGTTACCAAAATTAAGTTCAAGGAGAGTGAGTTGTTCCTGGTTAAGCTTCCTTTTTTTAGCCACCGCCCACTGGCTGTTCTCCCCTCCCTTGTTCTTCTTCCGCCGCCGTCGAGGCTTCGGTTCCCCTGCTCAACCAAAAGCCTGGCTTAATTATAAAACAATGCAAGAACAAATATGTTTGTGGTTTTAAGTCCATGCCACACTGATCATTACCTTGGTGTGTTGCAATTTGGGTGTAAAATCCAGGGTAGATTTGGGAGATAAGAGCAATATGATCTTCATGTTCATTCATTTGGCTTGTCATCATTTCATAATCTTGGCTCATTTTCTTTTTCTTTCTAGCTTTTCGAGTGTTTTCTTTTCTGGCTTTCTTAAATTGAGAAATGGGTGATACCTGAAAGAAGTAATGGATGAGTCAAGGAAGTGATGTGGTTTATTTATAGGGTTGAGAGTAGGACTAGTTAGCAGTTGTTTGTTTACCATAAGACCTTTGTTTCCAATATTGGACATCACGTTCTTATGAATAACAACAATGCCATTATAGTATTACAATTTGGTACACTAGTTTGAGACAAGAAGAAATACTGTCACATCTACACTGTATCATTGAACTAGTTTGGAAAATTCTGTCAACCAAATTTGCCATCTCCACGTCCAACAAGTGGATAAAGTTGGACTAACAAAACCCTAAATTCCAAAAGTTCATCGTTTTCTTTTTCACTATATAATACATGGTTTGGTTAAAGTTTTATGATTGAAATTTTTAAATGTGAAAATTTTAAGTATTAAATTTTTATTGTTAAATTTTATAAGTGTTGAATTTGTATTAGAAAATTATTTGAAAAATTCAAATATAAGTGCGAATATAATTATATTGTTTGATAAAAATAAATATTAATTTTAAAAGATTATTTATTTTTAATTTTAATCTTATTAATATAATATTTTATATCATTTTGAATATTTTTAGATGAAAGATAAATACGATAATTTGAATTTCTTATTTAAAAATAATAATTTATTTTAATTTTAATAAAATAAAATCAATTTAATATTTTCTACCTCAAGTGATAAGTACCTACGTATCTCCTTACCTTATTCAATACTTTTGGTTGAAATTTTATAGTAAGTAAAAATTAAAATGATTGCCAAATAAATTTAAAATATTAAATGCTGAAAATTTTCTATAATTTATCAAACACACCTCTATGATATTCTTTCATATAAGTTCTGTGCATGAGATAAGGATCAATTTTTTTTTCGTTGAAAGCTGTAAAAGAAATAATTATCCTGATTTTAACTTAAAACCTAACATAAATCATTCTCTTAATTGTGATCTCCTTAGACAAAACTAGGATTGGTAGGCTTTCCAAATTAAGTGATAAAGGGGTGATGGAGGTAAGCAAGCAAGTAATACATAATTTTGCAAGTTAACTAAAAGGGGTTTGGGGATCCCAAAGCTGGCCATTATTGAAGTCAATAAACAAAGATGGTAAATTAGGTTTGGCCTCTGGATCTGGGCATTCTAGTCAGCCATGGTTGTCCAATTGGGAGTTATTTTCACTTATTTCCATGTGTCTGTAAAATGGTTATTACTATGAGCCAATACCCCATGACTACTTTTAACCATATCTCAATCGTGGCTCGAGAGACGAGTGAAAAACATAAAGAAAAGTTATGAAAATTTGGGATTAGTTAGTACTTTCATTAAGTATTATCATTTTCTTTTAAGGGAATTAAGAAATATTATTATTACAGATGCATCGGGGAAGTAGTCTTTTCTTTTTGAAAGAATATTAAGGTTGTTGGAGAAATCTCTTAAGGTCAGAACTAGAAGGGAGGATGTGTCGTCATTGTTGACGTCTTGATTTTATATAAAATTAGAGTAATTACAGTGCATTTTTCATGTGAGGACAGTTTTGTTTCTAGTTTTTGATTGGACAATGTTTCCTACATTTCCATCATTTCACTCTTAAGATGAACTTTTCCACTATTGGATTTTAAGCCAAAAGAATAGGGGATTGGGTTATGATTTTATAACTAAAAAACAAAGTAACTGAGGTGGAAGAGCTGCTTAAAACAACATAACTTTTTTTATTATTATTTCTGATATCCACAATTTTGTAATTGAAAAATGAAATCCATTGATAAAGTGTTAAATTGATGTGACAAAATTATAATTTACTTAAACCCCACAATTTAACTATTCATATATATTATGTTTAGGTCCAAATTTCGACTGAAATTATGATTCACTTGGATTGTTAATCACCCTTTGGATTTAATTGGTCTTTCATGGGGTTTTGATGACAACAAAACTTGTACACTAATTTACGTGTACTCATGGTTAGTTCACTTGACTGATGCTTTGGGGGAATATTGGAGTGGAGACAAGGACACGAGTCACTACCCACTTTGTCTGTGTCTTTGGAAAAAGTCTCGTATGTATACTTCATAAAGAGATTGATTTTTTCATGTCGTGAATATAATATATTAATGTGAAACAGATAAGGTGGAGCTCCACCCATAAGTTTCATGAAGGCACTTGAGGGAACATCAAAGCCAAAAACTTTTTATTGATGGGTGAGTTGCATCAAGTCAGTAAGCAAAGGTCCTTTGATCCACAGAATACAATGGCTGGATGGCAGTGGGAAGTTAAAAGTTAGCTATAGCTAGCTAGGAGGCTAAGTGGCACGAGGAACAAGTTGGTTGGCACGGCTGGCGGTGGCCCGGTGACTTAAGGGGTTCCTTCTTTTGAATTACCATGGGACAAGACAGACAGACACACACACCCTGCTTTAACTTGGTACGAATTAAATGCCAAGGAAAATGCTCTGCCTATTTTGCCATTACATTGAAAAGATGCTCTTACTTTTCTAACCAATAATGATTTTCTTTGACAGATTTTCACAATGTAGTGGACTTGTTCTTCCCCCATCTCTTTCATTACCTATATAAAATAAATATACTTACATAACCAAATACTTGCCCAAAGTTAATATTACCATTTACCCATTATTGTTATTGGTAAGTATGTTGATGTTATTAACTCAAGAAACTTTACATCGGACAGAGAAAAGCTTTGCTTCCTGCCATGATATATATATTGAGCTGAGGTGACGAATTCCAAAACCCATATTTGACCAAGAGATAAAGATCATGTGAATACTATCAAGAAAAGAAAAGAAAGAAAAAGAAATACAAAAGAAATGTAGTTTGTTTAATTCCCTCCAAAGATGGGGAGGCAAGGAGAATCTAATAAAACAAAGAACAGTTTCAGGCTGTACTAAATTATCCTAAGAACAATAGGGGAAGTAATCATCTATATTTTTTTCTTTCTCAAAATATCAGTGGAACAATGGTAAATGTTCTGCTTTTCTATGTGTCTTGTCTGACACAGATGACGTCAATCCAAACACTGATCTGATCAGAAAGGTTTCCAGTTTTCTACAAGGTCGACAAAGGGTGATTCTAATAGCTAGCGTGGCTCAAATTCAAGCCATGTAAGTGATGGAAAAGACCCTCTTTTAAGGGCTGACAATGACTGGTTTCATGGGCATAGGGAATGCACATGGGGTGCAACCAATTACAGTCCCCAGTTCCGACTCTTCTCTGACACTTAGCTTATTTTGGGACCACCTCAAGTTCTGTCCATACACGTGTTCCTTTCCAGGAGATGTACACACTTAGGACTCTTCCAATGTCGATGCCTAGCCGCATTCATGCTCTAATTTCATTCTTTGAATTAATCCCACTTTAACCATCACTTTTTGTTTTCTTTTTCATGCATGTAAACAAGGAGAAATTAAAAAGGTAAGTTCACCTTAGATGAATCATATCCTAAAAGATCAATCAATAAATTTATGATGAATAATTTGGATGGATTGGTGGAAAAAAGATATATAGTTGCTATAAAAACATTGATGGCTCCATTTTGCTTCTATCTAAAACTGCTGAAATTGGTTGAGGGCTTCACTTTCTGCCTAGGACTAGCGTGCTAACTCTTAGTCGAAATAGATATATAACTGGGTCCCCTTGTAGCACCAATGTGACATGAATTTTCGTTATTGGAAAGGATGAATGATATAAGGTTGTTAGTGATCAAGACAGACAATTAATGGGTGTCAATCCCTTAAGATAAAGGTTGTTATACCTAGCATTATCTAAGATTTAAATCAAGGTTAAACTTGGATTACTTAACTTTAACCTTAGGTTATAAGAAAGAAAGGATAAGGATGAAACCAACAAGATATATATATATATATATAGACAGATTCTTTAAGTTAATTTGAGCTGTACTTTTTGTTATTGTTTAATGAAGAAATCAGAAAAGCTAGGCTGAGAAAGATGCGCATGGCGTGGGAGAGATTCCATTGAATATGCTTTTGAGCTTTGTTTATGAATTCAATTACTTTGACTAAATAATGAAAAATGAAAGAGCTTAAATTAATAATAAATGGTTTTGTCATGTTTGTCCCGACACGTCCATCTCTTGTTTCCCTATCTTCCAACTTCAATGAGGTGTTAATTAAACAACAATTCTCAAATTGTTGTAAATATATTAAATAGAGGTCTATAACCTCTTTAAATATATTAAAGTAACGAGATTTAACTCTTTACTTCATTTATAATCAGTAGATAATTAAATGGAGTAATTATAATTCATTGAATGTAATTTACTTATTAAATGTAAAGGAGTTTATAAATAGCACATTGTAAGTTAAAATTAAACAATAAAAATCTCTCCGTATTTTTCATCCACTTTTTACTTATTATTATTGTTTTATTAATTTTTTATAACACGTTACCAACACGAGCTTCTACGAGTTTATAGTGAAGTTCACGTCATTTCGACTTTATATAATTTACCCGTATAACCTCGTTAAACTATATATGGTATATGTATTTTCATAATTCTTTTATTTTATTTTCTAGATGAAATATTTGCTTTGGGTAACATTTGCACATTTATTTTTACAAATAAAATCTAATAATGATAATTATATATACATGTTTTTTTTATTAAAAAATTTAATTAATGTAATTTGTGTTAAGTTATTATTATGACTATTCCTCTCTATGCTAATATTTGACATACATATTATTATTTGGCAAATTTGGTATGTATAATTGAATTATTTTACGATTGAGAATGCTTATTATTTTACTAATTTTTTTATTTTGGTTCAAGTGATTATAATGTCAAATCTTGCCAAACTTGAATTTGCGGCCTTAGACATCTTAGGCAAGAATTATTTGTCATGGGTGTTAGATGTTGAAATTCACCTAGATGCTAAAGGTCTAGGAAGTACTATATTAGCAGATAAAGAAGCATCTAATCAAGACAAGGTAAAAGTAATGATTTTCATTCGTCATCATCTACATGAAGGATTAAAAGTGGAATATCTCATTGTGAAAGACCCTCTTGAGTTTTGGAAAAATTTGAAAGAATGATTTGACCATCAGAAAATGGTGATACTCCCTAAAGCTCGTTATGATTGGATGCACTTACGATTGCAAGATTTTAAGATTGTAAGTGAATACAATTCAAAACTTTCAAAATTAGTTCTCAACTAAAATTATGTGGAGAAAACATAACTGATGAGGACTTGTTAGAGAAAACATTTTCAACCTTTCATGCTACTAATGTGCTCCTGCAGCAGCAATACCATGAAAAAGGTTTTAAAAGATATTCTAAATTGATTTCATGCCTTTTAGTGGCTGAACAAAATAATGAGCTGTTGATGAAAAATCATGGAATTTGTCCCACTGGTTTTGCACCATTCCTTGAAGTGAATGTAGCAGTACACAATAATTATGAAAATAGAAAATATAGAGGTCGCGGTCGTGGTCGTGGTCGTGGCCGTGGAAGTAGTGGGGGATGTGGTTGAGGATGTATTAGTAATCGTTATCATGGTGGTCATAACAATGATACTTCTAACCACCAGAAAAAGAATAACAATGAAAGAAAAGAAAGAAGTTGTCAAAATAATCCTTCAAAGATTGTTGAGAATATATGCTACCGATGTGGTATGAAGGGCCATTGGTCACGTACTTGTTGTACGTCTGAACATTTTGTGAAACTTTATCAAGCATCCATTAAAAAGAAGGGAAAGCATATGGAGACAAATTTTATATCTCAAAATGATGAAATGGAAGCAAAAGATGAATATATTCACTATAATACTAAAACTGACCTTACCTACGAGGATGATAAATTTAGTGACCTTAATAATATAACTCACCTAGATGTGGCAGATTTCTTTGAGAATCATTAGTAAAATTGATGTTATTTTGACATTTTTATGTTGTTTTAAGTATGTTTTTTCTTGCATAAAGAATAATTTATATATTTAATAAATATTTGCAATGTTTCTCATATTATATGTTGTTTGTTTTAATGAAGAATATGAATATTCAACAAAATTTCGATGGACCCAAAATCAAAGGAGACATGTGTATTGCAGATAGTGCTACAACACATACGATACTCAAAGATAAAAAAAAATATTTTTCTCGTTTGACAATGAGTAATGCCCATGTTAATACAATATCTAAAGTTCAAAACTTATTGAAGGCTCTAGAAGAGCTATTATATTATTACCTAAATGTACAAAATTTGTCATTGATAATGCTTTATATTCCACCAAGTCTCAAAGAAATTTATTGAGTTTTAAAGATATTCGTCTTAATAAATATCATATTGAGACTATAAATGAGAAAAATATCGAATATATATATATATTTCAAATGTTGAATGTGGAAAGAAATATGTTTTGGAAAGACTACCTACTTTTTCATCAGGTTTATATTATACACATATTAGTGCAATTGAGTCACATGTTACTACAAACCAGAAGTTTGTAGAACCACATACTTTTTACTATTTGGCATGACCGATTAGAACATCCTGGATCTATTATGATGGGAAGAATTATTAAGAATTTAATTGGACACCCATTAAAGAACCAAAAGATTCTTGAATTCAAGGATTTATCTTGTGTCGCTTGTTATCAAGGAAAATTGATTATTAGACCATCATCAGCTAAAGTTAGGATTAAATTTCCCTCATTTCTGGAACATATTCAATGTGATATATGTGGGTCCATTCATCTACCATGTGGACTATTCAGATATTTTATGGTATTAATAGATGCATCTAGTAGGTGGTCACATGTGTGTTTATTATCGACTTACAACCTGGCATTTACGAGACTACTTGCTCAGATAATTCGATTAAGAGCACAATTTCTATATTATGCAATCAAAACTATTCGTCATGATAATGCTGGTGAGTTTACATCCCAAGCTTTTAATGATTAGTGTATGTCAATTGGGATAAAAGTTGAACATCATGTAGCTCATGTTTACACACAAAACGGTTTAGCTGAATCGTTTATCAAATGCCTCCAACTAATAGCTCGGATATTGCTTATGAGAACAAAACTCCCTGTTACAGCTTGGGGATATGCTATTTTGCATGCAGCAGCACTTGTGCGCTTAAAGCCAACAAGTTATAATAAGTACTCACCATTACAATTGGCTTTTGGTCAGGAGCTAAATATTTCCCATCTTAGAATTTTTAGATGTGCAATATATGTTCCAATTACTCCACCACAACGCACAAAGATGGGTCCTCAAATAAGGTTAGGAATATATGTTGGTTATGAATCTCCTTCTATAATTAAATATGTGAAACCATTAACTGGAGATTTATTTACTGCATGATTTATTAATTGTCATTTTGATGAAACAACATTTCCAACATTAAGGGGAGAGAAAATACAACTAGTAAAAGAAATTACATGGAATGGATCATCATTATCTCAATTAGATCCTCGCACAATTCAATGTGAACAAGAAGTTCAAAGGATTATACATTTGCAAAACATCACCAATCAACTGCCAGATTCATTTATTGACCTAAAGAGAATTACAAAATCTTACATACCAGCTGAAAATGCTCCAATACGAATTGATATCCCAATAGGGCAAATTATTAGTGCAAAAGAAAGTAATCCATGCCTGAAGTGTGGAAGGCCAATCAGTTCCAAAGATAAAAATCTTCATAAAATGAAATGAGCAATTATTCAAGATGATAATATTGTGGAGGCAAGTGCCCAAGAAGAGGCCAAAGATATAACTAATCAAAAACCCCCAAAAGAGGTTCAGGTACCTAAAAATGGTGATAACGAAGAAATCTCAATAAGTTATGTTACTTCAGGAAAAAGATAGAACCGAAAAAATATAGTTGTCGACAACAATTTTGCTTATCTTGTTGCTATTGAAATAGCAAAAGAAAATGAGGATCTTGAGCCTAAATCTATTGAGGAATGTAGAAATAGAAAAGATTGGTCAAAATGGAAATACGTAATTCAAGCAGAATTAAATACACTTTCTAAATGTGAGGTTTTTGGACCTATAGTCCAAACATCTGAATATGTAAAGTCAGTAGGATATAAATGGATATTTGTGCGAAAATGAAATGAGAAAAATGAAGTCATAACATATAAAGCACGACTTGTAGCACAAGGATTTTCATAAAGGCCCATTATTGATTATGAAGAGACATATTCTCCTATGGTGGATGCAATCATGTTTAGGTACCTTATTAGTCTGGTAGTGCATGAAAAAACTTGACATGCGTTTAATGGATATTGTTACAGCCTATTTGTATGGTACACTTGATAGTGAAATTTATATTAAAATCCCAAAAGAATTTAAAATCCCTGAAGGATATAGAGTTTCCCAGGAAAATCGCTCAATCAGATTAAAGAAAAGTTTATATGGATTAAAACAATCTAGACGTATGTAGTACAATCGTCTTAGTGAATATTTGTTAAAAGAAGGTTATAAAAACGATCCAATCTGCCCATGTGTTTTTATAAAAAGGTCTAAATAAAACTTTGTGATAATTGCTATTTATGTTGATGATCTAAATATTATTAGAACTCCTAAAGAGCTTCAAAATGTAGTAAATTATTTAAAGAAAAAATTTGAGATGAAAGAGCTTGGAAAAACAAAGTTTTGCCTTGGCTTGCAGATCGAGCATTTAAAAGATGGAATTTATGTCCATTAGTCAACTTATACGAAAAAGTTCTTAAAGAAATTTTATATGGATAAAGCACATCCATTGAGTACCCTGATGGTTGTACGATAGTTAGATGTGAATATAGATCAATTTCGTCATTGCAAGAATGATGAAGAGTTTCTTAATCCTGAAGTACCATATCTAAGTGCCATAGAAGCATTGATGTATCTTGCAAACAACATAAGACCTGATATAGTTTTTGCTGTAAGCTTGTTAGCGATATTTAATTCTTCTCCAACACGTAGACATTGGAATGGAATTAAATATGTATTTAGATATCTTAGAGAGACCATTAATATGGGGTTATTTTATTCAAATAATTCAAGATCTCTATTAGTTAGTTATGTTGATGTTGGATATTTATTGAATCCACATAAAAGTCGATCTCAAACGGGATATTTATTTAAATGTGGAGGAACTATCATATCATGGCGTTCAACAAAGCAGACATTAGCTGCTGCCTCTTCAAATCATGCTGAAATAATTACAATGCGTGAGGCAAGCCGAGAGTGTGTTTGGCTAGGGTATTAACCCAACACATCCTGAAGATATGTAATTTGCCTTTACAGGAAAATATGCCAACTATCTTATACAAAGATAATGCAGCATGTATAGCTGAATTAAAGGGTGGTTATATCAAAAGTGATAGCACGAAACATATTTCACCAAAATTATTCTTCACTCATGATATTGAGAAGAAAGGTGACATATAAGTTCAACAAATTCATTCTAGTGATAATTTAGCAGATCTTTTTACCAATGCATTGCCAACTTTAACATTTGAAAGACTATGAAACAATATTGAAATGCGTCGACTCAAAGATATAATGTGATGTTGCCATTAGGGGGAGTCTAAAACACATTGTACTCTTTTCCTTTAACCAATGTTTTGTGCCATTGAGTTTTCCTGGTAAAGGTTTTTAACAAGGCAATTTGTAATAGAAGATTGTGTACTCTTTTTCCTTCATTAGATTTTCATCCCATAGGGTTTTTCTTAATAAAGGTTTTAATGAGGCACATTTTTATTTAAAAGACATCCAAGGGAGAGTATTGTAAATACATTAAATGGATGTCTATAACCCCTTTAAACATATTAAATTAATGAGATAAAACTCTTTACTTCATTTATAATCAAGAGATTATTAAATGGAGTAATTAAGAAAACTTAATTCATTGAATGTAATACATTTATTAATTGAATGTAGAGGAGCTTATAAATAGCACATTGTAAGTGAAAATTAAACAATGAAAATTCTCCCGTATTTTTCATCCACTTTTTTACTTATTATTATTATTTTATTAATTTTTTATAACACAAATTAAAATTTTGCATTCTCTTTTTAGTTTTGGCTAATGAAAACCCTTCATTTTGATTAAGGAAATTGTAACCAACCCCGCCCCCCAAGTCCAAGGGAATGTACAATGGTCCACTCCCTCTTATCTATCCACATTCAAGGCCTAACATCACCATCAATATTTTGACTATAATACAGCTCCAATATCATATTCTTTGTTTTGAAGGATAGTTGGAAAAATGCAAAAAAATAGGCTACGTTATAGATTTCCTTTCTAGGGTTTCTTTGAGTTCTGTGTCGTGAAATGGATATAAACCCGGAATTTGTAATCACATCAAATCGTGGCCTATGATGACATATTGCACCGGGATTAATGCAACTAGCCATACATTTTTTTCCATACGTCAGCCAATAGGTTCTTTTCACAAGATAGGTGCGAATAATATTGGAGGACCCTTTTTTTGGTTACGTCTATCTGTCCTACACTAAAGTAGGCTCCCTAAGCTGCATAATAGGGAAATGTTTGTTCTAGATTATTGTGAAATTTTACCAATGTCCATTAAAAATCTCCAAGTCAATATTATATCCATGTTTCCCTCCTCCCTTACTAAACAACCCTTCACGCCTTGTCGTTTAAGTTCGTGCCCCTCTTTCTTTTTTTTAACTTAGATTTCAACAACCCTTGAATTACGCCTTAAATTAAGCCATATTATATAGGCGGGTAATGACTTTTAATTGCAGTAATTAAACTTGGAATGAAAAATCAACTCTCAAATTTATGTAGTAAATGCAGTAGGATGAGCCGCTAGCAGCCAGCACCGAGTGGTTTATTGGGTTCGAGAAAATTTGGTGAACCCTAACCCAAATTTTATGTGTTGGTGGTGAAAAAGATGTTAGTAAATCCATAAAAGAAAAGGGTAGCTATAGGGTTTAAATCTTTTGTATTGGAAAGCAAACACTTGGCTTGTCGCTTTCACTTTCTTAAAAGTCCACCAAGTAGGGGTTATATTCCCCATACTTATAAAACATCTTTCCAACAGCTAAGTTTGAATCTTTGGGAGAAGGTATAAAATAAAATGACCAAAGATTCTACAGTGTTTGATTAATTCCTTAATTTAATGATGAGCAAATTCCTTAATTTAATAGGGTAAACTATTAAAACAGTCATTTTTATTTCTCTCAGGTTACATTTTAGCCATTTATGTTTGAAACGTTATATTTTAGTCATTTACGTTATCGTGTTGTAACATTTTAGTCACTGAATATTAATTATTGTTAACGGTCTAAACGGTAAGCTGACGTGGCACATTAATCATCATTTCAAATAAAAAATTTAAGTTAAATTATACAATTGTTCCATATATTTTTTTCGTTTTAAGCAATTTAATTTTTTACTTCTATGTTCTTTGAACTTTCTTTTTTTTTCTTTTTTTTTCTTTCTCTTCTCCTTCTCCTTTGTTTTCCTCCTTTTCATTTCTTTTAACGTAATTTTTTATGTTTTCCATTTGTTAAAACTAGTCTCTATACTTTTTTGAACAATTTAATTTTTTCTTTTTATTTCATTATTTTCCTTTTATTTCTTCCTTTATTTTCTCTCTTCTCATATTATTCATTGTAGAAACATAATCTTTGCCCACCAAAAAACCAAGTCCTTGTTTCTTTCACATGATTCGTAAATTAAATTTCACTCAAAACCAAATATCAATCATTCTTAACCAAATCTCGATTTGAATATAACCTAATTTTGAAACTAAAATTGGATCTAACTAATCAATATAAAAACTATATCCTTAATCAAAGCTAAAAATAAATTGAATCCTTTATTTCATCAAAATAATTTTTTTTCCATTTCCAAACTTTTAGAGAATCGTGTAGATTATTCCTTTACTTTTCTTTTATTTTCTGACAAGTAAAATTAAGCAAACGATAAAATTGATCTAAACCTTCTTCATATTCCCAAGCAAGCTTGATTAGAAGCTGAGCATGGATGAATCGAAGCGAGAAAGGGAGTATGGAACCAAATTGGTTTGGGTAAAGTTGGGGTTAAGTTTCGTATGGTGGTCATTTTAATCATTGAGAGTGTAGAGCTCGTTTGAAAAATTCGTGAAACAATATAGTTTCGAGAGGGAGAAAATGTTGTAGGTAAAATAGATAAGGTGGTCGTAGGGGTTAGTTAGGAGCTTAAGGGAATAGGCTTAAGAAACTTTGTTGAGGGTGGACTACCATAAGTCACGAATGGCGAGGTTTTTGAGTGAGACGAGCTTGTGGACTAGGTCATTGATAGATCCAAATTGATTCATTAAAGCGATGATGGATGACGAGGGTTTGTAATTGTGGAGGGAGAATATGCAAAGCAAATTTTATTTTGGTTTCAACTTTCGCCTATTTTTTTTATGAACATAAAATAGTTTTAACAAATGGAAAATATAGAAAAACTACATTAAAAGAGATGGAGAAGGGAGAAAATAGATGGAGAAGCATAAAAGAATGGAAAATAAAGAAAAAAAAAGCTAAAAGAACATAAATGAAAAAAAATTAAATTACTCAAAATGAAAAAATATGGGGACAAATTGTATAATTTAACCTAAAATTTTTATTTGAAATGATGATTTAACGTGTCATATCAACTTATCGTTACACCATTAACGTCTTGGTGACTAAAATGTTACATACGTTAACGTAAGTGACTAAAACGTAACATTTCAAACATAAGTGACTAAAATGTAACTTGAAGTAAATAAAAGTGACTTTTTAATAGTTTACCCTAATTTAATCCCATACATAATTTATGATTAAAACGTTTAAAGAATAGATAATTGCAAGCATACATTGACGAATTCCAAGCAGACTCTCTCGATCTTTCCTTTGGATGAAGGTGCGTGCGACCCCTTTGCTTTGGGGCACATGGTAACCATTATAATGTTTTCTTTTTTTCTCTCTTTGGTTTACTAGGGTTATTGGTTGCTGCTATACCAACACTAAAAGGCTACATAGATTGCTGTCTCAGATGACCTACATGACAATGGGATTTGTCAACTTTATTTTTTTAAGAATTTTGCCATATGTTATGGAGCAATAAATCTTTTGGGTGGTCCATAACCATGGCGTTGCCACCTTGCTTCTCCGAGTAGGCAGCTAGGGTATGCAATCCCTTATCCCATCTCCTTAGTTGTAATCAAAATTTTAATTAATGATATTCAACTTTTAAAGAATGAGTTTAAATTAAGGTGAACTATACAAATAGTCACTCAATTATTCAAAGTTCTCATTTTATGCATTTAAAATAAAAAAATTACAATTAAGAACTTACGTTATATAGTTCGGTCATTTTAGTGACTCCCATTAAAATCACAAATGATAAGCTAATGTAGTAGTTAAAATATCGGTATAATGACTAGTTTAATCTTTAGCTTTTACATATTATATCGATTTAATGATAATTTTAAAATATTAACTCTCAAAATTTATAAATATTCTCAATTTAATCCTAATTCTAAAAATTAAAAAAATATACATAAATATTTTCAAATAAATATAATAATAAATTTAAATTTAATATTAATATTAATATTAAATAAAAATATTTATATTAATATTAAATAAAATAAGCCCTTCCCCACTGTCCTGTCCCCATCCTCCCACCCCCACCCCACCCCCACCCCCACCCTCACCTCGACCCTCTCCCCTCAAAATTTTATTTGATCAAAATATTTCAAATTTATCAGTTTCATCAACAACTATTAAAGATTGGATACCAGTCTAAATATAGACATGAAAATTTTGATTTAATCAAATAAATATTCAAATGGACATAAATTTATTTTAAAACCTCTTATTTAAGCAAATAAAATTGAAAATATGTATAAATTTTGAAAGTTATTTTTTTTAAATTATGACTAAATTGATATAATATATATGATTAAATTTGTAATTATACCAAATTTTTAACTATTAAATTAGTTTACCGTTTGTGATTTGGAGGGAAGTGAGTAAAATGACGGATGAATGCAAACTTTATATTTTAGATGGGTAAATAATTTTTTTATAGTTAAGTTTATTCTTCAAATTATAAGTAAGGGATTGTGAGAAAGTGTGGAATCAAACGTGTTGTTTGATTGGTTTCTGCCTGTTTTGGTGTAAACGAAAAGTAGGTGTTGGAATTCTAAAATTGACTAGTAGTATGTTTGAGATGAAGACATCACGCTAAATAAAATAAATAAATAAATTTGTCCAATTAGAAAACATTATTTTATAGCTCAACTTGTGCTGTATATGGGAATTAGTCATACGAATACAAATCGTATATTTTATTTGTTCACATGAATGACGTGTTGGTGCATGATTAGTATAAAGTGTGGATACAATGTGCAAAATGGATGATGCAATCTCAAATAAAATAAAAGATTACTTTTTTCTTTTGTTTTTTATTCTAGTCTCGTGATTTTGTTTTGATTTTCTATTGGTTTTAATCATTTAATAGTAGCTCTAACCACGCGGAATTGCGACATGATCGGTATTTTAAATCAGATATGTAGTGCACTTATTTATCTCGAGGTTTTATTTTTAATGGCTTAAATTAAACTAGTAAAGAAAATCTAAAAAATAATTATTTTTATAATTTTTCTAAAGTTGTTTAGAATTTTTATGTAATTTTTAAAAGAAAAATAAATTCAAAATTTTAATTGATTGCAGCTAATAATACAAAATGCTCAAATGGATGTAATTTTCAATTTTTTTTAAATAGTTGGTATAGCATTCTTTACTATCCAATTTTGTGACAACCAAGTTGTTTATTCTTTTGCATACATTCTCTTAGAGGTATGGTATTAAGTCATTTTTAACACTTCCTACATATTCCATTCCACTTGTTATGATATAAAGCATATATATTGCATATGATTGTATGCCTAAAAACAGTCTTTTTCCTTCTACTACTTTTAAACGCAGCACCATATGTTTATGGACCATTGTTTTAGTACTTCGGCCCATCACCTATCCACAACATGGGCTTTTTGTTAATTTTAAACGCCCATTCAGGTAGACTCTTCGTCTTCAGTTCCAGTAAGATTGACCATGATATTAAACCTCAAGCCCATGGCTTTCCTGATGACTCCTACCCCTACTCTCTTCTGCTTCAGCTTAATGGAATAATGTTACCATTGTTTTAGAACTCAAGCCCATTCCTCTTCCAAGGCATGGCCCATTGCTTTACACTCAGCATTTCTGCACTTGCTAATTGCATGGGCTTTATTTTATAAATTTCTTACCATACCTCTTTTACTATTATAAAAAGGTGCACATATAAGTATAGTACAAATACAAATATATATTTGAAAAATTATAACACAAAATTAAACTATTATAAAGTATAGTAGACAAAAAATTGAACAAAACTCATTTTTGGCATATGCACAAGTTAAACTAGAGACTTACATATTGTAATTGCACATGATACATTAATTTGGGTATTCAAGGACTCAAAACCTCCACTTTAACCAATAACTCTAAAGTCTCATCGATGATACTTTATTTTTATTGTACATAATATCTATCTTATCACACCAATTCACTCTATAACCACTCTAC
The DNA here is from genome assembly GCF_025698545.1 of Gossypium raimondii. NCBI lineage: Eukaryota > Viridiplantae > Streptophyta > Magnoliopsida > Malvales > Malvaceae > Gossypium > Gossypium raimondii. The sequence goes on along the minus strand of NC_068575.1, from coordinate 42,209,178 downwards.
ACACATCATTACGCGAGTTCTACTAAGACCCTTTTCATGTGAGAAAGATGGAGAGAAGAGGATCTTTCTCTCATTTTAGAACCAATTTTTTCCATACTCAAACCACTCATATTATTCACTCTCTATTCTATTCTAAGTTGGGTAAATCGATTAATTTAGTCATCGATCAAACATTGAATCAACAATTGTTAATAACGCACGAGTTGACAGCTCATGTTGATATATTGTGTCCGAACACAGCTTGCAGTTTTAGAAACATATGTAATTTAATTATGTTGTGGAGTAAAACTTTTAGCAAATTTTGGAAAACTGAAATTAAGTGTATTGAGAATGAGCAGATGAGAGTTGATGAATATGAATGAGAGAGCAACTCATTATCTTGACTTAAGAGCAGTCTCAATAGTCAAGCCTCAACCAACTACTTGAACCTTAGATAAAATTTAGTTGTTGGGGGGCAATGGACCGTTGCCTAGTTAACCTTCCTGGGGCTGCTGTGGTTAAGAGACTTCAATGGGGTTGGGTGAAGTTCTCTCATAAAAGGAAGGGGCATTATTTAGTAATAATCACACAAGTCACAGCCCTTACAAATATAGGACCTAATATTAGGTTTTTGCGTTTGACTCAAGTTTGGTTATGTCCAATTTAAATTAAATCCATATGGAAGTTGTACTTTCTCTGATACTGGTTTTCATATCCAACTTTAACTAAAGTTGTTTATGATTGTATGAAAACATAAACTTAATGTTATTTATGATTATTGTTATTGGTACAGCACTAATTATAATCATAACTTAAGAAAACTGACATTGTTGATGACCATCAATCTTTAAATTCTTCACAAATTTAGAATTTAATCCCTGTACTTTTGTTTTAAAAATTTTGTCACTCAACTTTTCAAAGTTTAAATTTCAGGTCCAATTATTAATACCTTTAAAAATTCTTTCGTTAAATTTGTTGGTGTGACATTTTAAAATAAAAAACTCATTTAATAGTCATGTAACTAAAATAACAACGTTGTAATGAACTTGAATTTAACAAAATAATTTTAATAGTATTAACAATTAAATTTTATTTTAAAATTTAAAAAGTAGTATAAAAACTAAATTCAAAATTTATGAACAATAGTTATGGTGTATTTTAACAAAAAAAGTTGTCAATTTATAATTACAACTAAAGTTGGATATTATTATATATTTATATGCGTGAATTTTTATATTAAACCACTAAAACAATCTCATATAATTTATTTTCATTAATTAAATCCAATAAATTTTATTGTTAAAATATGTCATATACTACTCTACTCTTTTATTTTTAGGAATTTAGTCCATTTGCTTTTAAATTTCAAAATTTAAATTTAATTGTTAAACTGAAATTTTGAAATAAAAGAAACACCTATTTAGTAGCAATATAACTAAAAGAAGATGACGTGATGAAATTGAATTTAACAAAATAATTTTAAAAATATTAATGATGATATCTAAATTTTGAAATCTAAAAATTTTGGAATAAATTTACGAAAATATGGATGTATTTTAACCTAAAATATTTTATAGACAAAGGAGTAGGTGATTCCATTTATTCCACTCAATTAAAATCCAACTCGGAGTCAATGGTGCTGTGATTGGGGGATAAGTCCTACACTAAATTATTATAAAATTTTGTCGAAATTAATAAATTAAACAACATCGTTGTACTTAAAAAAGTTCAAGACACGCGTCGAACTACGAAGCCTTTAAATCTACAACTAAAACTATTTATTTTTCTCACCTAATTTCAGCAAAATTGAAAAGGTTAAAATGCCCCACAAGTCCTTGTACTTTTCGAAAATTAGGAATTTAGTTCTTATACTTTTATTTTATGGAATTTAATCTCCCTACTTCTTAGTTTTCAAAATCCAGGTCCAATTGGTAACACCATTAACTTTTTTTTTGTTAATTACAAAGTCATTTTTAATTATTTTTTATTTGAAAAATATTACAGAACAAATTTAGCAATGTTAGTAGTTGGACATGAATTTTGAAATTTGAAAAGTAGAGGGACTAAATTCCATGAAATATAAGTACAAAGACTAAATTCTAATTTTGAAAAGTACATGGACTTGTGACATATTTTAACCAAATAAAATGATATTATTAATTGTGTCAAAAAGAATATTAATACAAATGCATAAAACTTCCTAAACTATCACTCAATTGAGTGGTTGAATACTAATTTAGATTAGTCATAGAATATATTTATAACAATTAAAAATAAGTGTACATATAATATAAAAGGCTTAGATGTAGGGATGATAAAAGTGGTGAATTTCAAGTAATATCCTAAAACCTTTTAGGTATGAAAGTGATAATAGTGAATAACTTGGGGGACCATTTGAAGGTTTAACCCAAATAGATATTATATTTATAAGTTGGTAAAAAAGCATGCGAAACAGCGAATCTTCTTCTTCATCTATGTTTGGAGTCTGAATACAAAAAGAAAGTGAGGTGAAGCCTTTTCATTAATCCTCAAGCTTTTATTTTTGCCCATAAGTCTAACCCCAGTTTCCCTTAATCCTCCATGGGCAAAGGCGGAGGCTGTGTCCCAAGCAAAAAGAGACAACCTTCCTCTGCCGAAGGCTCTGCCGCTGCCACTGCCACTGCCACTACCGCCACCATCAACGCACCCATCGAAGCCGATGAAGAAACCCACGAAACTGCCAGTGTAGCTGTGAATTCTACGAATGCGCAATCAGTTACCGCCACTTTAAAAATCTTTATTGTTTACTACTCCATGTATGGTCACGTGGAGAAACTGGCCAAGCGGATGAAGAAAGGGGTCGACGGTGTGGAGGGTGTAGAGGCGGTTCTTTATCGGGTTCCCGAGACTCTCCCGGCTGATGTGCTGGACCATATGAAGGCGCCATCGAAAAACCCCGAGGTTCCAGAGATTAAAGCGGCGGAATTGGCGGAGGCGGATGGGGTTCTGTTTGGGTTTCCGACGAGGTTTGGCTGTATGGCGGCTCAGATGAAGGCGTTTTTCGATTCCAGTGGACAGCTTTGGAAGGAGCAGACTCTGGCCGGGAAGCCAGCTGGGTTCTTTGTTAGTACTGGAACTCAAGGAGGCGGCCAAGAGGCCACCGCGTAAGTTGGAATTTTGATTAACTTTCTCTGTTTTTGTTGCAATGGTAGACAATTTCCATAAATTTGGATACTTTAGATAACACATTTCTCCCCAAACCCCTCCACATCAGCAGAGAAATTTTCATCAATAATGTCGTTTTCCTTCTCTTTACCTTTGTTCTTTCCTGAATTTGTTATCTCACAAGAGAAATCTAAGAAAGTTGGATCATGGAAAATACCTCGTAGATGATTCATGTTACCTAGTTTGACATCTAGAGTTGAACAAAGTGCTTATCGTTTAGCTCAGAGGTTACAAGTTGTGGTAGATGTCTCATGAGATCAAATAGATGAAGATACAAGTTGGCTATAATAGTAGTCTTATCCTATAAATTTATGTTTACTTGCAAGTGCAAAGATTTATCTTGAATCTGCATCAGTTGGATGGTTTTGGTTGCATTTCAGAGGCTTTGTTCTTGCTATTACAAGTATGCTGAATCCTTTAATTTGTAGGTTTTATTTTAAACAACTACGGTTTGACACTTAGCTTTGATTAAAACGTAAGACAATTGCTTCCGGTTTTACTCATGGCTAGGTTTTTACCATTTAAAGTTGATTTTAATGTCGGTGTTTATGCTCACTGGAAGATGAAGTTTGTCTGACATGAGAATTTAATCTGATCTATAGAAGCCTTTTAGGCTTGAAATGTTGAGTGGATGTTTCTTTCTATAGTGTTATTGCTTTCCTTCTCTTTTGTGTTTCAGTATTTTATATTTTTATTGGTTTGTTATCAATACAAGATGCTCCCTGCATTTCCAGAGGATTCATGGTGCTTTTTGTCCTAATTTATCACTTATCAGCTTTCATACAATTTGTACATCAGGATTATCTGTTCCTGTGATATTTTTTTTGTCCTTGACCAATGTAGTAAGTAAAATATTTATGAAGATTTATGCATTTCTTGTGCTTCCCTCTGGTTCAGTTGGACGGCAATAACCCAGTTGGCACACCATGGAATGCTGTTTGTTCCTATTGGCTACACTTTTGGAGCTGGTATGTTCAAGATGGATTCCATACGAGGAGGTTCTCCGTATGGTGCTGGAGTTTATGCGGGTGATGGCACAAGAGAGCCAACTGAAACTGAGCTTGGGCTTGCAGAGCATCAGGGAAAGTACATGGCTGGTGTGGTCAAGAGGCTTTGTCAAGCTTGACATTCCCCACACTTGAGGGTCGCATACTTTGTTGATTGTTCATTAGGTGAATTGTGTTTGAATTTGTCCTTGGTCTTGCCATTTCTCAGCATGAGAGATGTCACTTACATTGGTATTTATTTCACCATTTCTTTTTGTCAATTCCATTCAGTTGAGAAAGATGTACATGATTTGATCTTCTTGTGTCTTGTCTTATCAAATAAGATGTATCATATGCGGCCATCGGGATTTTTGGTTTGTATAATTTCCATTGTGTAATTCACCACAAGCTTTGATTTAATAAAAGAAATTTCATTTGTCTGTCTCTGGTGGATAAAGATGAGATGAATTGGCATACTCAACCTGTCTGTAAATCTCTAAGTGCATGATTTTTTTTTTCTGGTAAATGATTTAGATTTGCTAATTTTTGTGATTTTTTCTGCTTCTGTCTTCTAGTTGTTATTCAAAAACAAACGTCGTTTCATCAATCCAGCAACTGCATTATACGAAGATCCACCCTTCATTCAAGCCTTCTCTACACTATGTTTTAACTCTTTCACTCTCTCTTATTTTTCTCCCTTCTTCATCAAATATTTTCTTTACCATTGCCTCGATCTCTTCCCTCCCGACGACACCCTTTGCGTAAGCGTGGAGTGAATAAAATTTTAGGCTGGTTCGCAAAAAAATTGGTTTAATTTAAGTTGATTAGATTAGTTTCATTCCCTCTTTTTCTTTTATGTTTCTCTTTTTATTCTTTCTTTCTTTCTTCTTCTTCTTCTTCTTCTACTGTCGTTCTTTCTTCTTTGTTACCTCATCTTTCTCTTCTATTTTGTCAAATTTCATTGTTGTTACGTCGGGGAGGGTTCCATAGTATGTTGTTTTTCAATTGAAGGTATAATTGCGTAAGTTGTGTTGATGAAATTCTGTTATTAATTGTTCTTGTTTGTCAATTGCCAAAAATCAATTTCTACTTGTTTTTCTCTGTTTAAGTGTGCGATTGATTGTCTTTTTAGGCGAGGATCCTGAAGGTAATGCTTCTTCAACGTGTTAGTTCCGCATATCATTGTTTTGTGAGAGGTGAGTGTGAATTTTCGAGATTGGGGTTTCTTCGTCGAAGCTTTCGACATAACTCTATTTTGTTCAACTTTCTGAGCATTTGTTTCGGAATTAACTGTTGAATTGGTCATTGGTTGTTCGTTGTTAGGACTCGAAGTTATTCTTGTTTCTTCTACGTTGATTCAGCATCAGGTGTGTAACGAAAATTCATTTTTCTGCGAATTTCGAACGCCGAAAAACATGGCTGTCGAAAAGTGTTTTAAACGAAAAATTTATTCGAGTAACTCTGAAAATTTAAGCTATAAAAGACCGAGTATTCGATGCCAAACATGTAAGTTCTTCTACTTTAGTTATGCTATTTAGCTAGAAAATACTGTAGTAACTGAACTTGTGACTTTAGTTAAAAATTGTGATATGAACTGTGAAATAAGATATTTGATGAGAACTCTAAACTGATTTGTGAACTTCTGGTATTGTAGATAAGTTGAGGTAACGAGTTAACACGGTAGTTGTGGATGTGGTTCTCGTGGGCGTCGAGGATGACATCCTTAATGGGTAGTATGCCCAATCTGGAGACCAGCGAGACTGTTGGTACTTCTGCTGCTGAGACTGGGTCTTAGACTCCGATAGTCGGGGATGACGTACTGTCCTAAGCTATGTTGCGTGTGTTAGAGAGGGTCGTTAGGATCCTTTCGGGATTCGGGAGTTGAGGGTCAGTTATTGAACGACTTCGGCCGAATGGTACTGAGTTGTTTAGGGGTGTCACTGGATTCGCCTCTACAGTGGCCAAGTACTGGTTAGAGGTTACTGAGCGTATTATGAACGACACCGACTGCATTATTGCACAGAAACTGATGGGTGTTGTATCTCTGCTCCGAGATGAGGCTTAGCAGTGGTGGTTGACTGTTGAGTAGGACGCCCAGCTTGAACAGATCACTTGGGATTTCTTTAAGAGTGTCTTCCAGAGCAAGTATGTGGGAGCGAGTTATGTGGAGACTCGTAGACGTGAGTTTATGACCTTGGTTCAGGGTGAGAGGTCTGTGGCTGAGTTTATGAGATTGAGCCGATATGCTCGCAATCTGGTTCCAAACGATTATGAAAGTATTATTCGGTTCGAGGAGGGATTGATGTATGATCTGAGAGTTTTGATAGCTCATCAAAGGGAGCTAGTTTTGCGGCCTTGGTTGACAAGGCGAAGATAACAGATAAGGTGAAGTGCATTGAGCACGAGATGAGAGACCGAGAGAAAGGTCAGAGTAAGCTTAAAAGGGATTCGAGTCCCTCTAATTCTGTTCAGCGCCCTAAGAAAGGGGCTAGGTTTGATGGGCCTCCGAGAACTGAAGCACCAGTTGCAGCGATTGAGATTCAGACTTATAATGACTGTGGGAGACATCATCCAGGCGAGTGTTGGAGGAAGTTGGGGGCTTGTTTTCGATGTGGGTTGATGGAGCACCGTGTTCAGGATTGCCCTCTCTGATTTGATCATGTGTAAGCTCTTACACCTGCTCCGATTCCAGGTCTCGTTCAGCCTTCTATGGCAGTTCAACAGCCACCTAGAGACCGTGGTACGGTCAAGGGTGCTAATGGTTCTAGTCGAGGTTAGAGAGTATTGGGCGGAGATGAAGGTCAGGTTGAGGCACAACAGCCTGCTCTTGTGTATGTGGTGAGGCACCGTGAGGACAGAGACGACACCGACATTATAGAAGGTACATTTTTTATCCATTATGTTCTGTAACACCTCAAAATAGGGCTTAAGAATTTTAGAGATTATAGCTTTAGTGTGCTCGGGAATTTCATAACATGATATTCAAAAATGGTATTTAGAAAATTTAATCAATATTTGGAAATAATGTTAAAAAGGTTTTCAATTTTGAAATAGGGACTGATTTGTAAAAGGGGTAAAATTCTATACGTTTATGAAATAGTTAAATCAAAATTTTAAAATCAACCTAATATCTTCCCCTACCTATAAGTTTCACGTTATTTTTCTTCTTCTTCAATTGTCTTGCCATCCATTACTCTCCTAAGTCTCTCCCAATCAATTTTCTTTTACAAACTTGATTTCTTTTGATTTCTATCGTCACCTAAACCATAAACCTCCATAAAACATTAAGAAAAATATCTAAAATCACCATAGATTTATCCATTGTTACGTTTTTAGGTTTTTCGGGTTTTTGATCAAATGCTCAGGTTTTCGTCATCTAAGGTAACGATTTAAATCCTAAATAGCTTTAAATGTTATTTAGTTTTTAAAATTAAGTTTTTAGCCATTAAATTGCATATTTCGAATAAAAGCCAAAAATTCGCTTGTTAATGGTGGATTTCTGGATTTTGAGTAAAAACGTGGTTTCAAAGTGTTTTTCAATCAGCTTTGATGGGATTAAAATGTTTCTAAACTTACTTTGAAGTGTCGTTATATATTTCTCGGGTTTTAAATAATTTCGTGAAAATTGCCATAACATGTTGAAAATTTTGATACCATGAATTGAGTAGTTTTGTGTAGTTTAAAGGTTGAGAATCTGTTGTAAGTGAAAATTAGATGAATGAAATTAGTTTTAGACGAAAAGATTAAGTATAGACCGAGATATTTGGAATTTAAGCTTATTATGTTGAAGGTTTCGGTTACTTGATAACTTAGCTTAGGCTTATGTTTTGATTGCTTAAGTTGAGTTCTTAGCTAATTTTTGAATGTGTTGTCGTGTGATTTGTTGTGTTAAAGCTTTGGATTCATTAAGATCATCTACGAGTTAAAGAAAGACTAGTTTGGGATTTCGACATTTCAACGAAAGTGTATTTGGTGAGTGTTTAGAATAGTTGCTTGTGGACACGATTCAATGCGTTAATTGGAAATTTAGTAGTAGGTTAAACCCCAACTTTAAATTTTGGGTGTAAGCTTTCTCATACTCATGAATTTATCTGTGAAAATGTGTTGTGAATTTTTGGATTATAGTGTGACATTGTGATATGTGTAATAAGCTTATGATGGCTATTGTGAAAGAGTTAATTGTGGGCATGATATACGTGACATATGACAGTGAATATGTTGTGCTTATAATGTGTTTATGCAGAGATAAAGTGCAGTGAATGGTAAGTAAATGTGTGTGTTAATAATGGATATTTTGGCCTTGTGAATCTTGAGACCATTGGATATAGTTGACATGCCATAGGATTGTGAGTACTCACCTATATGTGTTCTATGATTTGAGCGTTGTGGCCCTGGGATATGTTGGAGAGATAAGGGAATGTAAGCTAAGCTCCATTAAATGAGACATGTTTGGTGTGATGGAAAGTGTTAGCTATATGCTTTACTTTTTGGGATATGTTCGATTCTATGAGTCTTTTGGTGTGCTGGAGAACTGTGTATCCGATAAGTGGTGATAGATCCCACTTTTACGTTTCATAGTTCAAGTGTCAAATTATTAATAAATATGTTTATGAATATTGTGATATATGCTTAAATGTTATGTGAGTATATGTGTAATGTGATATATACTTAAAAGTGAATGTGATTACCATGTAAATGAGCCAATAAGAAAAATATGATTAAGTATAATATAACATTAAAGTTGGGCTGTTGTAATTGTGCTATGTGGTTGTTTCCTTAATGCATGATGACATGTTTGCATGTTAGTTATTCTGATCATTCACTGAGCTTGTAAAGCTCACCCACTCCTTTTAATCCATTACAAATTAGTAGTGTTTCGGTGTGATTTCAAGGGATTGATCCAAGCGAGCCTCTAGTAATACTTCATAGGTGATTTATTATTTGTTTTTGACTTGAGAAGTAAAAGCAATGTGGTAGAACTATTACATAAATGTTGCCATGATGTTTTGTTTATTTTCATGGTTTATTAATTCTTAGGATTTATGGATATTGTTTTTGTTATGTCGCTTGGTTACTCGGACATGTTTTTGACGATTAAACTATTATTATGGTCATTTTGATGTTTATTTGACGATGTATTAGTTACATGTTGAATGGTTTAAGATTGGGATGAATTAGTTGCCTTATTATGCTGTAATTTTTTTGTGTTTGGAGCAATGATATTGATATTCGAGTTTTAAAAATGATACCTTTATGATATTTCATTGTGCAGGAAGTCAGTATTGTAATTTGGTATCGATACATTATCACGAGTATTGATACTTGAGGTAAAATAATCGATACTTTAATAATTGTATCGTTATTTTTTGGGATTTGATTTTTAGATGAAAAACATAATCTATTTTGGTACCGATTTTCCAATCACTATCAATACCGTGCAAGGAAAATATCGATACCCGTGTCCTAGTATCGATACCTACATACTGGTTTTGGAAATTTTGCTTAATAGACCCTATGCATGTTTAACTATTATTTTAAGAAAATTTGATGTATGTTCAGCATGATTTAATGATTATTAAGAATATGTTCGGTCAAAAACTATGCAAATGTCAAAATAAAATACGCTCCATTATTAAATTGACAAGATATATTGTGTATGATGTGAGATGGTGGTGTGACATCCTGATATTCGGGCTCGATGATCGGGTCGGGTATAGGGTGTTACATATTCCGTATTTTGCTCTGATAGATATTGGTTCTACTCACTCGTATATAACTAGCATTGTTTCTGTGAATCTGGGTATATCTGCTAAGAGTATTGAGAGAGAGATTTCTGTAATTAGCCCCCTGGGTCAGTTGGTCTGAGTTAATAAAGTGTATAGACGGGTTTCGTTAGAGATTTAGGGTGTTGTATTTCTGGCTAACCTGATGGAATTGCCGTTCGGAGAGTTTGATATGATCTTGGAAATAGATTAGCTCGTGGAAAACCGAGTCAGTTTAGATTATGCCTCTAAGAGAGTAACTCTGAGATTGGATCGGGATACCGAGATTGTTATGTTGGTGAGCATCGAGATTACCTCTCTAATGTAATCTCTGCCCTTGTAGCTAAAAAACTAGCCTGGAAAGGTTATGAGGCATATCTGGCCCTTTTGTCTGATTCTGGTTCTACAAAACTCTCTATTCGAGATATTCTTACTGCAAGAGACTTCCCGAATGTTTTCCCTAAAGAGTTGCCGAGGATACCTCCGAATAGGGAGGTTGAGTTCGGTATTGAACTGATACTAGGTATTGCTCCTTACCACATGGCACCAAAGGAGCTTATAGAACTAAAGGCCCAGATGTAGGAACTTCTCAATCGAGGGTTCATCCGATTGAGTGTCCTCGTGGGGAGCACCTGTTCTGTTTGTCAAGAAAAAGGATGACACGATGAGGATGTGTGTGGATTATCGTTAGATCAATAAGTTGAAGGTAAAGAACATATATCCGCTTTTGAAGATCAACGATCTGTTTGATCAATTTCGTGGGGCATCTGTGTTCTCCAAAATCGATCTTCATTCTGGATACCATCAGTTCAAGGTCAAAGAGACTGATATGTATAAAATTGCTTTCAAGACTCGTTATGGGCACTACGAGTTCCCGGTCATGCCATTCAATTTGATGCATGTTCTGACTGCATTTATGGATCTGATGAACCGAGTATTTCAGCCATATCTGGATCAATTCATCTTGGTCTTTATCGATGATATTCTGATTTATTCCAAGACTGAGAGTGAGCACGATGAGCATCTTTGGATAGTTCTGCACATACTTCGCGAGAAACAGTTGTATGCTAAGTTTAGCAAGTGTGAATTTTTGTTGCAAGATGTCACTTTTTTGGGTTATGTAGTGTCAGTTGAAGGGATCTGAGTTAATCCTAAAAAGATTGAGGCTATAATCGAGTGGAAACAATCAAAGAATGTGTCCGAGATCCGGAGTTTCCTTGGGTTGGCGGATTACTACTAGAGGTTTTTGGAGGGGTTCTCGCTTACCGCGGCTCCTTTAACTAAGCTGTTGTGTAAAAACACATCGTTTGTGTGGTTTGATAAGCAGCAAGCGAGCTTTGAAAAGCTCAAGTCAGTTCTGACTTAGGTACCTATTCCGGTACAGCCTGAATCTGGTAAATAATTTTTTGTTTACAATGATGCTTCGCGTGTCGGTTTAGGTTACGTTTTGATGCAAGATAGTAAGGTTGTAGCTTACGTGTCTTGGCAGCTTAAGTCACACGAAGGTAACTATCCCACCCACGACCTTGAGTTAGCTGTAATAATTTTCGTTCTAAAAATATAGAGACATTATTTGTATGATAAGAGGTGTATCATATACACCGACCATAAGAGCCTCAAGTATCTGCTAACTTAGACAGAGTTGAACCTTAGGAAAGTAGATGGGTTGAGTTGCTTAAGGATTATGACTACACGATAGAGTAACATCCTGGTAAAGATTCCCCTTTAGAAGTGGGAGTGTGTAATTATGTATTTCGTTAGTAGGTTGCCTTTGACACCCATTAAGAAGGATTCGGTTTGGGTCATCATAGATCGATTGACTAAGTTTGCTCACTATCTTCCAGTCAGGACTGATTATTTGCTTCAAAAATTGGCTATCTTCCAGTCAGGACTGATTATTCGCTTCAGAAATTGGCTAAGTTGTATGTTTCCAATGTCGTAAGATTCCACAGAGTTCTAGTTTTGATCATCTCTGACAGAGGCCTACATTTTACTTCTAGATTCTAGAAGAAGCTTCATGAGGCCTTGGGCACCTGATTGAGTTTCAGTACTACGTATCACCCTCGGACCGATTGAAAGTCTGAGCGGAGTTATTCAGATTTTGGTGGATATGCTACAGAGTTGTGTAATCGACTTCTGGGGCAGCTGGGAGGATTATCTGCAGCTGGTTGAGTTCGCGTATAATAACAACTTTCAATCTAGCATTCAGATGGAACCTTACGAGGCTTTGTATGGTTATAAGAGTCGTACCCCTCTATATTGGACTGAGCTAAGTGAACGTCGGGTTCTAGGTCCCTAGTTAGTATCTGAGACTGAGAATACAGTTAGACTGATTCGAAACCGCCTCAAGGCAGCTTCCAATTGACAGAAATCGTATGCGGATTTAAAATGGCATGATATTGAATACTCTATGTGTGATAAGGTATTCCTGAAAGTTTATCTGTGGAAAAAGGTTCTTCGGTTCAGATGTAAGGGCAAGTTGAGCTCGAGATTTATTGGACCTTATCGTATTCTAAAACGTATCAGATCTATCGCCTATAAGCTAAAACTACCTTCTAAATTGGATCAGATTCATGATGTGTTTAATGTGTCTATGTTGAGACGGTATTGGTCTGACCCCTCACATATTGTCCCTATTGAGGAGATTGATGTAAGACCGGTTCTGGCTTTTGAAGAGGAACTTGTTCAGATTCTGGACCAAGATGTTAAAGTCTTGAGAATGAAAATTGTTCCTTTAGTTAAGATTCTATGGTGGAATCATGGCATTGAGGAAGCCACTTGGGAACTTGAGGAGTCAATTCGTCAGCAATTCCCCTATATATTTTAGTTAGGTAAATTTCGAGGCCGAAATTTCTTTTAGGGGGAAAGAGTTGTAACTCCCCAAAATTTGAATGTTTGTTTATAAATTTCAGCCAATTATTAAGCATCTACTTCAGTTTTTTGTGCATTAGTTGTGTGTTTGAGATTTGGGGTTTGAATCCCACTTTTGGAGAATTTTGCTATTTTGTTTTGACTTAACCTTTAGCCTTGCAAGAGTGACTTAAGTTTAACTTTGTGTAGGTTTTTGTCAAGAATGAGCGTGCTGGTTCAATGATTAAGCTTCTGTGTGCCTCCGGTCTTGTGTTCGAGTCCCTATTTAAGCATAGAGTGAATAAATTTTTAGGTTGGTATGCAAAAAAAAATTGGTTTAATTTAAGTTGATTAGATTAGTTTCATTCCTTCTTTTTCTTTTACGTTTCTCTTTTTGTTTTTTTGTTTATTTATTTATTTATTTCTTCTTCTTCTTTTACCATCATTCTTTCTTTTCTATTACCTTATCTTTCTGCTCTATTTTATCCAATTCCGTTGTTACTACATCGGAGAGGGTTCCGTAGTACATTTTTTTTTCAATTGAAGGTATAATTGCATAAGTTGTGTTGATGAAATTATGTTATTAATTGTTTTTGTTTGTCAATTGCCAAAATATTGGTTTCTGCTTGTTTTCCTTTGTTTAAATGTGTGATTGATTGTCCTTTTAGGCGAGGATCCTGAATGTAACACTCCGTCAATGCGTTAGTTTCGTATATCACTATTTCGTGAGAGGTGAGTGTGTGAATTTTCGAGATTGGGGTTTCTTCGTCGAATTTTTTGACATAAATCTATTTTGTTTGACTTTCTAAGCATTTGTTTGGGAATTAACTGTTGACTTGGTCATTGGTTGTTCGTTGTTAGGATCTAGAGTTATTCTTGTTGCTTTTACGTCGATTCGGCATCAAGTGTGTAACGAAAACCTATTTTTCTCTGAATTTTGAACGCCGAAAAAAATGTATGTCAACGCCACACAATCGTGTGGTAGGCCGTGTGACTCACTGTTTTGGATTTAGGGTCACATGAGCTAGGTACACGGGCGTGTGTCCAGGCCATGTAACTCATTGTTTTGGATTTAGGGTCACACGGACATGTGTCCAGATTGTGTAACTCATTGTTTTAGGCTTAGGGTCACACGAGCGTGTGTCCAGACCGTGTGAGTGTTATTTTGGGTTTTGAGTCACACTGGCATGTGCCTAGACTGTGCGAGTGTTATTTTGGGTTTTGAGTCACACAGGCATGTGCTTGACTGTGTGCTAGGCCGTGTGCTAGACCTGTGTAATTTTAAGAACATGAGAGTGTGCTAGGCCGTGTGGACCACACGGGCTAGCCATCCAGGCCATTTTAACCTACACAACCGTTGTCGCGTGTGAAATGATATGCAAATTGTGCAAGTATACATGTCAGATTAAGTAATAAGGTGATGAGTGAGTATTGTTCTCACGAGGATCAGATTGAGGCACTAAAGTGGGCAAGTTATTATAATAAAATGCGATTAATACTATGGTAAATCTATGGTAAGTATGTAGTGGCAATTAATAAGAATAATGATGTATGCAATATGTGGAACTAATGAATACTTGGAAATGCAACGACAATTATGAGAATAACTACGTGAATAATATGCAACGAATAAATAAACGACTAAGAGTACTATGGCAAAGCTACTATGACAAAGATAAGGGTTATGCGGTGCTGAGTGAGAAGGTCGGGATTACTAAGAATATACTTTTCCTATCAGCAATACCTCAGCAAAATCATACTTAACCTACTGCTCAGAAGAGTTCTTAAGTGGCCTGCCTCCTTCGATAGCAAAAACCTCAAGTTAACTTTCCTGTGTTTATAGGCATTTAATATGGAACCTTGCACTGTTACCTTCTGTATGATCACTACTCCATGTCTAGAGTCTACTACAAGTATCTGTCGAGTATTTGCTCATATCATTCAACCACGATCCAACTAATCCAATCTTTTTAGAATTTAGATGAATTTAAGGGTATGCTCCATAGTCGACTATGTCTAGGGATTACTCACATACATAATGAAGAATAAAATAAATAAATGAAATAGTAAAATAACTCAGATTTATACTGCAGCCATTAAAGACAGTTAAAGTTTCATTACAACTTTTCATCCCTAGGCAGATGGACAATCAGAATGGGTGATTTAGATACTTGAGATATGTTATGATGCTATATAATCGAGTTTGAAGGTAGTTGGGAGAAATTTCAGCCATTAGTCAAATTTGCCTACAATAACAACTATTAATTGAGTATTAAAATGCACCGTACAAAGCTTTATATGGACGCAAATGCAGAATTCCATTGTACTGGTCAGAGTTGAGTGAAAGTAAGCTAGCAGGGACTGCTCTGATATACAAGATAAAAGAGAAAGACAGAGTTATACGAGATTGTTTGAAAGCTGCCACAGATCATCAAAAATTGTATACTGATTCGAGTTTTAGATTGGTGATAAAGTGTTTTTGAAAGTCTTGCCCTGGAGGAAAGCATTATGTCTTGGTAGAAAAGGAAAACTCAGTCAAAGATTTATCGAGCCGTATGAAGTCCTCAAAAGAACCAGACATGTAGTGTATCAACTAGTTTTGCCTCCGAAACTTGAAAAGATTCACAATGTTTTTCATGTATCAACGCTACAACGGTATAAATCAGATCCATCTCATGTAATATCTTCGATGAAATAGAACTCCAGCCATATTTGTCGTATTCGGAAGAACCGATAAAAATTTTGGCACGGGAGGTGAAAGTATTATGAAACAAATGGATATTGTTAGTAAATGTATTGGGGCATCGACATGGTGTAGAGGAGGCTATGTGGGGTCGGAAGAATCTATGAAGTCACAGTACCTTAATCTATTCTCAGGTAAAAATTTCGAGGACGAAATTTCCTTGGGGGAGAGTTGTAACAACCCATTTTTCAATGGTGTCAAAAATAGAGGTTTCGGAACCCCATTTTTGATGATCAAGTACATATATATTATTATTTAATATTTACAAGGTCAGTATAAAGTTTAATTAAATTTTATTCCATTAATTTTGTTAATTAGATAGTCAATTAAGGTACATAGACTAAATTGTAAGTGGTAAAAGTTAATCGCTATTGATGTTTAATTAATTAAAGGGCCAATTAGGAGATTGATCCATTTATAAATAGATATTCGGTGGTGGGTGCACATTTTATCCACTAATTTGCTAATCAAGCTTAAGAATTAATTAATTAAACTTTAGTTAAAATAATTAAGATTAATTAATTTAATCATATGTATATAAGCTAAAATTTAAAAGTCATCATCTTTATTTCCTTTCTTACTAGTTTCATTTGTATAATACCGGACATAAGCATAAACATCAATCATGATCTCAAGCTTGACATAAGCCTAATCAATATCATCAATACACAAGTTAACGATTTAAGTATACAACTCATTTGGAGTCAATCATATGATAAACCATTTTATAAGAAAACTCACCTTTTGAATCATACCAACTTTTCATGAACATAAGTATATTCCCATTTTTTTGTCATATACCATTTCTTTGTATATCATTAATATTAAACATGATATAATGTAACCATAAGCTTAGCATAAACCTAAGCATCATCCATAATCACAACTATTGAATTCATTTATGTTCAGATCAATATTCAATAAATAACAAATTTCTCAAAATTCATTAAACAGATTACCTTACCGAGATTTTCCATTCAAAGAATGACTTATGGATAATAGTACATCGTCAACAGAAGCTCATAAGTGCTGGTCCTCCCAAGCAAGCCAACAGAAGCTCATAAGAGCTAAACAAAAGCTTAAAAGAGCTTAACAGAAGCTCAAAAGAGCTAAACAAAAGCTCAAAAGAGCTAAACAGAAGCTCGTGAGAGCTGAACAGAAGCTCGTAAGAGTTGATCAACCCAAATCACACAAATAGAAAGTAAAACGTGACCGTTCGCACCAAATGCTGAACCCCGATTTACTTGGGTAAAATGTCGATATATCCCTACAGTACCATCTCCACTCCAAACCCCCGTCATACACCAAATCACGAATGTACTCAAATCCCGCGTTCAATCCAAACTGAGTATTAAATTCGATAATATATTTCCAACAATAATTTAATTCCAACAATAGAACAAATATATAATACCAATTATCAATTTATAAAAATGTTAAATTTTAACCGTACGAACTTACCTGGCTAAATTACAGAAATACTAAAGTTTAAGGGCATTTTGGCAATTTTCTATTTTTAATTTTCCACCCGATCTTGATCTAAATTAATAATTTTATTCAATATATTAATTTAGACAATAAAAAAAATCAATTTCATGCTATTTGGTCATTTTTTATTTTTACAAAATTACCCCTAAAACTTTACTTTTTATTCAATTTAGTCCCTGAGCCCAAAACATGCAGATTAACCATTTTTAATGCAAACCCATGCTAGCAGAATATTCATGACATTCAATACAGCCTATTTTTGCAATAATTTCACAAAAAACCCTTGTATTTTTATTATTTCAACAATTTAGTCCCAAATCAGAAAATTCATCAAAAATCACTTAATAAAATACTTTTAAATAAAAATTAATATCTCAAATTCATCATTTAACATAAAAAATAGCAAGATTCATCAATGGAAACATTCAAAATTTTTAACAGTTTCAAAATCGAAGGTACGTGCTAGTTGGACCTAGTTGCAACGATTTCAAAAACATAAAAATTACAAGAAATATGATCGATTATACTCACATGTAAAGGAATAAAGCCAAAACAGAAACCTCCCCCATGGCTATGGCTTTCGTTGGAGTGAAGAAGAAGAAATGAAATAAAAATGTTTTAATTTCACTTTAATTTGTGTTAATTTCCATTTAATTACAAAATTGCCATTGAATTTATATTATTTTATCATTTCCATTCAAGTTGCCGTCCAACCATATTAATTAAGGCTAAATTACCACATAGGTCCTTCCTCATTTAGTTAATAAGCTATTTAATCATCTAAATGTAATAATTACTAAGTTTTGCATCTTTTACAATTTAGTCCTTTTTTTAATTAACTATTGAAACATTAAAATTTTTCAACGAAACTTTAATACCACCTTAATGACATTCCAAAAATATTTATAAAAATATTTACCGCTTGCTTTGTGGAAACGAGGTCCTAATACCTTATTTTCTAAAACCACTTGACCTTAGGGTCATACCACTTGGACTTAATAAATCACTTATAAAACAAAAATCACTATATCAAAAACCTTTTCCAAAGTCACAATTAACTCATTAATATTTAATATAATATTTATGAACTTACTTGTCAAATTTGGTGGCCCCGAAACTACTATTTCTGACAGCACTAAAAAAATGAGCTGTTACAACTCTTCCCCCTTAAGAAAATTTCGTCATCGAAATTTCTCACCTGCTACTAGTCATCAAGTCGAGTCTTTCTATCAACTTCTTAATGGCGATCCAAAAATAAGTCAAGTATAACTCATCTCGATTCAGAATTTGCATAAGAACTTATATTAAAATTGATACAATGTCAGAACTTAACTGAACAGCTATGATGTTCTCCCGTCATAACTTTATCATCAGTAAAACAATTATTGAGAAATTCCCAGTAATCGTCTGTCGAAACATAACTGAGAAACCCAGATTATCAAACTTTGACTAGTGCTTCTAACATGTTTGCATTTGTAACTTTCAACTGATATTTGTTCCCCTTTTCTTGGAAAGGGTCCAAAAATATCATTTTACACAAGTGTGCTAACTTTAAAACTTGGGATGACTTTAACCCATAATAACGTTTCTCGATTAGAACTGATCTGATAGATATATTTCTGTATCATGCCTTCTAGAATATGAATTCTTCATTCAGACTATCAGTCTATTTACCCGTGAATGCACAAAATTTATTTCCAAACTTGAGGGTAAACTTAAATGTATATAATTCAATTAACTTTTCCAATAAACAACCCGCTCTGATTAAAACAACAGAGTCAATTTCATCTATTGAATGATAATATTTCAAAATAATCCCTTCTTCTTGTTATTAAGACCATCCAGACATATCGTCTATCATAATTCCCTCAGAATACTAATTAAAGATCTTTTAAAAAATGCTTTAATTCAAACGAAACATAACATCCCATTTTAACTTGTTGACATAAATCAAGATTACCTGAGGAATGAAAACTAATATATAAGTTTGAGCTCGATCTTCCATCGTCTACACTTTTGCCGATGTCAACCCTTTCACATAAACTAGGAAGGGATTGTATATAATAAAGCTATTTCAATTAATAATATCGAAACTTTGAACCATACCGAAACTACAACCATCAGATGAATTAAAACCATAGTGCTATAATAAGACCATGGCTTCAACTGTATAGATAAAACAATACCTCAACATCAATAGTGCACTCCAAAATAGAATAGGAAAACCAAAAGTAGTCTCAATAACAACCAGTGCAGTAATGCAACTTCTATAACCTGAGATCCATATCAGCAAGCTCCCATGATCAAACCAGGATTTATAACAATAATAAATGTAATTACCTCTGGCCAATGAATATCTTTTACAGATAAACCATGTTTGATAAATTAAGCAATAAGAATGTTAAGAAAATTGAGTTAATGAAATCCAAGATGTGAAGCTATACTGAATTTCTAAGAACACAACCCATATTGAATGATATAGAGCTTGATGATTCCTCAGAGAAAATCAAGAAGAAGAACACCGCTCATACGCATTAGAATCAGTTGTGATAGAAACAACATAATTTGTGTATATATAAAGCAAAAAAACCAGTAGAAACAAAATAATAACATCATATGAGTTTTATCATCAAATTTTATACCAAACATAATGGAATAAAATGCCAAAGAAAGATAGAGTAATGGCGATAAGAAATCAACCAGCCTAACAATACTTCCGTCTAACATTATGATTAGCTAACGTTATCTTACGATAAGAATCACCTTTGAAGATAAATTATTACATATACCTCTGAGAATAAATGAACATGTAGAATACCCAGAAGAGATCACTATAAGATACTCGACTATAATAGCTGCATTCAAATATCTTTGCAATTTCAACACTATCCCACTGACTACTACTGTCATCAATGATCCCACATTATCCCAGTCACTAAAGAAATCAATTCAGAATAAATTCTGGTTAAACCGTTCTTTAGATACCATACTTGGATAAATCGATTAGTCGAGATTAATTTCTTCTTTAATAGCGACATTGCGTATTCCGAATGATCTTCAAAAAAATCTGATATCTCTTTTAAAACGGTCTTTACTTGCTAACCCATTCTCAGCTCTGACCGCATTATTAATCATTTAGCCACTTAACTCTTCAGTTTCACACTTATGAACTTAATCAATATAAATCTTGTGAATTCTGTTGTATAAGACATACAGGTGGGGGGGTGAAGGTCGTAAAGCCTTAAAATTTGACTCATATATATATACACATATAACATAACATTTATCTTCAACATAATATTATGAACTTTTATTCATACATTTATGAGTTTCGACTCATCATAAGCGACATTTTTACTTATATACTTAAGTATCGCTTTCAGTATTATCGAAATTAGCTCGATTGGAAAACATCTCTGTCTATAAATAAAACAAATCACATCAGCATCGGGAGATATCACATTATGATAGGTTCTATAATGACATATATTTATAGAGTTCACATATGCTATGTTCAGTCCAAGAACCGACTAAACCATAGCTCTGATACCAATAAATGTAACACCCTTAATCTGAATTTGTCGTCAAAATAGGGTTACAAAGCACTACCGGAGTTTATAAATCAAACAGATAGAAAATGTAAACTTTTCAAATCATATAACTTTCATGTCAAATACCGATCAAAACCATATATATTGTTCCTTTATACGAGCCCTTAAGGCCCAAAATACACATTAGAAACAAATTGGGACTAAATCAGAAACTTAGAGAATTTTTCGGAAACACTTAAAATTTTTAAAACTGCAGGGGTCACACAGCCATGTGACTTAAGCGACAATGAGACACGCTTGTGTCTTAGGCCGTGTGGGCATTTGAAATAGGAACACATAGCCGTGTCCCAGCCTGTGCCCATGCCCGTGTGAGTATACTGACTTGGGTCACACAGCCAAGCCACACGCTCGTGTGCTAGGCCATGTGGACATACTGATTGACAAACCTTTACAAGCTACAGAGGACACACGGCCGTATCACCTGGCCATGTGTTACACACGGCTAAGACACACGCCCATGTCTCTGTCCGTGTGGATGAAAATAGGCTATTTTACAAACCATTTTTCGCACCCAACAAGGCATGTACCTACAATTAACATTGTGTATATAAACAAGCCATATTATGGTATCAAAAAACAGTAAAACCAATCCTTAAACATGTAGTATATTCACATACAATCAATATGCCTTTAGGCACCTCAAATGACAAATATAAACGTGTTTAACCATATAATCAGTGTAACCAAGTAGTCAACCAACTTTTATGTCTAATCGCATTAATAAACAACATGTAAATCATTTCTAAAACTTACCACTTGGTACTAATTGTACCACTTATTTAATAGCATCACATACATATACACTTATTATAGCATAGTACCAATTCACACCAAGTTATAAAACATACCTCATAAGCATGTTCAACTACTATTTTACCTTTCATCATTCAACCAGAAATCATTCCACACTTCAACATTATAAGGCAAATTATACACATACCAAAATACCAAAACACAAGCCAGATAAGTGGCTAGCCTCAACAAAACACAATAGGCCAAGATTAGCCAAAATAACCTATACATGCCATTATAACCAAAATCAAAACATCTAAAAGTACCGATAGAACCGATGGATAGTATGATATAGCTCCGACAAGCTTCCAACCCGATCGAGCTTCTGATAATCTGAAAAGTAAAGATGAACAACTACGTAAGCTCATATAAACTTTAATCATATCATTTCATTTCATCAATGAACTTTATAGATTAAATATAAACCTATACCAATACCTCAAAATTTGTCAACTACATAACCATCAACTCATAAATGAGTAAGTCTATCAACATCATATATATATTTTACACCTAACTTAATAGGATTTTATAAACATTATACACCATCATTAACCATTTCATAGAACTATGAATTACCACCTTACTTACTTTCCATTCCATTTAGTAAGCATAAACTTAAATAATAATATCAACTCACTGATTAGTATATTTATTCACGTAATAGGTAAGTCCATCCATAACCTACGTAATTTCTCATATATAAGTACATTATTCAATTCATCAATCCCTTTTTCGGCATATCACATTTCAATCATGAACTTACTGTTTCATTACCTTTTCTTACATGTTTCATTTGTATGATACCAGACACAAGCATAAACATCAACCTTGATCTCAAGCTTGGCATGGACCTAATCACCATTATCAATACACAAGTTAGCGCATTTAAGTATACAACTCATTTGGAGTCAATCACATGGTAAACCATTTTATAAGAAAATTCACATTTTGAATCATACCAACTTTTGATGAACATAAGCATATTCCCATTTTTTTGTCATTTACCATTTCATTGTATATCATTAATATTAAACATGATATAATGTAACCATAAGCTTAGCATAAACCTAAGCATCATCTATAATCTTAACTATTGAATTCATTTATGTTCAGATCAATATTCAATAAATAACAAACTTCTCAAAATTCATTAAACAAATTACCTTACTAAGATTTTCCATTCAAAGAACGACTTACGGATAAGAGTACATTTTCAACAGAAGCTCATAAGTGCTGGTCCTCCCGAACACGCCAACAGAAGCTCATAAGAGCTGAACAAAAGCTCAAAAGAGCTTAACAGAAGCTCAAAAAAGCTGAACAGAAGCTTGTAAGAGTTGATCAACCCGAATCACACCAAACAGAAAGTAAAACGTGAGCGTTCGCAACAAATGCTGAACCCCGATTTACTTGGGTAAAATGCCGATATATCCCTACAGTACTATCTCCACTCCAAACCCCCGTCATGCACCAAATCATGAATGTACTCAAATCCCGCGTTCAATCCAAACTGAGTATTGAATTCGATAATATATTTTCAACAATAATTTAATTCCAACAATAGAACATTTATATAATACTAGTCATCAATTTATACAAATGTTAAATTTTAACCGTACGAACTTACCTGGCTAAATTATAGAAATACCAAAGTTTAGGGGCATTTTGGTAATTTTTCTATTTTCTTGATTTTCCACCGATCTTGATATAAATTAATAATTTCATTCAATATATTAATTTATACAATAAAAATTCATTTCATGCAATTTGGTCATTTTTACATTTTACAAAATTACCCTAAAGTTTTATTTTTATTTAATTTAGTCCATGAGCCCAAAACATGCAAATTAACCATTTTAATGCAAAACATGCTAGCCAAATATTCATGACATTCAATACAACCCATTTTGCAATAATTTCACAAAAACTCTTGTATTTTATTATTTCAACAATTTAGTCCCAAATGAGAAAATTCATCAAAATCACTTAATAAAATACTTTTAAATAACAATTAATATCTCAAATTCATCATTTAACATAAAAAATCACAAGATTAATCAATGGAAACATTTAAAATCTTTAACAATTTCAAAATCGAAAGTATGGGCTAGTTGGACCTAGTTGCAACAATCTCAAAAACATAAAAATTACAAGAAATAGGATCAATTATACTCACATGTAAAGGAATAAA
This sequence comes from Gossypium raimondii, assembly GCF_025698545.1. Taxonomy (NCBI): domain Eukaryota; kingdom Viridiplantae; phylum Streptophyta; class Magnoliopsida; order Malvales; family Malvaceae; genus Gossypium; species Gossypium raimondii. The sequence goes on along the minus strand of NC_068575.1, from coordinate 42,185,572 downwards.
GCCAAAAAAGAAACCTCCCCCATAGCTATGGTTTTCACTGGAGTGAAGAAGAAGAAATGAAATATAAATGTTTTAATTTCACTTTAATTTGTGTTAATTTCCATTTAATTACAAAATTACCATTGAATTTATATTATTTTATCATTTCCATTCAAGTTGCTATCCAACCATATTAATTAAGGCTAAATTACCACATAGGTCCTTCCTAATTTAGTTAATAAGCTATTTAATCATCTAAATGTAATAATTATTAAGTTTTGCATCTTTTACAATTTAGTCCTTTTCTTTAATTAACTATCGACACGTTAAAATTTTTCAACGAAACTTTAATACCACCTTAATGACATTCTGTAGATATTTATAAAAATATTTATAGCTCAGTTTATAGAAACGAGATCTTGATACCTCATTTTTTAAAACCACTTGACCTTAAGGTCATACCACTTGGACTTAATAAATCGCTTATAAAGCAAAAATCACTATATTAAAAACCTTTTCAAAGTCACAATTAACTTGTAAATATTTAATATAATATTTATGAACTTACTAGTCAAATTTAGTGGCCCCGAAACAATTATTTCTGACACCACTGAAAAATGGGTTGTTACAAGAATACTTTACTCAAAGCTTTATCTACTCTACTAGTTAATTTCTTTTATTACTAAGACATTGTCTTGTCTCTTTGGCTAAAACAAGGAAACAACTTCTTTAATCATCGAAAATGAATAAAAATTTATGATATAACAAGAATCTATAAACATGCAAACAGTTTCTGGGTACAAGTTTCTTTCATACCCAGTATACAAGGAAATCGTACCAATCCGTTCTTAAGTTAGTTTCTGTCTATCTGGTAAAATTTTAAAGGAAATTTTAAGAATTTACTGGTAGAAAACTATCGTGAAAACTCTCCTAAGCTTTTATTGTTAACACTCTTATTAGCAAAGCAGAACTCTCCTGGTTTCTTTGATGATAACAAAGTCTAGTGGAGAAGATGAATAAAAAACCTTCTCTCCACTATCACGATATCCTATTTATAGATAACCCTCATCCAAATCCCAACCAGGATTATCCTAATCATTACTCTTTATCACACGCTTCCATTAATTAATTACATCTAAAGAGGCTCTGCAAGTGTCCTAACTTTTGACACGTTGCTTTCATTAAGATGCCAGATGACTTACACATATCCTACAAGCCTTCGTACTTACTTAAGAAACGACACCAAAACATGGGTGGCGATCTTATTAGCAGAAAAGTAGGCCTAATAAGGTCCTCACCCTAATTACAATCCCGTTATCTCTTAAAATGATACTCTGCAATATTGGTGAAGTTATTTGTAGCACTCCGCAATGAATTTTCTCACTTACTCAGTCTAAGTTTCGTTACTTAGGCGGTCTTTGTCGACATAGTCTCTTGAGCCAATCCGATTGGCCAAATCAGGGTATGATAGACGAGCATCAGATGTGATTAGTACCAATGCATTCGAGTTCATTTACTGAGTTTCATCGGGTAATACTAATAATAAGAATGAGAAATTGAAATGTGACAAAATGTAATAGATGTTCTATGCAATATTAATGATTGGTTTGAATATAAATCTTTGATATACTTGTATTAATACTTTATCCATGAATAACATGAGGTTGAGATTATTACTTAGATGATATGTATTGACATGTTATAAAATAAGCACATTATATGATTGAGTATATAATGAAGCACACCTTATTGTTCTGATTTGCTATGTTAGGCAAACTTTGTCAAAATAAATAGTTTAATATGTTTAATTGTAAATCGAGGTAAGTTTATCATTTCAAATGCCTATGAACTTACTAAGCATTTGATATGCTTACTCGTTACTTTTCCTTTCCCCTATAGATTGTTGATTAGTGAAACTTGTCAATCGAATAAGCTTGAATACCACACTATCCTACCATTGACTCGATAGTCTTTTGACCATTTTATAGTACGATTATGTGGAATATACATAGGTGTTAATATATGAGTTTACGTTGGATGGATAGTTTGTTTTGAACTTGGTTAATGTTTGAATTATGAAATGTTAATGTTCATACATGTAGATGTATGTTTTGGTAACTTGTGTGACCTTGCATTTGACATTTAAAATGGTAAAATGAGTATAAAATGAGGTAGTAAAATTTATGGTAAAGAATGGTAAAATGCATGGATGATTATGTTGAATTGGTTAAGCTATTTTGATATGTTTTGTTGTTCAAATGAAGATATGTTGGGTAGATTGAATTGAAATGATGTTGTGAGCTATTTGGTATTTATTATGGCATGTTCTGTGCTAGTGAAATGTTGTGCTAAGTGTATCAAATGCGAAAATTGGTTTGGTTGGTTGAAATAAGTATCAAATGGCCTAACTTGTGCCAAAAATAGAGTTCACTCCACGACGTTAAGCGATAGTCATTGCGACAAGCTCTAAACTTTAAGCCACGACATGATGAAGAACCCCGTTTTCACAACGAGGCCAAGTCAGCGAGTCACCTCACGACAAGGAAGCCTTTCACGTCGCTACATTAAGTTGATAATTTGAAAATGTTACAAATTAGTCCTTGTTCGATTTTGGGTCAATTCTAGAGCATACGTAAGCTTGTAAAAGACCCAAGAAAAGTTGTATATGGTGATTATGAAATGAAATGGTTATGATTGTAACACCCTATACCCGGCCCAGTTGTCGAACTCGAATATCAGGATGCCACACCACCGTCTCATGTCTCACACAACAAATAAAAACTCATTCTAAAAGAAATGTCTTTCATATTATCATTCGTATAGGTTTTAAGTCAATCTTACTCTTTAGTTATCATCATTACATTCTAATCATACATCAAATAGTATTATATTAATAATTAAACATGCATACGGTCCATTTAGAAAATTTTCAAAACAATTCACGTAGGTATCAATACTAGAACATGGATATCGATATTTTCCTTGCACGGTATTGATACCGTATGGAAAACCGGTACCAAATCAGCTTTATGTTTTTTGTCTAAATACAAAACACAAGAAAATATTGATACAATTGAAAAACTATCGGTAAAATTACCCCGAGTATTAATACTCATGATAGGGTATCGATACCAATTTATGATTCTGACTTCCTGCACATTTCAAAATCATAGAGGTATCATTTTTCTAACACTAATATCGATACCTCTGCTCCAGACCATAAAAATACAACATACATAAGCATAAAGACCACTCTAACTTGTACCAATTCATCATGCTACTATCACATCATCAAATAAACGTCAAAATGACTATAATAATAGTTTCAACATCGAAAATCAGTTCGAGTAGTAATCAACATAACAAGGTTTAAATCTTAAAATTCTAAGAGCAATTAAGCTATGGAACATTTAAAACATCATGGCAAAAATTAGCACAAAGTCTACCGCATTGCCTTTATTTCCCCAAAATAAAAACGGATAAATAAAACCTATGAGATAACAAAATAGACTTGCTTGGATCAATCCCTTGAAACTAGGCTGCTCCCACCAAGATGCTACTAATATGAAATGGTTTAAATGGAGTAGGTGTGTTACAGCCCGATTTTGGGCCTAGTCGGAGTAGTGGTTTCGGGACCACAAATCTGACAAGGAAAAATTTATTTTTCTTATATTTTTATGGTCTAAAATTTCATGGAATGATTTTGTGAAAATTTCGTTTGAAAATTTTGACGTTTGGGCACTCAATTTAGTCAAAAGGACTAAATTGTAAAAAGTGAAAAAGTTGAGTTCTACATGTTAGAGGTGTTCAATTGTTATGAAACTTTAAATTGGAGGTCCTTATATGGTAATTAGACCATTGGTTAAGTTGGTAGACAAAAATGGGCATGAGATAAGTGAAATAGGAAATTTTTAAATTAGGGGCAATTTGGTAATCTAGTAATTAAAATGAATTAAAAGGGAAAAAGATGGCAAATTGTGCTCATCTTCTTCATTTGGACGAAATCAGCAAGGGGGGAAGCCATTGTTAGGGTTTTCAAGCTTCCAAGCTCTATAGTAAGTGATTCTAAGCCCCGTTTTTAATGTTCTTTACGTTTTTTAAGTCTCAGTAACTTATTTTGCTTATTCTAGCAATAATTTAATCTAGGGTTTATATTTGGAAAAATACCCATATGTGAAATGTGTTTATTTTGATGTTTTATGGTAGAATATGAAGCTAGAAGTTAAGCAACTTTTGCTAAGCGATTTTGAGTGAAAACGAGTAAAACGACATAATCGATAAAAATGCTAAATGTTCATAAGTGTTAGAGTGCGAATTTGATGTTGCCATAGAAGGGAAAAATGTTCAGCATGTCATAATACATAAGAATAAGGGATGAAGTTTAATTTACGATATTTGGGGAAAAAGTGTAAATATGCAAAAGTTTAGGGGTAAAATTGTAATTTTGTAAAAGTTTGAGTCAATGACTGTTTTGATAAATGTGATTACTAAATAAGTCAAATGTGTTATTATAGATCAAGAAAGAAGTGGAATCGACCTTGACCGGAGAAAAGAAGAGATTAAAGACTAAATTGCTAAATTTTTATATTGTTGCATCAAAGTAAGTTACGTGTAAATAATTGTTATATTTTTATAAATTGTGAATTATATTTGATATGTGAATTAATATTCAATGTGGAAGGAAAAATTATTCATGAATTATTCAAGTGATGAAGTGTTGAAAACAAAGTGTTAAGTGTAAATTCCCGGTTGAACTTAGGAATAGAAGTGGATACAAGTGACATGTCACTAGAGATCGATGTTACAAGTGTTACAGTTGAGTCCCGGTCTTGGGTGATCTAGCATGTGTTGCGACACTGACGACTTGTTGAGCGTGCCCGTGGACATTTCCAGTGTTATTGATCAGTGGTAGCTTCGGCTACATATCAGTGGTAGCTTCGGCTACATTTCAGTGGTAGCTTCAGCTACATTTAAGTGGTAGCTTCGGCTACATATCAGTGTGGCACTTATGTGCTAATTCTCTACGTATCCGTGAATATTCCGAGTGTTCAGCGGGAAATTGACTAAGTGAAAATACATGAGATCATGTAACGATTAAGTGTAATTGAATAATGAATATATGTGTGGAATTGAATTGAATATTGACTTGAAAATGGAAAAGTGAATTTTGAATTGAATAGTGATTAAAAGTGAAAAAGTGAAATTATGAAAAAGTAGAATTAACAACAAAATAGTTTTGGACAAGAACAATAGTGTGACTTTGAAAATAACCAAAAATGGTGGAAATTTAATTAGAGAGTGAATAAGATATGAAATGAAATATTAAGGAGTCTATTTTTACATAAAAGAAACAGAGAAAGAAAAAGAGTTATACATTTTGAGATATTTGAATTTTATTGAGGCAAGGTCGGATTGATTTTGGAATCCCCTATTCCGACTTTGGAAAATAATTAAAAATTGTAAAAAAATTATTATGAGTTATAATTTATATTCTTAGAATTCTTAATGAGTCTATTTTCAAAGGGAACAAATATAAATATCATCCGAGATCTGTACAATGAGATAATTCATTTTTAGTGAAGAGAGGTCAGAGATGTTGAGCAGTGAAACAAGGGTGACTTTAAAGAATAAAATGTACTAATTGGACAAATTAAAAATTCTGAAAATTTTATGGTAAGAATACATGTGAGTATAGTTTCAAGGGAAATTAACGGATCTTAATTTGGAGCTCTGTAGCTTCAGATAAAAATAATTTAGTGACTCTGACTCAAATAGACAGCTTTGAATTTAAATATAAGTGAATAGTGAAATTATGTATAATGCTATTTAAGCATGTTTTATACATAAATGATGTGGAATGGTGAGGAGGAGGAGGACAATAAAATGTATGAAAGAATTGTGTATAATGGTCATATGCCCGATTATAATCGGTAAATGTTAAATTGAATGGTAAATACGTATTGGTACTGAAGGAACTACTGCGGTATTGAAAAGCAATTGATCAAATGTTTAAGAAATTTAGTCATGACATATATATATATATATATATATATATGTGATAGTAATGATATATGGATGATTATATCATTGAGTTGCATTGATTAATTCGGTTTATGTGATGGAAATGTCAAGAACATTTGTCTTTGATATGTGATGATCATTGTTTAAGCTTATATGGGAAAATAAAGTTTCATAGTATGAGAGTGTGGTATTGAAATATATATATATATATATATATATATATATATATATATATATTGGATTGAGAAATTGATTTGAATTGTGAACATGAAAGATTGTGAATTGAATAAAATGGAAATTGAGCTTTGAATTACATGAGTAAGTATCGGATCTCGTAGGCCCTATTTGTTATGAATATAATATTTGAGGATATGTTGCAAAGAATTATAAAAGCATGTTAAAATTTTGAAGAGTTTAAATTTGAATGAAATTTTGTAACTCGGTTTAATACGTTTACATGTGTAAGTGTTCTAGTAATGCCTCATACCCTATTCCGGAGTTGAATACGGGTAAGGGGCGTTACAAGGTGAGCTTAACAAGCTCAGTGAATGTCGGGGTAACCATAAAGTATACACAATATCAAAGGTTAAACAAAAGCATACTACAACACATTCACATCCATATCCTAACCATGTCACGATAATATATTCACACTTCATTAAATCATAAAACTAGCATATACTCTCATGTATATCTACACTCAACTCATATTCAAATAATTTATTTTACAATAATTCATCAAGACTAATAACGTATACATGCTTTAGTAACTCATAAGTCTAGCTGATATATTCTCATGCATTCACGAGTTAAATGAAAATGACCCAAACTACAATTACATATGCAATTTACTATGAGAACATACTATCATTTTCATCGAACTTAAATCAACTTATTTAGCATATTATTTATATGCTTATGCAACCATCTCACATTGTATTATCACAATAAATAAGATCATATTTACACGATAATTTGGAACTTGAGGCTATGAAACATTAAAGTGGGCTCTACCACCATAAATCAGATACACAGATCTCTAACACACCGATTGACTCATAGACTCGAACATATCCCAAAAAGTGAAGCATAAAGCTAACACTCTGCAACACACCAAACATGTCCCGTTGAATGGAGCTTAGCTCACATTCCCTTATCTTTCCAAACATGTCTCAATGCCTCAATTCCCAAATCACATATACATATAGGTGAGTACTCACAACCCTATGGCATGCCAACTATATCCAATGGTTTTAAGAGATCATAATGTAACAACCCGTTTTTTAATGGTGTCAGAAACAGTGGTTTCGGGGCCACCAAAACCTGACGAGTAAGTTCGTAATTATTATTTAATATTATGAGTCAAATGTGATTTTTAAAAAGGTTTTTGATTTGATAATTTATGCTATATAAGTGATTTATTAAGTTCAAGTGGTTTTAGAAAATAAGGTATCAGAACCTTTTTCTTATAAACTGAGCCGTAAATATTTTTATAAATATCTACGAGTGTCACTATGGTGGTATTAAAGTTTTGTTAAGAAATTTTAATGTCGCAATGGTTAATTAATTAAAAGGATCAAATTAAAAAATGCATTCCTAGGACTCTGTTCTCAGAATTAGACTCGTAAATATTTTCAATAAATATTTACAAAGCTAGTTGTGTAGTTAATTAGGTTTCGATTAAGTGAATTTTCTTGAATTAAAAGTAATTAGGTATAAGGTCTAAATTGCATATAGGAGAAAATTGAATTTTAAATTAAAGAAAAGTAAAAGGACTAAAGAAGCAATTATGCCATTACTCATAAATGAGGTGGCATAAGTGTTTATTATTAAAAACTTTAAAGTTAAAATATATATTATAATATTATAAAATTATATCTTAATGTTTAAGTATATATATTATATATATATTATATTATATAATAATAAAACAAAGAAATAAAAGAAAAGAAAAAGAAATAGAGAAAGAAAGAGAAGTAAAATGAAGCGGAGAAAAGAAAGAAAGGAGAAAACTAGGGTTTCAAAGTTCCAAGTTCAATTGGTTAGTCAATTTAGTCCATTTTTCTTTAATTTTTTATATTTTGGAATCCGTATTAAATACTATCGACCCATGTCAAAATTTTAGAAATTATTGAGTTTTTAAATGTTGCTAATGTTGAATAATTTTAGTATTAGGGATTAAATTGATAGATTTTAAGTTAGAAGTAAAAATGATTAAATTGTAGAATAAGTTGTAAATTTTGAGTAATAGAGACTAAATTGTGAAAAATCAAAATTTAGGGATTTAAGTGAAATTAGAGAGTTAAATCTAGTTTAAAGTGGAAATTGATGAAAAAATAGAATTGATTGTGAAGAAATAAAACTAGTCTCAGTTTAGGGACTAAATTGGAATTTAGACAAATGTTGAGTAAAAATTGAAATATGAAATAAGAAATTGTATTGTATTGATTTGATGAGTTTTAATTGTTTTAATTCCGTAGCTAACGTTGTACCGGAATCCTCGACTAAAAAAGGGGAAGATAAAGTCGACGAGGAATAGCTCGAAATTTTTGGTTTGTATTTCTATAATCCGAATTTAGTTATTAATTGTTATAATTCAATTTAATGTATATGGTAAGTGTTGAGGTGAGAATTATTGTGTTTTGCAATTGAAATGGATTGATTTAGTATGTGATGAATTTATTGAATTTATATTGACTAAATTGGTATATATATTGAATATATTGATTATTTGAATTGAAATAAATATTGGTTGTATTTGAAAAGTGAATTAAAACCCTATTAATTGTATCGGGTTGAGTCAGATATAGATGGCATGTCATAAGATTGAAAGAGTTCAGGGATTTCTTCGACTTCGACTTCGATTTGATGAGACACTGGGTGTCAATTTACAACTTTGAATTATCCGATGAGACATTGGGTGCCAAACTGGTGTGTTTTGGTTGGATCTGTGTATCCGTCCGAGTTCGAGCTGTGTTAATAAGGGTAAATGAATAATAAAGTTTTCTAATTGATATTGAAATGGTATGGTATGAGAAATGGGAGTGAAATAGTAATTTGAAAATAAAATGTGAAATATGTTGCAAATATATGGAATATATGAGTTATATACTCATGAAATGACTATGGAATGGATATTGCAATTGTATAATGAAATATGAAATAAATTGTGAAAGCTATTTATATAGCAAGTATGAGAATTGAGATATTTGTGAAACAAATGGAATATGATATGGTTGTTGTAATAATTAAATATTAATATGTGTTTATATTTCAATTGTATATTTGTAATTTCTTATCTTTAAATATTCAAATTATAGAAATACCATTGTGTTTATACTTACTGTACGGTTTTGTTTCCCATGCGCAGGTTAGGTACTTAACTTTTGATCACTGATTCAGCATCCAACAACGATCCTGTAACGCCCCAAAAAAAATCCCTTATATAGTTATTTTTGTCTGTTTATGACACAAATATTTGTCAGCTTTAGTGGTTACGTGTTCTGGGAGTGTTTGGGAGGTCCCAAGCTCAAGCATTAGCTTGGGAAAATTTTTGGTTTTTAAATGAATAAACCTCTATCTCTAACCAGTAGGCTTATAAGTAAATGTTGGTAAAAAAATGACAAAATGGGCCTGCTGGTTTGGTGGCTAAGTGGTGTATTCGTATACTGGGGGTTAGGAGTTCGAGTCTCTGTGCGAGCGAAGGACTTATTTTTGCTAGATGCCGTGAAGGTGTTTGAGTGGAATCATAATTCTGAAGAGAGTGGGGTGAGTGTGGACGGTTTGGAGTGTTTGAAGGGTGTGGGGAAGTGTGGAAGTGAATTTAGGGATAAGGGGGAGAAAATTTGGGGATTTTGGGGGGAGAATATCCAAAATCTAATCATTTTTCTTTTATTCTGAAAAAAAGAGTCAGTTTTCTCTCCACCTTCCTGACAAATTTCGGCTTTGGCATTGGTTTTCTCTCAGTTTTTCCTGTCGACTGTTCTTCTTCTGTGGTGCCGAATATTGCTGTGATTTTTGGCTATTTTCTTTTCCCCTCTCCTTTCTTCTTTTTACTTTTCTCTTGGTTCTGTTGATTCCCTCTTTTCCTTTTTGCTTCCGATTTCTCTTGTTTCCTAGCCTTTTTCTTGTTACCGCAACTTGTTATCTCCATTGTGCTTTCATGCGTTGGTGGTAAGTTTCGTAACTGTGGTGTATTTTGGTTAATGGATTCTTGGTAATCGATCGACTGTTTCATTGATGAAGGTTAAGGGCTGGAGCGATTTGGTTAGTGTTGGAGCGGTGTGGTTCTGTTGTTACTTGCTTAGTAGGTAAGGTGGTTGTGTTTGTGAATTAGGGGAAGCTTTTCCTTTCTTTTGATTATGAAGATGTAATTTATTGTTAACATTGGGTCTTTTAGAATTGGCAGCGGTGAATTCTGGGAGTGCTGACCTGTCTTGTTCGTTTCCGCAGTGGGGGGTTGCTTGGTTTTGAAGGTAAGTAATGAATGGGTTGAATGAATCATTATCAATGTTTTGGTTTCGAATTAACTACGAATATTGGGCGTGTAGGAATATTGGGCCAGGCAGTGTGATCCACACGACCAAGGCCATTTTGGGCCGTATGGGCCACACAAGCGTGTGGGCCTACATAGGCATGCAACATGGGCCTGTGGGCCTATTTTCACTGATTGACTGCTAAGGTTGCACGAGTCGCCCAAGTCGACTGTGAGCCTACTGTAGGGTGGGTAAGTTTACTTAGACCCCTAATTGACTGAAATGATTGAAAGACTGTTATATGCCTATATAAGATAGATATGTATGTCTGTATGTTGAGCATGTTATATACACTATACTGATTATACATGATACCATGACATGTCTGTATGATGCATTGCATTGGGTTGGGAATTGATATTGATTGGAGGAAGCGTACTGAAAGGCTTCAAGCCTAACGACTCCTTTTTGCTATTTGATACTTATTTACGATTATCTGTATTGTCTGTTTGTTTGCATGGGGATTACACACTGAGTTTACGTAAACTCACCCTTTCTATTTAATCTGTATAAGTAATCCCCAGACATGGGTGGATCGGTGCGGCGGACGACTCAGCGGTGGCCACACGACTCATTTTTGCTATTTGATACTTATTTATGATTTTAAGTTTTATTTTGGGGTATTTTTCTGTAATAATGGCCTCTATGGATTTTTACCTAAAATTTGGATTTTATACTGTTTTCTGTTTATATCTACTAGAAGTAGGTAAAACTCGGGTTTTCAAAAGAGATGAATGTTTTATCAAAACACCACGCACACGCAAACTATTTTAAAAGCTTTCGCAAAGTATAGCGTTTTGGAAATGAATCACAATTTGAGAATTAATGAAAGATAATGATAAGTTCTAACGGATAACGGTTTTAACAATGATATGGTTTTCAAACGCACTTCCATGTGACATCGCTAGATTCAGCCATAACGTCCAGGCCGAATTTGGGGTGTTACAGATCCCGAACTCAAATGTGGTGATGTTTATCCTTTGTGTTGGCATGTACCTAGGGTGTCTAAATAATAGTTATTTTGTGGTTTGATTGTAAATGAGGTTATAAGTTTAATTTTGGTTGGTTTTATACATATAAATATGTGTTTGTTTTTGAAGCCATATTATGGCATGATAAATTGAACTAAATCTAGATAGGTGCATGTGAATTTAATTCTATGTTTAAGTGCTCATGAATTAGGCAAATTGATTTGGATTTGTTATGTTTATAATTTTGATTAAAATGATACTTTTATGACTTGTTTTTATGATATGAAATGTTTGAAATTTCTGTCCGTTTGATCTGTAAGCTCTGGTAATGCTCCGTAACCTAGTTCAGGCGAGGGATTCGGGTTGGGGGTGTTACACACAAGGCCAAAATATCCACAGTTACACATTTTTAATTATTGATTTAATGCACATCATCTCTGTTCATATTCATCAATTTACATCACAACTTGTACACAATGAATGCTTATCGAATTCACATTTAATTGCACTTTAAGTGGCACAATAATGCTCATTAAGCCATCACATATGTGTGCATTAAAATCAGTACGTCATATATCACATACAAATATTCTCACATATTACCTGTCATAATAATATCACATTCCACAATTCAACACATATATACTTATCGAAATTTCACTCACTTTTGCTACATATTTGCACTATTAACTTATCATTTTTACTGTCATTTGGCATGTATATCATGCCCACAACACAACAAAATTCACAATAGTCATCACACATGTCTCATATCACAATATCGCACCATAATAATCAATCCACAATTATTCACATAATTTTCCAAAATAAAATAAGGGCAATGGAAAGCTTACACTCAGAACTTAGGATAGGGGTTTGGGTTATTCCTAAGCTCCCAATTAATACTATGAATCGTGTCTACAAGTAGTGATTCCAAACACTTACCGATCACTCTTTTGCCTAATTGCTGAAAGTTTAAACTAGCTTTTCCTTACCTTTCGCCTTGCTCGTAGAAGGCTCCAATGGTTTCCATGCTTCAACAAGGTAAATCACACAACAACACAATCAACAATCAGCCAAAGACTCATTTCAAACAATCAAAACACAAGCCTAAGTTAAATTCTCTTGTAATCAAAACCTTCGACGTAGCAAATTTGAATTTCTATTATCTCGGTCTATACTTAATTTTTTTCTGCCTAAAATTGATTTTGTTCATCTAATTATTCACCTACTACTGATTCTCAACCTTTAAACTACTTAAAACTACCCAATTCATGGTATCAAAATTTTCGACATGTTTATGGCATTTTTTACGAAAATTCATTGAAATATTGGAAATCCTTAATGAAACTTTAAAGTAAGTTTAGAAACCTTCTAATCATATCAAAACTAATTGAAAAACACCTTGAAACCACATTTTTACCCAAAATATTGAAATCCACCATTAACGACCTAATTTTTGGCTTTTATTTAAAAAATGCTATTTATCGACTAGAAACTCAATTTAAAGGATCAAATAACATCAAAAACTAGTAAGGAAAAAAAATCTTTACCTTAGTTGATGAAAAACTAAACATTTGATCAAAAACTCAAAAAACCCAAAAATTCAACAATGGAGAAATTTATGGTGTTCTTGAATGTTTTTCTTGAAATACTATGGAGATTTATGGCTTGGGGAGTAGTAGAAATCTAAAGAATTAAGTTTGGGAATCAAAATTGAATAAAAGGAGCTTTAGAATGCAATGGACGGAAAAAAAAGTATGGAGAATAGACTAACGTGGGTTTTATAAAGATGAAGGGGGAAAATATGGTGAAAATTAAAATTTTGTTTAATTTCCTTTTAAAAAATCATAATTTAAACTCTTTTACAAATTAGTCCTTATTTCAAAATTGAAAGTCTTTTGAACATTATTTTAAAAAATTGATTTAATTTTCAAAAAGTCATAGACGAAAACAATTTCGGGTTACCATAATTCAAAATTTTCGAACCCATTCCGAGCCAAAATTTCTAATTTACCCTTAAAACTTCTAGGTCCAATATTGGGGTGTGACAATGATTACATGGTTTATATTAATTTGAATGTTAATTTTCTGTAGTTGCTCCGGCAATGACTTTAGCATCCTGTAATTCAGACCCAGCGATTGGGTCGGCCAAGGGGTGTTACATTTAGACCTGGTATCTTCTTTTAATCAAATTCTTCTTATTCTACACTCGTCAATTTAGTCATTGTACCATTTATTACAACTTAATCAATTTAATTACTAAATAATCTCATTTTTTAGTCTTCTGTTAATCTTATAATTTCCTCGTTAAATTTTTTGGGCAGCTCGATTTAGCGAATTCAATCTCAAAAATGACTTTTTCAAGACTGACGAAAATTGGGTCGTTACATATTCCTTGTTGAGCTAGGTGAACTGATCTAAGTTAGATTTAAGTATATGTGCTAACCTTTCTTGAATCGAATCAAAAACTAATTCCTCTTAATTATCTAATCAAACTTTAAATAATTGTTTTTAATATTAATTAATTCAATTAAATAACTTCACAATACAATTCTAGTTCTATTAAAATCATATCAACTTTATTGTATTAGAATCAATGTGCAAATTAATTTACTTGTTTGAATAAAGTATAACAACGATGAAGATTCAAAATTTTCATTTTGGACTCAATTATTTATTTATTTTCATCCAATTAAATGTTACCCAAAGAAATTAAATTAAATTTCATGTCATCTCTTGCCTTATTGAGAAAATGTATTTATTGTGGAGGGTAATTCATGCAATCTATTATGCTATCCATGCAGAGTTATAATGAGCTAGTAGAGGGACAGATCGAACTTAGATAATTGGGGCTTAAATAATAGGCTAAACTACACCGCAGGTCACTCTAAAATAGCGTTGTTCCTATTTTGGTCACCCTAATTTTTTTTTCATTTTAGTCACTCCAATTAAGAAATTGCTCAAATTGGTCACTGCCATTAAAAATTTTGTCGAATTACTAACGAATTGTTGATGTGGCATTTTTTACTTTTGACTAAAGCTAGGGATCTTTCTGTAATTAGTCCAAAACACTTTTTTTTGGTTTATTTGCATTATGAAGACTTCAATGGTGGAATAATCAACTTTTGAATTCTTTTTAAGAAGAGGGAATCCAACTATGACGATAGACCATGGCCCCACCTTTTCCAATGAGCCCACCGGCCTCTCTACCACCATCGACTATCACGACAACGTTGTCTCTATTATTACTTCAAGTAAAGCTTCACTTTTTTACTTCTATTTTTTTTTGACAATTATATTTTTCTGCAATTTGGAAAAGAAACCTATGTGATTTGAATAATTTGAAGCTGAAATAAAACCATGAAATATGTAGGAATAGAATTAATGTTTGGAATGGATTTTCTACTTTTAAGAATCCAAGAGCATTGGTTTTAGGAAGTAAAATAGTGGTCATGGTTGTCCATCACATAGAAAGTAAATTTAATTAAGAAACACACGCTTTTTCTTTGTTAAAATCAATAGTATGCTTTTGAAAATATCTAAGCTTAAGTTTTGTGTTTACTTATTCATTAGTTAGTGGTCTTTCTAGATCATAAATTTTTTTTCCTTTTGGCCTTAGTTGTTTTGTATCCTTAAGTTTTTCTATATTTGGGGTTTTAGGATTATGATTAATGTTATTTCATTTGTAAAAGAATGTAACAATAATGGACGATTAATTGCTTTGCAGAAACTAATTCTCTAAATGTGGAAATTTTGATGTGATTTTGTAGTTGGTGGGCTTATCGGAAAGGTGGGGTCATGGTTCGTCATCACCGTTGTTGGATTCTCTCTTCCTAAAGAGTATTCAAATGTTGGTGATGCCACCATTGAAAGCTTCATGTTGCAAATAAACCAAAAAAAATGTTTTAGACTAATTATAGAGAGGCCCCTAGCTTTAGTAAAAAATTTAAAAAATGCCACATTAGCAATACATTAGTGAATTAACAAAATTTTTAATCGCAATGATCAATTTAAGCAATTTTCTAATTAGAGTAACTAAATTGACAAAAAAAATTAGAGTGGCCAAAATAAGAACGACACTATTTTAGGGTGACCTACGGCGTAGTTTACGCTAAATAATTTATAATTAAGTTTTGACTCTTCATCGATTAATTAGAAAGTTATTTAGCCACAAAATCAATCTACTAAAAGTACGATGATTAATTTCCATGTCTGATACAATTAAGAAAGCTACATATATTAAGCTTTTGTCCAATGACTTTATCATATGTGTGTTACCCTCATAGGATATTCTTGATCCCTTTAGGTTAAAATTTCTCACCTAATTCTATCCATTTTATGTCAAGACCACCATTATATCTTCCTCAATGTAAACTATCATTACTCATAATTATAATGATTAATCATTCGTCTTAGACAAATAACTCATAACCACATTCCAATTTCATAATTCATACAAGGCCAATGAAAGGATACCATTTACTTTATATTTAAGCTATGATTCCAATAATGTGAATGAAGTCATGCCATGCACAAGTCATGTCAATGTACCCAATATACCAACAATCTACCCGAGCATAGGTTTCAATACACTAAAGCACATAAGTAATATACTATTCACTTACTCAAGGATTAACCACACCATGAACATCACAAGTGAATAAGTCCATAAATTAATTTAGGAAAATTTTAACTTGGTTTTAATATGATGTTATTGTCAATCTAGACAATTGTGTGTGTGTGTCAATTTCTGGAAGTCATTCCTGCTACAATCGCCAAGACAAGTTATCTTTGTAATTGGACTTATATGTGACATAATAGTCCCCTATTATTTGAACCATTAGCTCAATCTGATTCTATGGACTATGGACAATTTAGATTGTCTACTTCTATAAGTTGCCTTCTTACATTATAATTTGTTCATATAATGTAACTTAATATTAGTTAAATTTGTTAGACAAAACACGTTAGTGAACAAAATAATTAAATATAAATAAGCACATATGAAATAAAATATAAATAGAATGGTTTATAATTAATTTATCAAATACTAAAATCAAATAAAACCATACTAAAAAGTTGAAATAAAGAAGAATCGAGATTTTATGAAACGCTGAGGCCTATGAAACACAATTTTCTTAAGATAGGTTCGGCCGCTCGTACGGTACTTGGAGAAATATTGGTCAAATGTCTCCCAAGATACAACAACAACAGTGATCAAAGTAGTAGCACCTCTACAATGATCAATGAACGAAATTTATCTTTTTCTATTACCGGAACATTTGAAAAATACGGAGAGGAAAAGGAAGAGTTTTAAAATGAATAGAATTTCTGTATAAGAAATTATTAGAATGTGTGTGTAATCCTAATCCTACAAAATACACAACCTTTTATAGGCATTTAGGATAGTGGAAAATTTGGAAATAACCATAAAATTTGGCATTAAGGAGCCGTCGGGTTTGGAACTGTACCCCTTGCGCGCAAGGTAGGGTTACAAGCTTATTCATTCAATTACCCTTCAAGAGGGTTCACATATATAAACACATCTCACACTTTGGTATTTAACCAATGTGGGATCTAAGCCTTTATTTTTCCTCAACAATATTTCCAAGTAGTTTAATTTGAGCATCAATTTCTCATTCATCACTCAACCATTTTGAGCATATGATATACCATTGTAAAGGTCTCATAGAGTAGAATATGAAACCATAATTTTATGATTCAACTCTCCAACTTTACCTATTGAGAATATGCCTCAAAGTTCCCATAAAACTAATTTTTCCAACAAAATTAAAGGTAATCAAGGAGCTTATATTTACTTATACATTTTACTTTTTATGAAGAATCTTTGAGGATAGTTATACAAATATTAATAAAATGAAAATATGATAATTTTATTTACTCAATCAATCCAAAAAATTACAAGTAGTCATAATGAAATCACTACACTAAGGGCACAAATCCTAACAATATCTCACTTGCCCTGATAAAGTAAATAAGTCATATTTTGCATTCTCATACCCTTAACATATTTCTTCAAATTGATTTTATCCATCAGAGTTTTGGTAAATAGATCCGTAAGGTTGTCCTTCGATGTAATTTTGACTATATCTACAATTTTGTTGGCTACCGCCTCTCGTATACTATGATATTTGCAACCAATATGCTTTCTCCTTTTGTGATTCCTTGTTCCCTTATTATTAGCTATTGTTGCACTATTATCGTAATATACTGTGATCGGATTTTCCATAGTAAGAATGAAATTAAGATCTATTAAGAACTTTTAAAGCTAGACTATTTCTTTTATGCACATATTCAGCCTCCAAAGTAGAGTCAGTAGTAGAAGTCTACTTCACACTACACCAAACCACGGCTTCGCTGCCTAGGACAAATACAAAAACTAATGTCAATTTCCTTAATCCTCTACGTGTTTGGAAGTTTGAATTAGTATATCCAAGGGGTATTAAGTTCCTGTTAGAGTATACAAGGATATAATCTCTTATTCTTCGTAAATACTTGAGTATATGCTTAAAAATTTGTCAATGTTTGAGCCCAAGTATCATGAAAGCATAGTATATGTAAAACTTCTTACAATCGACATATATTTAGAACTTTTCTAATATATTATCTTTCTTCTTCTGTCTTAGGAAAATCAATCAAAGAAAGATGAAAAACCCGATACAAAAGGCTGTGCTTCCTTCTTCTCATTAGACATTGCAAAACATTTCAAAATTTCATCAATGTACGAAGCTTGAGATAATTGTCATCATTTTGTTCCCTTGATCTTTATAGATGCGAAATTAGCTTTAACCATTAATGCCAAATCGTTGAGTTAGCCAACCAATGATAATGTTCCCACGTCATTCCTAATGAGTAGAATGTCATCGACATATAGAATAACAAAAATTATCTTTTCATCCTTATACATTTATAAACATAAGGTTCATCAACTTTTGTTTAAATCCAAAAGTTTTTTCAGGTTAATATTCAACTCAAAATTTTTGTGTATAAAGATAACTCCTAATATTATTAGTTAATTATGATTTTTATCAAATTAATCTAAACTCGGATTAAACACTATAATATTAACATCATTACTTTCAAGTATCAAAATATATAACTTTTGCTAAATACATATATCACTAGGCGTGAGCAAAACTCGATTTGACTCAAAAAAATTGAAAAACAAATTCGAATTTCGAGTTAAACATATTGAGTTATTTAGTCAACTTGAATTTTTTCGAATTTCTAGTTCGAATCGAGTTTGGTTTTCGAATATGAATAATTCGAATAAACCAAATATCAAATTATAATATTTTACATTTTTACCTCAAACTCTCAAACCTCCTTATTTCCCCCAAAATTTTTACTCCTTCCCACTTTCCCCCCAAAACTTTTACTCCTCTCCCATCTCACCCCCCTTCTACCCCAAACCCATTCCCCCTCCCAAATTTTACTCCCCATTTACTTCCCCCTCCCCAAATTTTACTCTCTCAATCCTCAAAACTTTTATTTTCCCCTAAACTTTTACTTATCACCTTTTACCCTAAAATCAAAAATTAAAATTGTCCAAAAAATCTCTAAACCTAAATAGTAATAATTTTATTTATATCTTTTGTCAAAAGATAATTTTATTTATATCTACTATTTATATTATTAAAATAAATTTCACATTTTTACTATTTATATTATTGAATTGTTTAATCATATTGAATCTATAAATTTTATTAAAATTGATTTATTGATGATGCTATAAAATATTTGTGTTAAAATTTTATTTTGGTAATAATTTCACATTTTATCTTTAAGATAACTTTTATTAAAAATATATTTTTTACATTTAATATATTTTTTAATTTCAAAATACATAGTGACAAAAATCATAAGATAATTGAAGCAACTAAGCAAGCAGAGAAGGGGATGAAAGTTAATAACAAATTTGATTACGGTGGCTGATAGTGATTATAAGGACCCAAAATTATTATTTTTTAATTTAACTGAAACAAATATATTAGATTCGAAATTTGAGAAAATTTCAAATCGAGTTAAGATGATAAAATATGATTCGCCAACTCGATTAACTCGAAATTTTTTTATTTGATTCGATTGAACGCTCACCCCTATATACCACATTGGACAAAAGCAAACATATACCGCATTAAGAAAAGTAACAAACTCAAGCACCAAATGATTATTAAGACATTTAAAATGAATTTCTTTATAATTTATACATTAATTTTACTTAAGTAAAACTGGTTTTATGTATCTTTATTTATGCACATATTTATGCACGGATTCCTAAGTTTAGTTCTCTCTTGAAATAGTTTAACTACATAAAAATATGGATTAAATGAGAAGTGAAATGATAAAAATATATGTATTTAAATAGTTAATTAACATGATGAGTTATCTCTTATAAAAAATATTATTTTAATAATTTAACTCTAGTCTAATATATTCTATCCTACAAGTACACTTCACTTATTTATAAAAATGTTTTGGGACATTTAACTATTAATGGAAGGTCAATGACCAAAAAACCCGAGCCCCTTTATAGGGAGGAAAAAAATTAAAAAGAAGTCCTTAAAGGACATGATACTACATATCCTGGAATTATGACACCACCAATCTCCGCAATCCAAGTGTAGTTTAGATCCCAGACTTATGCATCAAGCCCGCGCTTTAGAATGTAACCTCTCCCGCAACCGGATAAACTAAACTAGCTTTCTTTCATTTTCCTTGCTTCGCCAACTTTGATTTTTCCATCCAAAATACTAGTTTTATTTTAAGAGTTTGGGCTTTTGTCCTTTTTGTTAACCGTGTAACTTCATTAATTATTTTTCAATAAATAATAATTAAATATTATATTGTTTGCATTGACCGGGAATCGAATATTTTTATTTTGGGGTAATTCCTGATGAGTCCCTGGATGGTCGGAGTCTTATTGTTTCAACAAGGCAAGTGGGTGTTCCAGATCCATCATCGAAGCTGGAAATACATATTTCCAGGATTTTAGGGAGTTTTTCTTGGTTGTTTTATGGGCTTAAATCGAAGCCGTTTAAGATCTTCTGCTCCGTTTCACTCCAAGCCTTTGTTTCGTAGACATCTTCAATCCATGAAGTAAGTTCCTTTTTCCAAATCTTTGTCCTTTTTCTTTTTTCCTGATTTTTGAGGCACTTATTGTTTGATTATTTGTTGATTATGGGATCTGGGTACTCGGATATATATAGCAAAGTCAAAAAGCTTTTTTAAAGGGGCATTTTATGTTCTTAGATAAGCAAATGAAGCATTAGCAAATTGATATTTACCATAATTATTCTATTTTAGTTGCTTTTTTTTTATGTCATAATAATGTACCAAAAACTCAGAGATATCCTTGTCAAAGGATACTTTATTTTTCTTAGGAAGCTGTTTTCCTTGTTTATGGAATTTGGCCAATGTAGGCCTTGGCTTCCACTTTTTGAATCTTTTATTGGAGATTCCTAGATATGTTTGATTTTTGGTTACTTTTGTAATGTCAACTGGTTGCAAAAGAAAGCTTCTTCAATTGTTACTACTTCAATATGTGCATATTCAGATATACATATCCTCAATGCTTTCCCCTTTTCTATGTAATTTACCTTTGTTGGAAATGCTTTTTTTTTTTGTGTTGAATCTACTGGTGATATACTTTTAACATTCCACAGAACTAGAAAGATTTTCGGCGTTTCACTTTCTATCCTCCTTATAAACTTGGCTGCCATTATGGAACGTGCTGATGAAAACCTCCTTCCATCTGTCTACAAAGAAGTTAGTGAAGCTTTCAATGCTGGGCCATCCGATCTTGGGTATCTCACCTTCATAAGGAACTTCGTGCAGGGCCTGGCATCTCCCTTGGCTGGCGTACTCGTAATTAACTATGATCGCCCTACTGTTCTCGCTATAGGTACGATGTGCTGGGCCTTATCGACTGCTGCAGTGGGTGGAAGCCAACAGTTTCATCAGGTTGCAATGTGGAGAGCAGTTAATGGCTTTGGACTGGCAATTGTAATACCAGCACTTCAGTCTTTTATCGCTGATAGTTACATGGATGGTGTGAGAGGGGCTGGATTTGGGCTGCTAAGCCTTGTTGGCACCTTGGGCGGCATCGGTGGTGGTGTTGTTGCTACCGTAATGGCTGGTCAGCAGTTCTGGGGTACGCCTGGATGGCGTTGTGCCTTCATTTTGATGGCAACGTTAAGTTCATTCATAGGACTCCTTGTGTTCCTATTTGTTGTTGATCCTAGGAAAACAGTTAGTGTCAATCATGATGCCAGAATTAATTTAGAAAGGTACTAATTGCTCATTCGAAGGTTTTCGTTTTTATCTGTTTCAGTATCTTATCACCATCTAAATTTAGTTTTTAGGGTTTGGCATTTTGATATTTTCATATATTGTTTTGGTGACTCAGCTGCTTTCTTTTGCAGGGATGAGTTGGTAGAAAAAGGGAATGGTCGTGTCTCGTCTGTTTGGTCCGAGTCCTGGATGGCTACGAAAGCTGTTATTAAAATTCCAACTTTTCAGATAATTGTCTTGCAGGGAATTATTGGTTCACTACCATGGACTGCCATGGTGTTCTTTACCATGTGGTTTGAACTAATTGGTACACAAATTCTAACCCATTTTCTTGGTTCTTTTTGGCACGCCAGAAAAATGGTCGAATGCTACATAGTTTGCCGAATCACTGGTTTAGTGCTTGATGTTTGATACCTTTGGGTCTTTTTTTTTTTTCCTTGTTTCTCAGGTTTTGATCATAATTCTACAGCAGCACTTTTAAGTCTTTTTGCTATCGGATGTGCGATGGGATCCTTTCTTGGTGGGGTAATAGCAGATAGATTGTCACAAATTTACCCCCATTCTGGGCGTATTATATGTGCACAATTCAGTGCCTTCATGGGCATACCATTCTCATTGTTCCTTCTTAAAGTGATCCCACAATCAGTGAGCAGCTATTACACCTTTGCTATAACCCTGTTTATGATGGGCTTAACCATCAGTTGGAATGCCACGGCTGCAAATGGTCCTATGTTTGCCGAAGTCGTCCCTTCTAAACATAGGACAATGATCTATGCATTCGACCGTGCTTTTGAAGGATCGTTTTCATCTTTCGCAGCTCCCTTGGTAGGTATCCTATCAGAGAAAATGTTTGGTTATGATTCAAAATCTATTGATCCGATCAATGGTTCTCCACGCGAGGCATTTGCTTTGTCCAGAGGGCTACTATCAATGATGGCAATTCCATTTGGTTTGTGTTGTTTGTGTTACACGCCGTTGTACAAACTCTTCAGGCGAGACCGTGAAAATGTTAGATTGGCGGCTGTGAAAGAGGAAGAGATGATTTGATCGAATACTTGGTTATTTTCTGAGATCTTGGTTCACAATTTCTTTCCACTATGAGGCAGACATATACTACCTTCTATGGCAACATCTTTCTCATGAAGTTCCACTAACTTGTCAAGAAATTCATTATTATGCTGGTCATACATTGCCAGCCTGTAAGTGTAGAACCATTGCGATTTTATTATAAACCATTTCTCTATCAGCTGCCTTGATTATAGGCTTTTATATATAACTTAAAGGCACATTGGAATTATATCTCATCCTGTAAGCTAATAAGCAGAATTAAGAGGTCTAAATAACATGCAATTGTAACCTAAGGTGCATGCATAAAAAAAGGATTCATTTCAAAGATGGCTCTGAAGATGAAATCTGGTTCAGGAATTATTTTGATTATGGGAATGATTTGTTGCTCAATGTTCAACAAGCACCTAAATCCTTGCACTCAAAGCAAAAACAGGCTAAAGAAAGAAACAAAGAGAGGTATTCACTTTCAGAAAGAGAGAGAGAGAGAGAGATGTCACACAATATGCAAGTGCATGAAATTCGGTCTATTGTCTCTATCCTAGTTCCACATTGAGACTATATGCCACAGATTCTTACAACAGCATTGGGAAAAGCTAGAGTGAAACATTGTTGGAATTTTTATCCGGTTGGTCTTGCAGGAAAAGTGAGAAAATCAAAGCAGACAATAGAGGGCAATTTGCAGGTAAATTATACAACCCATGGAAGCTCAAGTGTTTATGACGTGTGCATTTGCGCATTCAGCGACCTTGCTAAAGCTAGACACACCGTGGGAAAAAGGTTTGCCCAACATACCCGCCAGACATTGCCCTCCTCACATTGGATTCAAACATCTTTGGATTATCCCTCAACACTGCAGCAGCTTCATGATTGAGGGGATCCTCATAATTCGGTTCCTGCACACAAAATTCAAAGATTCAGATATCAGATGGCAGCAAATCCATAGAATTATGGCTATAAATATACTAGGCATTACCGTGAAAAGATGATATAAACCATAGATTATAGTGTTTATATTGAGCACCGGTTTCCAATCTTCACGTAAGATGTTAAGGCAAACATTTCCTTCCAAATCAATATTTGGATGGTAGACCTGGATATTCGAGTGCAACATGATACAAGCCAGGTTATAACCAAAAGCATGCGAGACCACAGCATGAATTTAGAAAACAAACATAAAAATAAGGTAATCCAGACTACCTTGGTCTTGCACTTAACTTTGGGTGCCTCATGCGGATAGACGGGTGAAACTTGAAAGGAGAATAAAAATGTGCCACCGCTGTAACAGCAGCAGCCAATCAGTTTTATACTTATAGCATTATTAATATAAGAAGATGAACGTAAAAAAACTCTTATAAGCATGTCATGTCTTCTCCAATAAACAAAAACTTTAACCAAAAAATTTGTGCTAGAGATCAAAAGAAAACTTGTGTTAAAATAAGAGGCATGAAAGAAATTCCTTACAAATAATATCCTTCATCGGGTCGAATTGAAACCTCAAAATTCATCAGGTTATCCTTTCCATTTGGAAATGTTATAGCACAAGATTTGGGTAAGTTAAGCTCAGAAATATCTACACGTAGAAAGACAAAGTAAAACATGAGAATCACACTTGGATCAAACACCAGATGCTCTTGAGCCAATAGATTCAGTGCTAGAACAACATATAGTTGAATAGATCAGTAAAGCTGAAGAATATCAGCAATAACACACCAAAAGCACCAAATCATAAAAAATAATGGATCTTCATCATAGAACTAAAGGAAATTTAAACAACTCAATCCCATTAAATATGTGAAGCAAACCTTTGTGCAAACGCAACTCTCCTGGACTTTGCTTTTTGGTAGGAGCTCCCCCATTTGCATTTTCAGCAAGTTCTCTCTGCTTTTCCTTTACTTTAAACAGCCGAATCATAACTCCTACATATATATTAAAATTTAAAGTGAACCGATTCATTTCCATAGCCTTAATATCAAATTCCGGTTACCGCAGCAAAGCAATATCCATTCAAAATCTAAAGATTCAAAATCAAAGCATTAAAACAAAAACACTTGGTTCTTAACAAACCCTAACTGAAAAATCTAGCCTTTATTATCAAATTCGATTTCCATACTTTTGAGCTGTTGACGATCAGAATCCGTTTTCTTTTAATAAGATCACTCATTTACCTGATCCGAAGCTATTTAACTAGACTAATTTAAAACTACTTCAAAAAACAAAAGAAGTGCCTCTTTTTTTTCCCCATCTTTGCAATAATAGAATTTGAACAACAAAAAGAGATTCAAAATGAAATTAATTCTCACAGATCATAATTCAAGAAACAACTAGTTGCAAAAATAGAAGAGATCGTTAAAGAAAAGAGAAAATGAATCTAACAAAAGACTTAAGTAATCAACGCCGATTAAAAGAGCAAGTGAGAAAAAAAGAAAAGAAAAGGTAGTGTGTTGGATTTATGAGATTGTAACAAACCTGTTGGAGGAAAAGGCGAAGAAAGAAAAGAACTAAGGGATCTTTATTGTTTTAAAGAAAAAAGCAGAAACTAAGGGGAAATTGATGAAGAGAAGGGACAAAAGGAGGGGGATTTGGATATCGATGCCTGAAGGGAAAGTAAAGGAAAGAGAGAGAAAGGAAATGACACGAAAGCTGGAGTGGAGGATGGACCCACTTGTTTTGGGTTTTTCTTTGGTGAAAAACTAGCGTCTGCAGTTTTGCGGCCTTATATTTGTAATCAAACCAAAACATTCAACGACATTTCACCGAGATAGTTTTAGGCCAATTCTTCAAGAGTGCTTGGTTTAAAATTTAATTGTTTAACATTACTGTTAAAAAGTGATTTTAAAAAATAAAATATCTATTTTAGACATGTTATTATCAAGTAATAAATATGTATTTAAATAATATTTAAATTATTTAATATTATTATATTTTAGTAATAATATAAAAAATTATTATAACTTGTTGTTAATATTTTATATATGAAATATAAATTGTAAATATTTTAAGTAATAAATATTAATTATTTATAAAATTTAATTAGAATATATAAACTATATTTGAAATATTTAAATATAACCATTAAATATTTGTAATTAGTATTTTAAAAAATATTTTTTTTATTTTTAATTAATAATTTTAACATAATTGTAATTAAGCATCAAGAAAAAAAATACTATGTTATTAGATGAGTGAAAAAGTAATTAAGCATCAAAAGTGCTTTTGGGAGAAGAAAAGCTAAAATTTTTAGTTTCTCATTTTCAGCTCCTTTTCAGAAGTACTTTTCAAAGTACTTTGAAAAGCTAAAAATTTCTGCCAAAAACAACTTGTTATTCACAGCTTTTCTTTTAAAAATGCTCTTAGAGTCAGAAGTGTTTTTTTTAAGCAATGAAGAACTGGCCCTTAATACTCACTTGCATTTATTGCGAATCAGTGGGAATACAAAGTATTTTTAGCAATCCAATCCCAAGTGTCATTTTAAATTTTGTTGTCTAATTTGAGAATGGGTATGCTACCAATTGTCGAGGAGGAGATCACTTGCCACTGATCAAATCATAAATTATCATTGCCATGCTCGCTTTATAAGCCTAAGAGTTGAAGGCTGCGTCACAATCTAGCTTGAGATATCCAGGGGAGTTAGAGCAAGCCCCCCTGAACTCGGCGGAACCATGAAAAACATCATTCCCAAATTGGATTGTATCCTTTGCTACTCCTTCCCATGTTTACTAATAATTCCATGATATAAAGTTTTGCCCAAGGGAAGAATTTGATACGAAAAGGAGGGGGGAGGGGAGAGCAATGGTGGTGGGAGGGAGCTAAGAGGGACGGGGGGAGAAATTTTGTTTTTTATTTTTAATATTAATATTCAGATTTTCTAACTTTTTTTTCATTTCAATTCTAAAAAAAACGGGTAAAGTCAAATAATGTTTACGTAGGGTTAATCGAGTAACAGTAATTAAGTTTAAATACTACATTTAACCAAAAAAAAAGGTTTAAGTGAACACATATATAATTTAGAAGGTAAATAAAGGATGAGAGGATTCCTTGAGTGGTACTATTTTAGGAAATAAATTACCATATACAATCAATCATGTCATTTACATATAAAAACTTTACTGGTTTTACTTTTATTTTTAAAATTAAAAATAATTACATTTATTTTAATTATTATTTACCTTAAATATATAAAATCAATATGATATGAAAACAATGACTATTCCATGACCATAATTTTAGTATTTAATTTGAAATAATATATGAATATTTATCAATTTAAATAAAATTATAAACCATATAATGCTAAGAATTTAAAAACAAAACAAAATTTTAATATCTTAAATTTGGAAATAAAGAATGCATAAAATAAATACTAAAAAACTTATAGGAACGGTCTTGTTATTGGCATGAAATATCTTAAATTTGTGTTATGTGAAAAAATAATTAAACAACTGTTATGTCAATACTCGATATCATTTAGTATTTTTATTTGATTTTAATAGAATTAAAAGATAAATCTTAAAATTATATATGAATTTTGATTAAATGTATAATGTTACATAAATTTTTATTTTACGTAATTTTATACATGAATTTTTTCAGCTTTCACAAATTAATGACATAATCATTTATATAGAACCATTTTACATTTATATACCACATACACAAATAATTATTTTTATCTAATATATAAATAAATTAATGTATTTATTTCTTTAAATGCATAGAGTTCAATCAAAATTAAATTTTCATTATACGTTTAAATCACAATCAAAATTTCACGTGTATGATTACACAAAAGTTTATGCATCAAAATTACACAATAAATCAAAATTTATGTATAATTTTAAAATTTATCCCTAAAATTAAATACTTATATCTCTTTCAATCAATTTTAATTTGATTTGATCATGACTAATTATAATTAATTTTAATAATTTAGATTTCTCTCAATTAATTTAAATATTTTCTATAAAAATTAATATACTTCTCTTCAATATACATATTAACATAATAAATAATAGTTTATTAACAATTTTAATAATTTCATTTAACTCTTTTTGCTAACTATTTATGGAGAAATATTTTTTTATTCTTCCAATAATTCAAAAACAAAAAGTAGATTGATTTGTTAGTTGATTCCAATATATTTAATACAAAACTTTTTAAAAGGTAATTCTTTAATGTTTGTGGCTAAACTTATTCAAAAGACAAAAATCTTGAAAATTTGTTATGCAAGCTATAATTAGACGTGTTTATACGCTAAATAAAATTTAACTTAAATATAATATTAATATATTTTATATTTGTCTTAGCTCATTTTCATTTCAAAATATAGATATAAAATTTTACCTAAGTTTGTCTATATTTGTAAATAACTTACTCATATTTTTTATTTTTAAAAATATTTATAATATTTTATTGAATATTTAATAATTTTATTTATTAAAATTTTATATTGTTGGAGAATCAAGTTTGGAAAACGCAGCGGAAAATAAATTTAGAGAAAAACCAGAGGTTTAAAAATTTTTTCTAAAATAAGAACTTGGTTGTGATATCTAAAATAATAAACATTTAATCAAAATTGTACCTTTTTTGTATTTTGATTAGCCTAGAATGAACACTTCGACCGAATAGTCTTCTCAGCTATCTTCAAGCTTAGTTTGTCAAATGTGAGTTCGATTCGAATCAGAAAATTTTTCACAAAAATTACCAGTGAGATAATTTCACAAATTCTTTAAACTTTTGGACCAAGTTGTAAATAAAAAATATCTCTAGAAATTTTCTGAAATAATTTCTTCAGAAATTTTTTTTCTACAACTTTCTCTTGAATTCAAATGTGTGTAAAATAATGACTCAAGACTCTCTTTATATAGGGAGAGTTTCACTATAATTAAATTTAATCACTTTAATATTAAATTTAATCTATTATTTATCTACAAGATAAAGAGCCTTGAATACTAGAAGAAAAGCACCTATACCTAGCAAAATTAAGTGAATACCCAAAATTGTGGTCATTTTATTTCTATCTTTCCATACATAACCGAAAAATGAAAAAGATTCTTCAAGAGTTTCAGGTCCCAGAAGTGCATGATAAATACCACCAAAGCTCAATACAACAGAGGAAATTAAGTGAAGTACTCCAAATACAAAGTATGGAAAGGTGTCTATAACTTCTCCACCAGGACCTACCCCCTAGCCTAGAGTAGCTAGGTGGGGAAGTAAAATTAATCCTTGTTCGTACATGGGTTTTTCTGGGACAAAATGAGCCACTTCAAATAAATATTAGATTAAATTTAATATTAAGATAGTCATTTAATATTAACGTAATAAAATATTATTAAGATAAGTATTAAATTTAATTTAATATTAAATCTATTAAAATAATATTATTTTTGGAATAGTTAATCTGAAATCAAATTCTCTAGTAGAACTCTAACATGAGTGTAATTCTTCCACTACTCAACCACCAAAGAATCACCGTCGTTGACCATTTGTTGGCCACTAGAATACCGTCGTTGCAACCGCCGACCCCCGCAGTTGGTTATATTTTCTACCAGTCCGGTCGAGTCAATGGCGACTCTATCGGTCCGGTCCAACCACCAGTTGGATCGTCGGTCCGATTTCACATACCGGACCCGGTTCGACCAGTATTTGGGTATTGGTCTCAATTTTGGGCTCCCAAACCCGATTTATGATATCAGGTCTAATTTTCAAGTTCAATTACCCATTGAGTCAATTGTCTGACTTAAAAATTAATTTCCAAAAATATCATATTAATTTGATTAATTTAATTTTACTTGATTAAAATTAATTTTCCCAAAAATCACTTAGATTTTTCGAATTAATTTTTCAAGAAAATTATTTAATCAAATTCTCTAGTTGAACAATTCTTACGACTGCCCAATTTAATTCCACATCAAATAAATCGACACAATTAAATTATTTCTAAAGTCGTAAAATTTTCTTCTGATTCAAATGCAGTCCGATCGAGCTTTTGTTGAGCTAGCGGATGTACCAATCAGACATATATAATTATACTCTAGTAATTGCAATTATATCCAAAAAGATCATTCTGATAATTCACAATTACTTAATCATTAAGTCAGTCCACAAGAAGTACCATGATTGAAAACTCCTTATTGTATACTCTTTACGAAAGTAATTCATCCAACTGCTTTGTCCAATGACCTCGTCATATGTGTGTTACCCTCATATGATATCCTTGGTTTCTTTGCATTAAATTCATTCACTCAATACAATCCTATTTTGTATCATTGTCACCATTGTGTCTTCTTAATGATTAATCAGATCACTATCAACAAATGACTGTGATAAATTGCTCCTTCGAGAACGAGCAACCCGTGGCCACGTTCCATATTTATCAATCCATACAATGCCAATGGGATGATATCATTAACTGTTTAATTGAGTTATGAATTTCACTATTGCTAGTAAAGTCATGCCATGCACAAATCATGTACCGAACATACCGGCTATTGGCTCAATTATCTTTAGAGCATAAGCCTCCAGTTATATCAAAGCATATGAGTTACATACGTATTGTCAATGGCTAACTCAGGATTTAGGTAAATTACACCATGAATGTCACAAGTGAATTAATTCACAAACGAATTCATAATTAATTCATCTTAGATCCAATCCAATGTATCATTCTATTAATGAATACATCTATATATCTACTCGTGGAGTCAATTGCTCCGATAGCCAAGACTAACCATCTCCTTAATTAGAATTGTAAACAATATAATAATCCTTCTCAGTATTTGAATCAAATGCTCAATTTGATTCTTTTACGAGATTACGGAGTCGTTTAAATTATCTACTGAAGTAAGTTGTCTTTCTTGCAATATAAACGTTCTTAC
This sequence comes from Gossypium raimondii, assembly GCF_025698545.1. NCBI lineage: Eukaryota > Viridiplantae > Streptophyta > Magnoliopsida > Malvales > Malvaceae > Gossypium > Gossypium raimondii. The sequence continues at coordinate 42,154,807 of NC_068575.1, read as the reverse complement.
AGTGGCACTTATCATCAATTTGAACTTAGATAATCAATGAGCTAATATTTACTTGTCACAATTTAGCTATACAACATGAAATGTGAAATTTATTTATTCATCATTCAAATACATAAAAGAACAATTACATGTTTACTACAATATAGACACATTTCCCAATATATATATAGACATATTAACATTTTTAATATTTACATTATAGTATTATATTACTATAGATTTAATTTTGTGTTAAACTACATAATATATTATATTATAAAGGCTTAACTTACGATTTGACCCACAAGTATAATTATTTTCTCACTTTGGTACTTAAACTTTTTTGTTCCAATTTGGTACCTAAAGTATGCCAAAGTTATGTTTTTAGCCACTTTTTACTTCACATTAAAAGAAATATTAGGATGTTGTGGTCAATGAAAAATGCCACTTGACATTCTTTTATAAAGTATACCATTTTCTTTGATAATATATATAAACCATAAAAATTATGAAAATGGAAATAAAATATAAAAATAAGAAAATATATATGAAATCTAAAATTTTATATGTCAATTATAAAAATTGAAAATGAAATAAATTATAAAAATATAAATAACTTGAAAAATATGTGAAAAAATTAAAAATATAAAAAGTTAGTAAATTGTATAAAATTTAAATATATATTCATTATAATAATGCAAAGACTAAAATATATATGTGACATAATTAAATGTATAAAAAATAAAAAAAGTATATAAAATCTAAATATATATAATAAAAAATTAGAAAATTTTTATAATGCAAATTAAAAGAGGATTGTTGGAGATCGACCATGTAAATAACGAAACAAAAAAGGTAAAAGTAGAAAAGATTGAACACATAAATATTTACATAGAAAAATTCCTCCAAAGAAGATGAAAAAAAGCCACAGGCAAATGGGACTTCACTAAATGAGAAAAAACCGAAAGAGTACAACATGAAGATAATCTGAACAAGCAACCCTAAATCCCAAAAGAATAAAGCACTCTGGATAAAACCTGAAATTCCCCAAAACTCAAAAAATTCTTTCAATCTCAAGGATGATGAATATTATTATTCTAGCTTACAACATTCCCTTTTATAGGTTAAATTTGTAGATTAAATATGACTAAAATAACCTAGACTAGTTAGAGTTAACTAGGAAACAATAGCAGAGTTTAACTAGGAGAAGAAAACCTGGGTGAATCAGGGAACACGTTGCAACATCACATGCACTACGTCGGGGCGCCGTTCTTCATGTCGTCGAGACGTGGCCAAACTTCTCGTCGGGACACCATAGTCGTCTTACCACAATGTCAGCTCTTCCTCGTCAAGATGTCAATACGTAAATACGAGGCACACTCCACGAATCTCCAGCTTGACTCGTATTTTCTCATATCTCTTTTTCTGAGCTCATCACGGGTCTATCTAAACCTTTGCAGGATACTCACCAAGTCCAAATCGACATTTGAACTTGAAAACCAAAAGACTCTTAATTGCAGACCCACTGCCTAACCTAAAAAGTCAAATTTCTTAGTTTGACGTTGATTCAACTTCGACTCCATAATTGACGAGGAAATTGTTATTACATCAGTCACGGTTGAACCTTGAAGAACATATAGGTTGTCAGTCTTTCAACCTCTCGTCAAAACAAGAGCTCCATGAGATACCTTAATGTTACTTGACTCAATAACGATTCTGCACTTTTTTGAGTCCAACATACTCAAGGAGATAAGGTTTTTCTCTATGTCAGGTTCATGCCTAATATCTAATAGTGTCCTTATAATTTTTTCATGTATCTTGATCTGAACAGTACCAATATTGATTATCTTACAGAGTGATTCATTCCCCATACGCACAACTCCACCTTCAATTGAACTGTATGTGGAGAACTAGTCCCTATTATGACACATATGGAAAGAACACCTTGAATCCAGAATCCACTCAGACGTAAATTTAGACCTTTCAGTCATAGACACCAATACAAATCATCACCTTTACCTTCAGCCGTATTAACATCAGCTACTTCATCCTTGTTGCTCTCAGCAACCCTTTTGTTCTTATTTTGCAATTTGTAACAATCCACCTTAATGTGACATTTCCTCTTATAGTAGCCACATAACTTGTCTTGATTCCTCGACCTTGGACCAGTCTTGCTTCTCGTAACAAATGTCGAGGGTTTCCAACTTGAAGTACTATCCGAACCAAACTCATTGTCGAGTTTGTCTTTGCTCAACAAGCTTTTCTTCACTTCCTCAAACAAGAGTTTATCTCTTCCATAAATCAGGGTTTCCCTAAAAGACTTATATGAAGAGGGCAAAGAGCATATTAATAGCATGACCTGATCTTCATCATCAATCTGAATCTCAACGTTCTTTAGATAATTCAAGAGAGAAATTGTAACACCCCAAACCCGACCTAGAAGTTATGACCAAATTTGGAGGAATTACATCGACTTGTTTGGAAACTATTCTCAATAAGTATTTAGCAAATACGAATATGGAAAATAGCCATTAAAAACTATTTGTTTGTTTACAAAAAACACTTAGGAAACTACTTAATTTGCAGCGAAAAATATTTTCAGAGTTTTATTTTTGAAAACCAAAATCTATTTTGTCGACTTGAGTAATTTTGTAGTTTCACATTTTATGGCGCCCCAAACTAGGCCGAGACGATCCGACCCGAATTTTGAATGTCACATTAGTCACTGAAGTGACTCTCTATTTAAACCACCACAAAACACACCAACCGACCAATCACACCACACAATTAATCATAGAATATTTAATAAAATAATAATATCATGCTTCCGTTACGCTACTCTGATAAAAAATCAACAACAAGACTAATTCACAATTTAATATTTAACAGAAAATTACCTCGAAAAATTTAGTTAAACATACATGCATGCAGTAGGGTATTTTTAAAAATGCTATATTTGTAGGGACTTGAAAAACCGTTTAGTTTTAAAACGTATAATTAGATTTAAAACATAATATATAGTAATATGTTGGGAAAACTCCATTTCACAAAGTTTAACATTAGTATTTTAGGATTAAACTTTTAAGTCTTATTTTGGAAAATTTATTAAAACATCTCGCACAACCTCATAACATTATTAATTAATTAGTTAGTAGACATTTAACAGCTTACATGACTTGACCAAATTATATGCTCCATCTCATGCATACCAAGCACATGTTTGTATCCAAATCACATATAAAACATCTAAGGACTCGATGACCAGTGACTTTTCAACCTGCACTTACAAGATAGTCGAACAGTTATTTAAAAAAATTACCAAACAATTATAATCCATCATTCAATCATCTATCTACCGCAATGATAAAAGTTTTAAACCAAATAATTAAATAGTCCATAGTGTCCAATTACAACCCGACAATTATAAGTAAGTCTAATACTAAATCCCATAATTTGGTCCCACATTTCCTTCCTTACTGGGTTTGGAAACACAACGACATACCTAAGTATAGCCTCGATTTGGATCACTTGGATGACTCACTCCCAAACTTCTTCACAAGCTAAGTCACTACAATATCATAAAAGAGTGGGTGAGCTTATGAAAGCTCAGTGAGTGCTCAAACATACTACAAATAAACATATTAGTTAGGTTAAAAGGTGAAAAACAATAATGGTTCACATATTATTGCAGTCTACACAAAATAGTAACTCACACAACACAACAGTTCTCATAAAATAAGTAGTGCACATATAATAAGTAATTCGCATAAAATGGGCAGATCACATAAATTATCAATTCACACCAAACATTTGTTCATATAAAATAATAGTTCTTACCAAATGACAGTTCATGCAAAATAATAGTTCATATGAAATATCAGTTCATACCGAATAACAATTCATGCAAAATAATAGTTCATGCTCCATCATAACTCATATATCTCAAATAATGATAAATTGACATTTTTGTGATTATGAAACTTATAGGGACTATATCACCACCTATAAGTGGACTCTATCACTACCCATTAGATAAACAGATCTCCAAAACACATCACATGACTCATAAAGTCGTACGCTATCTCCATGTAAGTGTAGCACGTATGTTAACACTCTCCAAACACACCACGCTATCTACAGTGAATGAAAATATGCTCGATATTTCCCTTATCTCTCTAACACACCTTCGGTTCACAATGCCCATCGCAATAAAAATGGTGAGTACTCACAATCCTATGGCATGCCAACTATATCCAATGGTTTCATAAGGTCACAATGCCAAAATATCTCTTTAACACATTCACAATATTTAGTATAAGAAGGCTCGCAATTAAGTAGGGCTCGCACATTATAACACAGTTCGCAATTCACAATTTGCAATAGAGTATGGTTCGTAAATAATATCACTTTCATGCAACATATATTGCACTCATAATCACAGTTCACATATAATTCATGACATAACTCACATAAACCATTGTTCGCATATTTTATTTAGCATAGGGCACGCAATAGCTTAGATTACATACAATACAACTCAAAATCTCACAAAACACAGTTTGACAAATTAATACAGTTCGTCATATGAATACAAATCACCAAATTAATACAGTTCGCCATAATAATATAATTCACCAAGCTAACATGGTTCACAATATAACACAATAGACAAATATAATTGGCTTGCACTACAGTTGAGTTTGCACTTAACATTTCACAATAATCAAAGCTTGCAATATCATAAAACTCATAATTCATTTACGGGTTCATGCATGCATAAATGTGCATTATCAATAAAATTTGTATATTATAAAAGTCCACATTATATTATTTATTTTTTATATTCATTCGTAAGCATTACAAAACCATATACAAATATATATACATACATATTTAGTGGCCTTTGTCTCATCAAATTTTAGCATACATTAAAAGTCCCATATACATTTTATATATTAGATAATACAAAACATATAAACTCATGTATATTATATATAATAAAACCCACACACATTTATTATATATATAACACCAAAACCCATATATATTATATATAAATAACAAAACCCCTATACGTATCTATAATATATATACACATACCTTTTAGTACTTCAACTCACGTTTAATATTTAGCTCACACACAAATGCAATAATTAGATGCACAATTCACACACACTTATCACGTCAACTACATGGTTTACAGCTACGGCCTACCTATTTTATTCTTATAACTACATGCGCATTTTAAATTCATGCATTTGACTCATTAAAATCGCATAGCATGCATACCTAACACTCAAAAAAATTGTAATGGTTTGCACTAGGAGAAATCAAGGTTGGCATATTAATTAAGCAGGGGATTCATAAATGTTACATTAGCCTGTGTACCGGAGTTTAAATGTAGTTTATCAAACCACTCTCCTTAGCAACCATTGCTTCAACTGTCATGCTCAAGTAAGCTTCTATTTGCATTTGTCCATGGTTGTTGAGGCTCCCAAATGAATTGAAACTTTTCATACACATCAAAAACAATACAAAGGCATTACTAACATAAAAAAATACCATTAAATCATTCCAAAATCCTAGATCAAAGCTTATTAACCTCTATACCAAAAAATTAACTAGTTTTACTGAAAAAGGTGTTAAACCACTCAAATCAGACTTCTAAGTTTAGATTTCATCTTAATACATCATAAATATCATCTAATTACAAACCTAAACCATCAATTTTACTCAATTTCACCAATTTAATTTTTTCGAGAAAATCAAGCTTATATGATTTTTTAAAAGGGAAAACATTCAATTTGCTTAAATTCATTAAGGATTTGTTAAATTAAGATAAATTATATTTTAATTAGATAAAATGAGTTAGAAATCATTTTAAACCAAAGCTTAGCCAAGAAATATGAGATGTACCATTTTCAAGCCAAAAATCAACTTAAAATCAAGTGATACATTGAGATCTTGATTAAATCTTTTAAATCTCGAATTGGAATAACAATTCACTTAGTTTAATCATAAAAAATTAGAATCTCACCTCAGTTTTGCAAAATTGACAAGCTATGGAGCTAATTCAAGCTAAAACCTATGAAAATCTCTTATGGATTTTAAGGATGAAAACATGAGTGTTCTTTAAAATTGAAAAGAGATTTTATGTTTAGAAAGCTTATGAATAAAAAAGGATGAACTAATTTTGGGAGAAAAGCTTTGATTCGGTGTTTGACAAATTTTTAAAGAAGATGAAGAATGGGAGGGAATGAGACGTAAGGGTTGTTAAATAGGCAACCCATTTTTAAAAATTGGGCCATTGCCCATTTAACCACTTCCAGCTTCTTCCCTTTTTCAAATAGGTTCTTTCTTTTCAATTAAAACCAATTTCAAAATTATTTTAAAATCAAACCTGGTTTTTAAAATCTAATTTAACCAAATTTGTTCCCGGACACCTAATTTTAATTTCTTAACCTAAAATTATTAATTCTAATTATTTTAATATTTTATTTAATTAATTTCTAATTATTTAATTATCTAATCTAATTACGATTTTCGGTTTACTAACCCCCGATTTACTTACTCGATTCTCTTAACCTTGTTTTTGGGATGTGACACGTTTGAAAATATTAGTTATTGACGAATTAATAAAAACTCAAAACGAGTTCAAAAATAGATTATGGATTACAGGCCCAAAAGTTCAAAACAAATAATAATGGAAATCACTATATTTATATTAAGGGTGAAAACAATTTGAGCTCCTACACACCATCCGATCCTAAGTTAGATGATTTGCTGAAAAGCCGTAGAGAAAACAAAAGAGGTGAGCTATAAAGCTTAGTGTATAACTAAACTCAACCAGAGATTATAACAAACACAATATACCAATCAGAGTATCGCAAAGAACTACATAATGATCACATAAGCAGAACAAATAATGGATGGTCAGAGAATTTCATAATAATCACATACATAGAACGGAAAATGCATGATTATGCCAATGCAGTATTTTTCAAAAAATCAAAATTCAGATTGTTCAAAAAAAATCTTACCTAACTCCACTACACACCAAAATAGGAACTCATCCAACCAAATCATACCAACAAATATTTGTGGATAGTGCCACCATAATTGCAGTTAAAACTACTAGATCAAATATATGTGGTCAAGCCATTATGTTGCAGACTAGCTACCAGACTGAATCGTGGATAAACCACCAGTTAATGCAAATCATTTGTAACGCCCCAAAAATGTGAATGTCTGAATGTTGAATTCCGTCATAATTAAGTCTCTATTTTTGTGGTTATATGCTCTGCTTATGTGTTTTAGGTTAAGAGTTCAAGTTACATCTTTTGAAAATTTTGCTATTTATTATAAGTTAACCTCTATCCTTGAACCATCAACATAAGTTTAATTCTGTGTGAATCGGTGTCAAGAATGAGCCTACTGGTTCAATGGTTAAGCTTCTATATACCTTCTAGTCTTGTGTTTGAGTTTTTGCGCATGTGTTAAAGGAATATTTTTTATATGACTCAGGAAAGTGTTAGTTTTCGGGTTAATTTTAAAAACCTTTATACGTTCTTTTCTTTTTCTTTCTTTCTTCCCTACTATTTTTCTTTTCTTTTTTACTTCTATTTTATTTTTCCTTTTTACTTACCTCGTGAATTATTATCAAGTCGAATTGGAAGTTCTACTTTATCATTATGTCGTTTGGAAGGTAAATTTGTAAGTTTTGTTGTTGGATTTTGTTAACATTTGTTGTTTTTTGTCCCTGTCGAAAATGTGGGTTATTTGATTATCTCTCTCGAATTCTCAGTTTATCTGTATGATTGGCGTTCTCTAGGAGAGGGCCTTGAGGACTACGACTTGCTAATCATTTTAGGTCCGTAGATTTCTGAGTTGTAATTGCCATTTTGAGTTTAGGGAGTTTTAGGTGTTAAAGTTGTCGACTTAATTCGGTCTCTGAGAGATTATTCTAGCATTACACAGGGGAGAGTTTGTTTAATTGGTCTCTGGTTTACCGTTTTAGGTTCTGGAATCATTCCTATTGCTTTTACATCGAATCCATGCCAGGTGCGCACCGAAAACTCGAGTTTTTACGAAGTTCAAACACTGGAAAACATGACTATCGATGCCGCATAGCTGTGTGATAGGCCGTGTGGTAAGCCGTATAACTCACTATCTACCAAGTAAAAGCCACACAGGCAAGGGACACAGGCATGTGTCCAGGCCGTGTGTGGCCATGTTAGTGCAGGGTTCACACGGGCCAATGACACAGGTGTGTGTCCAAGCCGTGTAACTTACTGATTGTAGAAGGATCATACGGGCTAAGGACACGGGTGTGTGTCCAGGTCGTGTAAACCACTGACTAGAAAATAAGGACCATGCGAGCGGAGGACACAGCTGTGTGTTAGGCCGTGTAAGACACACGGGTGTGTGCCAGGCCATGTGGGGTCGTACGGGCCAGCTACTCAGGCCGTGTGAGGCCACACGAGCATGTAGGCCAGTTTATGAAAATTTTCCATATACCGAGCATTGCTCGAATCAATTACGAGCCTTCTGTGAGGCCGTTTGAACTGGATTTGACTGTATAAACTGATATTCTATGATCTAGAATTTGAATACCATTTATCAATATGCGTATTGTGTTTGACTAAAATTACTGGAATTGATCTACTGTATATGAGTATAAGTTACATTTGAATACTCGCATAGAACTCTGTATTAACTGTTATGTGAAGTATGTGTATGCATTGGGTGGGGATTGAACTAGGAGAAAGTATTATGTTTTGGACCAGTGGTTAAATCCCTGGTATCCGTATACTAATCTAGTAGCTAGTCTGTAATCTCTGAAACGTGTCAGACAGACACTGAGTGGTGTGTAGGGCTGGATGGGTAATGAATACCCTATTTGGTGTATTGAGTTGGTCGGAGATGGTGTGTAGCGGTTGGTATTAAGTAATTGCATCTGTTCTATTTTGTTCTGCATCTGATTATAGCTTGATCTGTTATTCGTCTGTATGACTTCGATCTGTAACTGAATGAACTGCTTCTTGATTCTAAATCAACATATTGGATATCTTGGTTTTACCGATAATCTATTAAATATGTAAATAGTTGGGTCCTTTCGAGTATATTAACTCAATTATTGTTGAATGGATTTTAGGTAAATCACAGACTTGATCAGGTCGACGGATAGGAAGCTCGGTTATGTGTTTATACTGCTTAGTATTAGGAACCATGTTAGTATTTTCGTAGTTTCAGTTAGTTGGAAGATAGTATCGAGAACCTGGTTAGTCTTTATTTAACTTTATCGGACTTTATAGGTCTGTTATTATAACTTGCAAAATGTGTTTTGATTATTGTTCATTGTAACTCTCCAGGCTTGGCATTGTTGTCTAGGCCGGGTATAGGGTGTTACATCATTAAACTGCCAGAAACTTCCTCCTTTCACATCATCCCAAATCCCATGCAATGTGTCATGGCATGCATATACAAAATCAAATGATAAGCATGTAGAACATGTCGTCGTACAATAACAGAAACAGAAGGTATGGGAATCCATGCTTTGCAGAACAGATTTGTCAAATTTCAATGAATCATATCAGATTTGCCACAAAATCACATGCATGGTTATATATCAGAATCAATATCAAATAAATCAACATATTCGGATATCACACGTTCTCATTCAATAAAGTAGCATAGAAACACACCATCAAAATTAACAAAACACGGATCAAACCTGAATATATCACATATGTTGAACATATCCCAAACAGTAGCACATTATATGTTAACAGGTCATACTTACTTAGCCTATATTATATCATACATATGTACATATAACAGATTATACCCTAACAGGTCACCAGATATCGAGAATTATAGCTTAATCAGGAACATACGGGCCTACGGAAGGCTTACATTTGATTTGAATGACGTTTATGGCCCTAGGAAAAATTTTCAATTTTTGGCCCACACACCCGTGTAGATTCACATAGCTTACATAACTGGCCCGTACGCCCACACGACCTAGCACACGCTCGTGTGACTCATCTCAGTGCCTCACACAACTTGGCACACGGTCGTGTGGCTCAAGTCAGACCCTAACATGGCCTGGACACACACTCGTGTCCCTCGCCCGTGTGACTCAAGTCAAGTTAGTCCCTAGCATGATCTGGTCATGCGGTCGTGTCACACACCTGTGCGACCCAAGTCAGTGCCTCACCACACGGCCGTGTGGCATGCACCTCGTCGAGACACCGTTCTTCGCATCATCGGGACGTGCCAATCTTCTCGTTGGGACGTCATGATTGTCTCATCACAACGTCAGCTCTTCCTCATCAAGAGGTTGGCTCGTAAATACAAGGCACATTCCACAAAGGGCCTTATTGTTCTAAGCTTAGGTTCTAAGCTCTAATTTCAGATTCAATTCTTGCAATTCCTCTACTTCAATCTCCTCGCCACTCAATCTCTCGTACAAAAAGAGAAAAAAATTGAAAGACCTTTTCCACTTTTTAGCTTTTATCTAATCAAAAAATCCTTCTAAAAGAAGGCATCGGTTCTTCATTCTTCTTCGTTTTTTTGGGTGTATCTAACTAAAATGATGGAGTTTTGGTTTCACCATTTTTTGCCATGTCTCTTTAAAATCATGGTCACCTTTCTTTCTCTTTCATTTTCTATTTACCAAAGCAGTAAGTTTGACAATTGTTTTCCTTTTTCGAAAAGCCTTTTGTTTTGAGAAAGGCAATGAAACTCTTTTTACTGGTACATATTATAATGTATGGATAAATCTGCAGGTGGCGGTGGAGCATAAGGTTTTATAGGTTCCTTTTTACAATTTTTTTATATTTTAGTTATTACACATATTTTTCAGATTATTTATATATATTTTATAATTTCTTTCCTTTTTATTTTCGAGTCTAATTTATCCAAATCTTTACAAATTTCAAGTTTCTAGTAGGGTAGCGTGGTGTATTACGAGGTCTAGCTATAACTTATTACTACCATTTTCAGTGAAATTGTTTTGATTTATTGCATTCGAAAACAGTTATGTCAAAATTACTTTTTCTTTTTAAATTTCACGTAAATGTGATGATTACGTATAACAATTAATATAAATTGGAATATAATAATTAAAGTAAACTAAAATGATTACTCTACCCAAAAAAAAAGTTATTTGAACACTTTATAAGATTTTGCCTTTCATAATTAATAAATAAAAGGGAATGGAATCAAGTCAATAAGTTTAAGCATATGGCATAAAGAGTTAGTTGTTCAATATATATTTGTATTTTTATTCAACATTTTTTGATTAATTTTATTATTTGTTTAAAGTTATTATTATTTTAATAGATTTAATTTGAAAATATTTATATTTTATTTCCTAATAGTTGGTTGAATAACAAAATTTTTTAAATAATTACAAGAATAATTGAAAATTCGTACATCACACAAATAAAAAAATTATTATTATTATTATTTCTTGTTGTCGCAAAATATTCAGATGTGGCTCAGAAAAAGGAGAAAAAAATAGAATTTTGCTTTGTCATTGTCAAGCTGAGCCGAGCTACAATTTTAAGTATCTCACAAGTTTGAAATTAGACATTATTAATGAATTTATTTGATATTAATTGAATTAAAATAAATTTAAATTTTAAAAATAAAATTAATTTTATAATTCGAGCTTTTTGTACACTCGGTCTTTTTAGTACGTCCTTGCTTCGCCTAAAATAGTTAAAATCTTGGCTGGAGTGTTGAAACATATACCATTTAATTAATCAATACTTAATTAGAAAAAAACAACAAAACATCTAATAATCTATAACAAGATAAAAATTAAAAAAGCATACAAATATTGACATAAATATCTATAATTGCACAATGAAAAACTTAAAACGATATGATTATGAGGAATAGTCACAAACCTGAACATAAACGTAAAACAAATATGTATGATAAAATATATATAAGTCTTGTTTGGTAATTGGTTGATAGTTGATAATTGATTATTGATTGCGTGGTTGGTTTGACCAATTGGTTCTATTAACTATTTACTTAAAATGTTTGGTAAAACTTAGTGATAGTTAAAAGTCGATATGTGTAAATAACAAATAAGGGCATCACACATTTTATCATTGAGTATATATTTGTTTATAATACTTTAGTCTTTATTGAGTGAAATTATTAAAATAAAAATTATTACCTAGGAATTAAAACATCCATTATGGAAATTAATCGGTGAATATTTTTGAAAATTTAAATAAACAAATTTCTTAAGTTTCTTATTTGCAAATATTATCATTGTGGAAATTGAAAATATTAATAGTGTATCAATATAATTCTAAACTATATTCTTAGTGATAATTATGTCATGTTCTTAGTATGTAAATTAGTGATAATTATGTCACACTCTGAATAAATTTTTCAAGTGACATATTTCAATTAATATAAAGTTGCACGCGAAATCATATTACACAAGTAAATTGAAAATAAATCAAGAGTACATAAATATTCAAGAAATAGATACATATCCAAACAAGTAAAAACAAATATTTAAGAAACACGACGTTGTCGTCTAGCTACCATCAAATTTGTAGTGATATCATTACGAACTTTTGTCATTTCATTAGTACTCATAATCTCAACTTCTTGAGTGGAAATGCATTCGGCATCCGAAAATGCTTCGAGAGGAATAAAATTTGGATTTGCATCTATGACCCTAAATGTTGAGTCAAGAGCTTTACTTAATCTGATGTAGTTATGTAATGGAAATGCAGCACAAATTATTCTATTTTGATCTTGAGACGAATAAATTGTCATTTTTGCTAAAATCTTCCACCGTGCCTTTAAAATGTCAAATCCCCTCTCAATACAATTTCTTAAGGATGAATGGGCTCAATTGAAAATTTCTCGTAGCCCTCTTGGATTTGCACCACGAAAATTTGATGGGTGATAACTTATCTTATAATAAGGTGTCAAGTAGCCTTGTAACACCCATAGCCCGTATCCGTCGCCAGATTAGGGTTATGAGGCATTATCGACCAAAATACAACTTATGACAGTCTTCCATTTTTAATCATGTACAAAGTTATAATAACTCATTAACAATAAATTTCAAAATCAAATAGAAATCATTAAATTAATCATATAAATCACATTCAGTCATATTAAACATATGATTAAAAAAATAAAAAAAAACATAATTATTTAGTTATGTTTCACATATACAAATTATGTTCCAAAAAAAATTTCAATCACATATTTGAATCAACTAGCCTCCCCCAAGTCCTGTTACACATGTTATTAATTCCACTATTGAACTATACATACGTCTCACTCATGGCATTCAACTTATCAAATTATATGAAAGCTTATTACACTACAATTCCATGCACATAGTGTAACGCCCCAAAAATCTCTTATATTTATTTTTGTGTGTTTGTGACACAAATATATGTCTACTTTAGTGGTTAAGTGTTCTGGGGAGTGTTTGAGAGGTCCTAAGTTCAAGCCTTAGCTTGGGAAAATTTTTGTTTTTAAATGAATAAACCCCTGTCTCTAATTAGTAGGCTTATAAATAAATGTTGGTGAAATATGTTAGAATGGACGTGCTGGTCTGGTGGCTAACTGGAGTGCAAATGGGCAAGAGGTCTGGAGTTTGAGTCTTTGTGCAAACGAAGGACTGATTTTGCTGCTTGTGCCGTGTAGGTGTTTTGGTTTAGCCGAAACACTGAAGTGTTTGAGTGGTTTTCAAATTCGGTTGTTGAGAAAAGTGGTGGCCGGTTTTTAGGAGGAGATTATGGGATTTTATTTTATTTTCTTGTTATCTTTATTTCAAATTTCAACTTCTCATACTTTTCCCAAATTTCGGCCTTTCTACTTTTTCTTTGACATTTTGAATCCATTTTCTCCACCGTTCTTTTTCTGCTTCACTGCTATTGATTTGCTCTTCTGGTTCTTCTTTTTTTCTCCTTTTATTTGATGCCGATTGTTTGCTGAAAAACTTCCTTCTTCTACTACTTTGGCTTCTCCATTAATCCAGTCTTTCTCTAAACTCTCTTACGTGTCGCAACTTGTCTTCTCCGTTGTGCTTTTGTACATTTGGTAAGTAGTGTTTTCACCTTTTGTTAATTGATTCTTGGTTGGTGACTAATGAGATTCTTGTTACTTATGGTAGGTGAAAGGCAGTGAGCGGTTTGTGTTGCTGCTGAGGTTGGTGAGTTAAGGACAGAGTTGTCGTTGGTAAATGGATCACGCTTATTGAACCGCCATCGGTATTGGGGTCTTGATTAAATCATTTTTTTACGACTAATAAGGGTGTTTTAATATTCGGTTTTTAAGTTGGTAATTGGGGAATCTTTTTAATTGTGATGACAGCAAAAAGTCTGGAGCAAAGGGTTGTGCTGGTGCCAAATTATAGAGAGAAACTTTTGGTGTTCGTAAGGTAAGAGTTCAGTTAAGGTGTTAGAAGTATGATTTTTGATTTTAGTTAATTGGTTGTTGATTGAGGTGTATAATACAGTGTTATACTGGTCAATTGATAAATCTTGGGTGTTCAAGAGTGCTTTTGTAAAGAATCAGAATCAAGTGTGTAAACACAACTTGGGAAATAGAAATCGATGAAAAATCGAAAAGAAGTGATTGTCAACACCACACCGGCATGCGGCCGTACAAGTGATAGGCCATGTGATCGAACATGGGTGTGTGATCGACGAGGCTGGCTGTGAACTATTAATGGGCCAGGCTGTATTAGGTCGTGTGGGCCACACAGGCGTGTGGGCTCTACACAAACGTTTGTGATTATTGGGCCAGGCCGTGTAGTCCACAAGGCCAAGGCCATTTTAGGCTGTGTGGGCCACACGAGCGTGTGGACCCACATGGGCATTCAACATGGGCCTGTGGGCCCATTTTCACTATTTGACTACTAAGGTTGCACGTGTCACCCAAGCCGATTGTGAGCCTACTGTAAGGATGGCAAGGTTACTAGACCCTCTAATTGACTAAAATGATTGAAAGATTGTTGTATGCCATATGAGATAGATATGAATGTCTGTATGTTGAGCATGATATATATACTATTCTGATTATGCATGATACCATGACATGATTGTATGATGCATTGCATTGGGTTGGGGATGGATATTGATTGGAGGAAGTGTACTAAAAGGCTTTTAGCCTAACTTACTGGCAGCTCAGCTGCAACTACTGTCTAGTGCCGCATTCGGTACTATTTAGAGTGTAGGGTTGAGTAGGTTGATTATATCCCCACATGGAGTGTAGGGTTGGACGGAGATGGAGTGTAGGGGCTGGTTGGGTAGGATTTTATAACTGCATAACTGTCACTATTACTGTATTGTGATGGGCCAAGGCCCTAATGCTTATTGATACTGAAACGGGCTTAGGCCCAAGTTGAGATTATCCGTTATTGTCTGTTTGTTTGCATAGGGAAGTAGACACTGAGTTTACGTAAACTCACCCCTTCTGTTTAATCTGTAGAGGTAATCCCCAGACATAGGCGGTTCGGTGTGACGGAGGACTCAGCGGTGGCCACACGACCTATTTTATTCAACTTAGTACCTAATAATAATTTTGCTTTTATTTTGGGGGTATTTTACTGTAATAATGGCCTCTTTGGATTTTTACTTTTAAATTGGGGTTTTTTTTATTTTGCTTTGGACTTACAACTGCTAGTAGTAGGGATAAACGAGTTTTCAAAACCAATCAAAAATTTTAACAAAATACGCACAAATATGCAAACTGTTTTAAAAAGCTACCGCAACGTATAGTATTTTACAAACTAGCGACTGAATAGAAAATCACTATTTAGGAGTAGTAAAAGACAACGACGAGATCTAAACAGAAAATGTTTTAAGCAAAGTTACGGTTTTTTTTAACACGAGCATCAGTTTTCAAACACACTATCTTGTGACATCGTTAGATTCGACCATAACGTCCAGGCCAGGTTTGGGGTGTTACACATAGTAATATTACAGCATAGCCGAACATATTTTGATGCTATCCTGTTATGCACACTTCACCCTACAAAAAGCCATATAATATAAGCCTTATAAATATATAACACGAATCATGTGCTCAACTCTCTAATAGTACTTATATACCTAATAAGATTAAACATTTTACTTCATAATTCTATACACGCACATATTAAACCAAATAAATTATTAACTTACCATATGGTAAATTATGCTTTTAATACCATCTATATATATACACACACATATAGTCTCCATATCCATATGAAGCATTAAGAAATCGAACCTAAACAACTAACCATTCAAGCATAAATATGTGCATATTTTATCATTCATTTTATCATCAAATAGGCTATTAAGATAATTTATAAATTTATAAACCCGTCTCATTACAGTAATATTTATCTATTAAACACCATTAACAAATCAACCATACTTATCTCGCTTATAAATTATCAAGTTTAGACCTCATATGCCAACCATTCAAACATCACCTATTAGGTCATTAGCATAACATCTCAATAATTCATACTATTTCCATTTCTCAAACTTAAGCTTAATACACTATCTCATAATTTTATGTCAAAACAAAATATCACTTATAACTAATTAAATGACCATTATAATTCATACCTAAAAATCAAATTTAGCAAGTAATCATATATATATATATATATACATAATTAGTTCATATAAACTTATCATGATCAAAATCACAACCATCACCACCTTAACATCACAAAATCCGAATCATAAACAAATACATCCCACATATATATCATGAAGCATATTTCTCAAAAAGAAGCTTATACCATAACTAAATATCACAACTAATAGCAACCTAATCAAGCCATTTTGGCATGGCTGTATATACACAATTCAAAACAAATCATATCAAGCTAGACTATACATGCCATATGACATAAATACAAGTTTTCTTTCAAGGTACCAAAACAAATATCGATAGTGTGATGACGTTCCTCAACGATCCCGAGCTGAAGCTAGCTTTCAAAATCTATAAAACAACAAATAAACATAAAAAGTAAGCTTGAAAAGCTTAGTAAGCCATAAGCAAATAAATTAACACAAGAACATTCATAATTCATCACGAAATAATCGAACCTAACTAATTCCATACATATCTACAATCCCATTTCTCATAAGGTCCACATAACCATTTTAATAATCATCACTTACCATATCTTTCAAAGTTCATATAAACTTAATACATACCTTAATCGTTTAAATTGAACTCACATTCGATTTTTTCCATATCTTTTCCCATAGAACCATTCAGAATCAAAAAGGATACGTGGATAACTCAAAAAGCTCATACGATGCCAACGTCCCAGACGTGGTCTTACATGTAATCAAATAACGATGCCACTGTCCCAGACAGGGTTTTACATGAAATCATATATGATGCCAATGTCCCAGACATGGTCTTACACGTAAATCACATATCGGAACCCTATGTCATGACATATGTATCCTAACTATTCCTATGGTTCGTACGGGGCTTTAGGATGTCATAATTAAATCGAATCGAGCTCGTAAACAATTTTCCCATGCTTAAAACAATTCGACATTACACATATATACATTAAAATTTAATTCGACATTTATAAAACATATACATTCAAATTTAACGACATTTATTTACTTACAAACTTACCTCGGACGAAGATGAACAGATGAAATCGACTACTTGATCAATAACACATATTATTCAATTCAAACCATAAACACATAATTAGGGAAATTTACACTTTATCCCCTAAAATTTACATTTTTCACAATTTAGTCCCTATTTCACAAAACACAGAATATTCAAAATTTAACAATTTCATAGCTCGGCCGAATATTCCCCTAGCTTATATAAGCCCAAATATTTTATTTGTTTCATATTTTAGCCCCTTAATTTCTCATTTTCACAATTTAACCCAAAATACTCAAATTCATCAAAAATCCCAATACAAAATATATTTATCTAACATTAAGCTTTCATATTTCACATTTTAACATCAAAAAAAGCTTACAAAATCAACAATGGCATAACTCAAATTCATAATCAAATTTTAAAATTTAAGCATGGGCTAGGTAATATACAAAGCAACGATCTTAAAAACATAAAAATGATCAAAAACCGAGCAAAGAACATACCTTAATCTAGTTATACAAGTGCCGAACTTAATGAAGCTTCAAGCATTTATTTTCTTTTGTTTTCCGACAATAACAAAGATGATAATGGTTATTTTCATGTTTTTTTATTTAATTCATAATAATACAACAATTACCATTCTAACCTTAGTCATATAACATTAAAATCCCACTAACCAATGTCCATACTTCTTGTTAAGTTCAATTTTGAGCTTAACTTATTCAACTAAATTATTTAAATTGTTGATTAATCTTTGATTAATTGAATTTTAAATCAACCTAAATTACATTAAGTACGTTCCACACCGTGATAATTTATTTTCATTTCAATTCGGCAATTTAACGTCAATCTTATGCCATACGCAGGTGAGGGACATTGGGGCAACACATGGGCTGAATTTAGAATTAAATTCGCATAAATAAAGCTGCTGGAAGAGGATGGTCAGATGCTGGTTTTAAAGCAATCAAATTGACAATGAGACAAAGAAGGAAATTCGGTCCAATTGGATGTACAGCAGGCCGTGTATGCGACAAAAAAAATCAGCAAGAGAATTGCATTTAATTCTCTCAATTTCCTTCTTGCTAGCGGTGGCCGACTCCAATTAAATCAAGGAATTAACTCAGCCTTGAAGAGTTTAATTGAAAATAAAACTCTGGTAGGTTGGAGCTAATTTTATGCGATGGGATCAGCTAGGAAAAGGGGGATAAGATCAAACTTAATTTTCAATTGTTGGAGGTTAAAATCCCATAAATAGAGATGACAGCAGCTAAAGGGGGGGTGGAAGAAAAAAACCAGAGAAAGAACAGAGCAAAAAGGCGTGACTCGAGCAAGCAAAACTCCTGAAATTGAACCAGCAAAGGACGACCAAGGAGTTGAAGAAGCAGCCCGAAATTTCAGCTATTTGAGAGAAGGGGAAGCTCGACAACTTGAGGAATTTTCCTTTCCAAAATTCAGTTTGTAATTCATGTGTTTACAAATTGATTCTTGTTTTATTTTACTTGTTATGAGCAGCTAATTTACTTAAGCTTAGTTAGACTCTTATGAAATCGAGCACAAGTGATTTGAAGGTTTACTTTGTTCTAAATTTGAATTCGGCATTCTTGAATTGTTTGATTTTATCGTCCAAGGAATTTTTCTAAGTCAATTGGATTGATCACCTTTTTAATTTGGGAATTTTTCTTATAATCATCTATGTGCTAATTGAGAAATCGAATTTCTTAATTAAGCTTAGAATTAGTGATAATTAATTGGCCGCAGCTAATTACGACAACTTCAGATTTAATTTTAGAAGTTGCTGGTGGATTTTCTTTGATTAATGCCAGGTGAAGTCTCTAAATCTCTAAAGGAACCTTTAGCAAATCGACACAGAGATAATTAAAGGTAGGTTTTCAATTTATGAACGTTCTCTAATTGAATAATTTACTAGGGATAGGAAGTCGCTTCGTAAGTGATTTTTCAGCCTCGCTGCCGATTTAGTTTTTAAGAACAATTTAAGGTTGCAAAGGATTTGTGCTGGGTGGATTAAGGCGTCGATAACTAAGCATTTTTTCCCTTGGAAAATTTTCAGTATTCACAATTTAAGCTACAATTAATTCGTTAATTTAGATCATTATTAGCAAACCCCCCAATTTTTCCTTTCTTGTCTGCATTTTATATTACCTTAATTACAATTCCCTTCAAATAGATTTAACACGAGCTTCTTCGTGGGACGATTCCCTATTTACCCTATATTACTAGTTAATATTGGTTGAATAACGGATTTAATCTGGTAGTCGTAAATGACAGCTACCAAATTTTGGCGCTGTTGCTGGGGAAGCGACGTAGTCAAATCTATTTGATTTTCAGAACTTACTTTGTTTTCTTGTATTTGTCTTTGCAGGTAGATTAGTCCATTTAGTATATATTATTAAGGAGCGGACGACGAACATCGAAGTTCCCTGTTAGCATTACCGATCAACAAGCTGAATCTCACAATCTCCACGAGCCTAACGATTTAGAGGACATCGAAATGGCCCACCAGACCTTGAAGCAATTGGCCGCACCTAACTTGGCTACGCAACCACCATCTATCACTTATCCTACCCTTGATAGGCCATTAAAGCTTAATTCAGGATTCCTGAACTTGTTGCCGAAATTCAATGGACTACCAGGTGAGGACCCTTACCGTCATATTAATGAATTTATAATAACTTGTTCGACTATGCAGCCAGATGGCATTGAAGAGGAACAAATCAAGCTCCGAGCTTTTCCTTTCTCGTTACAAGGTTTGGCGAAGGACTAGTTATATTATATGCCACCAGGTTCATTTACGACGTGGACAGGGTTGCACAAAGCTTTTCTTGAGAAGTTCTTTCCAGCATCTAGGATAGGGTCAATCAGAAAGGATATTTGTGGAATTAAGCAACTGGTAGGTGAGTCGTTATATGAGTACTAGGAAAGATTTAAATGGCTATGTGCGAGTTGTCCACAGCATCAGATTAGTGAACAGCTTTTAGTACAATATTTTTATGAGGGGTTGATGCCACAAGATCGAGGAATGATTGATGCAGCGAGTAGAGGTGCATTGGTTGATAAAACTCTGGAGCAAGCCCGAAATTTGATTGCTAATATGACACAGAATACACAGCAATTCGGTCTCAGAAGGTTCGATTTGGGTAAACGAATGGATGAGTGCCAGTCGAGTATGATGGAGGCTCAGTTAGCTAATTTAACGGCTATGGTAAGTAAATTGATGACTGGAGGTAATGCGAAAGCTTCACTATGTGGCATTTGTTGTTTGGAAGGACATACCACAGATATGTGTCCGACATTACAGGAAGGGGAAGCTAACGCCGTCTTTCCAAATCAGAGAAGGTATGATCCATACTCAGCTACCTATAATGAGGGATGGAGAGACCACCCCAATCTCAGATATCAAAACCGAGCCACACCTCCGAGATTTGAGTAACAAAATTCCCGACAATATAATTCGTCACAGCAACAACCCAACCATCAAAATCTTAGTGCTGAAACTAAGACTCATACCATGCTTGAACAAATGATGAAGATGATGGTTGACCAGAAGAAGGAAACCGATGGAAGATTTCAGTCTTTGGAATCGACAGTGAAGTAGTTGCAAACTAGAGCCTCGTCGACCGACGTTAATCTTGGGAACTTGCAAGCACAGGTAAATAACCGGTTACCATCACAGCCCGTGGCAAATCTGAGGGATAATGTCAGTGCTATAACTTTGCGAAGTGGGAAGGAGTTGAGATCAATACTAAAGAAAGTCCAAAACAACGATGAGGAAAACGACACTGAGGTAAAAAAGGTTCGATTTAGTGATAGAGCAGAGGAAAATTTAGCCTTGCCAAAGGCTGATTTACAACAATCACAAGTAGCTCCAAAGGAAGCAGGGATATCACATTTACAACAGCCCACTACTTCGTGCGATACAGTAAATTTTGAGCAGGAAACAAGGGTTCCCGAACTTCGAGCTCAAGCAAGTTAAGATGCTAATAACCAGTCTCGGTCTTATGTGCCAAAGGCGCCGTTTCCACAGCGTTTGAGGAAGGAAAAATCAGACGACGTCAATTCCGAAATCCTTGAGACGTTTCGTAAGGTACAAGTTAACATTCCATTGATTGATGCAATTAAACAAGTGCCTAGATATGCTAAGTTTTTAAAAGAATTATGCACGTCTAAAAGGAAATTAATTGGAAATGAGAAGATTAGCTTAGGCGAAAATGTATCTGCGGTATTTCAAAAGAAACTTCCTATTAAATGTAAAGATCCTGGAATGTTTTCGATACCTTGTAAGATAGGAGACCTTAAACTTGATAGAGCTATGCTTGATTTAGGAGCTTCTATAAATGTCATGCCTAAGAGTATCTACGATAAAGTTCAATTAGGTGCATTAAAAGACACAGGACTGATAATTCAACTTGCGGATAGGAGTAATGCCTACCCTGATGGTGTTCTAGAAGATGTTCTCGTGCAAGTAAATGAGTTAGTCTTTTCGGCTGATTTTTATGTTTTAGACATGGGACCTAATGCTAATTCGATTGATGTACCCTTAGTTTTAGGTAGACCCTTCCTTAAGACAGCTAGAACGAAAATTGATGTGCATAAAGGGAATTTAACGATGAAATTTGATGGTGAGATAATTAAATTTAATATATTTGATGCTATGAGATATCCCACTGATATTAATTTTGTGTTTACTCTTGATGTAATTGATAATTTTGTTCAAGATGTTTATGAATTAGGGGATGAAGATGAGTTGAAAAGCATTCTAGCTAAAGGTATTTTTGATATCGATGATCATGAATTTATTGTTTCTGTTTCTTTAATTGACTCAGTTTGTACATTAGACTCGCCCAAATTGACACGATTCAAGCCGATCCTCCCTAACCTTACGGTGATTGGTATGCAAGTTCCTTCATTGATTTTGCCACCTAAATTAGAGTTAAAAGAGCTGCCCGAAAATTTAAAGTACATTTATTTAGGGGAAAATCAAACTTTACCATTGATAGTGTCGAATGCCTTGACTGAATCCCAAGAATCTAAGCTACTTAGAGTCCTTAAGGAACATAGAGAAGCTTTCGGTTGGACACTAGCCGACATTAAGGGACTTAGTATGACTTTGTGTACCCACAAGATAGCCTTAGAACCGGACTCAGTCCCCAAAAGAGACCCTTAACGCCGATTGAATCCTCCAATGATGGAGGTAGTTAAGACTGAAATTTTAAAATGGTTAGAAGTCGGTGTTATCTATCCTATAGCCGATTCAAAATGGGTAAGTCCAATTCATGTTGTACCTAAGAAGGGAGGAATCACAATAGTTACCAACGCAGATGGATTAGAGATTCCCACAAGAGTGCAGAACGGTTGGCGGGTTTGTATAGACTATAGGAAACTGAACAAAGCCACTAAAAAAGACCACTACCCTCTTCCATTCATGGACCAAATGTTAGAAAGGCTAGCTGGTCACTCACATTTTTGTTTCTTAGATGGCTATTCAAGTTATTTACAGGTACCCATCGCACCTGAGGATCAAGAGAATACCACTTTCACTTGCCCATTTGGGACTTATGCCTTCAAGAGGATGCCTTTCGGATTGTGCAATGCACCAGCCACGTTCCAACGAGGTATAACGAGTATTTTTTTCAGATTTTATTTCACATTTAATGGAGGTATTCATGGATGACTTTACTGTTTATGGTGATTCATTTGATCAATGTTTGCATCATCTTGTGTTAGTTCTTAGACGTTGCATTGAGACTAATCTGATATTGAATTTTGAGAAATGTCATCTAATGGTTGAGAATGGTGTAGTGTTGGGGCATGTCATCTCAGCTAAAGGATTGGAAGTCGACCAAGCCAAAGTCGAGGTAATTAAAAATTTACCTTATCCCGGTACTGTGAAAGGGATTCAATCCTTCTTGGGACATGTAGGTTTTTACCGTCGGTTCATCAAGAATTTTTCGCAGATATCGTCATCTTTATGTGCATTGCTAGGTAAGGATGTGGCATTCGAATTTAATGAGAATTGTAAAAAATATTTTGATGAATTGAAATTAAAATTGATCACGGCTCCTATCATTCAAGGACCGAATTATGCGTTACCCTTCGAAATTTTATGTGATGCTAGTGATAGGGCTGTTGGTGCGGCAAAGAAATGGTAGGGAGTCTTTTATTATTAGGTTGCTAGCGAGCTATTAAACCCAACTCAGTGCAATTACACCACGACTGAGAAAGAACTCTATGCCATAGTCTTTGCCTTAGAGAAATTCAGAGCATACTTGTTAGGAGTCAAAGTCGTTGTATTTTCTGACCATAGTGCTCTAAAATATTTTTTGCATAAAAAAGAAGCTAAGTCCAGATTAATAAGATGGATTTTGCTTTTGCAGGAATTTGACTTGGAAATTAAAGATAAGAAAGGTAAAAAGAATCTTGTGGCCGATCATTTGAGTAGGATAGAGACTGGAATTTTGAGGGATGAGCCGAGTGATTTATTTCCCGATGAGAGACTTTATAGTGTATCTGGTGTTTTGCCATGGTATGCCAACATAGTGAACTACTTAGTGACTAAAGAGCTCCCTACGAATGCACCTAGACATTTAAGAGAAAAAATTAGAAGTCAAGCCCGATTTTACTTATGGGAAGAGCCATACCTTTGGCGATTTTGTAGTGATCAAATAATTAGGCGTTGTGTCGATGATAGTGAGATAGATTCGGTGCTTATTTTTTGTCATTCTCGAGAGGGTGGAGGACATTTTGGGCCTAAGAGAATAGCTCATAAAATACTTGAGTGTGGGTTATTTTTGCCGACTAGTCATAAAGATTCATATGCATTTTGTAAAAATTGTGTATCATGTCAAAAAACCGGCAATTTAAGTAGCATAAATCAAATGCCATTACATAATTTTTATGTTTGTGATATATTTGATGTATGGGGTATTAATTTTATGGGGCCATTTCCTTCTTCTTTTGGTTATTTATATATTCTTGTGTGCGTTGATTACTTGTCGAAATGGGTAGAAGCATTTCTAACTAGGGCCGTTGATGCTAGAACTGTGGTGAAATGTCTCAAGCCTAACATCTTAAATAGATATGGGGTACCAAGGGCTATAATCAGTGACAAGGGAACACATTTCTGTAATAGAACCTTGAGAGCCTTTTTTGCACACTTTGGTGTCAATCACAAAGTATCGACAGCTTATCACCCTCAAACCAATGGGCAAGCCGAGAGTAGTAACAAAGAGATTAAGGGAATTTTAGAGAAAATTGTTAAGCCCAATAGGAAAGATTGGAGTCAAAGGTTAGATGAAGCATTCTGGGCTGTTCGAATGGCTTACAAAACGCCAATTGGGATGTCGCCTTACAGGGTTGTTTTTAGGAAGGCATGTCATCTTCCCGTAGAGCTTGAACATAGGTCATTTTGGGCTGTTAAGCAATGCAATTTGGATTATAGTTTGGCAGGTGAAGAGCGTAAGTTGAAGCTGCAAGAATTGGAGGAGTTGCGCTTGGAGGCATATGACAATTCGGTCATCTACAAAGGTAAGTCGAAGGCATTTCGTGACTCCAAGCTGATTCGCAAGGAATTTAAGGTGGGGGAAAAGGTACTACTCTTTAATTCTAAGCTTAAATTGTTTCCCGGTAAGTTAAAATCAAGGTGGCTTGGTCCATTTATAATAACCGAAGTGCATCATCATGGGCAATCGAAATTAGGAGCCTCGAAACTAATAAAATTTTCAAAGTAAATGGTCACAGGTTGAAACATATTCATGAAGGAGAGCAAGCAGCTTGGTTGGAGGAGATCAATCTTGAGGATCCATGAGAAATTGTGATGTCGAGCCAACGACTTAAAACGAAGGCGCTTGTGGGAGGCAATCCACGTATTCAGGGAAGTTTTCTTTTATCTTTTCTGTTATTATTGTTTCTTTCCATTAAATAAATTTTAAATTTTAATTTTCTTTTCCATTAGGGACAATGCAAACATTAAGTATGGGGGAGAATCAATTCATTGATTTTCTAACATATTTTATGTTTGTTTTAATTTAGCAACTTTCATAAATTTTGTTAAATTTCTTTACATATTAAAATAAAAGAATGAAGGTGTATTTTATGAATTCAAGATTGATTGTGATTGTTGTATGCCGATTGGTTAGGATTAATTTTGTTTTCAATTGACTGATTTTGGTTTTGAAAAGAAAAGAAAAACCTGATTTTGTGGTTTAAATTTGAAGAGATTTTTAGTCTACTTACTTGATCAATTATGTGGTCCTTGTGAGGAGTTTGAGCCTAGAGAGTAAGTTGGGACATCTATGCCAACTTGAGAGGTTATTATTCATTCATATGTGATTATTGTATCAATTGTCAATTACTCTAGAACTTGCTTTAGATCTTATTAAGTCTAGTAATACATTTGATTTACATTAATATGATTTAAGAGGCATTAGGAATTAAGCCACGATTACTTATAAAAGCCGACCTTGACATTATTCCAATTAGTTAGCCAATTTGAAGCCTTAATTTTCCAATTTTTATGTACCTCCAGAAATTGAGCCAAAAGCCTGAATCAACCTACCTTATTAGGCTAGTTAATTCAGTTTGTAAGTTCATCATAATTTCGACATATGCTGGCCAATTTGGGGTGACGTTTAGCTGGAAATTAAAGACTGATTTTCGTGAGAAAGAAGCAGTAAGTTGCAGCCTTCCGAGTAAATTTAATAAATGAAGAGTTATGTGATTACAATGAGGTGGATCGGTTGAATCAAGGATATGGAAACGATGAAAGGCTGATTGAATTAGTTATCTTCTCTAAAAAAAAAGAAGAGAAATAAGAGAATTGATGACTTCCGAACGATTAACTAGTCTAAGAATATTAACTCCACCATCCAAATTAATCCCTCCCGTCCTTAAAACATTACCTTGGCCCCATTACAACCTTAATTTGGCCTCAATTATATTTATGAAATTTTATGTATTATGTTAAGGTAAGATGGACAAGCAAGCCTATGGGGTTAATTACGGTTGATTTCAATTTGAGATCATTTTACTAGCCTAAACACAGTGAGTGATGAGTGTTACTAATTCTCCGGTAAGGATTGATCAAAGAAGCATTCATGAATTTCTTTTGTACGACAACTATTTTAAAAGTAGATTCTCTTTTCTTGAATAAACCAAAATGTAGGACTGTGATTTCAAAATTCATTCCAAGCATGAACGATGCAACGTCTCGCGATTATTTTTTATATTTTTGAAATTTTTCTTGATTTTTTTTTTAAACTTGACTGCTCAGGGACGATCAATGGCTTAAGTATGGGGGAGTTTGTTAAGTTCAATTTTGAGCTTAACTTATTCAACTAAATTATTTAAATTGTTGATTGATCTTTGATTAATTGAATTTTAAATCAACCTAAATTACATTAAGTACGTTCCATGCCGTGATAATTTATTTTCATTTCAATTCGGCAATTGAACGTCAATCTTATGCCATGCGCAGGTGAGGGACATTGGGGCAACACATGGGCTGAATTTAGAATTAAATTCGCATAAATAAAGCTGCTGGAAGAGGATGGTCAAATGTTGGTTTTAAAGCAATCAAATTGACAATGAGACAAAGAAGGAAATTCGGTCCAATTGGATGTACAGCAGGCCGTGTATGCGAAAAAAAAATCAGCAAGAGAATTGTTATTAATTCTCTCAATTTCCTTCTTGCTGGCGGTGGCCGACTCCAATTAAATCAAGGAATTAACTCAGCCTTGAAGAGTTTAATTAAAAATAAAACTTTGGTAGGTTGGAGCTAATTTTATGCGATGGGATCAGCTAGGAAAAGGGGGATAAGATCAAACTTAATTTTGAATTGTTGGAGGTTAAAATCCCATAAATAGAGATGACATCAGCTAAAGGGGGTGGAAGAAAAAAACCAGAGAAAGAACAGAGCAAAAAGGCATGACTCGAGCAAGCAAAACTCCTGAAATTGAACCAGCAAAGGACGACCAAGGAGTTGAAGAAGCAGCCCAAAATTTCAGCTATTTGAGAGAAGGGGAAGCTCGACAACTTGAGGAATTTTCCTTTCCAAAATTCAGTTTGTAATTCATGTGTTTACAAATTGATTCTTGTTTTATTTTACTTGCTATGAACAGCTAATTTACTTAAGCTTAGTTAGACTCTTATGAAACCGAGTACAAGTGATTTGAAGGTTTACTTTGTTCTAAATTTGAATTCGGCATTCTTGAATTGTTTGATTTTATCGTCCAAGGAATTTTTCTAAGTCAATTGGATTGATCAACTTTTTAATTTGGGAATTTTTCTTATAATCATCGATGTGCTAATTGAGAAATCGAATTTCTTAATTAAGCTTAGAATTAGTGATAATTAATTGGCCGCAGTTAATTACGACAACTTCGGATTTAATTTTAGAAGCCGCTGGTGGATTTTCTTTGATTAATGCCAGGTGAAGTCTCTAAATCTCTAAAGGAACCTTTAGCAAATCGACATAGAGATAATTAAAGGTAGGTTTTCAATTTATGAACGTTCTCTAATTGAATAATTTACAAGGGATAGGAAGTCGCTTCGTAAGTGGTTTTTCAGCCTCGCTGCCGATTTAGTTTTTAAGAACAATTTAAGGTTGCAAAGGATTTGTGCTGGGTGGATTAAGGCGTCGATAACTAAGCATTTTTTTTCCTTGGCAATTTTTTAGCATTCACAATTTAAGCTACAATTAATTCGTTAATTTAGATCATTATTAGCAAACCCCCCATTTTTCCTTTCTTGTCTGCATTTTATATTACCTTAATTACAATTCCCTTCAAATAGATTTGACACGAGCTTCTTCGTGGGACGATTCCCTATTTACCCTATATTACCAGTTAATATTGGTTGAATAACGGATTTAATCTGGTAGTCGTAAACGACAGCTACCACTTGTCCATGCATTAATTCAATGGTCCAATTGCATCATAAAGACCTCATACTTAAAAAGCCATGTCAATTCAGCACTTTAACAAATGGCACACAATTTTTGCATTTTCTGCAATTAAATCCTTTTTCACAAATCGGCACACAAACGATAAAATTAATTCATGACAAATTTCACACATATCAATTCACATATTATAAGCACAGAAAATAATAGTAAAATATTTTCTAACTCAGATTTGTCGTCCCGAAACCACTATCCGACTAGGGTCTAAACCGGGCTGTTACAAGCCTTGTCTTTCAGGGTACCCTTTGTCTGCTAAGTAATATTTGCCTAAGAGCCATAAAATTAAAAAGCCTTTATTTTAAAATTAAAATAAATAGGCACAAAAAAATAAGAATAAAATATTAACTAAAATGAAGAAATTTACTCAGAGGAGGTTTTAGAATATTTAAACTTGGGTTCCAAATTATATTTAGGAATATACGAGAATCATAAGCTAATCTCTCCCAACCAATTAGCACATATGTAAAAAACAAGTCAAAATCGCATGCCGCCAATACATTAATAGTAGGTGTCCCTTTCCTTCCTCTATAACACAATTGATTTTCCTTACGGATTATAACATCTATATGAGTACCATCAATTGCACCAATGCAATCCTAAAATGAAAGAATTTATTATAATATGAGATATTAATGGGATAGTTAATTATTACTATAGAATAGAATATAAGGAACAACAATATCCATAAATAATTACCTTAAAATGTGGCATATATTTGGTATCATTGGCAATTTGTGAAGGAATTTCTTTGAATTCAAGATCTCTTGGTCTTATTATGTCTCTTGACAAGCCATCCATGGCATCTAAAACCTCTTTAAATTCTACTTACAGTTTCACCAGAATATTGAAACCACTCTTGGACATCTTGATTGGAGGCTCCCTTACTAAGAGTAAAGACAAATAAACTCACCTTCTCCAAAGTTGATATTCTATCTTAAGGAAGCAACCCATACTTTCTTTTTAAATCCATGCACAATTGATGAAATGTGCTTTGTGTCATTCTAAACATGTTAGAACAATGCTTTTCATGACCATCCAACAATTCTTCCATCCATTTTTCTCTCATTTGAAAAGAAGTTATGTATGGCTCATTGTGTATGTACTTTACATAATAAAGAGATATATAACCAAATGCACAAGCTATTAAGTCCCAGCTATTTCTGCTCCTCTTACGTATTCTATTGTGTATAACATGGAAATCCATACGTACAAATATATATATAAAAACTATAATTGCTTCAAATGTCGCCCACATCAAAAAATTAGGAGAACTAACATTGTTTTCAAAATCAAAAGTAACAACCAAACTATAGATAAGCCACTTTCACATTACAAATAAGATCTGTTACAAAAGGTATATGTAGCACCAGATTGCTCTTTAAAATGTCATCATATATTGCATCAAACAACAAAATCTAAGCAAGCATACATTTGTTAAATACTAACTAGAAGATAACAACTACATTAAAGTTAGTATGATGTTCATTTTTCCCTATCATTCAAGTATTTAATCCAATAAAGTCTAGCATTGTCATCTTGTAGACCATTAAGAATTGTCCTTTTATGGGGATCCTCAATCAAGGTGCAAGCAAAACAAAATTCTGGTGTAGTAGATATTGAACTAGGCAACGATACTAACTTCGCTAAAGAATCAACAAGTGTATGAGAAGAATCAACAAGTGTGTGTGCTTCAAGATTCATTAACTCCATATATTTAATGCTCCTTTCAATAAAAACCCGAACTATAACATCAAGTTTCTCCATCAACATTGCTGATCCTCCAACCCTTCTAGAGGATTCATTCTTAGAACTCTTATTACTCCTAGGAGCATCATTCTTAGAGCCTCTTTTGCTTCCTCTTTATCCAAGTTCTTGTTCATTAAATTGTGGAGAATGAGAGGGGGAAATAATTGGGCTACAATCATTTCAAACTTTTTTCCATTCCATATTAGCTTAGTTATGGTTAAAAGCATTATTCTCACTTATTACATCATCACAATCATAAGGTGCATTACCTACATTATAATTTGAGGGAGAAGGGATATAAATGGTTTCCTTTTCATGCTCACCAGGAGTAAACTTAATAACCTTGTAACACTCCTAACCCGTCTCCGTCACCAAATTAAGGTTACGGAGCATTACCGATCAATCGAAAAACATTTATCATCATAACATTAAATAAATTAATCTCAATAAAAAAACTTATCAACTATATGCATTTTGTCCCTAAATCGAGCCTTCGAGGCCCTAAAAAAAACTTAGAAGCAATTCGAGACTAATTTGAATCAAAATAAAAGATTTGGGAAAAATTTGAAAATTTTGAAAGTAGGCGTCACACGGCCGTGTGACATAGCCCAGGCCGTGTAACAATCGAATAAGGGACACACAGCCATTCCTAGCCCATGTCCTCACTCGTGTATCTCACTGAATTAGATCACATGACCGTATTGCAGGCTGTGTAATTAACTGACTTAATACATTAAGAAATTTCAAATGACACATGATTGATTAGCCAGGTCGTGTGTGTCACACGATCGTGTGATAGCCCGTGTCCCAGGCCGTGAGATCTATATTTTGACCCTAAAAATATGCCATTTCAAGGCCAAGCCATACCGAACCAAACATACCATTTGTGCACACATTCAAAAGACTTAAACACATCTAAACATCCTATCATATCTAAATATACCATTTCAAACATCATATCACATCTAACCAACATGCCATTCAAAGAAACCACATTTATACCATAACATTACTAACCAAAACAAAACAATATTGTCATATTCTAAGCTCAAAAACTAGTTCCTTAACTACCAAATAACATCCCATATGACCATTTACATGCCATCAAAAACATACCAAAAAGGGTCTTATTCATAAGAACTTTAAAATGGCCATAATGACCAAACTTGACAAGGTTCCAAAGCTTACCAAGCTAAACATAAACTTCAAAAGCACAAACAAACCAAATCAACCATTACACATTTAAGAACTACCACTTCAAAAAAGGTCCTATACATGCCATATATAACCTTGGCTAAATTACTCAAAAACTACCCAAATGGTTGTTGGATAGTGTGATTGATCCCCAACAAGCTTCCAACCAATCGAGATTTTGATAATCTATAAAAAAAAGGAAAGTAACTAAGTAAGCAACGAGTGCTTAGTAAGCTTGTATAAATTCAAACATAACTTACCATTTCTTTAGCACAAATTATAAAATACACATAATGTCATTACCAATACCATAAGCTTAGTATAAGCCGATACAAGCACGATCAAACTCACAATTTAGTATGCTTATCCATGATACAAATGAATTCAATCATATAGTAAGTAAATTTCATATACACATCGTTAATTTATCAACCTTTTCATATGATCATAAACCGTTTCATTTTTATACTTACCATGTCATTTACTTTACTTACCCATTGAACCATCTAGAATCACATCGGATGCTCGGGAATGCTCACACACATAGTGTGCCTTTCCATATAATCGTAACATTTCATTTTCAATAATGCTCACTCGAGTTGTGAAATGGGTCTGCTCACACAAGCTGTAGGTTGAAATGTTATCTACACGATGCTGCTCGAATCCACAACTAATGTAGGACCTCAGCCATCAGTAGGATATTCAAGACCAGCACCAAAAACATGAAATCTCTAATGACATGTCATTTGTATCCTAAAAATTCTTAAGGCTCAAACGGGATTCGTTATACGTCAATTATTCTTACATCGATACATATACAATTTCAAGTTCGTTTTTATTAATGCAACATAGCAAATAATCAATTTAACTAACATTAATATGATAATAATTCATATGAACTTACCTCGATAACTTTGGTCGTAGAAGTAAAGTTGAACACAAATCCGAAGCTCTAGCCTTTCCTCGATTTAAGTCCGATTGTTGTTTATCTTGATCTAAATAGGTAACTTTTTTCAATTAAGTACTTCTAGAATTCAATTTAATCCATAATTCATATCTATGTAAAATTACAAAATTACCCCTAACATTTTAAATTTTCACAATTTAGTCCTTAAGCTCATAATTTGAAATTTAACCATTTTAATCCTCCATACAAGCTAGCCGAATTTCTTAGGGACTCATATCAACCCACTAAAACCATCATTTCACAATTTTACCATGAAATTTAACTATTTTCATAAATAAATCCCTAAATGCAATTTCATCAAAAATCACTTAACAAAACATGTTTATTTTACAACCAAGATTAATAATCTATCAAATAACTTCAAAACCTATTAAAAACCATGTAAAGTCCCTCAACCTTTAACAGTTTTGCAAATTAACCCCTAGGCTAGCTAGATTAAGCTAAAATGATCACAAAAACATAAAAATCATTAAAAACGAGACCGAAATCACATACCATGCAAGCACCTATGTTGGTCGAACCTTAAAACCTTAAAAATGGCTATTTTCTTCTTCAATTTTTGGTGGAGAAACTAAGTGATGAAGACCATACTATTTGATTATATTAATTAGGTGTTTATTTATTCAATTACAAATTTAACCTTTAAAACTATTAAAATTTCATTAAAACCTATCCATGCACATCCACTAACATGCAATATGGTATATTTACCATATAAGTTCATTAGCTTTCCTTTCCATAGCCATTTAGCCCTTTTTAACTAATATAATTCAACTTTTACACCTTTTACGATTTAGTCTTTTTTTACTTAATTAACTATTTAAACTTCAAAATTTCTTAATGAAATTTTAACATGACCTTAAAATAATCCCGTAGACATTAAATAAATATTAAAATAATAACTCACTCGTCGGAATTCTTGTCCCGAAACCACTGTTTCTGACACCACTAAAAATAGGCTGTTACAAACCCTTTGTGAAATTGAAACTCTAGACAATTGTTCCATCTTATATTCCAATTCAAGTTCAATCCCTTCATCTTGAAATGCTTTAAAATGCATATTTTCCTATATAGCAAGATAAATTAAATCAATTCTAAGATTTTAAACCAACTTAGTTTGTGTAATTTCTGGACAATAAAGTAGTAAAACAAGTGTAGATAAATAAGCTAACCTCAATTTTTTTCATCCACCACTCCTCACTAGAGCTTATTGTTCCCTTTAATGATCCCAACCTAATCATGTTTCCTTTCCTTTTAAGGCTTTCCAAAGGCTCCATCTATTTCTCATCCAATCCCACTGGTTCTTAAGCTTAGCATTGTCATATGCTAAGCCAATCTTTTTTTGAAACTGCACTTCTATGATTTTCCATGGTATTCTTTGTGAGTTAGTTGCACCACGTTTTCCCTTCCTTTTTCAGTATATTGGATACACAAATCACAAAATATGTGTACATTTACTTTCGACCAACTAGCCAAACTTACATCTTTCCCACCACTTTCACTTTCTTCATTGTCCCTTTTTTTCTTTGGTGTCATCTAAGTATTATATAACATAATTAAATTCACTTATTTTAATTATATACCTCTAAAAAAATTTGAAGAAAAAACACTTCGCATGTCCAATGACCATTGTAATCTAATAACATTCCAATCCAATATTGCTAATAATAATAAATACCAAGTAGCATATAATGTAATTTGGTTAGCTTCTGTGAAACAACAAAACATTTAAGAGGATGTAATTTGGTGTAGATAAAAGAGACAAATGATAATACAATGAAACTTATGGCATCAAAAACAGACATTTGAACAAGTAGGTAGCCAATGAAATAAAGACATTGCAAACTAAATTCAAATTCTCAATTGTAATCTCAGCTTGGAGGGGCTTCTCTTCTATTATCATGCAAATATTTCCTATGCAAAATCATTTCACCAAATAAAGAAAATAGGCAAAGGTGGATGGTAAAAAAATAAGTTTTTAGTACAAGTATAATGCAAAAATAGAAAATATAATGCAAACTATTTTTGATGTGAAAATCAGATTTTGATAGGAAACAAAGTGAACCATAACTTATGGGAAAAAAAAAAAATGAATTATAGGGACAAAAATTGATTTATAGGGACAAACAAATCAAATTACAGGAATAAAAAAGTCGAATTACAAGGAGAAAAAGGGTTGAATTATAGGGGAAATTCAACTTACAGGGAAAAAAAGAACTACATGAACTAAAAATTTGAATTATAGAGACAAAAAAATCAATTTACAGAGACAAAAAAATTTTGAATTATAGGAAGAAAAAAAAACAAACAACAGGGACAAACAAATTAGAATTATAGGGACAAAAAATTCAAATTACAAGGATAAAAAAGAAGAAATACATGGACAAAATCGACTAACAATGAGGAAAAAATTGGTTTTCAGGGGCAAAAAATTTTGACAAATAAAGGCAAAAAAAGTACAACAATTAAAAGTATAGAATGAACTAACCTTAATGGATAAAATCATCTTGCAAATGAATCTCCATAGTTGACTTTGTAGATTCACGGTGGAGTTTTTTATTTTTTATTTTTGAGATTTACTTTGGACTTTGGAGATAAAAGTGAAAATAAAATAATGGAAGCTCTTGATATCTTGACACCCCTATTATGTTTGAGAGCATGTGACAAAAGGAGTAAGTTTTGAGCAAGCATGGTCAGATATGTTATTCCACAAATCTCATTCCAATCAGCTGTGAAAAACGTTGCCCATCCCTGCGTTTTTTGTTTTGGAGGTTTTAGCTCAACAAGCTCTTGCAAATCTCCATTCACCAAACACTACAATTAGAAGGTTTGTCTACCCAATCCTCCATTTGTGCCCAACTTAGTTAAAAAAGACCCAAAACACTATTTATCAAACACCCTCATAATTTATTATTTTTATAAATAATAATTTATATGAATGTATAATATTTTAAAAATATTATTATAAGCCAACAACCTTTTAACGTAGTGACAAAGGTATTATGTTGTAGGCATGAAGGTTTGGGTTTGATCCCAAGCAACCCCATTCTCCACCCCCAATTATAAAAAAAGAATTTATTATAAACAAGGTACACATACAATACCAATAATCTAATATAGTGTCGTTCCTATTTTAGTCACTCTAAATTTTTTTTGTCAATTTAGTCACTCTAGTTAAGATAATTATTCAAATTAATCATTGTCATTAATTCCGTTAATCCACTAATAGATTGCTTACATGACATTTTTTTTACTTTTGGCTAAATCTAGGGGCCTTTTTATGATTAGTTCAAAACATTTTTTTTTGTTTATTTGCAACATAAAAGCCACCCATCTTTATCATTGTCCAACACCTACCATAAGAACCACAAATCCAAATCACTACCCATCCCCTGCTCCCCATCTCTATCGTTTCTCATTCCATCGCCCCCCTGCACCATAAAAACCATCTTACACAATTGATTATCCAACATGGAGCATTGATCCAACGATGGAGATTAGGTGGAACATTGGTTATTATGTTGCAAATTAAACTAAAGGGAGTATTTCGTACTAATTATAGAGGGATCTTTATCTTTAATAAAAAGTTAAAAAAATTATGTCAGCAATATGTTAGTGGATTAACAAAATGGTAAAATTATGTCAGCAATATGTTAGTGGATTAACAAAATGGTAGTGATAAATTCGAGCAGTTATCTTAATTAGAGTGACTAAATTAACAAAAAAATAGAATGACCAAAATAATAACAATGCTATTTTAAAATAGCATGCAACGTAGTTTACCCAATATATAAATAAGAGCTTTTAATAAAAGACAATAGAATAAGAAATTTGTAACAACCCTAACCTGTCTCTGTCGTTTGAGTAGGGTTACGAAGCATTACTATACAAATCGGAACATTAAACTTTAAATAAAAAATTAAGAAATTTAAATAAAAAATTCAATAATTCATTAAATTTAAAGTAAAAATACATTTATAGGCCTTAAATCGAGCTTATAGGTCCCTAAAAATAGTTTGGGAATGTTCAGGGAACAATCTGAATCAAAATAGAAAATTTTGGAAAAATTGAAAAATCTTGAAAATAGGGGTCACACGACCATGTGGCTAGGCCGTGTGGGTATTTGATGTATGGGACACACGGTCGTGTCCTAGCCCGTGTGTTCTCCCATGTGGGTATTTGAAATAGGGTCGCACGGTCATGTCGCAGGCCGTGTGCCAAGCTGTGTGTGCATTCGAAGCTTGGTCACACGGCCGTGTAACGCTCTAAGACCGTGTGGTTCATCATAAACCTAAAATTTAAATGACACACAACTGTGTGGGGTGGCCATGTATGGCACACGACTGTGTGACAGCTCGTGTCCTAGGCTATGTGCTTCAATAATTGCCCCTAAAGGAAAAACAATCGTATAAGCAACTAGTGCTTAGTAAACTCGTATAAAGGAAATTAAACTTACCAAACACATTATATCAATTAACCATGCATAATTTCATTATGTCATAAGAAAAATTTTCATTCCTATACATATCATCTCACAAAGTTAGTAAATGTAATAGTTCACATGTAAATCCAACCAAATCATGGCATATAGCAACATAAGCATTTCAATTTCATAATTCATTCATCATATATATTCAAAGAACATTCTTTTCTTTTCAAGTAAACATATGAATATAATCCACATCCTCTCTCAAAATCATGGATCATTTCATGTATTCATATAATATTAAAGTTTTACTTGCCTGTTGAACCAAATGAAACAACGTCAGATACTCAGGAACCATGCTCACATAAAGTGTGTCTGTACAGGTAACTATAACTGCATCTATAATGCTCACACGAGCTGTGAAATGGGTCTGCTCACATGAGCTATGGGTTGGGATGTTAGCTATACGATGTTTCTCACACGAGTTGTGGAGAATCTGCAACAAATACAGGACCTCAGCCATCGATAGGACATCCAAGACCAGCACTCGAAACAGTATAATCCCTAGTGACATGTTATTTGTATCCTAGTATTCACGAGGTTCAAATGAGAAATTTTTCCATATCAATCCTTTAACTTCATTCCATAATATCATTTCATATAAACACAACCATTAATCTCACTTTTTTCTCATACGTTCAACAATTGAATAACCATTATAATTTCATCCAAACAACTAGTTAACAATTATATTCAATATGAGTTATCCAAAGTATAATATTAATTAATACTCTATTTTAAAATAAAAATTAATTAGTTTACCATTGTACGAACTTACCTTGACAAAACCAGTTGCAAAAATAAAGCCGATGACTAATCCGAAACCTTAGTTTTACCACAATTCAAATTTGGTTGTTGTGTTTCTTGATCTAAATAATAATTTCATTCAATTAAATAATTAAAAAAGCTTAAATTAATTAATTCAGACCTATAACCCATGTTATTGTGAATTTATGAAATTACCTTTAATATTTTAACTTTTGTGCAATTTAGTCCCGAAATTCGAAATGTGCAAATTCACCATTTTTAAAGAAAAACCTTACTAGCTGAATTTTCTTAGGGTCATTACAGCCCATATTTTCCACCATTTCACACTATTATCATTGAATTTTACAAATTTCACAAATTAGTCCTTAAACACAAAATCATCAAAAATCACTTAATAGAACACTTATATTTAACTACTAACCTTAATATTTTATGAACTAAATTCACAAACACTTCAAAATCATTCATGAAAAGTCCCTAAACTTTTAACAATTTAACAAATTGACTCCCGAGTAAGCTAGATTAAGCTAATACGAACTCAAAAACATAAAAATAACTAAAAACAATAAATTTCACTCACATGCAAGGTAGATTTAGTAGCTGAAATTCAAGCTTCTCCCATGAGTTTTCTTCTTCAAATATTCGGTGGTGAAAGGCTAATGAAGATGATAGTGTTATTATTATTATTATTATTGTTTATGTTTTTTCAATTATTAATTTACTAAAATATACCTCTTAATTAACTATCTCATTTAACTAAAACGATCACCCAATCATCCACTAACACAACCAAGGGTATAATTACGCAATAAGGCCATCCATTCTTGTTTCCTTAATAAATTAACACCTTTAACTTATAGAAACTACTTTTTGTAGCATTTACGATTTAGCCCCCTTTTTACTTAATTAACTATTCAAACATTAAAATTTCTTAACCAAAATTTAATATAACTTTAATCAATACTCATAAATATTAAATAAATAATAAAATAGTGACTCGCTTATTAGAATCCTGATCCTAAAACCACTATTTCTGTCATAACTGAAAATGGGCTGTTACAAAATCATTTTCAGCGGTTGATATTTGTTAAAAAAATAGTGTAAAAAGCCCTCAAAAATTTTCAAAAAAAGCAATTAAGCACCTTTTTCTTGCACTCAATTGGGTACTTGAACTTTCAAAATGTATAAAAAAGTGCCCTTAAACTTTTTCAAAAAAAGAAATTAAGCCCTGTCTTTTTTTTTTACACTCAATTGGGTACTTGAACTGCAAAAATGCATAAAAAAGGCTCTTTGACCGTTAACTTTAATAATTGACCGTTAAAGTTAACAACCTCTAAGTTTTTTCAGTTAAAGCCATCACATGTCAAAATCACAGTGTGACACATGGCAAAAATGATAAAAATAAAAATAAATAAAAATTGTAAAAAAATTGTAAAAATCATAAAAAATTATAAAATGCATCAAAAAGGTCATTTATTCGTTAACTTTAACGATCAATAGTTCTATATTTAAATTCTTCCTTGATCATCTCTTTATTTTTTTTTATTTTTTATAACGTAACAACAAAAAACATTTAAATTTTTGAAAGTTGTTTTCTTGTAAACTTAGTTTGTTGGAACTCTTGGGAGAGTCCAATTATCAAATCTTTGGGGAATATTTTCATAATGTTCTTATTGTTCATTAACAGTGTTATTTGAGGTTTGGTCAGACTCTTGGGATTGACTGGAAGCAAAGCTTGCAAAATAATTAGTTCTTCTAAGGAAGGGAAACATTCGTTGTGTTCTTATTTCTTACAAGGGGGGTTCTATTATCAGGATTTTTGTATTGTTATAATTGCCTACTCTTATAAAGTGTTTAGAGAAAAAAAAACAGGGCTTAATTACTTTTTTGAAAAAGTTTGAGGGCTTTTAACATTATTTTTTAACAAATATCAACCGACTAAAAATAATTTCTTATTATATTGTCTTTTATCAAAAGCTACTATTTATATATTGGGTAAACTACATTGCATGTTATTTTAAAATAGCATCATTCTTATTTTGGTCATTCTATTTTTTTTGTTAATTTAGTCACTCTAGTTAAGATAATTGCTCGAATTTATCACTATCGTTTTGTTAATCCACTAACATATTGCTAAGGTCATATTTTTCTTTTCTTTTTTACTTTTGATTAAAGATAAAGATCTCTATAATTAGTACAAAATATTCTCTCTCTTTTTTTAAAAAAATTTGCAGCATAATAACCAATGCTCCACCTAATATCCATTGTTGGATCAATGCTCCATGTTAGGGAAGCAATTGTGTAAGATGGTTCTTATGGTTAGAGGGCGGTGGTGGAGTGAGAAATGATAGAGATGGGGAGCAGGGGATGGGCAGTGATTTGGATATGCGGTTCTTATTGTAGGTGTTGGGTAGTGATAAAGATGGGTAGCTCTTATGTTGCAAATAAACAAAAAAAAAAGTGTTTTGAACTAATCATAAAAGGCCCCTAGATTTAGTCAAAAGTAAAAAAAATGTCACATCAACAATCTATTAATGGATTAACGGAATTAACGAAAATGACCAATTCGAATAATTATCTTAACTAGAGTGACTAAATTGACAAAAAAAAATTAGTGACTAAAATAGGAACGATGCTATATTAGATTATTGGTATAATTGTAAACTTAGAAATACCTGCTCCTCGGGACTATCTGATATCAGACTTAAGGAGGAGTAGATATTTCTAAGTTTTGAAAATATTCAATTTGTTTTCAATATTTTCGAGTTCTGATTTAACTATCTTTATTAATGTATTATTATTTTTGCTGAGTATTGATACATAGTCTAGTTAGCCATGGGTTAGGCGTGTTAAGGATAAAGTATCATTGTAAGAAATTATAGTAATAAAAAAATCTTGATAGGAGAACTCCCTTGTAGGAAATAAGAAAACAAAGAATGTTTCCTTTCCTTAGAAAAAGCAATTCTTCTGTAAGCTTTGCTTCCAATCAATCCTAAGAGTCTGACCAAATCTCAAAAAACCCTATTAATGAACAAAAGAACATTATGAATATATTCCCTAAAGATTTGATAATTGGACTCTTCAAGAGTTCCAACAAATCAAGTTTACAGGAAAACAACTTTTGAAAATTTAAATATTTTTTGTAATTACGTTATAAAAACAAAAGAAAGAAGTTTACCTATTCAAAAAGAATATGATACAATCTAATTATTAGATAAGGTTGTTATTAATAAACTCAAAGAACAAAAGTATAAATATGTCTTAAGAGACTAGAGACACATTATGTTTAATGACTCATTACGAACTATAGAAACAGGTTTATATACTGGCCCAATACATTTTAATTGTTACCCAAATTTTATGGTTTCTTTAACTAATAAAAATATTTTACAATATTTGACCCTCCAAATTCATACCCATAATTACAAACTGCTTCCTGGATCGGAAGTACTAACTTTAGTCTATTTGCTCCATTTCAAAGATATGCATTTTGTAGTCAATACCAAGGTTTTACTTCAAAATCCAAAAGAAGAAACCCTTTTAATAGAAACAGATACCTTAAGATCCCAGACCATAATCCTAAGAACAATACAATGGCATGAAATCAACCTTCCTGATATGTGGAAACTTGATGGTGCTACAGACCCTGTTGCACCAACTCCTATTAGAAGCACTTCACTAAGTGAAATTTCCCAACACCAAGATGACACAATTGAATCGATATTCAATTGGCCACTAAAAATGCCTCCAAGACATTCTTTTGAAATAGGAAGTACCAGCACAATTACATTTAGAAGAAGAATCAAATTCAAAAACACAATTGATAGATTTTAGGATAGCTAAAGTCTCTGTTTTTTTTTATCCCAACAACATTTAGGACCAATTTACAAGTAATAGATAATTCCTCAAATATAGCTCAACCTATCTATGCCAGACAAGAAGAGAGCCCCCAAAATTCACCTAATATTTCACCAACATACTCATCAATGACTAATAATGCAATACAAGGAGAAAATTCAGAAATATTTGTTCTAGAAAAATCTTTTGAGATCAATAAAGAATGGTGTAAAAAACACTTCTAGTCCAAAAAAATAAATAAATAAAGAGAAGATTACTTTAAAAATTATAATAATATAAAAGAGAGTATTGTTTAGGAATATTATGAATTCATGAATACCCATAAAATTCATATAAAATTCTTTGAATGATTTGAAAAATATTATTCGAATCTATTAATACAATAAAATATAATACTAGATGACAAACCAATAAAGGAGAAGTTCAATTTCAACATCCCCTTTAATAGAGGTTCAATATCTTTGCAAAAATACTAGAATAAAAGCAAGTTCTTTAAGAATGAGAGCTCCGATGCAGGAGAATAGATCTCATCAAAATTTATTAAAATGATAGTAGAACAAAACAATTATATCAATATCAGTCTTCATACAATAGGAAAACAATTAGATTATATTGAAAATTTGGCAAAAAGTCAACCAATAAAGAAAGAATCAGTAAAAGAGGTAACTGATATGAGTTCTAAAGAACCAATATTTACACCTTATGAAATTCTAAAACCTTTCCAAAAATCCCAAAATGATTTCTTAGCATAAATCCAAAATAGACTTGACGCTTTGGAAAGTTACAAGTGTGACA
The DNA here is from genome assembly GCF_025698545.1 of Gossypium raimondii. Classification (NCBI taxonomy): domain Eukaryota; kingdom Viridiplantae; phylum Streptophyta; class Magnoliopsida; order Malvales; family Malvaceae; genus Gossypium; species Gossypium raimondii. The sequence continues at coordinate 42,112,393 of NC_068575.1, read as the reverse complement.
CCCCAAATCCAACCTGGTCGAACCAACCCGAATTCAAAGAGTTACATTAGCCACCTAAGTGAATCTCTAGCTAACGACCACCCAAGACACACCTTGACCTTATAACACTTCAACCTTATCTAATTATTAGTTATTTATTAATACGGAAGCAAATTATGAGCCAATTTTAGACTTTTCCTAAGTAATTTAACCTAAGGGCATTTTCTTCATTTTACCACATATGGTAAAACTAACCCAATTTTAGTTATAAGTGTTTACGAACCTTCTTTAGTCAAATTATACAAGCCTAAAATTTTTTAGCTTAATTTGAGTTGGTTTACTATGTCTAATTCAAGTTTTATTATTAAGAACTAAATGGTAACAAATGCAAACTACCAAGAACTATTTTTAATTATAAGTTAAGTGCGTTCCTCTCGAATTTTACCCATTATGAGACTAATCCTAAAATTTTACCAAGTTTCCTTATCATCTAAGGTTCTAATTAGACTAATAAATTTTCAGGACTAAATTGTAACTTAAACAAATTAGAATATCAATTTTAAGAGACAAAAATTCGAACCCCCAAAACTCACATGGTCGTTTCCCCCAGACCGTGTGTCATTAAACGACTGTTTTGGCCTCGTTATAAATTTTTAGGCTAATAGCACACACCCATATAGAAATCCCATATGCCGGTGTGTGATATCTCCAGTTTTCACACGCCCGTGTCACTTACCCATACGCCCGTGTGCAACCCCTCGCACGCCCATGTGGATAGGCACACACCCATATGAAAACAACTGAACCTTTTTTTGAAAAAAACTCATTTTAAAACCCGATTTCGCATATTTTAATGGCCAATTAAACTCGATTTAACTACAATTAATTAACATACATATACATACACCTTTAATTGAATTTATTGACATCAATTAAGCCTCAATTATTTTGATTTAGGAAATCAATTTCATGCATAACAAACACTGAATAAATCAGATAAGTGGCATACCATAGTCGCTAGTAAACCACTCCATCGAAGCTTCATTTAAACACTCGTTAGTACCAATTTCATGCCTCACACACCGTGTTATCAAGTATCAATACACTGTAAATCATTCAATAATTAAACTTAAACGTGCCTCAAAATTATTATAAAACCATCCAAAGTAAAATGTCCAATGTCCAAAGTCCAATTACAACTAAAATTAAACTAATTCCATGGAGTTCCACAATGCCTGATTACAGTCTCTAAAACGTGTAATAAAGTCTCTACCAAGCCTAAATCTCTTGGAACTCTCTTGCTCGACTCCTCATCTCCTCAAGCCCGACGATTATCTACACAAACTGTGAGGGTGTGAGCTTTAAAAACTCAGTGAATGTTAAAAAAATTACTAGTAAAACAACATCCCAATCATGCTTAAATCACATCCAATCAACCACCAATTATCAGCCATAATAACGAAACATGTCAATTTAATTTTCATATGCTTTATCAATATCAAGAATCAATTATTCATGGTTTACAAGCATCGAATGATAAAACAATAATCACACATAAATATATTGGCATACACTTCTCATGGCTTAATCGGGTGATCGTACATCGGATAAACAAATCTCTGAACTCCCACAAATATCAAATACAGTCCATCAAGTTGAGTAGGCCGAAGCACACGCTCCCTTATAACACCTCAAATAACCCAATGAGTGGAGACTCATGCTCAACACTCCCTTATCTACTCCAAACAAATCGATCCACTTAGAGCCATATGCTCACAATGTCACAAATAAATGTGAGTACTCACAAATCCTATGGCATGCCAACTATATCCAATGGATCCACCATGTATGTTGCCAATATATTCAGTCAAACATAGCATATAAATCAGTCATTATTGTGCTCAATTTAATGTGACAAAATGCTTATGTGTAACATGTAACATAGCCATTTAACATCCAATTAAATCAAGCATTTCATTTGCCATTTTCCAATGTTCAATTACCAATTGTAACACCAATATATCATGATCAAAACCTCCAGTAGCAATGCTCTAATCATCTAAATTAAATTGCACAAAATCACCTAAATGCTTACTTACCATTATTCAATAAAAATTCAACTCTTGTACATATAACATCATCTAATCAATATAATAAGTCTAATTAAATTGCACAAAATCACCTAAATGCTTACTTACCATTATTCAATAAAAATTCAACTCTTGTACATATAACATCAATCTTGCAAAAATCAGTCATTCAACCATAATTAATCAATTGAAAGAATTAATTAAGCTTCTAATTAAACATAAATAAGGGTCAATTTACCAAATCGCCCTTAGAAACACTCATCACACAATTTATTCTACCATAAACAAGTGATCAACCAAGCAAATCCAAGCTTCAATTTCGATTAGCTCGGTCTTCTACTAGATTCGAAGCTTCAACAGAGATAAATTAGACATTACCACCTTTCCAATGCTATAATAAACATGAATTTTAATTAACTATACTAATCGAAATTCTCTCACAAAGACACCTTACAGGATTTATAACATCAAGTCGAAAACTCGATTCTTCACAAAATCGATCTCTCCAGCCCTCTTAAACACTTTCAATCATCAATACTAGACCAAATACACTTATACTAAACATCAATTTAATCTTTAAATCAATTTCACAAAATTTCAAAAAATTGATTCATGAAGATGATGAAATTCAAATTTCTTTAAATTATCTCACTAATCATGCTTAATCTTGATAAATAAGATCAAAAACCTTTTAATAGATCCATTTTGAGTTGGAACATCCATTGATTTGTGGATTTCCTCTCAAAATTCAAGATCCACCATTAAAGAACCATGTGTTCTTGGAAGAAGATGACATTGATAACAATCCTATAATTGACTCTCAAATCATGTAAAGATGTTTCTAATCATCATAAAAACAAGTTTAGGATGGAAGATTACCTTTGATTCGCTTTAAATTCATTGATTGAAAATCTTGATTCAAGAAACTAGAGAAATTTCAAAATATTTTTGGGTATTTTTGAGGATAATTTCAGGTGAATTGGAAAAGTACTTTGAGAAGGAAATTCGTTGGACCTATTCTTTGATGATAGATCTTTAAAATCATGCAAAGAAAACAAATTTTAAAGCTCTCTAATCTGATGTAAAATGTGTAAAAAGTCGGCTAGATACATTAGTTTTAAAACTGAAACCACCCACCAGAAATTTAAAAATTAGGAAATTTGCCTAATGGCCAGTCCCATATTTTTCTTACTTTACCATTTAATCCTTTCCCTCCAAAATTCTAAATTTTAAGGTTTATTTGCCATATAAATACTCTAAATTTTTCCTTGTTTAACAATTAAATCCTATTTAATTAATATTAATATTTTACTCAAATTACCCCAATAAAAATTGTTTTAAAATTCTTTTTCAACCCAAATTGATTTATTTTACTTATAATTATTTAAAATTTAAAATTAATTTTTCAAAATATTTTTAAATTTTTTGGATTATTGTTTAATCGATTTTTAGATAAAATTAACCTCCTAAATTAAATTAAAAATTACTAGAAACCCTATAAATACCTAGTTTCACACTCGGAACCCAAAAAATATACCTGAAACTACTAGACTCGATTTAGGGATATTACAACAAGTTTGAATTAGTTGCACCTGATACCCCAATGCAAGCCCAACACCCAATAAATACATTACACCAATCTTCCCAATCCGACTCTGATCAGTCAGATGAATAATAAATTAACAAAATGACTTGGAAAGAGCAAAAAAGATTATATTATCCAAAAATCACTGTACCTAATTTTAATATAGAAGAAAAACATGTTTTCCAAAATAAATACAATGCTAATACAATTTATGAATGGAAAATAGACGGAATGTCTGAATATATTATTCTCAGTTTATTACAACAAATGACAATGTTTTCAAATGTCTATAAAACTCAAAACCAAAATGGACTAATTAGTGATCATGCTATAGCCAATCTTTTAATTGTTGGATTTACTGGTCAATTAAAAGGATGGTGGGGCCATGCATACACTAAAACCCAACAAGAGGAAATCTTGAAAGCAATAAAAAAAGTTGATCAATGAAGAATTATTTTGGATGAACAAGGAAGAGAAATCCAAGATGCAGTAGCAACTCTAATTTTCTTAATCTCTAAACACTTTATAGGAGATCCTTCTTATCTTAAAGATAGAAATTTAGAATTATTATCAAATTTAAAATGCAAAAATTAACTGATTTTAAATTGTATAAAGATGTCTTTATAACTGTGGTTATGCAAAGATCGATAACCATTTTGGAAAGAAAAGCTTTTAGTAAGATTTAAAAAGAAAGATTAAAATTATAGAAAATTACAAAGCTATTATTCCATATGAAAAACTTACATATGGTGAACTAATTAGTTTCACTCAAAAGGAAGGATTAAAAATTTGTCAAGATTTAAAATTACAAAAACAACTTAAAAAGAAAGATATCCGTGTAGAAAAGAATTAGGATCATTTTGCCACCAATTTAACATTAGAAATGAACTTTTTCTTCAAAAACATGTTGCCCTATAAAATCAAAGAATAGGAGAAAGAATATTTCAGAATATTATAAAAAGCCCAAGTATAGAAAATATAGAAAATAAAAAAGAAACAACAAAAATCAAAAATAAAATAGATAAAACAATAAAATGTTACAAATGTGGAAAACCAAGACATATCTCAAAATATTGCAAGATTAAAAGAAAGATCAATAATTTAAATCTAGATGATGAAATAGAATACAAAATTGATGAAATTCTTTTAGAAACAACTTCCTCTGAAAATGATGCATCTAATGAATCAAATGAATTACAAAATAGACGAATTACATACAACATCCTAATCCTCCGATGAAAATGAACCTTCAATTAATATGTTAACAAAAACCAAGAGTTCATGATTGAAGTTATTGATAAAATTTAAGACCCGAACTTAAAAGAGAATATATTTTGAAATTAAAATCTTCATTAAAAGATAAGCCGGAAAAAGAAAAAGAAATCATCTCTAGTCAATCACAAATGTACAATCGAAAAAGAGAAGTCCAAAAAGGATAAATCAAATAAAAGAAAAATAGAATCAACAATTTGTTCGACATTCCTAATGCTTTATGGAATAGAAAAAATATGTAGTAACATTAACATATGAAAATAATTTTGATGAAAGACAAATACTAACAAAAGTAAGGCCAATACAAATGAACAAAGAAATGGAAGAATTTTGTAAAAAGAAATACAATATCTTCTTAATAAAAATTAATCAGGAAAAACATTTCTCCTTGGAATTGTTTAACATTTTATGTAATGAAAATGCATAACTTGAAAGAGGAACGCCAAGATTAGTAATTAATTACAATCTCTCAATCAAGCTTTAAAATGGATCAGTACCCAATCCCAAATAAAAATGATTTGTTACAAAAACTCTACAATGCAAATATTTTCTCAAAATTTTACATGAAATCGAGATTTTGACAAATCCAAATAAAAGAAGAAAGATACAAAATGACATTTATTGTACCATTTGGACAATATGAATGAAATGTGATGCCTTTTGGATTAAAAAAATGCTCCATTTGAATTTTAAAGAATAATGAATGAGATTTTTACCAATATTCCCAATTTACAATAGTATACATTGATGGTGTATTAGTTTTTTCTGAAAATTTAGAAAAACACTTCAAAATTTTATCCGTCTTTGTAAAAGTACTAAAAAAACAATGGTTTAGTAGTTTTTAAATCCAAGATAAGTTTGTTCCAAACCAAAGTAAGGTTTCTAGGTCATTACATTACTCAATGAACCATTACCCCAATAGAAAGTTCCATAGAATTTGCTGGCAAATTCCCAAACAAAATCCTTGATAAAGTCTAATTGCAAATATTCTTAGGAAGCCTCGATTATGTCATAGACTTTTATCAAAGTCTTAGCAAATTATGTAAGCCCTTATATGATAGGCTCAAAAAGAATACACAACCTTGGACAAATGACCACACCAATATTATTACCCAGATTAAAAAACAAATTGTTAAACTTCATTGTTTACATTTAGCTAACCCAAATGCCCTCAAGATAGTAGATATAGATACTTTTGAAATAGGGTATGATGGGATCCTAAAACAAGTTAAGGGAGGAAAAAAGCAAATAGTCCAGTTTACTTCCAGAAACTGGAATCCAACTTAGCAAAATTATAGTGATATTAAAAAGAAATCTTATCGATTGTTTTATGCATTATAAAATTTCAAAGTGATTTATTAAATAAAAAATTTCTTTTACGAATTGATTGCAAATCAACAAAAGAAGTTTTACAAAAAGATGTTCAAAATATTGCCACAAAACAGATTTTTGCAAGATGATAGACAATTTTGTGCATATTTGATTTTGATATTGAATATATCAAAGGGGAAACTAATTCTTTTCCTGATTTTCTCACTAGAGAATTTCTTCAAAAATGTCACCCAAACTCAAAGACAAAGGAAAAGGAAAAGGAAAAATAGATGAACCATCCAAAAAACCCAAATTTCCTTAAAACCAATTAAGTCATGGTATGAAATTTACCTTGAAGAAGAAAATGGGAGATCATCATCCTTATCAAAATCCTCCAAAAATGCATCCAATTAGGATGCAAAGGATCCAAATGAAATTGGTTCACAAATCAAAAAATGGATTGAGTCTCTTTCTCAATCCCTAGAAGTGGCATTAGCTTTTTCCCAATTAAAAGAGGAAATTCCTTTCAAACAAATTACTGGTGAAACAACAAAGATTTCAAAAAAATAAAGAGATTGTTTTACACAAACAAAAATTTCTCAAAAATATTTTAAAAGTAACATCTCTCCAGGATGTTTTCCCAAAATAAGTAGCAATGTCTTCACAGACTGCTACCAAAAAATTCTCACAATATTTTCCAAACAAGTGTTTGGAAAGAATTCTTATTATGGAGGAAGAATATTTAGAAAAACATCCACATATACTTGTAAAAGAACTTTTTAATGGATGACATTTTAAGCCATCAGATTCTTAAAAACCTCAGTAGTATTATGAAAACATACTGGTTCAAACTAGATCAATACTGTTTAAACACTACATAGACCCAAAATGTAACACCCCAAACCCGGCCTAGACGTTATGGCCGAATCTGGCGATGTCACATGGAAAGGGATTTGAAGACAAGATTGTCGAGTTTAAAAACCTTTACAGTAAGTTAGCTTTTATTTAATTCGAAAAAAAAACTAGTTGATTTTCTTTAAAACTTGTCTCTTAGCGAAAGCTTTTGCAACCAATTTATTTAGGGAAAATCGCTTCTATATACGAAAAACCTTAGTTTTTAGAAAAAAACCGTATTTTGTGGAGTTGCAGGTTTTTTTAAAAAAATCCATAAACACGGTATAAAGTCCCAAAATTAAAGCCAATCAGTCCATAGTCCAAAAGATACATAAAAAGCCCCAAATAAGTATTAAATTCTATGTATTAACGGAAAACAATCTAAAATTTACGAGTGGCCACCGTTGAGTCCTCCGTTGCACCGACCCGTCAAGTTTGGGGATTACCTGTACAGATTAAACTAAGAAAGGGTGAGTTTTCACAAAATCAGTGTGTAATCCCCATAGAAAACATGCATACAGATAACCAACAGAATTCAGTTAGATACACTTTGGGGCCCATGCCCATCACATAATCAGTTTGGGCCTTAGTCCATTCAGATACAGTCTCAGAAATACATTAGAGCCTTGGCCCATATCAAATACAGAATGCAGATACAGTAAGTCAGAATCCTACCCACCAGCCTCTACACACCATTTCTGTCCAGCCCTACACACCATGTGGGGATTAAATCAACTCACCTATCCCTACACACCATTCTGTACCGAAATGCGGCACATAATCAGAAGGTTGCAGCTGAGCTGCCAGATAACAAGCTTTATAGCCTTTTAAACACTTCCTCCAACTATCATCAACCCACCCCGGTGCAATGCAACATACAAAATATGTCATGCCATTAAGCAATTAATAGTACATACATTTAGATATCATAAGTCATGCTCGGTATAGAAATCAGACAGACAGATCACACATATGGGGTCTAAGTAAAGTTTACCGACCCTACAGTAGGTCCACAGTTGACTTGGGTGACCCGTGCAACCTTACAGAGTTTTTCAAAAAATGGGCTCACACGCCCATGTGGCCCACTCAGCCCAAATTGGCCTTGGCCATGTGATCCATTTTTAATGTAACCCCTGCTAGTTAATTATTCATATATGTTTTCACTATTTACTTCTATGTTCCTTCAAAGCTGTCTACTTGATTCACTGTTACTAAATTATTTATATCTTGAGCTACAGAATTCTGAATTAAGATCTGCTTGATGTCTTTGAAACTCGACTTAAATACCTTTCTACCATAAAGTTTTCAAAATTTTTGGTTTAGTCAATAAGTACAGTAAAATCTTCAAACTTACCCCTATTCTGCTGTCTGACAGCTTCGTCCCTTCTTTGCTAAAAATTAATTATCTCTTAGTACAAAATTTGGATGATGTTTCCATTTATTTTTATTGAAAATAGACTCATTAATAATTTAAACATGTAAGTTTTAACCCCTAATTAACTATCTCCAATTTTTGATGATTTTCCAAAGTCAGAACAGGGGGAACCCGAATTCAATCTGACATTGTCTCACAAAGTTTATTATACCTCACGATTTAAAATTCCCTTCCTTACGCCGTTTCTTCTATGAGAAACTAGACACAATAAGCTTTAATTTTATTTTTTTCATTCTCTAATTCAATTTTCACAATTTATGGAGATTTTTCAAAGTTAGCCTACTGCTGCTGTCCAAACAACAAGCAATTTCGGCCTTTCTCTGAATATCTTTTTTTTTGAATTCGGGTACACCCCTGGTTTTGTTTGATGTTAAAACAGTCTCCGACCACTCCAAAGCCTATAATCAAGATACTCAACATCAATTTAACAAATTTACAAGCAAATTAACAACCAAGAATGAACAGAAACCCAACTTACCACCAACAATAACCCTCCGTTTAACTATTGTTAAGACGAGAACACTGAATTCACCAGTCCGAGCCCCCTATGCCCAAATCGTAGAGAAAAAACATTACCACTTTAGTCGTTAAGAGATTCATAAGAAAAACGAAGAGAAACACTTACGAAAACTAAACGAGCACTAACTACGTGCGAAAACGAAGGAAAATAAATGGATTAGGGAAAAATCAAGAAGAAGAAAAAGAAGAGAAAGATGGAAAAACTCAGAGAATTCCGACAAGAGGAGAGGGAGAAGAATAAACGACAGAATTTTTTTGGAAAAGAGAGTCAAAATTCAGTTATTGGAAATAAAATAAAATAAAATCCCCCTAATTCCCACTACACATCCACTACTTAGAATCCCCCTATTACACATCTCTATCACAAAATCTGAGCAAAAAATAATACCATTACCTACATAGGGATTCGAACACAAGACCTCCACCATAATAACACATCATTTAACCATCACACCAGCAGACCCATTCTAATGTAATTTACCTAACAATCAAATAAAAGTCTGGCCTAACCTCAATCTCCTCAACAAAAACAACATGTTTGGGATCAGAGCGGTAGCGCCTCAACATTGAAACGAGAAAAACATCATGAATGCGGTCCAACTCCGGAGGTAACTCTAACTTATAAGTGACCGGTCCTACACGTTTCAGAATACGGTAAGGTCTAATAAACCGAGGGCTCAGCTTGCCCTTGCGACTGAACCTCAGAACCTTTTTCCATGGCGAGACCTTGAGAAAAACTAAGTCGCCCACATAACAGTTGATCTCACGCCTCTTCAAATCCGAATACGATTTTTTCCTATCAGAAGCCGCTTTTAAACGATCCCGAATCAATCTAACCTTATCCTCTGTCTTAGAGACCAACTCAGGACCCAGAACACGTCGCTCACCCAACTCAATCCAACATAAAAGAGTGTGACACTTACGACCGTACAGTGCCTCGTAAGGTGCCATCTAGATGCTAGACTGAAAGCTATTATTGTAGGCAAACTTTGCTAACGGAAAGTACTACCCCCAACTACCTCGAAAATCAATAACACAGCTCCTCAACATGTCCTCCAGTATCAGAATCACCCTCTCCAACCGACCATCTGTCTAAGGATGGAAAGCAGTACTGAAGTTTAATCTTTAACCCAGAGCCTCATGAAGCTTCTTCTAGAACTGAGACGTGAAACGAGGATCTCACTCGGAAATAATCGAGACAGGTGCCCCATGCAATCTCACTATTTCCGATAAGTAGTGCTTAGCTAATTTTTGAAGAGAAAAGTTTGTCCTTACCATGATAAAGTGAGCAAACTTGGTCAACCGATCTACGATAACCTAGACAGAATCTTTCTTAGTGGGTGTTAGAGGCAACCCACTAACGAAGTCCATCGTTACTCGCTCCCATTTTCATAACAGTTTCTTAACCGGCTGCAGCAAACTCGAAGGCAACTAATGTTCATCCTTAACCTACTGACATGTCAAACAACGAGAAACGAAGTCGGTAACCTTACGCTTCAACCTAGGCCACTAGTACAATTTCTAAAGATCTCGGTACATCTTGTTCCCGTCGGGATGCATAGTATAGGGACTACCATGCGCCTCTCTCAGAATCGATTGCCTTAAATCCTCATCATTCGGCACACAAATCTGACTGCGAAAATAAATTACCCCATCACTATTTATCCCAAAATTAGTAGTACCACCATTCTCAACCTAACAAAAATGCAACTTGAGAGACTTATCCCCCCAACTGTTTACCTCGAATTTGCTCAATCCATGTCGGTTTGACTTGAAGTTCTGCCAACAGAGTTTCATCGTCGAATAGGCTAAGTCGAGTGAACATCGCTCTCAGATCGATCATAGCCCTACGGCTTAACGCATCGACCACCACATTGGCCTTTCCGGGATGGTACTCAATGGTAAAATCATAATCCTTAAGCAACTTAACCCATCTACGCTGCCTAAGATTTAACTCCTTCTGAGTAAGGAGATACTTGAGGCTCTTATGATCAGTGTATATAATACACTTCTCACCATACAGATAATGCCTCTAGATTTTCAATGCAAAGACTACGACGGCCAACTCCAAATTGCGCGTCGGATAGTTCGCCTCGTGTTTCTTAAGTTGACAAGACGCATATCCAACCACCTTACCATCCTTCATCAACACACATCCCAAACCAACATGTGATGCATCACTATAAACTGTGAACTCCTTTCCAGGTTCAGGCTGTACCAAAATAGGAGCCTTAGTTAGTACAGTCTTAAGCTTTTCAAAGCTCTCTTACTGCGCATTAGTCTAGTCAAACGGTACACCTTTACGTAACAACTTAGTTAAGGGTGTTGCGATCAGTGAAAATCCTTTCACAAATCGTCGGTAATAACCTACCATCCCCAAAAAGCTTCGAATCTCAGACATATTCTTAGGCTGCTTCCAGTCCAATACAGCCTTAATTTTTCGAGGATCGACTCAAATCCCCTCAACAGACATCACATGACCCAGAAATGTTACTTCACGTAACCAGAACTCACACTTGCTGAACTTAGCATAGAGCTGTTTTTCTCTCAAAATCTGAAGAACAATCCTAAGGTGCTCGTCATGCTCATCCTCAGTCCTCGAATAAATGAATTTTTCATCGATGAACAACACTACAAATCGATTCAGGTAGGGCTGAAACACTCGGTTCATCAAATTCATGAAAGTTGTCGGTGCATTAGTTAGCCCAAATGGCATCACTAGGAACTCGTAGTGACCATAACGATTCCTAAATGCTGTCTTATGCACATCAGCCTCCCTAACCCTCAACTGATGATACCTAGAATGCAAGTCAATTTTGGAGAACACAGACGCCCCTCGAAACTGGTCAAAGAAATCATCAATCCTCGAAAGTGGATACTTATTCTTAATAGCCAACTTATTTAGTTGTCGGTAGCTGATACACATCCTCATGGATCCATCTTTTTTCTTAACAAATAGTACTAGTGCTCTCCACAGAGACACACTAGGGCGGATGAACCGACAATCCAATAACTCCTAAATTTGATCCTTGAGCTTCATAAGCTCTTTCGGTTCCATTCAATAGGGAACGATAAACACCGGAACTGTTCCAGGGAGAAGCTTAATCCCAAACTCTACTTTTCAATTCGGAGGTAAACTCGATAGCTCCTTAAGAAAGACGTCTACAAAAGCCCTCACAGTTCTGATGTCCTTAACAGTAGAGTTCCCAGAAGCAAAAACACTTATGTAGGCCAAATACACCTCACATCCCTTACGAACTAGTTTCTTAGCTACCAGTGTGAAGATCACTTTAGCCAAGTAATTCTGACATTCCTCAATCACAACTACTTCATTGCCCTCTTCAGTTCTCAATACGACCCTCTTAGTCGCACAGTCCAAACTGAGACGATGCTTCATAACGAGTCCATCCCCAATATCATATCGAACTCCCCAAATGGAAGCTCAACCAAATCAGCCAGAAATATAGTTTCTTGAACCTCTAAAGGAACATCCTTGTACAGTTTGCTAACTCTAACAGATTGCCCCAGCGGGATCAGCACAGTCATTTCACTAAAAGTATTCTCAACCGGAATCCCTAGGTTTTTGGAAACAGAACAGACAACATAGGAATGCATAGATCCTATATCTATCAACGGAGTATAAGGCACATCAAAAATAAGAAACGTACTCGTGATAACATCCAGAGCATCTTTATCCTCTCGACGACGAGTAGCATATACTAGGCCCAACTGTCTTACCTCAGCCTATCCAGCACCTCTGCCCGGTGTTCTCTGTCCCCGACCTATACCATTACCACTCGTAGCCTGACCACGGCCCCTAGGCGGCTGTTAAACTACCCCCAGTGGCTGTGCAGTACCAAAACCCGTAGCTTACACCTGATCGACTCTCAGTGGACACTCTCCAACACGGTGCTCAGTAGACCCGTATCTTAAACAAGCCCTAGTCGTCCTCCAACATTCGCTCGGATGGCGTCTTCCACAATGCCCACAAAGCGTGATCCCAGTAGGTGCAACAGGGGCCTCAACTCTAACTAGCCCACCAGATCTGACCTTTTTCTTAGGCCTCATCGCAGAACTCGAGGGCTCCAAATCCCTCTTATTCTTGCCTCTTTTCTTATCCTAGTTTTGGCGCTTCCTCGGCGATCTTCGCCTTCTCTACCACTGCTGAAAAGTCACACTCCCTCTACGGATCTATCAGAACTCTCAAACTGTCACTGAGTCCATCCTCAAAGTGGACACAATACTCATATTCAGTTGCCACAATGCCTCGCGCATAGCGGCTCAATCTCAAAAACTTGGCCTGATACTCGGCTACTGAACGATCCCCTTGCGTGAGATTCAGAAACCCACGTCTTCTAGCATTAATGTAGCTTGCCACATATTTACCTTGAAAAATAGACTTATAGAAATCCTAAGTCAGTTGTTCAGGTTGAGTGCCCTCCTTAACGGTCAGCCACCATTGGTATGCCACATCATGAAGCAAGGAAACAGCCCCTTTAATTTTTGTTCAAGGATAAAGTCCAAATCATCCATGATTCTTTCCACGGCCTCCATCCAGTACTAGACCACGCTAGGGGCGACTCCAGTGACCCCCCTGAATAGCTCAACCCCATTAGACCGGAGTCGTTCCATAACCGACCCTCGGTCTCCAGATCTAGTGTTGGGCCCAGCAACCCTCTCTAATATCCTCAGCATAGCCTGGGACAAGGCGTCATCCCTAGCCATGCGATCATGAGACCCAGTCTCTGTAGCAGGTGAAACCGGCGTCTCGCTCGTATCCAGATTCGACATGCTACTTAACGACGATGACTCAGCTCGAGCCCCTCTACGGCCTCTACCTCTACCTCTAATACCCCGTCCGTGAATACCTCGTGCACTCATCGTAGAATTCGTAGCTTATCTGTGTTAATAGTTTTATGATTCAATTACAATTTTGATATCTATTAGTAGATATTTTATGCAAAATAGTATCAGAAGTTTAGAGTTTGTTATCACTAATAGCAGTCTTACTACAGTTTTCAGTTTTGCTACTGTTTTGAGTATACACTATCTACAGTGTTCTCAGTACAGTGTACTACCTATAGTAGTTTTAGAATATGCTACTCATATTTTCAAAAACTTATTAGAATTTTTAGAACACTTACAGAATCGGCACCAGAGACTCAGTGCACCACATACTCAGTCAAAAATATTTCAAACAATTTAAAAATCATCTATTCAAAACCAAGTTTTAAAACCTAAATCCACAGCCGAGTTTTGCAACCTGGCTCTAATACCACTAAATGTAACACCCCAAACCTGACCTAGACGTTATGACCGAATCTGGCAATGTCACATGGAAAGGGATTTGAAGACAAGATTGTCGAGTTTAAAAACCGTTATAGTAAGTTAGCTTTTATTTAATTTGAAAAAAAAACTAGTTGATTTACTTTAAAACTTGTCTCTTAGCAAAAGCTTTTCTAACCAATTAATTTAGGGAAATTCGTTTCTATTTACGAAAAACCTTAGTTTTTAGAAGAAAAAAACCGTGTTTTGTAAAGTTGTAGTTTTTTTAAAAAATCCATAAAAAACGGTATAAAGTCCAAAATTTAAAGCCAATCAGTCCATAGTCTAGAAGATACATCAAAAACCCCAAATAAGTAATAAATTCTAGGCATTAGCGGAAAACAGTCTAAAATTTACATGTGACTACCGTCAAGTCCTCTACTGCACCGACCCGTCAAGTTTGGGGATTACCTGTACAAATTGAACAAAAAAAGGGTGAGCTTTTGCAAACTCAATGTATAATCCCTACAGAAAACATGTATAGAGATAATCAACAGAATTCAGTTAGATACAGTTTAGGGCCCGCGCCCATCACATAATCAATTTGGGCCTTAGCCCATTCAGATACAGTCTCAGAAATACATTAGGGCCTTGGCCCATCTCAGATACAAAATGTAGATACAGTAAGTCAGAATCCTACCCAACAACCTCTACACACCATCTTCGTCCAACCCTAAACACCATGTGGGTATTAAATCAACCCACTTATCCCTACACACCATTTTGTACCGAAATGCGGCACATAATCAGAAGGTTGCAGCTGAGCTGCCAGATAACAGGCTTAATAGCCTTTTAGACACTTCCTCCAACTATCATCAACCCACCCCGATGCAATGCAACATACAAAATATGACATGCCATTATGCAATTAATAGTGCATACATTTAGATATCATAAGTCATGCTTGGTATAGAAATTAGACAGACAAATCACACATATAGGGTCTAAGTAAAGTTTACCGACCTACAGTAGGTCCACAGTCGACTTGGGCGACCTGTCCAACCTTACAGAACTTTTCAGAAAAATGGGCTTACACGCCCATATAGCCCACTCGGCCCAAATTGGCCTTGGCCCATATAGCTCACCGTGCTAGTTAATTATTCATATATATTTTCACTATTTACTTATTTCTTCCTTCATAGTTGTCTACTTGAGTCTCTGTTACTAAATTATTTATATCTTGAGCTACTGAATTCTGAATTACGATCTGGTTGATTTCTTTGAAACTAGACTTAAACACCTTTCTACCATAAAATTTTCAGAATTTTTGGTTTAGCCAATAAGTACAGTAAAATCCTCAAACTTACCCCTGTCCTGGTGTCTTACTGCTTCGTCCCTTCTTTGCTAAAAATCAATTATCTCTTAGTACAAAATTTGGATGATGTTTCCATTTATTTATATTGAAAATTGACTCATTAATAATTTCAACATGTAAATTTTAACCCATAATTATTTTTCTCCAATTTTTGATGATTTTCCAAAGTCAAAACAGGAGAACCCGAATTCAATCTGACATTGTCTTACAAAGTTTATTATACCTCACGATTTACAGTTTCATTACTTACTCCGTTTCTTCTATTTGAAACTAGACTCAATAATATTTAATTCTATATATTTTTTCATCTTCAAATTTGATTTCCACAATTTATGACGATTTTTCAAAATTAGCCTACTGCTGTTGTCCAAACAGCAAGCAATTTTGGCTTTTTATCGAATCTCTCTTTCTTTTTGTGTTTCAGGTACACACTTGGTTCTATTTGATGATAAAAAGTCCCTGAGCACTCCAAAGCCTATAATCAAGATGCTCAACATCAATTTAATGGATTTACAAGCGAATTGACAACCAAGAATGAACAGAAACCCAACTTACTACCAACAATAACCCTCCGTTTAGCTATTGTTAAGACGAGAACACTGAATTCACCAGTCCGAGCCTCCCCCTACGCTCAAATCTCAGAGAAAAAACATTACCACTTCAGTCGTTAAGAGATTCATGACAAAAACAAAGAGAAACACTTATCGAAACTAAGGGAGCACTATCCGAGTGCGAAAACAAAGGAAAATAAATGAATTAGGGAAAAATCAAAAAGAAAAGAAAGATGAAAAACTCAGAGAATTTCGGCAAGAGGAGAGGGAGAAGAATAGACGACATATTTTTTTTTGGAAAATAGAGTCAAAATTCAGTTATGGGAAAAAATAAAATAAAATCTCGATAACCTCAAAAATCCCTTAATCTTCTCCCCTAATTTCCATTACACATCGACTACTTAAAATCCCCTTATTACACAACTCTATCCCGAAATCTAAGCAAAAAATAATACCCTTGCTTGCATAGGGATTCGAACACAAGACCTCCACCATTTAACCACCAGACCAGTAGGTTCATTCTGATGTAATTTACCCAACGATCAAATAAAAGCCTACTAAACAAGAGTAAGGCCTAATTCATTCAAAATACAAAAATTTGCCCAAGCGAAGGCTTGAACTTGGGACCTTCCAAACACTCCCAAAACACATAACCACTAAAGCTGACAGATATTTGTGTCATATTTTCACAAGAACAAAATTTGAAATGTTAGGGCATTACACAAAAGATCCAAATTTTATCACTCGTTCAACAACCCAAATAGTTAAAATTCTTCGACCAAGAGATTAGGGTGAAAACCCAAATTCTCCAAAGAAATTTCCAACCAAATTCACCACAAAAATAGACCACCACCCATATTTCACATATTGGAATTACCAAACGGCCAGGTACAATGCCTTCCTAATGAACAATCAACATATAAGACATTCATGGCTCATATTTCAAATATGGTACCCAATTCAAATTCCCAAATTGGTTCCAATAATGGTGGAACTGGTATGTATCATCATCTTTCGAAATCCTACCAGAAAAAGTAAGATCCACTTTCAAAGTTTGCTATTAATAGATTTTGATTGGATTAAAAGTCTACTACTGAAATTTAATTTGCTTACTTTTTATCGTCAAGACTCAACGTAGAACAAAAAAAGGTACGTCTTTAAATATTAAATCAACTTGATATATGATTTAAATATTTTGAGATGGTCTTCTTTTAAATTTTGATTACATGTGTTACATATTGTATTAAGCATCTCATTTGTTCATGAAAATGAATATTAACTAATTTATTTATATCGCTATAGTAAGTTTTATAATAAAATAATATATTTGATTAAAACATATCAAGTATATCTAATAATATATTTGATTAAAACATGAGCAATTGTAAATGAAAAGTTCTATGAGCTTGAATGGTTGGATTTTCAATTAAATATCATGTATGCTCACGATGATGGTTCGAAAAAAATTGCTAGTTTTCATTATGTCATATTTTTATTTTTGAGATGTGACGTTTATTGATATATTTAGTATAGACTTGTTTCTATACATGACCTAGGTAGTTATTCTTGGTAGTTAATTGATTATACAAAACACTTGTTAAAAGGGTTTTAAAAGTATTTTGAATCAAACTCGGGACTTCTTGCATCCGAAGTGAGAATCATACCACTAGACCAAATGCCCTGCATTTGAAGATTTTGGCATATTCTCTAAAGCGAATATTGCATATAATTATTTAGAAATTATATTTAACGACTTAGTGGCATTATAGACTTCAAATTGATTTAGACATTTTCAGTAGTAAATGTCACAATAGTACTTATATGTGGATACAAAGTAAAAGGAATGATAGTAAAATTATCAATTTGTTACAACTTAGTACAATTGAAACACATGTTAAAGTAAACCAGAAGTTTACTGATACAAATGCATTTACTACTTCGCGTGACCAGTTAGACCATCTTGGATTATATATGATGCGAAAATTAATTGAGAATTCATATGGACATCCATTAAAATATCAGAAGATTATTTAATTTAAAGAATTCTCATTTGTTGCTTGTTCTCAATGAAAATTTATTGTTAGAAACTCACTAGCTAAAGTTAAGTTTTAATGTCTTGCATTTCTAAAAACAATATGGGCACATTCATACACCATGTGGATGGTTTTGATGTTATATGATTTTGGTAGATGCATCTACAAAATAATCACATATGTGTTATCAACTTGCAACCTATCATTTGCAAAATTGCTTGTTTAAATAATTAATTTCAGATCATGCAATTAAGACAATTCATCTTGCCAATACTGATGAGTTTATATCTCAGTCTTTTATTGATTGAGTTTGAAAAAATTTTGTAAAAGTTTGTTATTTATGCACATAATGGTTTAGAGAAATTATTGATTGAATGCCTTTGATTAATTTCTAAACCATTACTTATGAGAGCTAAACTTCCTATTACAATTGGTTTTTGATCAAGAGTTAAATATTTCTCATCTTTGAATTTTTTTTATGTGCATATATGTTCCAATTGCTCTACCACAGCGCACAAAGATGAGTGAATCATCAAAGAAAGTTGAGAATTTATATTAATTACAAGTCTCTATGTATTATTAGATGTTTTGAATTTGTTGGAGATACAATTATGACATGATTTATGATTACAATTTTGATCCGATAGTTTTCCTAACATTAGGGAGAGAGAAATAATAACTTGTAATAAGTTAGGGGCAGAGTAATTTTAACCAGAAGTTCAACAACAAGGATAACTCATTACAAGGTAACTATTAGATGTATTTACAATCTTAATAAGAATAACCAAGTTAATATTTTAATTTGAATCAAATTCTCAATCGAACTATGAGTTAGAATAAATAATAGATTGATCGATTCCAAAGATGAAAATTATTCTATATGGTCATATAGTGGATACGGGTGCTCTAGAAGAGACCTAAGACATAACTAAGAAGTAAAAATCCAAAAGAGATTCAGGTACCAGAAATTGAATTTTAAAATATTGAAAATAAGAGCTCTCAATAAGTTATGTCAATTCGAGAAAATGTGGAACCGAATGATAAAAGTTATTGACTAATTTTGCATGCAATATTATTATTGAAATAATGAAATAAAAGGAGGATCTTGAATAAATCTATTGAGAAATATAGATATGGAATAAATTGATCAAAATAGAAAGACGCAACTCAAGTACAATTAAATTTATGGAGTTTTTGGATCAGTAGTCCAAATATCTAAATGTATAAAGCCGATAAGGGTGCAAATGAAGTAGTTTTGCAAAAGTGAATAAAAATATGAAGTTTTTATGAAAAGATATAATATTATTTTATGGTGGATGCAATAACCTTTAGATATATTATTTTGACAATTCATAAAAGATTTAACTTGCGTCTAATGATTGTTGCTACAACCTTTTATGAACCACTATATAGCAAAGTTTATATTAAAATCCTTGAAGGATTTAGGATGCTAGAAGCATATTGAAATTCTCAGGAAAAATGTTCATTTATATGAATTGAAATAATTTGAACATATGTGGTAAATATGTAACGCCCTGACTTCTTAAATTTTGTTTTTACAAATTTTGTCGTAAATGAGCATTAGTTTTCGTGGTTGAGTGCCGTCAGTATGGGTGGAGGTCCTTGGTTCGAATCATAGTAGGGGTATGGATGATTTTATTTTAATGGTTTCAACTCTGCTATTAAGATGGTGGAGTTGGTGTGGGTTTTGAACTCTTAGAAAGTGGGTAGTTATTAGATGGTAAGTTTTGGATATTGTGGGATTTTATTTTTGATTTATTCTATTTTATTGTTTAAAATAATTAATTGGTGGTTATTTTGTTATTTCTTTTTTTATTTTATTTTTAATTTTCCCAAAATTACCTCCGCACAAGTCACGTTCTTTTTTGTTGTTTTCCTCTTCTCTCAACTTCCACACACATTCTTATCTTTCTTTTTGCTTCAAATGATAATTCTTGCCATTCTTTTGTTTTGATCATCGGGCGAGTCCTTGTAGCTAATTAGTGGGCAATTAGACCGAATCGAGAAGCGCAATAAGCGTTTAATTCTTCGGCGAGTTAGGATTTGGGAAGCATTGTTCGTTCAAAGGTTTTGGTTATCTCATGGGAGTGCTCGTATCAAATCTAGATCAGGTGTGTAACGAGAAACTTGAAAAAAAGTGAATGACGAAAGCCAAAATTGGGGCCTGTCGACACCACACGGTCGTGTGTCAGGCCGTGTGGTACACCATGTGCAACACACAACCGTGTAACACACGGTCTAGGCCAATTTGGGCCATGTGGACCACACGGGCATGTAGGCCACACGGGCATATGAGCCCAAAATCTAAAATTTTTCCCTAGGGTCGTACATGTCATCTCGATCGACTATGGGTGTAACAGCCCAATTTTCAACATTAACAGAATAGTAGTTTAGGACCACAAATTTCCATCGTATTGACTCGTAAATATTATTTTTAGAATATTTATAGAGTCACTGGAGTCATATTAAATTTTGGTTAAGAAATTTTAAGGTTTAGATAGTTAATTTAGGAAAAATGACTAAACTGAAAAAGGTGCAAAATTTAGTAAATCTTGAATTTCCATTGATTTGATAGTTTAAATATGAAATGAAAAGAGACTCAAATAATAATTAGTCCATTTGGATATTAATGGACCATAATAGGCTTTTAAATTGTGGTTTTATAAAGTTTTAATTAAAGGTGATTATGTAATTTAGTAAATAAATTAAAGTTTAATTAAATAAAACCAAAAATCGTCATCTTTTTGGATGTTCCACCGAAAAACCTAAGGCATTTCACCATTTTTGAAGCTTCATATTCGGCTAGCATAGGAACCTTGCATGTAAGCCCGTTTTAATTCTATTTCTTGTAATTTTTATGTTTTTAATATCGTTGCAACTAGGTCCAGCTAGCCCGTACCTTCGTTTTTGAATCTGTTAAAAATTATGAAAGTTTCCATTGATGAATGTTGAATGTTTATGATGAATACCATGTATTTGGAGCTTTGATTCTATTGTTTGATGATTTTGTAAAGTGATTTTTTGTTAGATTTTAATTTTAGGATTAAATTGTGAAAATGTCAAAATTTTAGGGTTTGATAGTAAATTTAATATCATTAGGGACTATTTTAAGGCCTATTATATTTGGAAGGAATATTTATTTGAGAGAAATGATTAGTTTGATGAATTTCGGGTTAAGGGACTAAATTGCAAAATTATAAAAGTTTAGGGTAAATGTGTAAATTCAAAAAGTAAAAGGTTATTAATTGTAAAATGGATTTAAATGTGGAATGTAAGCTGATAATTGAGAAATTTTACATTTTAAATCAAGATCTTGTAGATACTCGTGGAAAAAGAAAAATAACGGAATAGTCCCTAAACTTCTGCTACTACAATTTAGTCCAGGTAAGTTCGTACGGTTTAGAATTTCATATCTATATGAATTGATGAGTAGAATAACATGGTACAACATATATATATTAATTGTTGATAATGAATGATTCTTTGAGATATACTTTTGAAATTTGATGCTCGGTTTGGATTGAACGCGGGATAGAGTGCAATTGTGATTTGGTGTGTTATAGGGGATTGGAGTGGAGATAGACTTAGTGTAATGTATATTTATATTAGCTGAGTAAATCGAGGTTTAGCATTTTTTGCGAACTCTCGTGTTATACTTTCTGTTTGGTGTGTTTCGGTAAGACTAGCTCTGTTGAGCATCTGGTGTGTTCTAGTTGGACTAACTCTTATGAGCATTGGTGTGATTTGGAGGATTGGCTCGTGTGAGCATCTGACGTGTTTTGGTTGGACTGATGATGTACTCTTATCCGTAAGTTGTTCTTCAAATTGAAATCTCGGTAAGGTAATTGTTTAATGAATTTGATGAATTTTCTATTCATTTGAGTATTAAATTGAACATATGTGATTTATCTATTGACATTTTGGATGACAGGAAACCTTCATGGTTGAAATGTTATTGTGTGAATTACTTTATTTACTTCGATAAGATTAATTGTTTTAATACGTCGAATTTACTAAGCTTCTTTAAGCTTACTTGTGTTAATCTTTGTTTTTGTATATACTCGGAAGGTTAGACGATCAGATCGGCACTCGAGTCACACTATCCAGCATAACAAGATAGTTTTTGAAATGTTTATTCCAGATTATATAGCATGTAATAGGTTTGAATGTTGATACTCATGTTTTGGATATGTAAATAGTTAAGTATGAACTTGGTTGGATAAGTTGTTCTAGATGATACCTTTTTTATACTTTTGATGTCTTAATAATATGTATTAAGTGGCTATGTGGATGCATGTTAAGTTGACCAAATTAGTATGTTATGAAATGATTATAGTATAGCTAAGATATGGCATGTTTGAGATGGTATTGAATTAGATGATATGTTTAAGAAAGTGATAAGTGGTGTTTGAGGTTTATTTTGATATACAATTGTACATACTTGTGGTACCAATAAGGGTACATTGGTTAGACACTTAATAGGTTGATTTGGTATGTTTTTGGCTTGTTTAATGTCACTTTGAATAGGTGTTTTGGTAGGTATTTGAGTTTCTTAAAGTCCAAGTAAGCTTGAAATGGTAAACTTGTGGTTTAAAGTTCATTTTGGGTCCACACAGCTTGAGACACAGGCGTGTGACTCAGCCATGTGTGACACACGGCCAAGCGACATGACCTTGTGTCCCCTGTAGGTTGTAAATGTTGTATTTCAAAAGTTACATGGCCTAGCGCATGGACGTGTGAGGCCATTTCGAATATTACACGGCTTAGCATACGGGCGTGTGGCTTGGCCGTGTGACCCAGGTCAGAGAGTTACACGGGCACGAGCACGAGCCGAGACACCATCATGTGTCCCTATTTTAATTGTTACACGGCTTGAGACACGAGCGTGTGTCTCATCCGTGTGACCACTATAGTTTAATTTTTCTGAATTTTTCATAAATTTTCCATATGTTTCTAATTTAGTCCTGAATTGTTTCTAAAGTAATTTTAGGGCTTCGAGGGCTCGATTAAGGGTCGTTATGAAATTAATTGAATGTAATTAGACTATTTTTAGATTGATGTATGAATCAAAAGGTTTACTATTCTGTTTGTTCGATAATTCTCTGTAACCCTATTCTAGCGATAAATACAGGTTAAGGGTGTTACAGTAGGTCTTTCGTGGGATCGGTAAGTGGTTATATAAGCTATTAAGTAGGAATTATGTTAATCTATTAGTATGAAACTTGATGTAAATATTTAAATTCATGTATTGTGATGAGATATGTATGATCTATTATGTATAAAACATGTTCTACATCTGTTAAACGAGCATGTATGATATGTAAATTTTGGTATCTGATATTTTTTTTATTTCTGTTTATATCTGACTATGGGGTGGGACATATACTATGTGAAAAAAGTGTTCTGTGTGAGGCGATATCTCGCCATTATACTGGCAGCACTACTGTGATTATTCCGAAAAGTGTCGTAAGGACACTAAGTGGTGTGTAGGGCTGGGTGGGTGTGTTAAACCCCACGTGGTGTGTTGGGATGGTCGAAGCTGGTGTACAGAGGATGGGGATAGGATTATATGTATCTGTATCTGTACTACTCTGACATGATTTTGATTCTGTAGGAGATGTATGGCTGTATCTGTTCTGCCATGTGATTAAATTTGAAACTCCATTTTCTTACTAGTTACACACTGAATTATAAAAACTCATTCTCTGTTTGTTTGATAATTTTAGGTAACCCTCAAAATTAGGCAGGTCGGTGCGACGAGAGCTCGGTTATGTTCATTCCTCCTTAAACTTAATTTTACTTAAGTTAAATTATTTAAAAATTTCTGGTTTGAGAGTTTTGGAAATTTTGGACTCTCTGGACATTTAGGTTTATTTTTGGATTTGAACTTTTATTTTGGGTTTTGGCATGACATATGATAAAATGATTTTTTTTGAAAAATGGCTATGTTTCTACGATCAACTTTTTTGAAGAAAACAAACTCGGTTTTCCAAAATATAATGTTTAAGGAATTTCTACTGTAAGATACTCGATTTATTTAGATAATGTAAACAAGCTATGGTTTTAATTAAACAGGTATGACAACACGTTCTCTAAATGAAATGGTTTTTAAAATACCATAAGTTTATGTGTATTCCAAAAATAGTCGAGAACTGGTTTTATAACAACACATTTTTAACGTCTAGGCCGAGTTTGGGGTGTTACAAAATAGTAGTTGAAGAAGGATTATAAAATGATCCAAAATACCTATTTGTGTTTTTATAGAAGAATCATTATTAAATTTTGTTATGATTATTATTAAAACTATTGAAAAGATCAAAAATATATTTCCCCAAAATTTTCCCTCACTCATGACTTTCAAAAGAATTGTGATATAAATGCTTAGCAAATACAAATAGTCATTTGAAAGACTAGTATTCAAGATTGAATATGTAAAATATGAGAAAGTATGTGATGTTTTCATGAAGGGGAGTAAATACGCACTATACTCTTTTTCCCTTAACCGAGGTTTTGTCCCATTGGGTTTTCCTGGTAAGGTTTTTAATGAGGCAGCATATTATGCGTATTATATATATGTGTACTCTTTTTCCTTCAATAGGAATTTGTTTTCCCATAGGGCTTTTTTTTTTAGTAAGGTTTTAAAGAGGCACATTATTTACCAATGGACATTCAAGGGGAAGTGTTATGAATATCTTGTTAAGTGAATGTCCACCAAGATCAAGATAAGTTTTGATATATTTTAAATCCTAATAGTCATTAGAAGTAGATCTCTACTTTATTTATACGTTTTATGCCTATAAATAGAGACTTTGGAAAAATATCCCCATTGACCAATAAAATACATTCTCCATTGCTTCCCATATTTTCTTTGTTCTTTACTCTTTGTCTATTTATTTTATAACACTTACGACTTTATAAAATTTTATAATTTTTATATTTCTATATATTTTATAATTTTTATGATGTTCATAAATTTTACAATTTTTATATATTTTATGATTTTTATAATTTTTCCTCTAATTTTTAATAATTTTGATATTTTTATTAAAATTCAATAATTTTATAATTTTATTGATTTTTATTTTTATCATTTTTTCCACATATCATGATGTGATTGTGACACATGATGGCTTTAACTAGAAAAAATTAATGGCAGTTAACTTTAACGATCAAAGGGCCTTTTTAATACATTTTGGCAATTCAAGTACCTAATTGAGTGTAAAAAAAACGTAGGGGTTTAATAGTTTTTTTTTTGAAAAAAATTTGAAGCCCTTTTTAACATTTTTGGAAAGTTTAAGTACCTAATTGAGTGTAAAAGAAAACATGAGCTTAATTATTTTTGTTTTGAAAAATTTGAAGAATTTTACACGACCATTTTACCATGAAAGGCTCTTTTCCTACTTTATTTACGAAAATGTGCCACTTTATTTATTATTTACTAGAATAGGCCAAAAATACTAAAATGTGTCCACGTAAGAGCGTTTTAAGGGGAAATTCCAAGAAAACGCGTCCTTGAGGGAGCGCTTTTGTCATGTCAACAAAAAACATGCTGACATGCGCTTTGCTGACATGGCAAAAGCTCTCCCTCAAGGATGCGTTTTAGCCCGTGTTTTTTTAGGATTAGGGGCTATTTGCATGTTTAGTGACTAGGGTTTATGGGTTTAGGGTTTTAGTAGTTTAGGGTTAGGGTTAAGGTTTTGTTAAAATAATTTAGAAATTTATTTGTTTAGGGTTTAAGGATTTTAAAAATAAATCAAGGTTTAAAATTTTTTTAAAAATTAATTAAATTAGGTTTTAGGGGTTTTAAGTAAATTAACTAAATTAGGGTTTAGGGTTTTAAGAAAATTAATTAAATTAAGGTTTAGGGTTTTTTAAAAATAATTTTGTGTTTATGTTTTAGGGCTTTTGTAAAAGGGTTGAGTCTTGAAAAAATTATATTGACAAGAAGGATTTTGTTTTTTTTTCTACAGCAGTTTCTAAAAAAAATAATTTTGAGAATATGATTCTAAAAAAATAGTGACAAAAATGCTTCAAGCAGGATGCACTGTCAACAAAAGTATTGAAAAAAGCTCCCACGTGGACGCTCTTTTTCTACAGTAGTTTCTGAAAAATAATTTTGAGAAGACGGTTCTAAAAAAATAATGTAAAAAATGCTTTAAATAGTATGCACTGTTAGCAAAAGTACTAAAAAAACTCCCACGTGGACACTCTTTTTGTACAGTAGTTCCTGAAAAATAATTTTGAGAAGATGGTTTTGAAAAAATAGTGTGAAAACTGCTTCAAACAGCATGCACTATCAGCAAAATTACTAAAAAAAGCTCTCACGTGGACACTCTTTTTTTTACAGTAGTTCTTGAAAAATAATTTTGAGAAGACAATTCTGAAAAAATAGTGTCAAAAACGCTTAAAGCAGGATGCACTGTCAGCAAAATTACTAAAAAAAGCTCCCACGTGGACGCTCTTTTTCTACAGTAGTTCCTGAAAAAATAATTTTGAGAAGATAGTTCTGAAAAAATAGTGTCAAAAACGCTTCAAGTAGGATACATTGTCAGCAAAATTACTGAAAAATCTCCCACGTGGATGCTCTTTTTCTATAGTAGTTTTTGAAAAAATAATTTTGAGAAGACGATTATAAAAAAATAATGTAAAAAAATGCTTCAATTAGTATGCACTGTCAGCAAAAGTACTAA
This sequence comes from Gossypium raimondii, assembly GCF_025698545.1. NCBI lineage: Eukaryota > Viridiplantae > Streptophyta > Magnoliopsida > Malvales > Malvaceae > Gossypium > Gossypium raimondii. The sequence goes on along the minus strand of NC_068575.1, from coordinate 42,085,373 downwards.
AAAAAGCTCCCACATGGACGCTCTTTTTCTACAGTAGCTCCTGAAAAAATAATTTTTAGAAGACGGTTCTGAAAAAATAGTGTCAAAAATGCTTCAAGCAGGATGCACTGTCAGCAAAATTACTAAAAAAAGCTCCCACATGGATGCTCTTTTTCTAAAGTAGTTCTTGAAAAAATAATTTTGAAAAAAAGGTTCTGAAAAATAGTGTCAAAAACACTTCAAGCAGGATGCACTGTCAACAAAATTACTAACAAAAGCTTCCACGTAGACACTCTTTTTTTACAGTAGTTCTTGAAAAAATAATTTTAAAAGACGGTTCTGAAAAAATAGTGTCAAAAATGCTTCAAGCAGGATGCACTATCAACAAAATTACTGAAACAGGCTCCCATATGGATGCTCTTTTTCTACAGTAGTTTCTGAAAAAATAATTTTGAGAAAATAATTTTGAAAATATAGTTTCAAAAATGCTTCAAGCAGGATGCACTGTCAGCAAAATTACTGAAAAAGCTCACACGTGGACGTTCTTTTTCTATAGTAGTTCCTGCTTTGTTTTAGGTTATAAATGAGTCAAATTTCATTCTCATGTTGCATAAGTTATAGTAAGAAAAATTAGAGAGGCTAAGCATAATAGAAATTTAAGATGAGTGAATGTATTAGTGTTATTATTTACTATGATGGTGAGGTCCTTGACATCAAGAATGGCGTTGTTTTTTATCAGAGAACACAACGCGACTAGTTTTTAACCAGGACATAGATTTGACAGAACTTCGTAAAAGAATTAGGCGCAAAATCTTCGAAACGATACCAATGAGAGTTTCATCTATTAAGTATCGGTTTGTGCTTCGGTTGATCCTGTGACATATGACTCATTTGATATCAAAGGTGGTCGTAGCTTGGAGGCAATGGTGCAAACTCATCTAGCTAGTAGGTCACCCTATCTTGAGTTATATGTACAATTTTCATCGCCAAATGAAGCATTTGTGACTTCAACATCTACTATTGATCGAAAGGAATACACGACCCCTGTCTGACACTCTGTTAGTGGAAGGCAGAACACGGAAGCACCTAGGTTTGGTAGCAGTATGGAAAACATAACCCTTGCACAACACTTGGTTTGTGGATGGGACATGCACCTCAGTGAGTCGATGATCAATATTGGAAATACGTACTGGGGAATGACATCAACTTCTAGTGGTTGGTAATCCACATCTGATTAGGGATATTATGAAACTTCCACAAGAAGGGATGATGTACTCCCTACGACGTCCACCGGTGAGGGGACCTCGTACGTTGCAGATGATGGTGGGTTGGATGATGAGTCCGATATGCAGAAGTTGCATTATTTTCTAAACCAGAGCCTATTCCAATCGAACCTGAAGATGATGAAAGGGGTTCAAATAAAGAAGAAGAAGATTTGTGATTCACAGTGTACTCGTCTCCAGCCTACATACAGAATGTTGATCTATCAACAGATGATGTGTTGGAGTTTCTAGATCTACCATACAGAAGGCGTGACCGTACGAGTTCGTCATTGGATTCGAGTGAATTAGAAGTTGGTAAGGAGTTTTTCAGTAAGGATAGTTTTCTTGGTGCATTGAAACAATATAGCATCATGAACGGGGTTAACTAGCACGTGGTTAAATCCAAATCTGAGAAGTTCGAGGCCAAGTGTGCAGTGTAAGACGATACATGTTCATGGAGAATCATGACTTCGGTTAGGAAAAAGACAGGGTTGTGGGAGATAAAGAAGTACAAAGGTCGTGTGTTGCCAGTACAGCATCACTAGGTGTTTAGGGTTTTTGAATAATACTGTTATTACTTAATGTTGCATTATTTAACGTACTTCATTAACAGGTGTTTCACAAGATCATCCCAAGATAGATTCAGATATGATAGCTGGTTTAATACTACCGATGGTGAAGGCAGATCCCAAGACTTTCATGTCAGTCTTAATTGTTAATATTCGCAGCCGATTAAGGTATACGCCCTCTTACCACAAGGCCTAGATAGCTAAGTAGAAGGCGTTAGAAAATATGCATAGTGGGTGGGATGATTCACATAATGAGGTGTGGCAATGGTGTCAAGTGCTGGAGAGGTACGTCTCAAGTTACGTAACAGACCTTGAAATGGTCCCTGCGTACTACAACGATCGCTTGCTCCGTGGATGCCAAGTGTTCAAGCATCTGGTCTAGAGCTTTAAGCAATGTTGGGACACATATGTGTACTGTAAGCTATTGGTACAAATTGGCGGTACCTTTATGTAAGGTAGATATACTCATCGGCTATTGCTAGCTGTGGCACAGGATGGCGGTGGGAGAATCCTTTCAATTGCGTTTGCAATAACACCGAGAGAGTTAGGTGATAACTGAGATTTCTTTCTTTCGTGGTTGAGGAGGCATGTCTGCCCCAAACCTGATATATATGTTATATCAGATCAGGGCACTAGAATACTAGTCGCAATTGAGCGACAAGAAAGCCTATGGGATCGCACACACCATCGGTATTGTTTAAGGCACGTTGCATCCAACTACTACGAACAATATTGGTCTACCATTGAACGACGACAAGTGACCAACATGAGTATTTAATCTCCACTAATATAATTTCGTTTGTAATATTCAATTTATTTTGAACGGAAGAGTGATATACAATTTTCACTATCAACTTATATTGACAGGGTACGAGATCAATAAGGACCGTTTTCATAAGATGTTGGTGATTTTACGGTCAATTAACGATCAAGGCACAAACTACCTCTATAACATACATTTCTATCAATGGACACAAGCATACGATGGCGGCCTATGATATGGTCATATGACCTCAAACTTGGCTAAATGCTTAAATTTTATTTGAAAAGGATCGTGGTATTTGTTGATAACCTCAGTTGTGCAGGAGACATGCTTCTGTTTGGAGACACTATTTCCAAAGCAAGCAGTAAGTTAAAAAGGCCAAATGCAGGGAGGTCATGTATGGTGCCGGAAGGTATTGAAGAAATTAATAAGGCGAAGGCGCGGGCAACACCATGCACATAGTATGTCACGATTACAACAACCTATGGTTTCGTGTGACAGAGTTTGACAGACCGAACCAAGGTATTACTAGCAGGCAATATCATGTGCACCTAAGAAATAGGACTTGCAACTGTAGGACGTTTGAAGCACTTCGCTATTCATGCGCTCATGCAATTGCAGCTTGCCAGAATCACCGTTTGGATCTCATGAGCTATGTCGACGAAGTGTACAAAATAGAATACATATACAACGTGTGGAGACACGTATTCCCACCGGTCCTAGATGAACGTAAGTGGCCGTCTGTATCGTTTGCTCCATTTAAGTTGTTACCGGATAGAGAATTGTGTCGCAAATCAAAAGTCGAACTTACTCGAGTAGAATACGTGATAATATAGATATCCGAGAAAGAACGAACCAACAAAAGTTGTACGGATGGTGTAGGAAGCTAGGTCATACAATTCGAATATCCACCATAATTCGCCGAATGGTTCCACCTAATTAAATAAATTTTTAGCATAAAATTATATTTTAAATCTATGCAATAATTGTAAAATCTAATACAAATTTTACCTCGTCATGAGTGAGAATGTATATGGGTGGTTCACTCGAGGACGTAAAAATGGAAAGCAAAATCGAGCCCATGATTGTAGTAGTGATAAGCAACCTCTAATTTTTGCTTTATTTGATTTCGTCGCCCCGCACATCTCCCGGTACAATATTGCCAATGCGACAAACCCCCAACTAAGTTTGCCAGCTACTCTAAAATCAACGAGTTTCAGCAGCCACCTCAGATGTAAAAGGTTTCTTGACAAGTCTGGCATTAGGTAACCTCCAATGATCTCAAGGATGTATGCCTGAGCATATCGTATTCTTTCTACTTCAATTGAATCATCTCCCGGCTACGAGAATGTGTCTCGGAACCAGCCCATCTTGATCCAACCTCCGTAAATATTATCCGAAATTGCACCCAAAAGATCGTAGCATATGGCTCCTCAATCAGCAGATTGAATAGACTCGGTGAGTATGGATCCATCCACCGGCAATTCCAATTGTAACTACACGTCCTCCAAAGTGATGGCACACTCACCGCATGGAAGATGGAATGTGTGCGTCTCGGGTCTCCACCTTTCTATGAACGCACTCCTTCAGGGACGTGTTTTTTACTGACATGGCAAAAGCGCTCCTTCAGGGACGTGTTTTGCTGGAATTTCCTCTTAAAACGCTCCTATATAGATGCGTTTTACTATTTTCAGCCCATTCGAGTAAGTAATAAATAAAGTGGCCTATTTTCGTAAATAAAGTAGGAAATGAACCTTTTTTAGTAAAATGGTCAATTTTACACCCGTTTAAGGTAAAAAAAAATATTATTGCATGTTTTCTCGTCATAAAAAAGGAAAAAAATCCCTCCAAGATCTCAATTCTCATCTTATTAGTGTATGGCTAGAATCTAGTCTACTTATAACCTTTTCTTAAACAAAATTTTAAATTAGGAAATCTTGAATTTCTTTTTCTGAATGGAATCTTCATCTTAATTAGAGAATCTTGATTTCAAGTGGGCAGTTTTGTTGTTTTAGAATTTGGTTGTGGACAAAATTCAATTATCAAACCCATCTTTTCTAGAGATAGCAAATGATTTGTTTTGTTCGATCAAATGATTATTTTATGTTTTATAGAAAATGATTATTTGATTATTATTTTCTTATAAAATGTTTAGAATTATTCTTAATTTTTCCTTAACTCATAAATAAAAAGATAATGTATTTAGAATTATGTTGTGTTTTATGATTTTATATTATATGTTATCATTGAATGTTTTTAATGTTGGATTTTGACTAAATTTGTTAAAAATATGAAATCTAAAAATGATTTTTTTTCTGTTAAAAATAAAATTTGAAATTATACAATAATTTAACATAAAATATATATAATATGCCATGCCATTGCATGGGGCATACAAACTGTGTAGTAATATAGTCGATAATAAACGCTGTATTATTTATTATATTATTTAATTAAAAAAACTCATAATTTATTATTGGATTTGAAGGATAAATAAAAAAAATTGTGGATTATAATAAATAAATAATTGGTGGGGCGTTAGAAAAGATGCCAATGCTACAAGATGCCCAGCTGCCCACCCAAATCCCAAAATCCAATCTTTGTCCTTCTTTGGCTCTCATTAAAAACTAATGCTCATCCATTGCCATTGCCATTGCCATTGCCATTGCCATCAATATTTTAGCTTTTCTTCCCCCTTTTCCTTCTCCCTCATACATAAGAGTACTAACATTTTTGTCCAACTTGTCATTGCAGGGCTGCAGAATTCAATCTTTAAGTATTTGAAAAGTGGAAATTACGTTAGAATTTGCTACTTTTATTTGTTTCTTGGTTCTCTATTTTCATCCCCGTCGAACTGTTATTGTGCTTCTGAAATCTGAAAAACCCAATCTTGCAAAATGGCTTCATTGAATCTGGGTTATTGGGTTCAGTCTTACTCCATGCCTAACCAAGTTTCTTCCATATCCAAATCCTTTCCTTTACCTAGATCTCTTCCCTTCAATCCTCTCACAACTCAATCATCTTCTACCCTGAAAAAAGTGAACTTCTCTTCTCTTCCTTCCATTACCTCAGTCCTTACCAAAGAAGACATTGTCAAGGAAGAAGAACAAGACCCTCAAAAGTCAAGCTTTGATTTCAATTCCTACATGCTTCAAAAAGCAAGTGCAGTTAACCAAGCCTTGGAATCTGCTGTTTCACTCCGTGACCCTGTTAAAATCCACGAAGCAATGCGGTACTCCCTTTTAGCAGGTGGAAAAAGGGTACGTCCGGTGCTTTGTTTAGCAGCCTGTGCACTTGTTGGTGGCCGGGAATCCATGGCTATGCCCGCAGCTTGTGCTGTTGAAATGATCCACACCATGTCTTTAATCCACGATGATTTGCCTTGCATGGACAACGATGATCTTCGTAGAGGAAAACCAACCAACCACAAAGTTTTTGGTGAGGATATAGCTGTGTTAGCAGGGGATGCTCTTTTAGCTTTTGCTTTTGAACATATAGCTGTTTCTACAGTTGGTGTTCCGCCTTCCAGGATTGTAAGAGCTATTGGGGAATTAGCCAAAGCTATTGGAGGGGAGGGGTTGGTGGCTGGTCAAGTCGTGGACATAATTAGTGAGGGGCTAACAGATGTGGGATTGGATCATTTAGAATTCATTCATGTTCACAAAACTGCTGCTTTGCTCGAAGCGGCTGTGGTTTTGGGCGCCATTGTTGGAGGTGGATGTGATGAGGAGGTGGAAAAGTTAAGGAAATTCGCAAGGTGCATTGGGCTTTTGTTTCAGGTTGTGGATGACATTCTTGATGTAACCAAGTCGTCTAAGGAATTAGGGAAGACTGCAGGGAAAGATTTGGTGGCTGATAAAGTGACTTATCCAAAGTTGATGGGGATACAGAAATCAAAGGAGTTTGCTGAGAAGTTGAAGACTGATGCGATAGAGTTGCTTCAAGGATTTGACCCTGCCAAAGCTGCTCCTTTGATTGCTTTGGCTAATTATATAGCTTACAGGCAAAACTAACTTGTTTCTTGTTGTTGTATAATTTATAATCTTGATTTCATTAGACAAAAGGCCTTCACTCGCTGTTTCTTGTTGTGTTTGATTAAAAAACAATGGCTTAGATACGGAAGCAGGCGAGTTGTGTTAATGTTGGAAAATTATTCTACAGGGATAATAAAGATAGAATTTTGTTTTTCTCTCAAATGGAATAGAATTTTGTTTTTCTCTCAAATGGAAACGTATAGGATTAATCAGTTGGAGTTTTAACTGTTTTGGTCTTATGAGTTCCTATATATATATATATACTGATCTCTATTTTTCTGGTTTCATGCGATGTTGATGACTTTTTAGAATGTACTTGTTTTTGTCCTGCTTTTGGTTCTGAAATTTTCTTTCACAGATTCTGGATGAAAACTAGAGATTTTAGTTTATTAAGTGCCAGGTTATGTGTATCTTTCCATAAACTGCCTGCTTTGGCACTGCCTTGCAAGTCCTTTACCCTTTCCTGTATGGAACTATCAAGTTAAAATACAAGATTAGAAGTTAGAAACAAAGCTTGCTCTGGTATAATATTATACTCAGGTTACTTTGTTTTCAAGTGTTTATATACCTGGTACTGGAAATTTCTGGCTTCTTTGCTTATGATATTAAAGGATTACCCGAGGGAGAAATAATAAGCAAGTACATGATCTATGTTACTTGTAGTGGAATCTTTGAGGTAAGCATTGCAAAATAAAAACAAGTCTGTGAATCAATTCAACAAAGTCAAGGAGTTGCAAACCTAAGAACCGAGCTCCATCTGTCTTCAATGCCAATACTCTCCGCAATATTTGGTTTTTAAGTTATGTCTTTCACTTGCTGCAGGCATTGTGAATCTGGGATTTGTCTGCTGTGATATGTAGCCCTTGGGAGATTCTTGGTAATTGGTAGAGTTAAAAACTTTCATTGATTCTACTTGACTATTCATTTCAAATATCCTTATCTAGATAAAAGAATTGAACAGTACTTGTTGAAGGCTTAAGCTGGGGAAATAGTCAATCAGTGTGGTGCTAGTATTAGTTGAATTTCGCAGCTACAAACTGTGAATGCTTGAAAGTGTTTTTATCTCTGATTATGGCACTTAACTGTTCAACAAATCACAATCTTTCTTCTTCCTTGCAGCAAGTCAACAACTGAGGCTGAGTTCATGTTTGTACTTCATCTTCCATTAATGACTTTTCACTTCAGGGGTTAGGCTGCATTATCAAAGCCTAGGACTAGGGTCACCATTTGGCCAAGAACTGAATTATCTTACAATCTATTCAAGATTCTTATTCATTGTTGTTAGCCAGCATAGTAAACAATTTGGTCATTGACCAATCTACAATCTAAGCATCTTTTCCCATTCCAGTAGTTGTTTTTTTCTGGTGAGATGTTCTCATAATAAAATATTCAAAGAAATAGAAAGGTAATTGATAAAGACGGTAAAATTAATTTTTTGAAACAACATTTAAACTCTCGAGAGGTCTGAAATTGATATACTATATACTATATACTACATACTATATACTATATAATGTTTCAATGATTGATGAACATGTAAATTCTGTCATTTTCCAGGTGCATAGCTAATTTATCCATAGCACAAAAACATTGGACAAGAAAACAAACCAGCCCTTATTTTGCAATATATTTCTCAAGAAAAAATTCTACTCAAGAGAAGCATCTTTGAGGATTCCGCCTTGCCTTTCACTTTCACCTTCACTTCTTACAAGAAAAAAAAAATCCAACCTCTTTACCCTCTACACCATACAAGACTTTGTGACCAACCATTTCAAGGAAGTATATTGGAGAAACAAAAGCCTGCACCAAGTTAATTTTTTCCAATCGTTTGAATAGTTTTTAACAAGTCTCTTTATCTTCTGTTAATGCTTTGAATTAGTCCCTTTATCCTTTGTTGCGATTTGTATTTAAACACTCTAACATCACAAAGATGCCAATAGATAGGCCTGCATTGTTCTGTTTGTCTGCAGAAGTACTTTGGTTGAATGAATCTTATGTTTCCAAAGTTTGTCGTTATTAAAAACAGAAGAAGAAGCAATATTTATGAAAACAATGGATTATTGAGGTGGATTTGTAGGCACAAGGAGCAGGGACCAGGATTGTAAATAATCACAGCACCTGGGAACTGGAAATCATTTATGTTAAATTGATTTGAACTGTGTGACGACCATTGTAGGCTGGAATATGGTGTTTTATTGACCTTCAAATACAGTTTGAAAACAATTATAGATCTTGAGAGAGATGCATATCATGATCTGAGATCAAACCATTTCATCACATTGGATGCATGAAAATAATTGAATGGAAATGAAGAAACCAATATTGCCAACGACATCAAGTTAACTTGTCAATTATCAGAACATAATAAAGGCAACTGTCTTCGATTATTGATACATTAGGCATCTATACCCTTTAAAACTTTACTGTTTAAGCATTTTAATGTTCCTCATCGAGAAATATATATATATATATATATTCAAAGAGAAAGAACAATGCTGGTCTGATGAAATGACCAGGCTTATTCCTGGAAATATTTTATGGCATTTATTCTTTTTCATATCTATAATTAATTCTTCGGTTCCTATTCTTCTTGTGTTGCAGATGGCAACAAGAGGCGGACCATTATGGTGGTCTAGGGTCTTGGCCCCCCAAAATTTTGGGAAATTTTAAACTTTTTTTGGGAAATTTTTAGAAAATTTTAATTAGGCTTTCCAAAATTTTAGAAAATTTTCATTTCTCTCTTAAAGATTTATCTTGAAAGTAATCATTATACCTTTCATTTAAAAAAAATTTAATTGAATTCTCTTAAATTTTTTGAAAATTTCTAATCTCACAAAAATTTTAAAAATTTTAATTACACTCCTAAAATTTTTCTTTAAAAAAAAATTCTCATTTTAACTTTAAAACTTTTGAAAATTTTACTGGGGCTACTGATGACATCCAAACCAAAGCATCCTCCATCCTCTAAGAAAATTGATGGATTTGATGGTCATGGTAGGCGTTTCAAAAGCTGCCCAGATAAGGGCATGGAACACATTCAACTAGATTTCAATGAATGTTTCAAATAGACCAAATTATTTTATACCCTAAAAATGAGGATTATGTTTGGTAAGACCAAAAAGATTAATTCAGGAGCCAACCAGCTTTGAACAACCGAAGAACATATAGAAATGAAATTAAATGAAGCCAGCTCAAAGAAAGGGTTTGCTGACTAAGTTCTAATCACAACTATACGAGATAACCATTGCCATGCTTGAGTCATTCAAAATCCGACCAAACTTTCTCAAGTAGAGGCAATTAATCAATAACGATACAAATTGGGGGGCGGGGGTTGGCCTGTTTAGTGATGAATGTCAGGCGCAGTTCTTGATGTAGTCATCCAAATCATGCAAGGTTTCATCAGTTTAAACAAACTATAAACTTGAATAAACAATCATATCTTTTTTATAGGAGTAGAGACCTTTGTATTTTGTATGTTAGGAGCTTCCCATGCATATTATTTTTTAAAAACAAATGGATCAAGCTTCAAACTTTTAACGATAAGCATAAATGTTTTCGGCGTTGACATTGCAAAAGGAATGCATATTTGATGAAATTCTCGTTTATCCAAAACTAGAAAAAGAACCCCAAGCTATTGCCAATAAATTTCCCGAGAATATAGGGAGAAATAATGCAGGTTGAGGTTATTTCAATCTGATATCATTGTCATTTTCATAACCTAGAAATCATTGTACCAAGTTAACGGAATTTGTTCTTTAAGGATTTAACAGAGCAACATCATCTACTTTTGAGAATCCAATCTCAAGCAAAACTCCATCTATTATTTCTGAATGAAGTTTGGCAAATATAAAATTCCAAAGTCATTGGAATTTAAAACTAAAATCTCAACACAAATCACAGAATAATATATTGCATGCAACAATGAGATATAATAACATCATTGTTTTTTCTTTTTAAATCTTATAAAATCATCTTTTAAATATAAAGATTTTCGATATATTTAAACATAATCAACTTCGAAAGCCTAACCGTTAAATTTAAAAATCTATACATGTAATATATTCAAAATATACAAATATATTATATTTCAAATAATTTATATAAATAATAAACCCGCCTGAACTAGTTAATAAATATTTAAAAGGTCTATAATCATGTTAATTTTTGAAGTTTTATTGATAACTTAAATCATATATGTTGGTGCACAAAAAGATAATTCTTTTAGTTTTGCACTAACAAAACAGTGCTTTGAGCAATATATATTTAGAATATCAACTTTTATAAATAACTTATATAGTAATTTTTATAGAACAATCAATTAATATCTAAAGATTGAAGAACATGATAAAATTTTATTTCCAAGTTTTTCGATTATGACATTCCAAGTGAAATTTGAGTCTTATTTATAAAATTTCAGATTCGATCAAATAGAAACATATTTGGATAGCCACATCTTTTAGTAAGAGTTGAAGCTACCCAAATAAGTATCTAACACCTCTTAATTAATAACTAAGAGATATAATTTTAGTAATTAAGAGACATAGTTCATTTTTCATAAAAAAAATCCATAACTCATCACTTATAATTTAGTTGATAATTTTTGGATTATTTATTGTTGGAAAATATACTGCTGCAAAACAAATTTGTTAGCACAGAATGGAAAAGTAAACCAAGAATTAAAAAAATCAAAATTTACTACATTGTGGAAGAACCACTGCCTTAGAAACGAATTTACCCTGATCGGTGTAATCGTGTAATGAATGTCGTCCTCCAAGGTTAACACGGTGCTTTAGTATTCGTACACCCGAATAAAGAAGATGGAACGCAATTGGTATTGCTCTTCTCAGGGAAATCAAACTAGGATCAATTCCCAGGAAAGTTTGGAGGGGTCACAATCGATCCCGCTTAAAACCCAAACTCCTAGACATAATTTCCTCTAATGTAATTTAAGGGCAAACGATAGAATTTTTAGAAAAGAATGGGAAAAGAGGTAAGGAGGAGAAAAGAGTTCTTTGATTGCTATATTTGTTTTCTGTGTGAAAAATGAGGAAAACAACTCTCTATTTATACTAGGAATAGAAAGGTAAAATAGTAAATATGCAGGGGCAAAAGAGTAAAACTCGTAGGGCCAATTATAGTTTTAACCTACCATTTCAGCACAAAGTATAATTTGTTCCATATTTTCGTAATAGGAAAAAAATGTGGGGGGGTGATAAAACTGTTTTAAAGAAATTATTTTCTGGAAAAAATATAAGAATTTTATCCAAAAAGAAATACATGTGGTACATGTCGAAGAAACGTGTTAACATGGGCACAGACATGGATCGTATTGGGCATCGGCAGCGTGTACGTGTAAAGGCTATAGCCTAATTACTCAATGAGAGTAAAAAGTAATGTTATATATAAACCTTCTCAATGGCCTATACTTAACTAATGTGAGATATACCCATTTACCAACAATCCTTTGCATTACCAACAATCCCCCACTAATGCAAAGTAAATTTGAACATTTTTGTAAACACGAGAATGAGTAGAGGTTTTTCCAGTTAAAATGTGAGAAGAGCAACAACAAAATTAGTTGTTTAAGCACTAGTATCTTGTGGATTTGAACTAGCATTTAGTGAAATGAGTGATTCTTTTCTTTAACAAGTGAATGAATCTTGAACTTGTTAAGATAGGAGTTAACTCATGATATACAGCTAATCTCAGATCCAATTGATATTCCGCGATAAATCAGCAAGTTTTAGCCAATGCACCTCGGGATGTTGGTAAGTGCTCTAGAAAAACTACCCAAATGTTTTTCATAGAGGATGGCTAGTCTTTCACACTTATGTAGGTGATTTCATCTAGCCTATCTCAATATAGACCGCCTGAATTAGGGCTATGAAATCATTAGGAGCATTTATTAAGCTCATCCTCTCAAATTTAGATTCGGTGAATTCATCAAGTACATCTCAATAAGACCATCCACACTCTCGAATATGAACTCATTAAGAGTAATAAACTCAACATCTCAAGTCGGTGAATTCATCAAGTCTGTCTCAATAGAACCACCCAAACTCTTGGCTATGAACTCATTAAGAGTAAGAACTCAAACTTATGCATGTATATCGTTTGCCATAAGGATAGGTAAAATGTACACTATGAGTCTTTACATGGTTTCGTTTGACCACATTGAACTTAGAAAATTATATTGGGTATCCACCACGAATTCCTCAACCACTGAGCTTAAAACCCATCCCTCTCGATGAATTAAGAACCATTCTCCTACTTAACCATTTAGTTAGTGGATCAACTAGGTTCATTTCAAATCTCACGTACTCCAACACGAGTACTCCATTTTTTATTAAATGTCTCACAGATTCATTTCTTATTCGAATATACTTCTTCTTACCATTGTAAGCTTGGCTCTTAGCAACGCAAATTGCGGCTTGTGAGTCACATAATAGAGATATGCGATGTACTAGTTTTCCTTATAAAAGAATCTTTGCTAGTAGATTCTTAAGCCACTCGACCTCTTTCCCAACTAAGTCAAGAGCTATGAACTCTGACTCCATCGTGGAGCGAGCAATACAAGTTTGTTTAGCAGACTTTCACAAAATGGTTGCTTAACCCAAAGTAAAAACATACCCACTTGTAGAGCTCACCTCATCATTGTTAGTTACCCAGTTTGCATCAGAATAGCCCTCAAGGATTGCAGGGTATCCGATAAATTCCAACTCTGAAGTTATTTTACCTTTAAAGTATTTAAGCAAACGCTTTAGAGCATTCCAATGCTCATTGCTTGGATTATGGGTGTATCTACTTAGTCTACTAACTGCATAAGCAATGTCTGACCTAGTGTAGTTCATCAAAAACATAAGACTTTCAATAATCTTAGCATACTTTAATTGAGAAACACTATTTCCTCTGTTCTTAAACAATTGTATGCTAGAATCGTAAGAAGTTCTCACAAGGATTACATCAAAGCTATTAAACTTTTTTTAACACTTTCTCTATATAATGAGACTGGCTTAATGCAAATCCCTTTTTTTTATTTTGTAACCTTAACTCCTAAGATTACACCTACCTCTCCCAAATCAATCATTTCAAATTTGGTAGATAAGAAATTCTTGGTTTTATTAATGGATTCTATATTGGAACTGAAAATTAACATGTCATCTACATACGGCTTATGATGACACAATCAAAACCAAACATATGAGAATACACACATGCATCTTCACCATTAACAATAAAACTGAAATTGGGAATAATCTTATGAAATTTCTCATACGATTGTCTTGGAGCTTGTTTGAGAACATATAGAGATTTTTGAGTATGCAAACTTTATCTTCCATACCAGGTGCCACAAATCTTAAAGGTTGCTCAATGTAGATTTCCTCATCCAAATCACTATTCAAGAAAGTTGCATTCACATCCATTTGATACACCAGCAAATTGTGATTGGAAGCTAAAGTAAACAAAACACGAATGGTTGAGATCTTAGTCACAGGAGAGTATGTATCAAAATAATCTACTCAAAATTTCTAAGTAGACCCTTTAACCACTAGTCTTGCCTTATACTTTTGTATTAACCCATCTGGTCTAAGTTTCTTTCTAAAGACCCATTTATTACTAATAGGTCTAAAACCTCTAGGCAAGTCTACTAATTCCCAAGTGTGATTAGACATAATAGAATCAAGTTCATTATTAATAGCATCTCTCCAAAAACTTGCATCTATTGAATTTATGGCTTCATCATAGGTTTTTGGATTCTTACCTATAAAAAATGCATGAGCAATAGAATCACTTATTAAGTCTAAATCATTAACCTCAGTTACAAAGGAATTAAAGAAATCAGGTCCGAAACTAGTGGCAACCCATTGTCTTTCACTTCTCTTAGGTTCTACATCATCATTAAGAATATTTCTATTCTGTGTACTAGAAGAAGAAACATGTTCATCTAATTGTATATCAGGATTTATGTTATATTTCTTTAAAGAAAATATATTTTTAAAGAAAACAGCATCTCTAGATTCACATATGAAAGAATCATGCAAAAACATGAATCTGCAGCACTATTTAGAGCATAACCAACAAAAACAACATCAACAGTTTTAGATTTGATAGTATTCTATTTAAAAGCAGGCAAGCCTACTTTTTCTAAGCACCTCTATGCTTTCAAGAATTGCATATTAGGGGTATAACCTTTCCACAATTCGTATGGGGTACAATATAATTTTTTATAAGGCACTCTATTAAGAATGTGGTTTGTAAAAAGTATAGCCTCCCCCCACATGTGGTCAGGTAAAATAGAACTAAGTAGTAAAGCATTCATCATTTCTTTTAGAGTTCTGCTTTTCCTTTTAGCTATGTCATTTTTTGTGAAAAATAGGGAGTGAAAAACTCATGTATAATTTCGTCTTTCTCACAAACCTCTTTAAGAAAGTTAGTGCCATATTCACCACCTCTATCAGATCTAAGACATTTTATTCTCCTATAAAGCTGGTTTTCTACTTCTACTTTATAAATGAGAAAGGTTTGTTCAGCTTCATCTTCTGTTCTTAGAAAATAAACCTTTGTATACCTAGAGTAATCATCTACAAAGGTAATATAGTAACATTTTTTATTTTTCATTTCTGTGTTTCTAAAGTCTGCTAGATTAATATGAACTAACTCTAAAATTTTAGTTTTTCTATCAGAAATAGTCTTTAAGGAAGGTCTAGTATGTTTGGCTTCAACACAAATTTCATATTTATTAAAGCTACTACCATCTAGATTAGAAAGTAGATTCATTTTTATGAGCTTTTAAAGAATAAATATTCACATGTCCTAATCTAGCATGTGATAACTCTAAAATATAGAGTTATCCATAGCACTTTCTAGCTCAAAATTCTTGTAAATTCTGAGTAAATGATAATGATTTTTGTGATTTTTATTAATAAATTGAATAATTTATGTTAAAAATATATTTTTATTCAATTTCATATAAATTCTACTTAATTTCATATTATTTTTTAACAGTTGTCGCATCGAAGATAGTCTTATCCTGAAGCTCTTCCATTAAGGCCATGACAGTGGGGCTTGGAAAAGCATCATCAATCGAGCTACCAAAAAATCATCAAGGAAATTATAAATAAAATAATTTTAAACCTCAAATTATTGAAGGACCAAGATGCAAACGGGTAGCAAAAATTGGATCACTTCTAGCAAAGATAAAGGCCCAAAATGCAACCCAAAGAAAGAGAGCTTTAAAAATCCAAGGAAGTCCCAAATCCAGCACCCAAAAACAGACCATAATGCTACCCAAATCAACTATTTAAGCTGATTTTAAAAATTTGCAAACCAACCCTCAAACTCTCCTACTCATCCATTCCAACCATCCACTTTCAAGCTTTACACTTTGAGCATCATGCTTAAAATAACAAAACCAACAATCCATCCTCTCTACAATTCATGGCCGGTCACATTATGGAGAAGATTATGGCTGAAAGTATCTATTTCTAGCCCCTTCTCATGTGTATAAATAGAGGCCAAAACCCCTTCATCATTCATTAAACAACATCAAAGCAACAACGAAAATCGGAGGAAGCCACCACAGATAGTTTTTGGGAAATCACCGAATTCATCTCAAAGTTTCTTCTTCATTTCTCTTTTAATTGCTCTTAGTTCAAAAACATGATTGCAAATTATTTAATTTATTTTTCATTAATAATAATTACTTAAATTTGTTTTAGTTAGAATGATTGCAATGCCTTGATTTTATTTGTTCAACTCATGTTTATATTGTTCTGTGCCTTAATTGTTTATGCTTCCAATTAAAATCATTCATGTTTTTCATGCATTAAGATATGTTTGACTGCATTAGAATTAATCGCTTAATCCAAACCAGATGGTGGTTAATGGACATAATAATTGGAAGATGCATGCTTAATTCATATCCGAACCAAAATGAATTAAAGGTTTGTAATAATTCCAAAAGAACATTATTACCTTGCATAACTTTATATTTATGTAATTAACCTGTTTCAAACCTAACCCGTCCCTGTTACTTTGCATAAATTCTAAGAAATCTTGAGTTAAATAATGACATAGATATATCCATGTTTTCCTAAATGGCAAGTCTAAGATCTCGAAAGAGCTTATGATTTTGATTCCAAGTTCATAAATGATCTAGTTGCCATGAATTTTTTTTGGAACATTGTTAAACATGATAAAGAAATTGTTCTAGCTTATTCATGTTATTGTTGTCAAAACTTGTGAATTGTTGCTAAACCATTTTATTTCATTTCATTTGCATATAGTTGATTAATTTAATTTTAACATCCATCACCTTAAAATATTGTGTTTTCTTAACCAACTTGTAAACATTAATTTTACAATTATTGATTTCAACACGACCTCTGTGGAGATGGTACTCTTTTTACTTACTTATTACTTGATAACGACTGTGTATACTTGCACATTTCATCGCGAACCAGCATGCCACATGTTAAAAGATCAACAATATAAGTAGAAATGGTGGCTTTATTATTAAATATAGTCTCAATCACAAATAAGCCTCCATTCAAATAACCTTTCCCCATATAATCTCTATTTCAAAAAAGTACAAGTTTATCGGATTCGAGGTCTAGTTTAACATCTGTCTTATTTAGTAACCCAAAACTAATCAAATTTCTATGCATGGAAAGTACATAAAGGACTTATTCAATGCCAATGTTTTACTAGAAGTAAGTTTAAGTAAAATCTTTCCTTTACCGAGTACTTCTAAAGTGCTAGAATTACCCATGTACATTTGTTCACCTTCAGCTATACTTTCAAATTTAGTGAACATTTCTCTATTGGCATAAAAATGTTTGGAGGCGCATTGATGCAATCCGGCCCGATGTTGTTTGTCGAGTCGATCTAGTTGCCCGATCGTCGTCGAGGAAGTATCGTTCAGTGGTGAGAGAAAGGTGTATTTTGGCTAAGTGTGAGGAATAGGATGAAATAGGTTCAAAAAGGCCAAAAGATAGATAGAATAAGTCGGCTAACAAAGGGTTAAAATTTGGGTGATAGATGGATGGATTTGGGTTAACAAATATGAAAAGAAATTTAAGACAGAAGGTGGAAAACGGAAGTTGAACTTAAGCGTCAAGAACAATTCGATACTATAGCGAGTATCGCCCCGGAACTTATATGGCTTAAGGTGAAATTTGGGAATAGGTTGATGGACCTCGACCCATTACTTAGCAAAGTAGGAACTAAATGTGTATTTAGATGGACGAACGCCATACCAGGGTTGGTGATAAGTTCGAAAACAAATTCAGGATGATGTCACTAGCACGCTAGATAAGTCACTCGAGACTCGTACGAAATTGGAGAGGAAGTTAACCTCAAAGAAACAAAGTTTCATTCAAATAAAATGGCAAAAGTCCCTAAAACAAGCTAATTACAAAGTATTTATAGTGATAAACCTAAGCTAGCCGAATGGTCGATGAGGCAACTAAATGGACACTTGTGTGTAGCTTTAATGAGCTGGAAAATTCTAGAATAAATCTAAATAAATTTCATGTCTATATTCAGCTCTTTAGAATGCCATTGGACAGCTTCTAGATGAAAGAAAGTCAGCTGAATGTATTTAGAATAGCTAGGAGTTGGTTTGCCATGTCTATGCTCAGCCAAGCGCTTAAATGAGCTCCTTTAATTCTGCCTTGAGAAGCTGAACGTGCAACAACATTTTAATGAGAGTTTGGGAGCACAAACAGCCCAAATAGTGTGAATTGATGAACTCCAACAGCCTCCAAGTGTGAAGGGGCAAAATTGATCAGGCACCAGCTGAATGGACTCTATTTAAACAGCCTTGTCCATTGAGTTCTTCGAATAGCCACTTTGAGAAGCTCAAAACAGCAGCTGGAGTTTTAATTCAGCTCTTTGTCTATTGAGCTCTACGAATAATCACATGAAAGAATGAAACATCAGCTCTCTTCAATGTCAATTCATGCATGATACCTGCACCAAATAAATTTAGCATATTAAATCACTTAGGACAAATTAAATTTGGTAGCAACAAAGACATATTTAAATTCTCTTTAAATTCGGTTGGACTAGGACATATTAAATCGGCATCAAGACACATTAATTGGATGTAATGAGCTGGATACCTTTATGCTATGTATTAACTAAGACATATTAAAAACATGCATTAAAATAGAACATATTTAACA
This sequence comes from Gossypium raimondii, assembly GCF_025698545.1. Taxonomy (NCBI): domain Eukaryota; kingdom Viridiplantae; phylum Streptophyta; class Magnoliopsida; order Malvales; family Malvaceae; genus Gossypium; species Gossypium raimondii. The sequence goes on along the minus strand of NC_068575.1, from coordinate 42,066,578 downwards.
CATAATTAAAATGTCCAGATTTTAACAAATTAAATACTTAACAATTATTTGAGCTGAACTAACTAATGTAACTAACTCATTAATTTATTCCAGCAACTAAATGAATGCATAAACTAAAAATAATAATAATAGCATCTAGCTCAATGAGATAAGATTGAGCTGAATTGAGCTCAAGGAACTGAAACACGAGCTGATTCAAGCTCAATAAACTAGGATCGAGTTGAACAACTAGAAAATGATTGCAACGCCTGCTTGAAAAACCTGACCAAGATTGTTCGCAGGGCGTGATCGTATCATTCCCCCTTCTTCAAAGTGACTTGTCCTCAAGTCGAGCCATTGGTTTACTCGAAAGAATTCACGCGGCTTGTCTTGGTTGAAAGGGGCGAATGGCAAATGAGTGATCTGAAATTTATAGCCATGCGTTAACAAAAAGCAATGCAAACAAACTTGTAATCCAAGCATAATCAAAACAAAACAAGCACAACGTATGCGAATGGGCAAATGCAAAATACCACGTTTCATGCCAACAAAATATCTTACTTGTCAATGTCTCTTCAAACGATATAGAAAAAACAGATATGTTGTAAGACATTCAAAAATCTCAATTGGTTTCCATAAATCATAGCCTATATGCGAGTAATGAGTCAAAAGATGTACATAGGCATCACAAACAGGCAAACGAAAAGAATTAGAAGATTTATAGTTTTGCTTAGTTGGGCATTGTAATTTCCATTTAATCGCATGTTGCCAGCAAAATCACGATTATCAAAAATAAGAACCTTTTTATCAACAACCAAAACAGATAGATCATCATCAAGGAAAATAGAATAATTAAGCACGTCACGATCTAAGTGTTTTACAAAAGCTAAATCATCAACATGATTTTTAACACCATCCAAGCAGAACAAAAACGTTTCAAGACTTTCAATTTTCTTACCTTTATGAGCAAGAAAATAACGATCGTTTTTACCTCGCTCGATCAACACAAACCTTCGCTCCTCGGGGGTATAGAGTAGTCGAAACTTCGTGGTTGAGTTAACCTTTTCAGAATGACACGCGAACTTCATGTACAACCACAGAAATGGCGTAAGGAACGAATTTAAATTGAAATCAAATTTGTCAATCATCGTTTCCTTATTTAAAAACCAAGTATTAACCAAATAGAAATTATTCGCACAAACTTTAAGATGCTGGTTTTTCCCGCAAAACGAATCAAAACATATTGTGGGTTTAAAAACATGAGTTTGATTACTTATGCCAAAGTGTAGCAAAGGGTTCAGTAAATCAAACATGTCAAACCGGAAGGATTTTTGCATACACAGGAACAAAAAATCAAAACTCTTTGCCATCATCAAAACAGATTTGTACAAATTCAAAAATTTCACAAAAAACTTTAGTGGATACACCTTAATATCATATTCAAACAAATTATGTGTTTATCGTGAAAACTCATTATCACGCAAGATTAAATTTATGGTTTTTCGATTAGATCGAACAACATCAACAAAGTTTCCTTCACAAGGCCAATCAAGAGTAAAACTCATTGTGCTTTTCTTCGGAACGAGTTCATTAACCACAATCAAGGATTAGAAACTAATCAGATGAAAATAAGAGAATCTTTTAAAAACTAAGTCACCGAAAATGTTATCGATAACTTTCAAACATGCTTGTCGTGACACGGTCGTTAAAATTTCCTTACCTTGCTTATGTTTGGGCTCGTGTGGTGTGATTTCATCTTCAACCTTACCTTCTTCAGTCATGTGAAAGAGTCGCTCATTAGGAAGGTATTGAAGTTGAAAATTAGTTTTTGATCTTTCGGAAACTTGAAAAGAAACACAACGAGACAATTTCATATATGGGTTAGTATACAGATTCCTCACTTTTTCTTATTTGCTTGCCTTTTTTTCTCTCGTTTCTTTTTCTTTTTCAATTTTCTCTACACATTTTTGTTCAATCTCAATTTCGTCTTTCTTTTTCTCACTCTCACTTTCTTTTTCAATTTCTTTTTCGTTTTCTTTTTCACAATCTTTTTCGATTCTTTTCTCTCTTTCAATTTTTTTCCTCTTTTTCAATCTCTTTTTCTTTTTCATTACAACATGAGGACGATACAAAAGAATAAAAAAGATAAGTGTTTTGCTCAAAGAAAGAAAGTATTCTCATAGGTATCTCGATCAAGTCTTCGTGAACGATTCTCCAGAAAGGACTTCTTTGAGGCATACGAAGAATAACTCGTACTTTTTTGTTCGTCATCTCGAAAGATTTCAGACTCGAAGCTTTCGCCTCTATATCTCGAATTCCTTGACGAGTAGGAATCCCGATAAGAATCTCTTCTCAAATGGTCATTGAAAATGTGTCTTTGTGATGATCGTGACTTCGTTTTCCGACTTGGTGGGATTTGCTTCCGTCAGGATGTTGTTCGAGGTTCTAGCTTGTCTTGAATGGGCTTAATTTTTTGGTCGAGCAAGTTCTCCATTTCTTTCAACAAATATTGAAATTCATTGGCTGAAAATTCTTCTCGAGACATGATTATTTACTAAAAAGAAGAAATGTTAAAAGAACAAAAGCAGAAATTTAAATACCTCACTAAAAAAATCTCAATAGGACACTCGGAAAGAAAATAAGAATGTTCACTCACTCTCGTGTTTACACTCGTTTTAAGGTTTTTCTTCTCTCTAATGCTCTCACACACTCTTTGCCTTTTACCTCTCGATCTTTCTTTCGTGATTTCGTAGTTCGTCTATTTTAGACTTACTTGCTGCTTTTGGGGTCGATTTCAAAATGGTTAACAAGGTTAGATTGTATATGGTGGGGAGGTAAGCGGAACAAAGAAAATTCTCGGTTTCAAGTGTGGCGTTGGGAAGGGTAATTGATGGGAAACGATAGAGAAGTCAAACTTGCTGGATCAAAAAACAAGAATACAAGCACAAATCTTTCTATACTTCTCCTCTCTTTTTTTTAATTTCATTTTTTTGTCAATTACAAAATACTAATTAAAATGGAAATACTTGAATTCACGAAATATATCTCATTTTTTTCAAATTTTTTTCGAAATTTTTTTTACGAACCTACTCCAAGAATGCTACGAATATCGATACTCCTTGATTTGTAGCTCTGATACCAAATGATGCAATCCGACCTAGTATTGTTTGTCAAGTCGATCTAATTGCCCGATTGTCGTCAATGAAGTATCGTTCGGTGGTAAGAGAAAGGTGTATTTTGGTTAAGTATGAGGAATAGAATGAAATAGGTTCAAAAAGGCCAAAAGATAGATGGAATAAGTCGACTAACAAAGGATTAAAATTTTGGTGATAGATGGATGGATTTGGGTTAACAAATATGAAAAAGAAAGTTAAGACAGAAGGTGGAAAACGAAAGTTGAACTTAAGCGTCAAGAACAATTCGATACTATAGCGAGTATCGCCCTGGAACTTATATGGCTTAAGGTGAAATATGAGAATAGGTTGATAAACCTCGACCTGTTACTTAGCAAAACAGGAACCGAAGGTATATTTAGATGGACGAACGCCACTCCAGGGTTGGTGATAAGTTTAGAAACAAGTTCAGGATAATGCCACTAGCACGCTAGATAAGTCACTCGAGACTCGTACAAAATTGGAGAGGAAGTTAACCTCAAAGAAACAAATTTTCATTCAAATAAAATGGAAAAAGTCCCTAAAACAAGTTGATTACAATGTATTTATAGTGACAAACCTAAGCTAGCCGAATGGTCAATGAGGCAACTAAATGGACACTTGTGTACAGCTTTAATGAGCTGGAAAATTCTAGAATAAATCCAAATAAATTCCATGTCTATATTCAGCTCTTTAGAACGCCATTGGACAACTTCTAGATGAAAGAAAGTCAACTGAATGTATTTGGAAGAGCTAGGAGTTGGTTTGCCATGTCTATGTTCAACCAAGTGCTTAAATGAGCTCCTTTAATTCTGCCTTGAGAAGCTGAACGTGCAGCAACATTTTAATGGGAGTTTTGGAGCACGAACAACCCAAATAGTGTGAATTGATGAACTCCAACAACCTCCAAGTGTGAAGGGACGAAATTGATCAGCCACCAGTTGAATGGGCTCTATTTAAACAGCCTTGTCCATTGAGTTCTTCAAATAGCCACTTGGAGAAGCTCAAAACAGCAACTGGAGTTTTAATTTAGCTCTTTGTCCATTGAGCTCTAAGAATAGTCACATGAAAGAATGAAACAACAGTTCTCTTCAATGCTGATTCATGCATGATCCCTGCACCAAATTAATTCAGCATATTAAATCACTTAAGACAAATTAAATTCGGTAGCAGTAAAGACATATTTAAGTTCTCTTTAAATTCGGCTGGACTAGGACATATTAAATCGGCATCAAGACACATTAATTGGATGTAATGAGCTGGACACATTTATGCTATGTATTAACTAAGACATATTAAAAACATGCATTAAAATAGAACATATTTAACACACATAATTAAAATGTCCAAATTTTAACAAATTAAATACTTAACAATTATTTGAGCTGAACTAACTAATGTAACTAACTCATTAATTTATTCCAGCAACTAAATGAATGCATAAACTAAAAATAATAATAAAAATAGCATCGAGCTCAATGAGCTAAGATTGAGCTGAATTGAGCTTAATGAACTAAAACACGAGCTGATTCAAGCTCAATAAACTAGGATCGAGTTGAACAGCTAGAAAACGATTGCAACGCCTGCTTGGAAAACCTGACCAAGATCGTTCGCAGGGCGTGATTGTATCACACATGTGTCTACAATCCACTTGACATTGTTCTCAACTAGGTTCACTTCAGAAACCACATCGACTATAACCTCATTTGGATTTTCAACTATATGTGCTTATAGTTTGTTTTATTCTGGTGGTCAAAACATTGGGCGCATTGATATGTTTTGTGTCCAGCTTTGCCGCACATGTAACAACTCACCTGGTTGTTGGTCTTTTTATTCTTCTTTAGTTTCTTAAAGTTGAAAGCATTTTTGTTCTGGAGTTTTACTGTCTTCTTTGAATTCTTGGCGCCTTTAAACTTGTTAAATTTAGGAGTAGAACCAGATTTAACAAGGTTAACTTTTAAAGGAAATTGAGTTGAGGTTACTAAAGCCTTATCTTTAAGACGATTGACTTCCTCAATCTTCATATGACTAACCAGTTCTTCTAGAGAAATGTCTCGCTTCTTATGCTTTAGGAGATTATGGTAGTTGGACCAATATTTTGACAATTTTTCAATCAAGACATTTGCTTGGAGAATTTCACACATCTCCATCCCTTCCGCTAGGATATCGGAGACCAGCTTTTTGTAGATACAAACTTGATCCATAATCGGCTTATCATCGGTCATCTGGAACTTAAGCCACTCTCCAACAACATATTTCTTAACCCCAGCATTATCGGCTCCATATTTCTTCTCCAATGTATCTCAAATGGATTTAGCTAACTTATTTTTTACAAATAGGTCAAAGAGGTTGTTAACCATATGGCTTATTGAGGCCTCTTGCCATTTTTTTATTTTTCAAACTTAGCTTTTGCAGCTATGACATTCGAGTCCTCAAAAATAGTGGTAGAATCTTCTGGTTTCTCGATGGCAGGTGGATTGAAGAGGATATAGTTAACTTCAAGTTGTTCGAAGAATATGACCATCATTTGAGACCAGTGACGGTAGTTAGTCCTGTCAAAAGGTTCAAGCTTGGAGAGATCAAGGATGTATTTGTTGATCGGGGTAAACATGTTTAAACAATAGTAATTCATTTCTAAATTGCTGGAAAATATACTACTACAAAATAAATTTGTTAGCACTGATTGGAAAAATAAACCAAGAATTAAGAAATCAAAATTTACTGCGTTGTGGAGGAACCATTGCCTTGGAAACGAATTCATATTATGATCGGTGTAATCGTGCAGTGGACGTTGTCTCCTAAGGTTAATACAGTGCTTCAATATTTGCATACCTGAATAAGAAATGTGAAACACAATTGGTATTGCTCTTCTCAAGGAAATCACACTAGGATAATTCTCAGGAAAGTTTAGAAGGGTCACAATTGGTCTCACTTAAAACCTAAGCTCCTAGACAAAATTTTCTCTAATGTAATTTAAGGGGAAAAAAAACAGAATTTTTAGAAGGGAATGGAAAAATGAGGCAAAAAGGAGAAAAGTTGCTTTCTGTGTTAAAAATGAGGAAAACAACTCTCTATTTATACTAGTAACAGAAGGGGAAAATAGTAAATATACAAGGGCAAAGAGTAAAAATCATAGGATCAATTACAGTTTTGGACCCACCATTTCCGCACAACAGTATAATTTGTTCCAGATTTTCGTAACAGTAAAAAAATGGGGAAAAATAAAACTATTTTAATGAAATTATTTTATGGAAAAAAGAATAAGAATTTTATCCAAAATGAAATACATTTATTGTACCAAGTCAAGCAAGTGACAACGGTGTGCGTGTGTAAAGCCTATAGCTTAATTACTTAGTGAGAGTAAAAAGTAAGGCTATGTATAAACTCTCTCAATAGCCTATACTTAACCAATGTGGGATATACCCACTTACCAACAACCTTTTGCATTACCAATATTTATAATGTTTACTTATAACTATTGAAATATTATTAAAATTTTGAAAATATGCCAATAATCTCTCCCGTTTTGAAATATTATAAATTTTGATAAATATATTAAAATTAAGGAAATATGTTAAATTTAGATGGAGGAGGAAAGTGATTTTGCACCTTTATAGGATTATATGATGCTGAATGATATGTTGGGTTAACTTCAATTTGGATCCACTAGGATCACCAAAATATATCCAAACTTATTTACATAATTTTTTTTTTCAAAAAATAAAAAAAACACGGTTTCTTAAAACTTTAAAACTTTAATAGGTTTTCAAGAGTAATTTTATTTTACCTCAAATTTAAAGGATCTTGGGACCTAAATAGTGGAGGGCAGAGGCATTGAATGTGTGATAGAGGGAAATCATACTCTTCCCACTCCATTCCGTAAATAAGGTGAAGCAATTAATTAGATTTAATATTAGTAATATTTTGTAGGTAATTAATCTTTTGCTTCACACATTTCAACTGAAGAGCCCAACTCATTTATATATTCATTACGAGAAGACATTTATACCTTTCTTCCAATCTTCATCTTTTAGTTAGCAGTTAAGAAATGGATAATGAATTTTAATTCTAATTACCATCTACAATTTTTATTTCAATTTTATAAGAGTTAAAATGTAATTTCATAATTGTATTAATTTATATCTTTATCATTTATTAATTTATAATTTTATAAATATATAAATATATTGTCCCATTTTAAGGGCTGGCAAGTGCCTAGATAATTTTATTTTTATTTAAATAATCTTAAATGTGTATTTATTATATAATTTGATTTTATGTGTCAATCAATTATTATTTTTAATATTATATACCCATAAAAGTTAAAAATTTCACACGTGCAGAATAACAATCTTAGAAATAAAATATCAAAATCCCCAAAACTTTATTAATTCATGAATGTGCCCTAAAATAATTTTTATAATGGGTTGGATTTGCTTAAAATATTGTTGAAACATTGTGATCCAACTACTTATTTAGGAGTTATCTGGTTAATATTAATATAAAATAAAGTTTTAATATATTATCTTAAATTATGCAGAAAATATGTATTTTTTAGATGAAAACATTAATCATGGGATTAAATTCTTTTTATTTTATGTTATCTTTTAAAATAAGTGTTGAATTCAAAAACTTGGCCAATCTAGAATCAAATTTGGTTATGCCAATAATCTATTATCTAATCTAAACCCCAACATTTGAACAACAACAAAAGGAAAATCACCTTCCTATATTTCTTCTTTATCCTTAAATAAATAACATATATTCATCATTTGATGGATAATGACAATAATTTGGTCATAGTCTCAATAGTTACCTGCATTTTACCTTTTCACGTTCATTACTATTTTAGTTTCAAATAATATTATTTTGTACATCTAAATTATTATCGTTAGCATTAATCGTTATTAAAAGGACTAAGTTAATATTGAATCCACAATCAAACCAAAAGAATATGGTCGGATTTCAAATGCTTGGGAGGAATTGAGTTAGAATTAGTCGTGAGCTATAATTATGTTAAAATGTTCAATAATTAAGGGATTAAAAAGTGAAATAAAAACGATTATTTCAAATTAGTTTTAACCATGAAATCTTATTAATTAACTCGTCAAATGGTTTGACTGTGATACTGTGTTTTTTTTTTTTAATCTTACGGTCACCAGGTGGCAATCGTTAAATCAACTCCTTCACGAAAATTTTGTCACCCAAAGAAAAATAAAAATAAAATGTTGAGGATTTATCGTGAACGCAAACAACTTTAAAGATTTTGTTTATTACATAAATACCAAAATATATGTGGCGACACGTTTGTGTGAACGTTTATAGTCATCCACCCAACACCAAAAAGGAAACTTGATTTGCTTTCCACTTCTGTCTTAGCTGCCGTCAAACACACAGAAATTTTCCCATGTAATCCAAACCCTTCTATTTACTCTCACCTTCTAGATTTCTTCCGCTAATAATGCTACACGTGTTCAACAAATCAGTTTTTATGAATTACAAAATGAAAGTCAACATCCGGAAAGGCGCGAATGATAAATTTTCATATGATCTGACGGTTCAAAAGGTCATTTGTAGTTCAAGCTCAACCCTCCACGTGTAGTGTGATTAGCTCATGCTCTTCGATATTTCCTCTCGTGAAATCGGTTCTCCAATTTCTCGTTCCGATAAATTGAAAAGAATCGCCCCTAACGAGATGATTCTATAAGCATGTTTCGAAAATGTAAGGCAGGGAGTAATCTAAAGTGCGAAGTATGTTTTCAAATCTCTCAAATTCTCGCGTTATTTTCAGTTTTTTTTTTTTTTGTAAATTTCTATTTTTCTGTTTATCTTCCTCCATTGTTGGACCCTATAAAACGGGCCAAAACCTTCCTTGATTGTGCCAACACCAAGCGAGCAAAGCTTTCAAATCTTCTAAACTCTATCCCCCCCCCCACCCCAGAAAAAAGAAAAAAAAAACTTTTTGATAATTAGTTAGCTTCTTTAATTTCTAGCAATGGCGTTTAGGAAAACCTTGGCAGAGAAACTTTTTAATATTTCGAAAATTTCTTCGCAAGCTGTTACTAACTGCCGGATTTCCTCACCGACGGTTCAGAAGCGGATCGCAAGAAAAACGGGGAAAGCAGCAACCGGTATGACGGTGGATCCAGGAGATGCTAAGGGTAACGGCAATGGCATGTTCAGGCGGTTTCTTCATAAAGGATGTATGGCTTCACCGCCGATGAGGAAGTTACCGATGGGGGAGAATTTAATGGAGAGATTAAGGGAAATCGATGTGTCCAGGGATCGCATCCGGTTAGACGGGTTGAGCTCGCACTTGGAGGCGAAATCGGCGGTTTCGGAGCTGCCTGCACTGTCGGTTCAGGAAGCGAAGAAGTTGTTAAAGGTGGCGCAGTTGGAGATGGTGAAAACGAAGCTGAGAGAGACAGGGAAAATCTGGATTTCTTATTCCGACTTTCTTCGGATTTGCGGAGAAAGTTGTTCGGGTCATGAACAAGGATTGCAGTTCGCGAAATTGCTAGATGAATCAGGAACCGTCATCGTTTTAGGAAACATCGTCGTTTTACGATCGGAACAGGTAGATAATTTTTTTTTCTCTGTTTATTATCTCTTGAAATTTTATATTGAAAGCAGATAAGATCTTATTTATGTTTTGGCTTACAGACGATAGCATATATGTATACATTAAAATTACATGCTTAACGTGATGGTGATGAAAAGTAGGCCCCGAATTCAGGAATTCACTTATTAGCATTAGAAGCTACCGAAAACTGAATTTCTGGGTTTCTTTTTCTGCTAATTTCAACAGGAATTTTTTTTTACGACAGGTCTCTAAAAACGTCTCACATTTGAGATGGTTTCTGAGAATTGAACTGAAGGACCCAAATTTTTTATAAATAAATCCCTTGGATGTTTCTACAGTGTGACCACAAATATCACAACTTTTTTTCACAGTTCATCTCCTGGGCTTTTATAAATAAAGCCCTTGGATGTTTCTACATTTTGTTTTGCATGCATATTCTCCAACTTTTGAGTCTGTGGAGGGCGAGGGGTGATGATGGGAGTTATGTTTTAATTGGCAACGAATTGGGGAAGATGTGTTTGGATGTTTAGATTTGAGGAGATGTACGAAACTATTGAGCCGAAAGGTGGCGTTGCCGAACAAGGAAAATGGTTGGTGGAGGAATAGGGGCTGGAATGGCCTCATATGATAAGGATGGGCTTCAACTTGACCTGACATAAGCATTAGTCACTTTTTATTGTTTACTTGCTTTCATCATCCTTCATAGTCATAATTATTGGTAAGAATTTGAGTCAATTTTTGTTTCTTTCAAGTTGAGCCAACAGAGATTTCCACTTTGTGACTACAGGTAGCAAAAGCACTTGGTGGTCTAATTCCTTTATCTAGATCAAACCCGAATGATCCCAGAAGAAAAGAACTGGCTGCGTTAGAAAAGGAGAAAGCAATAATCGATTCAAAAGCCGATTCCCTGGTCCGTCGCGAACTCTGGCTTGGCCTGGCATTCATGGTGGTCCAAACAGCCGGGTTCATGAGGCTAACCTTTTGGGAACTCACTTGGGACGTGATGGAACCCATCTGTTTCTACGTCACCTCCATGTATTTCATGGCTGGATATGCATTTTTCCTCAGGACGTCCAAAGAACCTTCTTTTGAAGGGTTTTATAAGAGCAGGTTCAGCACAAAGCAAAGGCAGCTGATCAAGGCGTACAATTTTGATATCCAGAGGTATAATGAGCTCAAGGCAATGTTCCCATCCACAGTGGAAGAAGAATTACAGGTCTCATCGGCGGCCTCCTTTGATTATTCTGAAAAGATGCAGATTGGTGCTTTGGACCATTGATGATCCGAAACATGTTAAAAAGCAAAAACAAAAAGATGAATACAAAATAACACAATTTTGTTTTAGGATTAGGCGCGGCTTTCTGTAACATTCTGTTGAAGAGTTTTTCATTTGTTTAAACATATGAAAGATTGGAACTAATAAAAACCTTATCCCCATTGATTTTTAAGCAAATTGCCTGTAAAAAAACAGTGAAATCATCTTTTTTACTATCCACAAACTATCAACTGTTTTTTTTTAATCCGATTTTGAGGTGGAAAATATCAGGTTTTTCATTAAACAATATCTTTAATTATTTTTATATTTTTAAAAGTATGTTTTAATATTATAAATAGTTTTAATTACAATTCATTAAATTTATAAAACATTTAGCTTATATTTTAATTTTGTAAGTATTTTATTACAATTTGTTAATTTTTTAAAGATTATATATCATATATTATGAAAATTATATACTTATGCCTTTAAAATTAAAATTTATATGTGTTTTTTGGAGTCATAAATTAATTGGATCAACTTAGTTAGAGAATTATTATAGTAAAGATAAATTCAGATATCTATACTATTATAATGTGCTTAATTGTATTGGTGTTATCCGTTAACTAAGTCTCAACTAGACTTGCGTCCGCTCGAAAAATGGGAGCGTTTGGGCAAAAATATAAGTCCGAAAATAGATTTGGGCAAAAAATTAAGGCCTGTTTAAAAAATAGGTTGGGCCTCAGGTAAGTCATTTTGGTCCGGGCTCGGCCCGGCTCGAATTCACAAAAATACAAAAATAAACTGCTATTTTTTTGTTATTTTAATGCTATTTTCTTGTTGTTTTCTCCGTATTTTGCTATCATTTCACTTTTATGTTACTACTATTTTGTTGTTATTATTTGGATATTGTATAACACTTGTTTTATTGTTAATTTTGTTATTATTTTAGAGACATTTGCTTGTTAAGTTGTATGTATCTAGTGTTATTAAGTATACATATTTTTAACATTTATTCTCAATTTTGTTGGGAAATATTTATTTTAATTTTTTTAGTATTTTTGATGTATTATATATATTTATAAATTATATAAAAAATAATATAAAAAAGTTAAGACAGGCAGGCCAGGTTTTAGCATTTTTATCCTAGCCGGGCTTGGGCAAAATTTTAGGCCCATTTTTTGGGCCGAGTCAAGCTTGGGCCTAGCAAACGGACCTAAATTTTTTGTTGGGCTCAGCCTAGCCCGACCCATGAGTACCTCTAGTCTCAACTCAATTGTGTAATTACCAAAAGTTTATTTCTTTTTACAAAACAACTAATATTATTTTGAGGATATTTTTTTATATTTTAATAAATCTAGAAAGATAAATACAATGAGAATTATGAGCTTTTAAACTTAAGACATAATAATTTTGAAAATTACTTAAATCAAGATCATCTTAAAATATATAATTTTAGGCACCAATACAATTGTAACAAATCAATAATTTTAAAAACATATAAGTATTATTATACACTCATCTATATATATGATATTTTCTTAAACTTAATTTAATTTTAATTAAATTATTTAAAAATAATTAGTTTTAAAAAAAGCAAAGATGTTGAAAATTAGAAAATATATGAGGGAAAAACATGTAAAAATATGAAAATTGAAAATCCTGAAATAAAAATAAAAAATAAAAAATGATAAAAGTTTATAAGCAAACAACTGAGAAATGAGAATTTGTAGTGATAATGTGATAATATTTTATTAATGCCTAAAAATTAAAAACTTTTAAGATAACCTTAATATAATTTATTCTCAATAATTTTACAATTTTAATTAAAACTAAAATTTTTAAATAAAATTTTCACCAAATAATGCGTGTTGTGGTATTTAAATAAAAAGTGAATCAAAAGGCTTGATAGGTTATTACCCCTAACGAGATCATGGCATCGTGCACAAATCTCAAATATAAAAGGAAGGAAAATAAAAACATTACATTTTAAGTCAGAATTTCACAGTTATTTCTTGAAATTTTTGACAAATTCCAAGAACCAAGAAAGCAAAAGGAGAAATAGACATTGGCAATGAAGGTTACAGCAAATTCATCCCCATTCTTTGCTTGTTTTGAATAGTGTTTAGACAGATTAGAGTTTCTTTCATTTTTCGTAGCTTAACTAAATAAGTGCACCAAATTCTTTTCTTCTAAACCCTCCAATCTTTCACTAGAGTTTTCTTCCTATATCAATCCATTTATTCCTTATTTAGATTAACGCTCAACTACGGAAGGTTTTTTTCTTCAAAGTTTTCATGATCAAATTGATGGTCAAAGTACTGTTCGGATAATTGATTCTCGGTTCAACTGGTTTAACTAAATAAATTATTAAAAATCATACAAATTTTAAAATAATTGAAAAATATAGAGAACTATTTCAACTATCAGTTTAACCGATTTTGAGCAATTTGCAGATTAACTAATCTAACCCCTCTCTCCGAACTGACACCCTAACCAATTTTTCCCTAAGATCTAGACAACTCGCCTTTAAGGACAGTAACCAAGTAACACACTTGATTTCGCACTCAATGAACTCACAAGAATGTTTCCTCAATGAACAAGAATAAGTGCTCTCTGTTCAGTACATCACCTATACAAGTTTCCTCAATTTATAAGAAATTAAACCAAGGCTTGCTAACATATTGTACCAATTACAATCAACCCTCCCATAAACTATTAAGATAATAAACATGAAGAATATCTTCGATAAGCTTAGGATAAGTCTTGAATCTTCAAGATTCCAAGTTTTACCTAGTTTGATCCAATCTCATCAAAGTTGGGAAGTTGATTTCCTTGAACTAATCCAAACCAATCTTTAGGATATGTTGTAATAAAAGGTCTGGATATCATATAGATGGACTTGCAATCATCCAAAATACCAGCAAGAATCAAAACCCAATGATTTTGTTATCAAAATATGCTAACACTAAACATGGCAAGTTTCTGAGTTGAGCAGTGTCGTACACTAGTGGGAACTGCTACTTGGCACTGCTCAAAACTACCTCCACAATCTCCCTCTTTGGAAAAATTTTGAACAAAACCACAAAATAGGAGAACATACACAACAAACGATGCTTGATGATTTCTTGGAATATAATCTCCCCAAGCTAAACTGCATAACGTCACATATCTATTAGGATCTAGTGCCCTAAGTGTACTTTATTCATCATTTGCACTTGTAATTTTTCAAACATGTTTGTTTAATAAACTTCCATTATCAACATTAATATTGTTTGTATTTTTCCTCAATGGTTTTTGCACGCAAACCAAAATGTAAGCAAATATTGGCTCACTGATTACCTAATGTTTAACTAATATTAAATTGCATTATGTGGCCGAATCATAATGCAGGAAGACAACTTGTATTAGTAGGTTATCAAAAAGGTCCATAGTCTGATGAATTTAAATTGAGCAAATCGGTTAAAGGACAATTATGTCATCTATCAAGTCCAATTAGGGAGATATATTGTCTTGGACATCGTAGTGGTTGACTCCCAAAAGACATAGATGTGATTATCCGGATTGACAATACATTGGACAAGACCTAAGTCGAATTAATCCTAGATCCAATTATGGATTAATTCACTTGAGACGTTCATAGTGTAACTTACCTCAATCTTGAATAAGTGACAGACTATATGTACCTCAACTAGAAAAATGCACTCCTAGTCTATCTAGGAGTATAGGGGTCGACAACCCTAGTTAATAATACTAGGGTTTGTCCTCCCCCTCAATTAACATGAGGGGCTTTTGGGCATCTCCCGTATCGGGTCCAATTATAAGTACTTCCTGGACTTTTAACCCAGTACTTTATAATTTGGTCCAACCCGATATTTGTGTTTCTATTTCCCAAAATAAACATTTCAATATTTTTCCAATTAAATAATCTTCTCAACCCAATTTCAATTCCATTAAAATCATGACAACTTTACCATAAAAGAATCTATAAGGAAATATATTTAATATTTCTACATTCAAAGGTTCACTATGACCAAATGATTTATTTCCATTTTCGAACTTTATTTAATTCAAAACAAAATTTCATTTTATTTTCATTTTGAAGGAAACCACATTCATTTCCAAATGTTTTTATTTCTCATTTTCATTTTCATTTTGGAGAAAACAATATTTCATTTCCAAATGTTTTCAATTTTTCTATTTCCACCATTTCTATTCTTTTCTGTTCATTTGAACATGCAATTCATTTCTAGTTTCAACGAGCTAACGAATGGACTGATTGGACATATGTGATTAGAGCTCAAATGATTTATAATTAAGTTCCAGATTTTTTCCTTTTAATTATAAACCCATTTAGTCACAAAGTCATTCCACTATAGTATCGTGACTGAGCTCTCCTTAACGGCATACCATTACGAAAGCAACTCGATCAGTGCTTGTCCAATGACCTTGTTATAAGTGTATTACCCTAATAGGATATCCTTGATCTCTTTGGGATAATATTCATTCTCCCAATATGATACTATTTTATCTCATGTTAACCATTATACCTTCTTTCATGAAAAGTCAATTACTATCAAATAGTAATCAAGTCATTCATTACAAAAAAGAACGACCCGTGGTCACGTTTACTTTTCATCAACCATGTAATGCCAATGAGAGGATATCATTTACCCATGTATCGGGCTATGAATTCCATTGTTGCAAATGACACTACATACTGCACAAGTTGTACACCAATGCACCAACTTTTGATTCCTTATCTATTTGAACTAAAGCTTTTACTTACATCAAAGTATACGAGTCACACACACATAGTCCGTCATCCACTTAGGACTTAGGTATGCCACACTATGAATATCACAAATGAGTAAATCCATAAACGGGTTAAGGATCTATTCTTCTTGGGTCCAGTCTGATGTACAGTCAGTTTAGTTAGTCACATCTATGTCTCTACCTTCTAGTAGTCATTCGCTTCGATGCTTAAGACAAAACATCTCTCAATTGGAATAGATAGATGACATATTAGTCTTTCAATCATTTTCTTAATTTTCGATTAGACTAATGAAATGTTTAAGTTAGTCTGCTAATACAAGTTGCATTTCCGTATTACGATCCAACCACATAATACCGCTTAGTATTAGTTAAACATTAGACAACAAGTGAGCCAACATTTGCTTTCATTTTGCTTTGCGTGTAAAAACCATATGAGCACAGTCATATACAAAGTATATTAATATAATCAACAAAATTTTTTATTAACTAATCTGTTAGAAAAAAATACAAGTTTACAAACGAATATACTATGCTCAGGGCACCAAATCCAACATATAAACCTGGAATTGAAAAGTAGATTAAATGAAAACTATTTTTTCTTTCTAAAACCCTTATGATAACGGATCTAATAATGAAATCAAATGAATTCATTTTCCTTTTTGAAGTACAAAAACGAAATGAATTCATTAAATTCAATAAAAATCCTAGAACTTAATAATGGTGTTGGCCCACTTGAATTGCAGGAATCCAGACCAAAGCCTAAGCCCAAAGTCTTCTCACTCGTTGTTAATCCTAACGCCAAAGGAAGGCTTAGCTTTATAAGAAATAATTTGGTGAGACACAAATCTCAAATTTAATCTTTTGTATATCCTAAGTCATTATCCTTTATAAAAGAAATAAATGAAGTTTTTTTGTCATTAAATTTGAATCCCAACTCCATAGCACTAACTTACCTTTAGTTTTTGTGTTTCTAACTTCTATCCCAATAAACAAGTTACAATTTTAAGGTCATGAAAGATCTGTTGAAAATGGATTTTGAGTTTAACATAACTTGTGGGCTGTGAAATCTGACTTCAAACTTACTCCTCAACCTCAAGTCATCTCCCACAGTGAGATGGGAATTTTGACTTCACCAATTTATAAAAATGTACAAAAACACTTGTACGAATGGTCAAATAACAAAATAATCATATTTGCCGAATAAATAAAAGTTGCTTTTGGCTTTTGTATTTTGGATTCACTCTACGCCATTGCTATTGGTCGTATTTGAAGATTGAAGTCATCAAAATTTACAATGCCATGAGCCATAATTTGAAAGGTTATTTTGGGCATAATACAAATTTTAAACATAGTGCTTTAGATATTTAGTGATAATATTTGGTTGGTGTTGTTTGGAAGCTCACCATCTCATCAATCATTTTGTTTTGTTCATATAGTCATCTCATATTGCTAATGCTTTTTTACTGCCAATCATTTCATAATTTACTTTTTTTTACTTAAGAGATGCGTCATTATATTTTTATTTATTATGTTTAAGATTTTAACAAATGATAACAAATAAATAATAATGTTGATCAAAGAATGTGACCTGGCCATCGCCTTCAATTAGTTTGGTATCAATTTGTGTCGGATTTGAAAATTTTCAACATTTGTAAAATAAATTATTTACAAATATGGATGAAAATATAAAATTTAGATTTTAGTATTTTTATGGATTATAAACTAATTTGAAAAGTGAGAAATTTATCTCTTGCAGTAATTGGGTTTTCGCAGCATAGAATTTGATAACAAGAAGAATTGGTTTATTTTTATTTTACCCAATTTTTTTATAACAATGTTGAGAAAAAAGTGACCCATAATAATTTTATTTTCTGATTTTGTATAGTCGCAACTCAAAAAAACAATTCTGAGAGTTTTGGGAGTATAACCTCCCCATCTCGGTCTAGACGTTAGACTTGAATTCAAGAGATTACATTGGTCACTGAGATAACCTAGTGCGATTGGAGTTTTTGCAATGCAATCATATTTAAAACACTTATTTATCTCAGAAGAAAATTTAGTTTATTTTCAAAGAAACTAGCGAGTTATAAAAAAAAATTTTAACTTTCCTAAGTAATAGTGTCTTCTTTAAGAAAAACTTTAGTTAATTTTCCTTTTATTTATTACTCACAATTTTTAATCTTAAGTTGACTGCAGAAAAATGACATTCATTTGTTTTAAATAAAACCCGGGATTCATGCCTAACTCATTAATAATCATAACTTGTTATCCTAAAATTAAATGTCATACAATGTAAAAACTCAATTCCTAAATATCATGTCACAATTCAAAATAAAATAATACAATCTAAAATATCAAATAATAATCTTAAAATATTTTTAATAAAAAAATAAAATATTTCGAGCCGAGACCCTCCAGATTTCGCGTTCGCATCCTAACCGGGGGGTTATCTGGAGAGATAGAAATAAAAGGATAGTGAGATATGAAGCTCAGTGTGAGTTCAATCATGAGAAAATCAGTGCAAATAGTAGACAAAACATACGGAATATCAATTCATAAAATAAATCACAATTAATTAGCAATATAGAGTATCAGTAAATCAGATTAATTCATCAACATAATATCTCAGTGTTTAAAGCCATATATATGCCTTATGAATGCAATGCAATTTCAATTAATTAGAATAGGTCCTACCCAACTCCATAGTATGAGTTCCCCATAACTCCTCTACCTTTACACCATGGTGTGGATGAACCACTAACGTTGCAGATGAATTGCTAATACGATTTGGAGAAACCACTAATAATTAAAAACGGTGGATAAACCATTGAGATTTTTTATGAAAGTTTTGCAGACAAGTTGTTAGTAGGTTGTGGATGCACAACACATTTGCAGATTATAGTTGTTAAAACGATATGGGTAAACCACTAATTTGTGCAGATAAAAGCTGCTAACATGGTGTGGATAAACCACTAAACGGTGCAGACAAGCTGCTAACACTTCCTTCGTACATATTGTCCCACCCCATGTAATGCAATAAAGCAAGCTCAAATAGATCAACACGATAATATTTAATTACGCTTTCAACAGAGCAATACAGTAGCAATCAATATGCTTATAACAGTTCAATATAGTAGCAAATAATATGCTTATAACGGTTCAATAAAGTAGCAAGTAATATGCTTATAACAGATCAACTCAGTAGTAAAATTCATGCTTCTTAAGTGTTCGATTTAACAATGTCATAAAGCATACTATACATATACGAAGCAATAATCATATGTGTATTGTTCACAATTCATGCAATTATATAACATCATATTAATCTGGCCAGTCAGTTTATGGATTCTAACAGAATACATAATATCATGGACTTAATTAGGTAATATAACATACTAAAACAGTCCGAAAATCAATCAAGGACTAAGTTGAACAAATAAAAAAATTATAGGTAAAACTGTAAAATTTAAAAAATAGGGGACACACAGTCGTGAGATCGGACTATGTGGAAGGGTTATACAGCCGTGTGGTTAGGTCATGTGACAGACTATAGCTATGTGGTATTTCCAAAATCAACCTACAAGGAAGACATGACTGTGTGGTAGACCGTGTGGAGGGTCTTAAGACGTGTGAGAATTGGTAAACCTTGAGTTTCAGGGGGACATGGCCGTGTGGCCCTATCCTAGGCACAGCTTTGCCTCAATTCACTTGTAAAAGAACACACTACTTCACCGGGTTCTCGAGCGATGATCCTCATGTTCAAATTTGATAGAGGGTACCTAAAACGGGTTCTTCAAGTGATATTTATACACGAGTAAACATTAGCTATCAAGATTCAATTAAGATTAATGGAAGATTTCAGCAAGAACCCTAGAGGATTGATTAATCGAACATAAGATTGGAGTCAGATAGTAATATTACGAAAATTTTGGATTTAAATCTTGGAAACAAGATGTACATACTGATTCTTGGCAAGAATAGAGATGTTATTGATGTCAATCACAAATTCGATAAAAAGAACAATTGAATGGAGGATATTGTTAATCCAGTAAAGTAAAATAATCAATAGCAAGAAAATTGAAAATATGGATTAAAAAAAGAGAAAGAAGATAAAAAGAGAATAAATAAAAGGATGGAGGGCAAGTTCTATTAGGATTTGAAAAAGGCAAAATTGAAATTCTAATTAAGAAAAGAAGATAAAAAAGATGATAGAATTCTAATTATATTGGAATTTTGAGAAATGGTAATGTATGAATTCTAATTAGGAACGAATTGGGTCAATTCCTAGGGTTTGTAAAATCTAGGGGCGTCACCTATAATTTTCCCAATATTTTGCCGAAATTTTGAAATTAAAATAATAGGAGAGGAGGAGGTGAAACACCCCCATACCCGATTCGGTCACCAAACCCGAGTTACGAGATGCTACAAACGAACTAGATTAAACTTGTTCAAATTAATCATCAATACACAAACATCAACTAATAAGGATGAAAATAAAACTATGTTGAGCTTTAAAACACTATAAAATTTAGACTTGAGCTTAAATATGGGCTAAATTATAAAACTTTAAATATTTGGACAAATATCGATACCAAGTAAATAAGTGTCTATATTTTATAAAGAGTATTAATATGAAAATGTTTATCGATACCATTTTGGCATTTTGTCAAATCAAGGTAACGATATTATTTTCAAGGTGTCAATAAAAATTAGAAAATATCGATACTAATTGAAATAACCGATACCAAATTTGTATTATGTTTATTTTGAATCTGCTCATTTGGTTTGGTGTCGATACTTTGCTCCATTTTATCGATACTTTTATCAAAATGGTCAAAAATCACAAGTTGAAATGTTCACTTCATGCCCAAACCTAAAACTTAGTTCATAGATGCATATATGTACACATTTAACACGTATAATACTCATCCAAACCAACGTAAGTGTGTAACCAATATACCATCAATGGCACCACAAATTCAAACATAAAAACATTAACCATTCAAGCATGAACAACTTAACATTTCCTATCCATTCCAACAAAAATTATGCTTCATTTTCTCTTGACATAATTATATTATCAAATAAAACAATCTAAACTACTTAAACCATATGTACACATTCAATAAGCCAAATATACAAAAGATACTAAACTTGCACAAATAATTTCAACAACCAACAACCAAGCAACCACCAAAGCTTGAATTATACACATGGTCATTCAAAATGGCATAAGCATAGTCAAAGTGCTTATACACATATACAATACCATAATCCTATTTACATATGCATATTCATTAGCTTGAGTAAATCACATTTTGAATTAGTTATTCACTTGTCACTTCATATCTCTTAATAATACCAAATCATCTAACATCATTAGACCAAGATCACAAACACACAAAATGACTTAAATGCAAATACAATCGTATATACATGCCACATATCCGAATCTGGAATAAATAAAAGACTACCAAAACAGAGGTTGGATAATGTGAGCTCTAAGTTGATCCGACCGACATGTTCCCCTAAATAACATATTCAGATACAGAAAAGCAAACAAGATAAGCATTATGAATGCTTAGAAAATTTATATGAATTCAACTTAACTTACCTTAACAATTGTTACTAAAGTAAGTAATTGAAACACAATTATTCATGACATGGTATCCCCCTGGCATTCTTATATATATACATATGTGATTTCACAAAAATAACTAAGAGATTAGTTCATTAGTATAACAATATCATAGTTATCAATAGCTTTACAAGAACAAGCATATCATTTATCTCATGTTATTCAATTTGCTCATTTATAACTTAGTGAACAATTCCATATTCAATTTTTTCAACCGTTTCATTTTTGTTTAGTTACTGTTTTCTTATTTGGGTTGCTCACACAAGCTTTAGATCAGGGTTACAATACATGCTTTACTCGATGCTACTCATACAAGCTTTAGAAAATTCGTAACACGTGCTGAATCTCAAGCTATTGGTAAAGGATAATTCAATGTTGCTCACACAAGCTTCAAAGAATCCACATAAATGCTGGACCTCAAGCCATCGTTATCCGATGATTCGATGCTACTCACACAAGCTTCAGAGAATCCGTAACACATGCAGGATCTCAAACCATCGATCATGGAATCCCTAATCAAACACCCAATTCTTTCGAACTTTGATAACACTTATTAAATTCCAATGAATACTATTTTTTGGTTTCGTAACATTTCAAATTTTCTAGCATCAATATATATGTACTATTCAATTATACTATATTTCTTATCCACTTAATTCCATAAAATACTTGTATTTAGCATATAACCCTTATTTTACAATTTAATCCATCATATGACAAAACTAAAAATATTACATATAATATAAATTAATATGCACTAAATATAATTCAAATATAAGTAAAATAACATAGAAAGTTTTATACGAACTTACCTAACCATAACAGCCTCAAACACGACTCTGAGGAATATTTTGCAATTTTTCCTTTTCCACTTTTATCTATCGATTGGTTCAAATCCCAATCATGCAAGAAGAAAGAAGCTTTATCGATTCTTTGGTTTTCCAAAAATGATGGTTTCAGTGGTAGAGAAATAAGAAAGAAGAAAATGATGACAATTCATACTTATTTTATGTTTTACCATTTTATTTAATAAAAATAACTTAAACTTTTTAATACATAATTCATGAAAATCCACTACTAACCATCCACCATCATGGTAAAATGTCTTTTTTCCAATCCAAACTCTAAACATTTACTAATTAAACCTTTTAATCAATAAAAATCAATAGTGATTAACTTTTGCAGCTTTTACGATTTAGTCTTTTTTCCTCAATTAAATATCAAATCATCAAAATTCCCGAATAAAACTTCAATCCATTTATATAATAGCTTCGTAAACATTTAACACTAATATTTATAAGATCAATTTATGAAAACAAGGTCTCGATACCTCATTTTCCAAAACCACTGGCTTTCAGTACACACCACTTGTACCTTGACTAACTGACCAATTAACAAAAATTATTAGATCAAAACTCAATAAAATACTATAATAAACTCGTAAATATTATTGAATAATATTTACTGACTCAATCATCAAAATACGAAGTTTCGAAACTGTCATTTCCGGTACCACTGAAAAATATGTTGTTACAGAAGGATACTTAAACTTAGGTTCTAAGGGGGAACTAAAGCCTTAGTCGTTGGGCTACTGCCTATTTCTTGATAAGTTTCTAATTAATTCTTAATCATATAGATAATTTTTGGAGTGTCTTTGGTGAAATTATGAAATAGAAAGGAAATGAGGTATTCAAACCTAGGTCAATTGGGAAAGAAACTAGCGTGCTAACCATTATACCTAAACTTATTTCTTGTTCAGATTTTACTTTAAATAATATTTGTTTTAGTGTGACTTTTATCCTAAGTTGCTAAAACTTAAAGGAAAAGAAATTAGAGGAATGGGGTTTGAACCTAAAACTCCTAGGATGTAGGTGCTAACACTTAACCACTCAATCTATATATTATTTCTTACTTATTTTAGTCACTTAATTGTATATATTTATTTTGAGCTCAACTTACATATTCTTAATTAGCTTACACATTTACTTAATTTTTCTTATTAATTTATTTAACTTTATAGTTTTTAACGCATTTCAATTTTTGCTTATATACATCAATTAACACTCATAGCCAAGTCTCATTATTAATATTTTAATTCATTTTACCCTTTTTTATTAGGTTTTAATTCAATTAAAACATACTATTTTCAAATTAAACCTCGTAATCATGTTTCATTTTAGATTAATTATTATAATAATACTGATTATATTATTTTAATACTTTAATTATTTATTTATGACCCTAATTTCAGTATTCATTTCAAACTCTTGATTTACTTACAAACGCACAAAGATAACCTTATAAATTGGGGCATGACTACTCTTGGCTTTCACAAACTCGATTCTTCTAACCCGATTTTGGGGGTGTGACAATTCTCCCCTCCTAAAAAGAAATTTCTTCCCTGAAATTTCCCTGTTGACACATCAAGCACTTAGCCACAAAGTGCAATATTCCTCCTTTCAAACCAACCACCACACTTTCGTTGTGCACTCTAATTCCTATGCAGTTCCAGATAATATTTCTCCTTAAACCACCTATGACTTTTCTTGAAGATCCTATTCACATGTTTGAGTGATGATTCCTTTATACCCATATACTTAAATGCTTGCCAATGTAAGGCTTCCACTGCACTTCCAGTATCGACTAATATTCTCTTCACTTGAGACCTTATTATGGTTGTTGTTACCATTAAATGATCATAGTTATTTGCATCTAAAAGTTTATCTTCATTTATCTCTTCAAGCCTATGTTTCCATGCCTACCATAAGTGAAGCTTCTTTAATGAAGCATTAATAGACATCCTACTCTTCAGATATAGCTTTATTTTACCATTAGATCTTGCCCAATCCTCATTACTATCCACAATTACATTTATAACTCACATTACTAGTTGCTTAACTTCTATTGCATCTTTTAGGTGTACACAGTCCTCAATCCTATGGCCATGAGAGTTATGAAATTGATACATATCGATTGATTAACTTCTAAAGTAACTAGGTTTCATCCGTGAAGGTGTTTCTAATATTCCTTAATTTTCTATCTAGCTAAGAATACAAGTTGGCGAAGCAAGAAGTGGTGTATAAGTTTCAAACCTATTATAAGAAGCTCTTTCAATCTACCTTCATTGCTGATATTATTGCCCGTCATTTCTTTTATTTCTTTAATGTTGTGGAGAGTTGCAAGGTTAGAGAAATAATACCTAGAATCACAGATCAATATTTCTACCCTAGCACCTAGCTATCTAGTTTTGACTATTGTTAAGGATATTGCTACCTTGTGCTGGTTTGAACTAGGTTGGCTTTTAGTCGTTTCAAGTTGAGCTTGAGCTTGTGGGTTTTGCTATGACTATTCTTCATTTACAGGAACGCATAGGTCAGAATGAGTCATGTTTGTCCACGTACATCGCACTAGTTGTTGATATGAGGATTTGGCGTAAAGGTGGAAGTCGATTCACCCTATGAGGGTAGAAAGTAATAGGATAGAGGTGGAAGTACTAGAGTAGAAAGAAAGAAAGAGGAAGGCTTAAGTTGGGAGAAAAGGAGATAACCCCCTTTGTTAAGGAGTAGAAGGTATATAAATGGGTTAGCCTTTTAAGCTATGTGGTGCTTCCTTATAGATTGGTCTATCATTCATCAGTTTTTGTTAGGCTGATAATGCGATGCAAAGTGATCAAATTGTAAAAGATATAAGTGGTAAGCAATAAATATTTTGTCGAAATGACTAATTTGTCAAAAATAATTAAATTGTATACTCTTAATAATCTGGTGAAACAAATTTCGAGAGATCATTGACCAACCAGGTTAGATGGAGGGACAGTAAAATCAGATCTTAAAAGATATCCTTAGCAAAGATGTCTTAAGTAACAACAAAGATGCCTCTGGCGGGATTTATGTGACAATTGCCAAACGGTGTGCAGTTGCAATGGCATGAATACAAAATAGGGCGACTTTACCGTAGTTTATTGAATTAGCACTTCGATCTTCAAATTCTGAACTTCCACACAGCATATCGGAACTTGTAATGGCAGACCAACATTTGTCTTACCAACTCTTAATTTTCTACCTGATGTCCGAAAACTAATCATAATTATTTTTATCAAAAAAAAAAAAAAGTTTAGGTGTAGGTTCAGGTTGTTCCCCATCTCTTTAAAGCTGAAAATGATATTACAGAAATAAGATTAAGTTGAAATTCTAACCTACGTTAATAAGTATTCAATTAATTGAACTAATTTTATAAAAAAATCAAAATTAGTGGTGTGTGCATAAAAAATTGTTGTCCAACCCACTTGCAACTAATGAGATAAGGTCCCAAGAGACTCAACACGGTAGCTCTTTTTTTATGTCATCAATCAGTATCATAAAAGACTAACCTCAAGGGTTCGCTTTGTTTATACCAAAACAATCATCCTTATCAGTACTCTGTGAAGCATCCAGCAAAAAATATTCCTTTCTTGATCCACCGTTACACCATTGTAAAACACTGTTTCTTTCTGCATTATTCGATAACATAGTTCATGACAGCACCTGACAACAAATCTCATATTTTACCTATGTTTTTTTCTTTTTAGCAATTAAAGACACCGTCTATTCTGGCCAAAAAATGGTAATATAAGTCATGAATACGAGTAGGTGTTACAAATTAAAAATTGATGAAAGGAGAACTACAACACCATAATTTCAACCTTGGTTCTTAAAGTGACAACAAATTATTACTCCTAGGATGAGCACCTGGTACTGTGGGTTCTCCAATGTAACATCACATCAGATGTCGTGAAAATTAAAGCAGAAAACAATTAAATAATTAAGAATTTAAAGCTAATGCTATATGTCAGTTATAACCCTTATTTTCACTCTTTTTTTTCTTACAAAATAACAAGGGTTTTCTAGTAATCTACTCGGATATTTAATTATAGAACTTTGACAATTTCCTTAACCGGAGCTTGTTTCCTACTTTGAACATGGAACTTCAAAAACAGTAACAAACTAATCCCATTCAAGACGGAGTTCAAGACCCAGGCTCCAATTCCATTGCATCCACCTTTCATGACGTGCAACATCAAAACCCCAACATGGCAAACCACGTTGCAGCTTAACAACACAATTTGACAATTTAAAACGAATGGAAAGCAAGCTCTCGGTAACCCTATTTCCGTCCAGAATCTATACCCATAAGCCGCGGAGTAAACCAGGGTGGTAAATAGGATCGCCAACACCTGAAACGACTGTGAAAATTCTAGCCAAAGAAATGACATGATTGTCAATACGGAGTTGTTGAAAAGGTGGAAAACGGTTAACTTCCGATTTTGGAAGATTACGAAGAATGTACGGAGCATGTGGAGGAAGCGAGAGAGGTAGAAAATGTAGGACCAGAAGAAGACGCGGCCTGAGGGACGGGTTCCGAGTGGGAAACAGAGGAGCCATTGGAATGGGGTTTTGGAACGGCGCCAGAACCATCTGGTTTCGTTGATTTCCGCGGCAGCGGAGAAGAGGATTCCGGCGAAGATGACAGCGGAGATGATGGACATGATTAGGCTGTGAAGAGCCTGGACCGGAGCGAGTGGGGCCGGCCTGCTGCCACGTTTGACGAAGAGGGATAATATGAGGTGGAGGAGGGAAGAGAGGGCGAGGTAAACAGCAATGGAGATGACTAGGAATGACCAGGTGGAGCCCCATGATTGTGTGTGGCTCCAACGGAAGGTGACAATGGAAGGGTGTTGGGAGAGGTAGTAGATCACTGCGGCGGTCATAGCGGTGGATGATCGGAGGAATCTTTTGAGCTTGGGATGGCTAGTTAACTACAATGGTTTTTTTGTTTCAACGACAGTGTTTGTTTTTGAAGGTAAAATATAATGGTGGGGGCCAAGTTTGAAAGCAGCGTGAATGTCTGGTTGGCTTGTACTCTATTAACAACACAACTTCAACTGTAAATTTTTATGCAATATTTACATTTATTAATTACATTCAACATTTTGTGAAATTCGTTACAGTTTTACTTAAAATACTAATGAAACTATATAATTTGAATTGATTATCACGTGAGTAAGTATGGTATGAAATTGTAATTCCACATCATCCTTATTTCTTTCTAATGAGATAATGACAAATCAGCTTTTTCCTCTTGATTTTTAGCTTTTTCCTCCTAAAAAAAATTCAAATCAAACTAAAAACACTAAAAATCAAGAGAAAAAATCTGATTTATCATTCTCCCATTGAAAATAAATAAAAATGACATAAAATCACAGTTTCGTACAATCATTACTCTTTATCACATCATCCAAAATGATTTATTACACCAATGACGAATAACCTACTTTTGTTTTTCCTTGATTAAAAGAACAACCGATGTCATTATTATAGCATAAAATTCAAATATGATGATATTTAAATTATATTATGTGTCGAAACCGTTTTTTGAAAACAAAATTTTAGTTGTCGACTTTAAAAATTAATCTGGAGTCACCACCGATCCTTTATTAAGGTGTGATCGGCCCACCTTAAACATTATTTTGGTCTACGGATTTTGAGAAAATGAGTTCGGGAGTCAGTTACGCACGAGGAAGGGTTAGCACCCTCGTAACGCCCAAAATCGGTACCAAATTGATTATTTGATGTCTTAGTGTCGAAGGTTTAAAAAGATTTTAAAATAAACTCAAACGATGAAATTTGAAAAATGGATAATCAATTGTTCAAGTCATGTAAAGAAATCGAGTCCCAATACGTTAGGGTACAATTCTTCATAATCCCCGAACTTTGAATATCACTTTATTTTATGTGAAAATCTTCATTTTGAGAAAATAACATGCCACACCCAATACGTTAGGACACAACAAGTTAAGTTCCCAAAAATGATTTTTATTCTCATGCATTTTGAATAAAGAATATTCTCGGTTATTCAAGATTAACAAAGAAAATCGGAACCCAATTCGTTAGGGCTCAATTTCCTCGAAAATTCCCAACCTTGAATATTGCTTTTATTCAAAATAAACTTTTAAATCAAGAAAATAATTTTGATGTATTGTCAAAACCAGAATGTATTTCCCAAAAGGTAAGTTAAAAGTTAGTGTATAATATGAGACAAAAATTTTAACTTAAAGCATATATGAATATATATTTACAAAATAAATAAAAAAGCGTATAGGTATATGTACATGGTAAATTGTAAAAATACGTATATGAATATTGAAACACTTATATGTATGTATAATATGTATATAGATAACAGAGTATACATAGAGTAATAAAAATGTTTATAATAACTCGGTAATATCAAAAATGTATATATATAGTATAAAATGTGTATTTTGAATTATAAAATGTAAATATATGTATAGATGTGTGTACAAAAGACATGAAAATAAAATATAAAATATAAATAAAAAATAAGCATAATATATTAATAAATTATGGGTATATATATATATGTATATATAAAAGATATGAACATAGAATAAAGTAAAATATATATATATATAATATATATATATATGTATTTAAAACGTGTAAAGTATATATACATTATACATATGCGTAATAAAATAATAACTAATAATAATAATAATAATAATACAAAAAATAACAGAAGGGCTAATTTGAAATTCAAGCAAAATTTAAGAGCAAATTTGGAAGAAACACAAATATGCGAACCCTATTGAAAACGCACATAACAGAGGGGGATCAAATGGGATATTAACCCTTTTCCCTAAAATGCTGCATTTTAATGAGGGTCGAAATGAAACAAAAATAAAGCGTGCGGTCAAATTTAAAAAAACAAAAAAAAATTGATTTAGAAATGCTTTTAAAAACCGAGGGACGAAACGCGCAAATAGACCATTAAAAGTAAAGCACGCGGATCCGGTCAGGTTCTGGGTTGGGTCACACGGGTTATAGGCTTAAACGGCGCCGTTTTAAACCCTTTAAATCCCACTTTAAAAAAACCTAAATCATTTCTCCTTCTGCCTTTTGAAACCGCGCCGTTGCCATCTCCTCTCTGCCGTTTCAGACCCCTCTCACTCCGATGACGACGGAACGAAGAGGTCTTTCGGCAACACTCACAATGGTAAGTCCTTCTCTACCTTTTCCTTTCCGTTTTGTACACAAAATAATAAATCAAAGGGAAAAAAATGAAAAAACGAACCAAATAGAAAATCACCTTCTAAAAAAACTTTTCTTTCTCTTCGATTTCTCTCTGTTTTTGTTTTTTAATAATTTTGATACAATATTTTTCTCCCATATACAGATTTTAATTGGCTTTTTATAGCCAAAGCGAAAAGGAAAATAGATATATAAAAATATTTTTTCCTTCTATTTTGCTATGAATCCCTTTCTTTTCGCTGTTTGCTCCTTGTTTGTTGTATTGCAGGTATGCGGCCAGTTAATGTGGAGGAGAACGTGGCTGCTGCTGTGCGTGGGAGCGGCGCGCGTGTAGGGGAGGCCGGTTTAGGATGTCAGCAAATTAATTTTTCTTGGCTAGGGTTTGAAAATTGGCTATTGGGCCTGCTAGTGTTGGACTGTTTATTTTTTCTGTTTTAATTTACTATGTGGGCCCGGGCAAATAATTGGTATTACAGTTACCCCTCTTTGCTCGTTGTCGTGTAACGGGAATAGAGCAAAGACTAAAATACCAAATTATGCCCGGTTTTACTAAGCCTCGACTTCTTCAGTGCTTCTTTTCTTTAGGTAGCATCATTCCTTCATACTGCATCTTCAGAGGTTATAGAAAACAGTGCTTTGATCCACTCCACTGTAACGTCAGGGAGATAGGATTTGTACGTTGTAACTTTTCAAAAGAACAAAATTTACTATCTTTAGTCTGTTCCACTGCAACTTCAGGGAGATAAGACTTATAGCTTCAACTTGTTCTGCTACAATTTTAGGATAAATCTTGACACAATCTGCCCTACCGCAACTTCAGAGAGATGAGATCTGCGGTTTTAATCCACTCAATTGCAACTTCAGGGAGACAGGATTGATTTCTTCTGTCTATTCCACTGTTGCCCCAGGAGATAGAATTACTGGCTTCAATGTACTCTACTGTAACCTCAGGGAGGTAAAATCCACCATCATTGATCTGCTTTCTTCGATCTACTTCGCCACCAGTATGGGAAGACAAGATCTGCTATCTTTGATCTACTTCACGCCAATACATGAAGACAAGATCTGCTTCTCAATCTATTCCACTGCTGCCCAGGGAAGTAGAATTATTGGCTTCAATATACTCCACTGTAACCACAGGGAGGTAAAATCTGCCATCTTTGATCTGCTCCACTATTGCTTAGAGAGACAAGATCTGAAATCTTCAATCTATTCCACTGTTGCCCAGGGAAATAGAATTACTGGCTTCAATGTACTCCACTATAACCACGAGGAGGTAAAATCCGCCATCTTTGATCTACTCCGCTACTGCTTAGGGAGACAAGATCTGAAATCTTCAATCTATTCCACTGCTGCCCAGGGAAGTAGAATTACTGGCTTCAATGTACTCCACTGCAACCTCAGGGAGGAAAATCTGCCATCTTTGATCTGCTCCACTATTGCTTGGGGAGACAAGATCTGAAATCTTCAATCTATTCCACTGTTGCCCAAGGAGATAGAATTACTGGCTTCAATGTACTCCACTATAACTACGAGGAGGTAAAATCCGCCATCTTTGATCTGCTCCACTACTGCTTAGGGAGACAAGATCTGAAATCTTCAATCTATTCCACTGTTGCCCAGGGAAATAGAATTACTGGCTTCAATGTACTCCACTATAACCACGATGAGGTAAAATTCGCCATCTTTGATCTGCTCCACTACTGCTTGGGGAGACAAGATCTGAAATCTTCAATCTATTCCACTCTTGCCTGTGGAAGTAGAATTACTGGCTTCAATGTACTCCACCGCAACCTCGGGAGGTAAAATCGCCATATTTGATCTGCTCCACTCATCGCTTGGGGAGACAAGATCGAAATCTTCAATCTATTCCATCTTCCTGTGGAAGTAGAATTATTGGCTTCAATATACTCCACCGCACCTCGTGGAGGTAAAATCTGCCATCTTTGATCTGCTCCACTACTGCTTAGGGAGACAAGATCTGTAATCTTCAACCTGCTCTACTGTCTCCGAGGGAGGCAAGGTTGGTGTCTTCGATCTGCTTCACTGTCGATGCAGGAAGGCAAGATCTGTTATCATCACTGATCTGTTCTCTGGGGAACATGACCTGTATAACGAATTTTATGAACCTAATTATGCCTAGTGATTAGGATGTCATGATAAAAATGAATCAACTGCTCCTAACTAGACATGTATGAATGACATTTGAATGAATGCAGAATGTCATGAAAATGATATTTTAACGCTTGGGTTATTATTACTCCAAGTTTATTAAGGTTTCATCACTAATGTGTTATAACACCTTCTTGCTCAGCTAGCGTCTCCAAAGAAGCACTTAGTCAGATTGCCCCACTGTAACCTTCAAAGTTTAATCCACTGGGATGCAACAATTTGTACCATCTTTCTCCCATTGTAGACCAAGATGTAAAAGATTTGGCATTTTCTTAATCCTCTGCTATCACAATTCAAGGATACAGGATATGAAACTCTTTGGTCTCTTACACCATTCCCAGGGTGTTGTACCAAATGCTCATGCACAAATGAAGAAAATTCTTCTCCAATAACAACTTCTTATTATTATTCAGTGATCATTGCTTGCTTATTCATTTAAGCTTTGTCACCAACACAACATCTTGCCATTTTGTTCAATTAATACTTTAGACAAGAAAATTCAAAGGGATAGTCTTAATTTAGACTCTTCTTTATCAGATTTCCAACCTGGTGCGTTCTAAACAATAGTCCTGTTTGAGATTCCTATATTATTCAGAAACTTCTAGAGTAATATGTAAAACTTCCATTGTGAAAGTTTTATTAGCCCATTAATCATTACTCTAATGCAACACACTTGCAAAGAGAACAAAATGATGGATAAAATTGCATTGGTTCTGAGCATGGCTCGAAATGAATAAATTGTCAAGGATAATAAAGATGGATAA
This sequence comes from Gossypium raimondii, assembly GCF_025698545.1. Classification (NCBI taxonomy): domain Eukaryota; kingdom Viridiplantae; phylum Streptophyta; class Magnoliopsida; order Malvales; family Malvaceae; genus Gossypium; species Gossypium raimondii. The sequence continues at coordinate 42,034,169 of NC_068575.1, read as the reverse complement.
CAAAGAAATTGACTTAGGAATGCGTATCATGGAAATGAATGAAATGTTCCAAGAATAACAAAAATGGTATAAGGATTAGGTGCCCCAGATATCACAGCTTGAACTTCTTTGTACAAACTTTTCGAAGACCATTCTGAGTTTAACATGTGCTTAGGAGATCTATAATACTTTGTCAATGCCCTAAGATGTCGCTTACCCTTTCCTATTGATTCAAGTATAGCAAGACCAGTGCATGCCCCACTCTGATCAGTATTTGAGCTGCTCCGATAATCTCATGCCCCATTCTGTTCAGTATTTGAGCTACTCCGATAATCTCATGCCCCATTCTAATCAATATTTGAGCTGCCCTTTTCGGGTTTTCAACTCAAATCCCCTTTGGTCTAAGGCGCCCTTTGCGAGTTTTCACCTTAGCCTCTCCATTTTTCTCTTTTTCTCTTTTTATTTTTTGAACTCAAAGCACCCTTTGTGGGTTTTCACCTTGGTCATCTCATTCTTTAAGCGGAGTATTTCCTGACTGAACCTGAGTTTACAGGACTTTGCAGGTTTATCATCCATCTCGCTCAAAATCAAAAGCTCCTTTGGAAAAGACCTTCTCTATAACATAATATTTTTCCCAATTTGGCATCTGTTATATTTTTTTGTAGAGTGAGGATCTTCTTTAGCATTAGGTTGCCATCGTGGAATTCTCTGGGACAAACCTTTTGCTATAGGCTCGCATCATTCATTTCTTAGTACATTTGACCCTGATGAATAGTTTCTAGCCTTTTCCTTCAATTAAGTTCAACTAATCGTGTCGGGATTGGATCTTTATCCTACTTCAGCTCAGTCAAAACTCGACGAGAAGGAATTTCAACTTTAATGAAAAAACATGATAAACTAAAAAGAGTGGCACTGCCCCGGTAGAGTTTTCACTGCACCATTCATGATATTCACCTTGAACATACATCAAATTTCTGATATCGGGCTGTTGTTGTAATGGCCCAAATTTGAGGTTATCGGAATAGTGGTTTCGGGACCACAAATCCGATGAGAAAAATTTTATTTTTCTTATATTTTTATGGTCTACAATTTCACAAAATGATTTCGTGAAAATTTCGTTCGAAAATTTCGATGTTTGGGCACTCAATTTAGTCAAAAGGACTAAATTGTAAAAGTGCAAAAGTTGAGTTCTACATGTTAGAGGTGTCCAATTGTTATGAAACTTTAAATTGGAGGTCCTTATATGGTAATTATACCATTGGTAACTTGGTAGACAAAATGGACATGAGATAAGTGAAATAGAAAAATTTTAAGTTAGGGCAATTTGGTAATCTAGTAATTAAAATGAATTAAAAGGAAAAAGATGACAAATTATGCTCATCTTCTTCATATGAACGAAATCAGCAAGGGGAAGCCATAGTTAGGGTTTTCAAGCTTCCAAGCTCCATAGTAAGTGATCCCAAGCCCGCTTTTAATGTTCTTTACGCTTTTGAGATCCCTGTAGCTTAATTTAGCTTATTCTAGCAATAATTTAACCTAGGGTTTATATTTGGAAAAATACCCATAGGTGAAAAGTGTTTATTTTGATGTTTTATGATAGAATATAAAGCTAGAAATTATGTTAAACAACTTTTGCTAAGCGATTTTAAGTGAAAACGAGTAAAACGACATAATCGGTAAAATACCTAATGTTCATAAGTACATGTTAGAGTGGGAATTTGATGTTGCCATAGAAGGAAAAATGTTCATAATGTTATAAAACATAAGAATAAGAGATGAAGTTTAATTTTCGAGCCTTGGGGCAAAATGTAATTATGTAAAGTTTAGGGCAAAATGGTAATTTTGAAAAGTTAGAGTCGAGGGCTGTTTTGATGAATGTGATTATTAAATAAGTTAAATTTACTATTTTAGATCAAGAAGTACTAAACTCGAGGTTAGACAAAGGGAAGAATAAAGTTGAAGACTAAGTTGGTGAATTTGGCTATAATTGGTACCGAGGTAAGTTTACGGTAAATAAATGCAATATTTCAATATTTATTATTAATGCTGTTAATTTCCAGCAATTATGAATTTATTTTATGAATTTATTTGATGATGATCCAAGCATGAAATGATAGAGACTTAAAATTTAAAAGTCCCGTTGATACATAAGGATGGTACTGGATACGAATGTCATGACATTTGGGTAAAGAGATCCCATGTAAGACCATGTCTGGGACATGGCATTGGCACCGAGATGAGAGGTCCCATGTAAGACCATGTCTGGGACATGGCATTGGCACCGAGATGAGAGGTCCCATGTAAGACCATGTCTGGGACATGGCGTTGGCACCGAGATGAGAGGTCCCCTATAAGACCATGTCTGGGACATGGCATGGGCACCGTCATGAGAACATCCCATGTAAGACCATGTCTGGGACATGGCTTTGGCATGTTATTATCAGAAGAGACCTGAGTATCCTTATTATTCCAATGTAGCTCAACGGGCTTGTAAACGAATTATGTTCATGAAAGTTCAGTTTAAAGCATAAATGGCAAGCTCAGGTAAGTTATAAGAGTTAAGAACTTATTATACTATCAATTGATGTTCGACGATGCAGCAAGAGTTGAGTAAGTTATGCACACAAGTATTCTAAGTAAACAAGTAAGAGAACTAGTATGAGATTAACTAAAGAGTAAACTAGAGATATAGACATTGAGTTTAATTATTTAAGTTAAATATTGTTATTTATTTGCTAGTAAACTTACTAAGCTTTATGCTTACTTCTTTTATTTCTCTTTCTCTTATAGTATTGCAAAGCTACTTCAAGGATCCTAAAGAAGTCGGAGATCGTCCACACTATCAACTACAACCGCTTTCGGTATTTTATATCGAAACACGTTTGAGTTATGGCATGTATAGGGATTTAGTTATTTTGTATGTTTGTAATGATGATTTTGCTAATGAGTGATGTGTAAGTATTTGATGATGTATGGTCATTAAAATGGTTAAGGATGAAGGTGTTTGTTGTTATGAAAGATTAGGTGATAAATTATGCATGGAAATCATGAAAGGATAAAATTTTGCAAAGAAACAGAATTCAGGCAGCACAGTGACGTGAATTTGAAAAATCACCCAAGATAGTATAAAATTAATTAGAGGGTGAATGATATATGGAATTAAATCTTGTTGAGTCTATTTTCATAGAAAAATAACGGTGTAGCAAAAGGAAATTTATATTTTAAGATATGTGAATTTTAGTAAGATAGGGTCAGAACTGTTTTTGGAGTCCCCTGTTCTGAGTTTAGAAAATAATTAAAAATTGTACAAAAATGGTTATGAGTTGAAATTTACATGCTTAGATTCCTTAATGAGTCTATTTTCTGTATAAACAAGTAATAACTTCATATGAAAATCCTACAGTGAGAAAACTTATTTTTAGTAACAAGAGGTCAGAATAGTCGAATGGTGAAACAGGGGAGACTTTAACTAATAAACTGTACTAATTGGCTGAACCAAAAATTCTAAAAATTTTATGGTGAGTAGATATATGAGTCTAGTTTCAGGGAAAATTTACAGAATTAAATTTCGAGTTCTGTAGCTCAAGTTATAATTAATTTAGTAACTGCTGTGCGATTGGACAGATTTGCTGTAAATAGTGAAATAAATTTTCAAACCTAGTTTTTATGCTCCGAATTGGTAAGATAAGCTAAGTAATGCCTCGTGCTCGACTCCGGAAACGGTCTCGGGTAAGGGGTGTTACAGTTGTTCAAATTGCAATGACAGCGCTTAAACTGGGTACATCCTGGTATGACCATGCGAAGGCATCTTTGAATGCTTGAAGTAACTCAGCAACGTCTGGCTTTGTTTTTTCGATCATGCATGTTCCCTCAAGGTCACAGTTTCTATTGTCTCCTCATGAGGTAAAATTTCCTTCCTGCTCTACCATCCTTAATAAGTCCAGAAATAAGCTACAATCCATGTCATCTTTAAAGTTGTGAGATCCCTCTAAACACATGTCTCACTCGAAAGGCGATTTTGAGTCTGTAGCAGCGTCACTCATGTCATTGATATTTGGGGCCCCATAGTGGGTACCAAAGAATATACAAAAGAATGTATGAATAATGAATGAATGGTTTGATAGAAAAAATCAAAAGAATGAAAACTTAAAGACTGAAAGAACATTTGCTCAAAGATGATTGCAATAATGTACTCATTAAAATAATAATATTCAGACGTGAGCCTATTTCACAAAGAAGTTCTTGTTGCTTCTAGGCTGAAAGCAACAAGTGTGTTCTGAACATTACTCTAACAAATTCTAAATACTACAGGGTTTCTTCTGCGGTCCAATTATTTAGAACACTCCCAGGTTTATCTATCAATGACCCTTTTAATTGTGTCTATATATATGGCATCGATGTGAACACCCCCAACACCTCTTCATATATTGCATCCACCCTATTGTCAATCATGATTGGAAAACAGATTTTTTGCACTTGATGAGTCATCAAGCTTGACAACCCCCATGTTGATGAGTTTTTCAACTAGCTTTTTGAAGGTAATGCAATTCTCGATTGAGTGCCCTGTAATTCCCGCATGGTAGTCACATTGTGCGTTCCCATCATACCACTTGGGATACGGAGGTTGTGGGGGTTTTATGTAGGAAGGAGAAACAACGTGTGCATCAAATAAGCTTTGGTATAGCTTCTTATACGACATCGGAACTGGCGTGAACTGGAGCTTCTCAGTACCTGGTTTCACTCCAGATTCCTGTCTCAATGAACTTTGTTGACTAGCAACCCCCTTTCCTGGATGACTTACAGTAACTGATTTAGAGTAACCTATGTTGTTCACCTCATTTTCTCTTCTCTTTGGGACTAACCTCTTGTTACTCTCATCTGCATCAATTTTCCCGCTCCTTGTAGCGCTCTCAATCATTTCACCATTCATGACTATGTCAGGAAAGCTTTTTGTGGCACTTCCTAACATATGTGTGATGAAAGATGCTTTCAGGGTGTTAATGAATAGCATGGTCATTTCCTTTTCCAAGAGTGGTGGCTGAACTTGGACCGCGACCTCCCTCCATCTCTGCGCGTACTGCCTAAAGCTTTCGCTCGGCTTCTTCTCCATATTCTGAATGGTGATCCTATCTGGAGCCATGTCTGTCACATGACTATATTGCTTCATGAACGATTGCGCCAAGTCCCTCCATGAACCAATCGTGGTACGGCTCAGCTGATTGTACCACTTAGATGCTGCCCTTGCAAGGCTGTCTTGGAAACAATGTATTAAGAGTTGGTCATTGTTAACATATCCCGCCATCCGCCTACAGAACATGGTGATATGAGCCTCTGGGCAAGTCATCCCATTGCACTTCTCGAATTCAGGCATCTTAAACTTATGAGGGAGAACAAGATCTGGCACTAAACTCAGCTCTTTTGCGTCAATGCCTCGATAACTTTCAGTGACTTCCATCGCTTTGAACTTCTCCTCGAGCCACTTGCATCGATCCTCTAACTGTTTCGGTAATTCCACCTTTATTCTTTCTTTCTCAGCCACTTCGTCAAAGCCCGGAATGGCAAGGTTCACGGGGTTGTTTTCGGGATTAAAACCTGACCCAGTTTGGAGGTTCGAAATACCAGCTCGAAATTGCTGAGGCATGATGGTGACAGTAGATTTGCGCGGGTATTCAGCTTGAGCTCACTCATGTGGAGGGGTGAAACCTGGAGGATAGAAAAGTTCATCATCATTTCCCTCATCGACATCTGCCATGGGGCCCTTTCCTTTGTCACCTCCCTTAGTTATCAGTCAGGTTAACTTTGCCACTATATCCTCTTGAGATTCCCGCATCTTCTCAGACATTTCTTGCTTCATCTTGTCTAACCGCTCCTGCATTTGTAGCTGAAGCCGGTCTTGCATCTCTTTCTGGTACTGTTCGAGCTTCTCTAATCTCTGATCCATACCTTTTATCTTTGCTCGAGTGCCGTATCGGTGTCGGGTTGGTTGGTTGGTTTCCAGGTTAACTGAGCAATGATTTTATCGATTAGGCTCTTTTAGTGAATGTTAATGCATACGATGTCATGTAATGCAAATGCACGAAATGAAGGCCTAAAGAGATGTTAACTTTGATTCAATTACATTTAAAAAACTTTACTAGAAGACAAATTTCTTTACATAAAGCAGATATATATATATGACTTTGCCCTCATATTCCAGTCAAAGACATCTTCTCCTTCTCCATCCGGATGCTAGGATAAACCTTGCGAATTCTTCAAAAGGAGCGTCTCTTCTATCTCTTTTTGCTTGATCCTGGTTGATATCCATCATCTGCCCATCTTCGTAATGCTCATCGGCTTCTTTAAGAAAGTTAGATTATCGAAAACTCTTAAATAATCAGCTTGAATCCTCGGGCCATGAAGTAAAGTCACGAACACTTCTGTCGCCCTTCTTGTGTTTCTTGGAATATATTCAGGCATCCGTATTATTTTCCACTTTATCAAGAAATCCGTATTCCATGACAAGCTTTCTAAGTTAGTAATCGAATGTGAATCAACACCTCTTTTCTATAATGCAAATGCAATGTAATCATGATGTCATGCAATCAAAGCAAAATAAACCCAAGTCAGTATCAGGTATAAACATTAAATCCAATACAATCAAGAAATAATAAAAACTCCTAGTCAGGTATCTACTAAGGTTTAGAGTACTTCTACCTAGGGTAAGTTCCTAAAGCTCACTATATGAGGCTTAGTTTCTAGAGTAAGGGTACCCGAACCAACAGATTCCTCGATCCTCACCCATTATAGGCTCAGGTGGATCGAGTTCAGTTCAGGGGGATACATTTCCCTATGGCTGCACGGAGATGAAAATCTCACGAAGACATAGGTACGAATGTATCCCGGAAGCGGTCCACTACCCTGCACGGAGGTGAAAACCTCACGAAGGACTAGTTTCTCGCTCCCACTTAAGGGGGTAAAATCCAAAATATAAATGCAAAGTTGCCAAAATACCATGATAAAACATCAATGAGTGCAAAGGGAACTCATGAATTTTTTTTAAAAACTTTTGATTTTCGATACAAAGACAAACATAATCAGTTTATGGCTCGACTCTCTAAAGTCCCCAGTGGAGTCGCCAAGCTGTCGAAACCGTTTTTTGAAAACAAAATTTTAGTTGTCGACTTTAAAAATTAATCTGGAGTCACCACCGATCCTTTATTAAGGTGTGATCGGCCCACCTTAAACATTATTTTGGTCTACGGATTTTGAGAAATGAGTTCGGGAGTCAGTTACGCACGAGGAAGGGTTAGCACCCTCGTAACGCCCAAAATCGGTACCAAATTGATTATTTGATGTCTTAGTGTCGAAGGTTTAAAAAGATTTTAAAATAAACTCAAACGATGAAATTTGAAAAATGGATAATCAATTGTTCAAGTCATGTAAAGAAATCGAGTCCCAATACGTTAGGGTACAATTCTTCATAATCCCCGAACTTTGAATATCACTTTATTTTATGTGAAAATCTTCATTTTGAGAAAATAACATGCCACACCCAATACGTTAGGACACAACAAGTTAAGTTCCCAAAAATGATTTTTATTCTCATGCATTTTGAATAAAGAATATTCTCGGTTATTCAAGATTAATAAAGAAAATCGGAACCCAATTCGTTAGGGCTCAATTTCCTCGAAAATTCCCAACCTTGAATATTGCTTTTATTCAAAATAAACTTTTAAATCAAGAAAATAATTTTGATGTATTGTCAAAACCGAATGTATTTCCCAAAAGGTAAGTTAAAAGTTAGTGTATAATATGAGACAAAAATTTTAACTTAAAGCATATATGAATAAATATTTACAAAATAAATAAAAAAGCTGTATAGGTATATGTACATGGTAAATTGTAAAAATACGTATATGAATATTGAAACACTTATATGTATGTATAATATGTATATAGATAATGAGTATACATAGAGTAATAAAAATGTTTATAATAACTCGGTAATATCAAAAATGTATATATATAGTATAAAATGTGTATTTTGAATTATAAAATGTAAATATATGTATAGATGTGTGTACAAAAGACATGAAAATAAAATATAAAATATAAATAAAAAATAAGCATAATATATTAATAAATTATGGGTATATATATATATGTATATATAAAAGATATGAACATAGAATAAAGTAAAATATATATATATATATATATATATATATATGTATTTAAAACGTGTAAAGTATATATACATTATACATAAGCGTAATAAAATAATAACTAATAATAATAATAATAATAATAATAATAATAATAATAATACAAAAAATAACAGAAGGGCTAATTTGAAATTCAAGCAAAATTTAAGAGCAAATTTGGAAGAAACACAAATATGCGAACCCTATTGAAAACGCACATAACAGAGGGGGATCAAATGGGATATTAACCCTTTTCCCTAAAATGTCGCATTTTAATGAGGGTCGAAATGAAACAAAAATAAAGCGTATGGTCAAATTTAAAAAACAAAAAATTGATTTAGAAATGCTTTTAAAAACCGAGGGACGAAACGCGCAAATAGACCATTAAAAGTAAAGCACGCGGATCCGGTCGGGTTCTGGGTCGGGTCACACGGGTTATAGGCTTAAACGGCGCCGTTTTAAACCCTTTAAATCCCATTTTAAAAAAACCTAAATCATTTCTCCTTCTGCCTTTTGAAACCGCGCCGTTGCCATCTCTTCTCTGCCGTTTCAGACCCCTCTCACTCCGATGACGACGGAACGAAGAGGTCTTTCGGCAACACTCACAATGGTAAGTCCTTCTCTACCTTTTCCTTTCCGTTTTGTACACAAAATAATAAATCAAAGGAAAAAATGAAAAAACGAACCAAATAGAAAATCACCTTCTAAAAAAACTTTTCTTTCTCTTGATTTCTCTCTGTTTTGTTTTTAATAATTTTGATACAATCTTTTCTCCCATATCTGATTTTAATTGGCTTTTTATAGCCAAAGCGAAAAGGAAAATAGATATATAAAATATTTTTCCTTCTATTTTGCTATGAATCCCTTTCTTTTCATTGTTTGCTCCTTGTTTGTTGTATTGCAGGTGTCGCGCCGTTAATGTGGAGGAGAACGTGGGTGCTTCTGTGCGTGGGAGCGGCGCGCGTGTAGGGGAGGCCGGTTTAGAATGTCAGCAAATTAATTTTTCTTGGCTAGGGTTTGAAAATTGGCTATTGGGCCTGCTATTGGGCCTGCTAGTGTTGGACTGTTTATTTTTTCTATTTTAATTTACTATGTGGGCCCGGGCAAATAATTGGTATTACATTATGTAATCACACATTTCTAATATCAATATTAATTTTTTATGTTATCAGGCTTAATATGAAATTTTGGTGCTATTTACGTGAAAATTTTAAGATTTTAACATTATATTTTTCTATTAAATTATTTGTATGTTCATGAATCAAGTCGAATTAGATTCGGGTCAGCTTAAATATAATATTACCATATTTTATATTTTATAAAGCTTGATTCGACTTAAAATATTAACTTAAAATATTGCTCAAGTCTACTTATATTTGTAAATGGTTAACCCGAGTCCATTTTAGGCCCATTCACATCATTTTTTAAAAAATTTAAAATATATTATATTAATTTATTGTTTTTAGAATTTTCCAATCGTTATAATAGGGCAAATAAAAAATTAGAAAAAAATAGAGAGAAATTATATAAAAATCTCAAAATAAAAAAATACTTCTTTTGTTATGAAATAAAAGTTTAGAGAGAGTAAAACAAGAGAAATGCGTATTTTATTAATTAATATGGATAATTACAATGCTTCTCCAAAATCAATACTTATAGACATAAGAAGTATATATGATATAAAATTAATTTCTAATAAGCGTTAAAGTCCTCATGTATATCAGACTTATATTGATCTTGATACACATTCACTATGATAAAATATTAATAACATATTTTTATATTTTTAAAATACATAAAACATAAAAAAAAGAAGAGAAAATACAAAATATTGTCAACCAAATTTTAAAAAATCTCGAAAAATTTTAACAAATAAAAATAAATGGAAAGTTATATAAAATTTATAGAAATTAATAAAATATGTTTTTCTTTTAAAAAACATAAATTTCAAAAAATGTAAAAATACAAAATTGTCAAAAAAACCTCTGAAAAATATTATAATATCAGAAAAAAAATGGAAAACTTTAAAATATTGAAAACAATTTATTTTCACTTCACCCAAAGTGTAATATATTCAGATTTTGAATATAATAATCGAATTTAAAGATTTCCATATAAAATAAAGGAAAAACCAAAATCACACCAAAATTAGATTTTTTTGTATTTTGTATTTTCTCTCTTTATTTTTAAATTTATTTATTTTAAACATAAATTTTTTTAATTTATGAAAGATTTATATAACTTTTCATATATATTTTTCTGATTTGTTCAGAGATTTTCTAAATTTGATTAACAAGTTTTAGTATTTTCTATCTTTTGTGTTTAAGAATTTTTAAAAATAAAAATAATTTTTTAATTTCTTGATTTTGTATAATTCTATAATTCTTTAATTTTTAATAACTTTTTTTAGAATTTTTCTGATTGTTTACTATTTTTTTTAGAATTATTTGAGAAGCTCACCACATTACCTTTTTTGTTAACGACATCAACGATTGGGGCAAACTGATACCAATTGGGGTGATGCAAAAAATTCTTTAAATATGAAAATGATAATTGAGTGTAACTTTGGGGAAAATAGTATATTAACCCTATTTTGATTTTAAATTTTAATAAGTTTATATATCTGAAATTTGATGAATTTTTCTCCTTAATTGCAAGTGGATTTAGAGCTAAAATCTTAAGAAGAGAAAACAATGATTCAGTACACAAATAAAATTAATGGCTATAAAAACCAATTGAAACAAATGATACTTTGAACTATTAAAATATTAAATTTTAAACAAATCCTGCAAAGTTAAAAAATAATAAAAATATATTTCTGAAACAAATTTACATCAAATGAGATTGCCTTTTGCAAATACTATACTAGGAACTTTACAACTCTTTCTCTCAATTAAAATACTACAATCTTACAAACACAAAAATATAGTTGAATGTCAAAACAATAAAAATTAAAGTGTTATTTATTGATTAAAAATAATATTTTGAAAGTGAGAAGATTTGTGTACTTTTCCATATGGATCTGATCCAATTTTACTTCATCAAACCTATAACAAAATAATAATAATAAAAGATTAATTAGATCAAGATAATCATAATTTATAAAAATGACAAAAGAAAATCAAGACAATGCTACAATTCTAAAAAGGATCATCCAAAAAAAAAATCAAACAACACTCTATATATACAAAAAGTATTCTATAACTCCTATAAAGATGAAAAAATATGTAACTTCCAAATAATCAAAATGTAATAAAGATAATTAACAACCATATAATAACAATAAAAAATATTAAAACATAATTGTAACTTCCATAAAAATTTAAACATTATAAGAAACAATTGATAAATAATAAAATAATAATTAAAATAAAATGTAATAATAAAATTTAAAATTAACATCATAAAATACTTATTATAAATACCAAATTTTGGTAAAAAGTAATCAAATGTAAAATTTTATAACTAAAAGCTATTTACTTAAAAGGTGTGAAAGATATACTATTATATATAGATATATAAAATCATAAATAAAAAATAGTTAATTAATTATATCAAGATTATCACAATTTGTGAAAAATATTAAAATATGACCAAAAATTTCAATCAAGACAATGCTACAATTCTAAAAAACGAAAAGAAAATAGAAGAAGAAGAAATGAAGTGGTCATAAAAAAATCAAACAATACTAAGTTTTAAAAAATTCTATAAATCTTACAAAAATAAAAGCAGATAAAATGTAACTTCCGAAGAATCAAAATGTAATAATTTGATAACAATAAAATAATCTTAAAACATAATTGTAAATTAAAACATTTTAAGAAACAATTAATAAATGATAAAATTTAAAAAATTATTTTATAACACCTCAAAATAAAATAAATAAGTACCACTCCCATGTCCTACAATTCCTAGGTTCTACCCACACCTCTTCCATTTCTTTTCTCTTTTTAATTGCAACACAACATGACAAAAATCATACCAAAATAAACAAATCTTAATAAGTGTGGACAGCAACCCAATAATTAAGCATTTTCTTTACTTCCTTGAAATCCCAAATTCAAGTCACGCTAACTCTCCCATTCTCTTTCTATTTTCGGCAAAAAGGGGTAAATTGCTATCTAGCCCCCTTAAATTTTGAAAACCATATGTATTTAGCCTTTTCCTAATTATATTTATATTCTTCTTTCTTTTCCAAACCAAACCAAAAATTTATTTCTTTTCTCTCTATTTCTTCGTCCCTTTTCTTTTTTATCTTTTCTTTGCAAATGTTTTTTTTTCTCTTCAATTGCTAAAATTGCTTTCATTTCCCGAATCAAAATCAATACCGAGCATGAATCATTTTCCACTGATTGTTGAATTTATCGTCAATAACCTCTGAATTCTCATCAAAAGTTTCAATTAATAGAACCCGTAAATTCTAAAATAGCATTATTTCTAGTAAATCTTCTAATTCGATTACGAATCTTTTACGAATTTTGCAAAAATCTTGATAATCTTGGTTAATCTTGAAATCCATTATTGATTCATGTGTAAATCTCGTTTGAATGACCCATTCTAGGTACCCCGGATCAGATTTAAGCAAAAAGAACAACGTTCGAGATCCCGGGGACAGGTGTGTGCTTCTTTACAAGTGAATCAGGGCAAATTGTGCCTTAGGATAAAGCCACACAACTAACCACATGGGTGTATGGACCACATGGCCCTTACGCATGGCCATGTTCCCCCTAAAACCCTAGGTTTTCAATTCTCACACGGCCTAGGACCCTCCACATGGCCTACGACATGATCGTGTCTCCCCTGTAGGTTGATTTTACAAATTTCACACGACCACAGTCTATGACATGGTCGTGTAACCCCCTTCACACAGTCCAGAGCTTTCCACATGATCTGGTCACATGACCCGTGTGTCCCTTATATCTCAAAATTTATAATTTTGCCTAGAATTTTATGTTTTGTTCAATTTAGTCCCTAATTAATTCCCAAACTGTTTTTAGTATATTATCTTTTTCAATTAAGTCTCTGCTATTATGAATAATGTGGAATCCATTATTTATTTGATTAGATTATTACTATAGGTCCATGCTATGTGACTAATACATGTCTTTTATGTCTGAATTACCAATAAGTTGTTACTGATACTTGTATAACCAAATTACTGATTGCATGAACCATATGCTTACTGTATTGATAAACCTAATAAATGACAAACTTGACTACTGCTATTGTTGATATAAATGTATGTTAAACAAGTTTATTGTTTCTGTACTATATTGATGCTCGCATGTTATACTGCATTGCATAGGGCGAGACGCTTTTTGTAACACCCCAAATCTGGCCTAGACGTTATGACCGAATATCGGAAATTACCTTAGTTTATTTAAAAACCCATAAATTAAATTCTAACTTTAGAAACCGAGAATTCTAAAAATAATGTTTTTTTAACAAAACACTTACATGTTATTTTGAAAAATTACGCACAGATCTTAATTGATTTACCGAATAGCTCTAAACTTGATCGCATTTGAAAAACTTCTAATATCAATGAGCATTTAAAAAAAATATAATTACGGCTAACATTTGCTAAAAGCTATTTATTCATTTCAGAAAAAACACTTAGGAAATCCCTTAATTTTGCAGCGAAAAATTTTCAAAGTTTTAGTTTTGAAAATCGAAATCTATTTTGTTAACTCGTGTGATTTTTGCAATATCACGTTCACAAATATCAATACCGACAAATTAAATAGAAACCAAAACAAAACCCAAAAACAAGTTACAGTCCCAAAAGCCCAAAATAAATAACTTCAAAAATAACCATATTTTAATTAACTGATAAAACCATCTAAGCTCTCGCAAGCCGTCCGATTCTAAACTTACTGATTACCTTAAAAGTCAGAGATAAAATAAAGGTTTGAGCTATAAAGCTCAGTGTGTAACTAAAACTCAAACTGAGAACACACACAATACAATATAAAAATCAGAAAATCACAGAAAATTTCTTAACGATCAATCAAACAGAATTGAGTATGCATGATTATGCCAATGCGATATTTTTTCAGAAAATCATAATGCATATTTTTCAGAAAACGTCCTACTCAACTCTGCTACACACCAAAATAGAATTCCTAGAACTCATCCAACCAAATTACACCAACAGAATAATTGTGGTCAATGCCACCAGATATTGTAGATAAAATTGCCATATCGGACATATGTGGACAAGCTACTATATTGCAGCCCAATTGCCAGAACAAACATATGTGGTCGAGCTACCATAATTGCAGACAAGCTATTAGATAGAAATATGGATAAACCACCAGAATGCGCAGATCACTAAACTGCTAGAATCTTCCTCATTTCATCCTTATCCAAAACCTCATGCAATGTGTCATGGCATGTATATACGAAATTAGAATGATAAGCATGTAGGACATGCTGATATGCAATAATAGAAATAGACGGCATGAAGTTCGTGCTTTGCAAAATAGATTTATCAAACCTCATAGAAAACACATCAATTTTGCCATTAAGTCACATGCATGGTTATATAGCTGATCCATAAATACAAATTAACATAATTGTACATTATACACACATATACAGACATAGCAAAATTAGAACATACCATCAGAACTATCAGTATCAAATCATACAAATAAATATTACATATACCTTAAACACATCAACACAGAAGCATATGCATAGATACCTTGTTTTCAAGTCTCATTTAAAAGGTATGGACCCTACGGAGAGGCTATTTACGATTCACGGATCCAATCAGGCTTAGATAAAAATTTTAAAAAAAATGGGTCCACACGACCCAACTGGCCAGCCCATATGGCCGACACGGCCTAACACACGCACATATGGCCCACACGACCCAATTAGCCCAGACTATGTGTCGTACATAGTCTGGCACACGACTGTGTGTCACACACGGTCTGGCACACGACCATGTGCCACACATGGCCTACCACATGGTCATGTGGCATCGACAGACCAGTTTTCAGCATTTTAATGTTCGCATTTTTTTTTTAGTTTTCCGGTACACACCTGATCATTTCTGAAATATGATGCTCCAACACACTCACAAACCCCCAAAATTAGTATCCAAAACGAACAATTAGCATGGATACACCCTAACCCAAACATTAATTTAGCCACAAGTGAAAAAAATACTATCGGCCTTAACGCAAACAAAGACAAACCTCACAAGGTGTTCGACCGCTTACCCGAATTACGGTAGAAAATCCTAAGACTCACTAATCTCCAAAGGAAAATTTGTCTCATGATCTTCTCCTAAAAAAATTTCATAAAACCAATTACAATAAGAACCAATTAAAACAACCTCTTTGCATGAAAAGAGGTACAAACCCAAAATTTACTATAGAGAAAAGATATGTCCATTCTTGTACTTACCGAAAATCGAAACCACAACTTAACAATCCTACCAAACACAGCCAACACCAAAAATTGGGACGACCAAAAAGAACTCAACATTGGAATTCACACCACACCAACGTATGATATGAAACAATAAAAGAAAGAAAACATAAAATTTGTGAACGAGAAAGCAATTTCAATAGAAGAGAAGCAAAAAGAACGCAAATTGAAACAAGGGAAAAAATGGTGAAAGTGGAAGATTGGACGTCAAATTGAGAGAAAATGGGACGTTTGAGAGAGTGTGGGGGGAGAGGGACAGTTGTGAGGGAGGAATTTTAGGATAAAATCCCTCACCACTAATTTTAAAACCACCCTACCAACTCCTATCCTTATCTATATTAGATTTTTTTCCCAGATGGGGACTCGAACACAGGACCAAAAGATAAGTTAACACCTTGCCACTGAACCAACAGGCTCATTTTGTCATCAATTGAGTGAAACTAATATATAAATGGAATGTTCAAAGGTAGGGTTTAGGCAAAAATAGCAAAGGTTCCAGGAAAATATTCGAACCCAGAACCTCACACAAACAAGCAAAACATCTATCCACTGAACCAGATTAACACACTTAACATAATTTCACAATCCAATTCATCTAACCCAGTTTTCGAGTTGTGAATATTTTAATTATTGGTGTTTCCCTCTCTCCCTTGACTCCTCCATCTAGATAATAACATAAACAATGATATTATAGCTTCTTTTAATTATCAGGTGAGTTTTCTAATTCTTAGATCTTGTTTTTGTTTATGGGTTTCTTTTTTGTAGACTAATGAAATTGTTGAGATTGGTTTACAATTAATGTCATTTATCGGATAATTTTATTACCTCTGTAAAATCATTTGATTATTAGGATTTTTATCATTACATAGCACCTCAAATTTTCTAGGGTTTGTTATTATTTTTCAAATAGTTGGTGATGGGAGTTGAGTCCACCAATATAAACCTACGCCTAATTTGCAATTTAAGCAGTATAGGGAGTAGGGTCGATCCCTCAGAGACTGGGTTTACTGCAAATTGTTGCTCTCTTGACCAGATTTATGTCGGGATAGTTGTCGTGCCTAAGATATTAGGGGGGAGGATAAAATTGAAAACCTGAAACCTGAAATAAATAAATAAAACACGTAAAAAGTAAAAGTTGAAAATGAAATAATAAAAAGCAGTTAAATAAATTTGAAGAAAAATTAACTAGAATAAGCTCAGCTTTAGGCACGAATTTTTCCTCATCTTTAAACCGATCCTCGAAATTAGATGAACTCCACTTTTCCAATAAGCTAGTTATAGCTACCAAGGACGCCTAGGACACCAACTCTTCCTTGTCTAAATTAGTTATGGAACGTCCAATAACTAACCCTTACCGATCGAACAACCACGAAATGTTCGTGATTTAGAACTCCGGCAGCTTTGCGTTCTAGAAGAGCCTAGCTCGGACCAATGCCCTCAACCGCGTAGGACATTTAAATTCGGTTACTACTTCCCTTGACGGAACCAAACAGCAATCTCCACTTGGCACGCCAATGTGTTCACAGAAAACCGATTAGAATCGATCCTTTCGGAATTCCAACTGTACGTCTAACCACACTAAATCAAGTCTTTTTTGACTTAATGTTGATCTGACTTTGTAAGTTGAAAAAATCATACTCTTAATCTGGAGAAATAATAAGTATTGGAATTTAGGAGTTAATTTGCTCGGGTTCGTAACTCACGGGTCTTGACGAAGCTAATTCCGACCTAAAGTTGAAAATAGATTTAGTTGTCTAAGGTTTGGGGCATGTTGGTATTGGATAAATTAAATAAGGTAAAAATGGGTGAAAAAGATGGGTGGCGTGATTGAGTATGAGGGGCTGGAATTTTGGTGATGTATTAAAGTGGGTTAGCTACTGGGAATGAAAAGAAAGTTTGAAAAAGGAATTGTAAATGGTCTAAGAGGTAACAAGCTGGAAAGGAATTGAAAGTAAAGGAAACTAAATACTACAAATAAATTCGTTAGTAGAGAGGAGAGAATGTATTCAAGGATGAAAGCTTGATTTCTTACTTGATCAATAAATGAACAATGTAGCCTCTATTTATACTAGTGGCTTTAGTAAATTAGGAGCCAACTAGTCATAGAAAATTAAGGAAAAATATTCCATGATATACAAAAAAAATCCCAACATAATCTCCCACTAAGTCAAAAAATTTCAGCTAATTAATCTTGAAAAAATTCTACTTTGGCCCTCATTCTTTGCTTCTTTCTTCAATCTAGCCCAATTGTTTCCTTTTTCCTCTATTTAGCCCCAAATTGCATCCCTGCACAAAATTCAATATAAACATGGAAAAATTAGTGGTGCACTCTCATAAATTAACCAATTTAATTACATAAAATATGTAACTTTAGCATTTAATCAGTTGGGCATTGGGTAGTGAATTGAGCTTATTTGGTTGGTTGAAAGTAGTGGTTTTGATTCTATTACTAAGAATTTTTGGATTTCCCATTTTTCCTTTTGAGTTATGTATTTTTCACATGATTTTTTAATTCATTTTGTTAGCCATAGAAGGAATGGTGAGTGGTTTTGGGGAATTAACAGGCATGATGCCCTCAAGTCCGTCTTTTTTAGGTAGTAATAATGCTAATGATGCTGGTGATTTCAAGTGCAATATCTATTTTGAATTGGCTCAAGACTCGATCATCATTCTTTGTCGCCATCTTTTTTATTGGCCATGCCTATACAAATGGATTTCCATCCTTTTTTAATTTAATTTAATTTTTATGGATTTCCAGATGCTATCGTGTATGGAACAACTTCTGCGTTTCCTCATGCATTCAACATAGTTCATGGTGGTTATGCTCAAGGGTTTCCTCAGCCAATAGCATGGGGGCAATAAGTGGATAACATTTTGAAGAATATTCTTTTGTTGATTGGGGTCTTTGTGGTACTTGCTTTACTTTATTGGTGAAATGCTTTTCCATTTAAGCTCTCAGCCATTTTTGGTTATCTAGCGTCTATCTGTAAATATGATACTGCCATTTTTGTCTAATTTGGCATCAACAACAACTTGCACCAATGTTAAATTCTCTTTCTAAATAAAAGCTAGTGAAGGGTTTTTTTCTTAGTCATGGAAGCATTTTGTTGCTAGTAATGTAATCACACCTAATGGTTGAAAAAGGTGCTTGTGCATACTATCTGGCTTAAAACTAGTTCTTTCTCTTATATCATTATCAAGTTAAACATGATCAGGTAATTTATCAAGTAAAGGCATTCTTGAATTATCATTAGGTGTCAATCATGTTAGAATTATTAAATGGAACAAATGGTTTTTAACATACAAATCTTTCATTAGGGTATCCAATTATTAGACATCTTTGGGTGCACAATATATATGTGTTTGTTGAAATGAATTTATGTCCCGACTACCTAATTATTGGAGATCATTGATTCATCAGATACCCATGGTGAAAATGAGTTTGTTTCTACACTTTAAATCTCAAATTTTAACCATGAAAGGAACAATCGATGATGATTATGTTGGGAAAATCTACGATTCACAACACAATGACTGTAAACGAAATTGATTAGAAAAATGTGGTAGATTTTAAAACTTTAAAACTAATTTTATTTTCGTCAAGATGGATTTATAATGGAGACAGATAAAGATAAAGATATATAAGATTTTAAAATTAAATTTAAGCATGCTTGGTTGCATCTCCTTTTCTTTTTCTTATCTATAGGTAGTGATTTGCGTATAACCTTATTCCCTTCCAATCATAATCACATGAGATCAAATGATCATCTCAAGGAAACAGAAGAACCAAACTTATCAAATACCATTCTAATAATCTCAAGGTTGTCGATTGTGAAGTTTTTCACCAAAGCTAATTGTTGCTTACTTCCTAAAGTGAAACCATAGATCAAATTTTTTTTATTTATTTATTTTTCTCTTTTAACTAATTAAAGAATAGGACTAACAATCCAAATGAGCAAGTGATTAAAGCTCTGTGTTAACAATTTTGAGTTAGAATTCTAGTGTTAACATCTCCTTTCTTTAAATTCTAATGTAAGATTTGGTGCTAATATCTACCATCTTTAAATTGTTATGTAAAATTTAATTGTACCCAAAAAGAAAATAAAGAATACAACTAAAGAAGATGAAGAATATGGTTGCTAAGTGCACGAAAAAATTTGGTTTCCTCAAAGATAAAGGTTGTCGCACACTATACTAGGATTCCACTAGTATAGTCGTTATAGGAATGTCTCATGTGCAACTCAATACCAATACCAATACCAAGCAGACAAAATATCATTATATATGTCCCCAAAGAATTATGTTAGGGTTAACAAAATCCCTAGCCTCGTTGCATAGCGCTTAAAGTAAAAGTGATATGAGTATGGTTCTATTGGATTTTTTGAATTTTTTTGAATCGTCTATTATAATTCGATTCGGTTTGGTTTGATTCTCAGTTTTTCATATTAATTTTTCCTTTTGGTTCCTTAAACTTATTTTGTCAAAAATGAAGTTTGTTTTCTTGATTTTGAATATTATTTAACAAAATTTCTAAGTATTTTTCATAAATATTTCTAAAAAATAATATTGTTTAAGAACTTTTAAATTATTTTCACTATTTTAAATAAAAATATTTATTTTTACATCATAAATAATTAAAAATAATTAGTATATTAAATAAAAAATAAATTCAATTTGGTTTCGAGTAACCACGACTTTTAAACTTACATTCCATAAATCATTAAAACACCTTAATTCAAATTTATTTTCAAGTTTTCTAGCTCAACCCCACCCTTAAGCACATATTGAAGTTTTAGCCCAAGTAAGAACTAGGCTTACATTCCACTAGACAATATATATTTTAATTAACTAAGCCTTAAATTAAGCTTAAGAATAACTTATTAAATTAATTTCCAATACTCAATTGGGCCTATTGTCCAAGTATTATAGCTTTGTTGATTTCCTTAAGAATCTTTTAAGTAAATTTTGATCCAAATTTTGGTCATATGAATCATATTTATATGATTTCAAATTTTGCTTAGCTGATCAAAATTATGTTTCAAGAAATTGAGAACTTCCAAATTTCCACCTTGAAGAGAACTCTAATCAAATTAGAAATCTCAATCTCGAGTGTAAGAAATCCTCCAACTTTTCTTCATCTTATTTTTTAATCAATCTTAATGATTTGATGGTTAAATTTAATATTATATTAGTATTACTGAATATTAAATACCCAGCATATGAATTTGTATGTTTCCGCGTGCAAGTCTTATTTAGGCTCTCAAAGTGATTGCGAGCTTGTCAGTATTCAAGCCTTCAACTCTCAACTCAACCATCAGTTTTAATATTTTTTATTATGTAAAGTTATATCTAGCATATACCATAGGTCATTAGGAAGTATTTTGAAGTCCCTATGTTATTTTGATTTGTAAATATGGTAATGTTGCATGTTTTGTTGTATGGTTGAAATGATTTTGGTCTTACTTATCTTATGGTACATATATGAGTATAAATATATCTAGTTGAATGACTATTTGTCCACAATTTAATAGTTGGTTATTCGGCTATTTATGATGAAATGATTGCCATGTCAAATAGGTGTGCATTAGATTGATATATGTTAAAATCGTTCTTGTGTTGGTAGTTGTTGATTTGTTACTTGGTTTGCGTAGTTAAAATATGTATTTAGCTTGCCTAACTATATACTTGTTTATATTAAAAAGTGATGCATAAAATGCCATGATTTTAAGATGTTGATCGTTTTTTTACTTGTCAATAGGTTTGGTTGGTTTGGTGCAACTTTGGGGTGATTTAGGAAGTATTTTGGCATCACTTGCTTATTTGAAAGTTTACATTTTTGACATTTTGGTAAGTTAGTCTCGAGATACATGGTCATGTCTCAAGACACTATGAACAAAAATGACCAAATTGTGCATTTAATGGTAGTGATCTCGAGATAGGACGAACGTGTCTGGAGACATGGTTTGTATAGTCTCGAGATAAGTATCTCATTGTCTTGAGACAAGTCAACATTGAATCTAAAATAGATATTTCCCTGTTTTGGGTCTTGAGACAAGAATCCCTTAGTTTCAAGATATCCAAACACTGAAGCTAAGGGTCTGAAACAAAAGAACTAAGTCTTGAGACCTGTCTCGAGACATGAACTTCAATGTCTTAAGACACAAAGTTAAATTTGGTTTTTTGAGTTTGAGTTTGAGTTTGAATTTGAATCCTATCTCTATATTTGACCCCGCTTAATTCTGAAACATTTTATATGAGCTCATTTGACATTAATTCATCATGTTTATGCATTTAAATGTGACTATATGGAAATTGTTATGATTTAATATCAAATTGCTTGATGAAATGATTTGAGATGGTCTGAGTTGCTCCGACAACATAATGTGACGTCACACATTCATATTCGATTACCGAGTCAAATGTGAGGTGTCACATTAATTAAAGAGCATGGACTCAATATTTCACAAGGGATTTTTAGTTGTTCATTTATCATGTCTCATTTATTTCACATTAGTTAATATGCATAACATTTATTCAATTTATATCAAAATATAAAATTGAAGAATAAAATTATCACATGTGGTATAGGAGATTATGGACTTTTACTACTTTAGTTTCCTTGAGCCTTGAAGAAACTTGTTGATCAAATTCCTAAGAATGACATACATAGTTTACAAGCCTGATGGTGATCTTCTTCATTCTTCCTTCTTGGCGCCATGTTTCCTTACAATCATTCTATCCATCATATCTTAAATCTACAAAAATTACATGTAACAATTATATAATATTTGAGTTACGACCGTATTTTTATATAGTCCTAACTCCAGACATCATTGTACAATAGTTAACTTTTAAACACATATCTCTATTTTAGATAACCCTTATCCACCTTATTCAACTCTACACATATTCATATCAAAATCCAAACATGTCTTAACTCTCTACAGTTGAACCATTCAATCCTAGCCTTATATATTAAAATTTATATTCAATGAAGTAAACTTAATTGAATACAGTTTAGTACTCATTCTGATCCTATTGTGTGGAACCCACCAGGTTTCTAGAAAAAATGACAATAATCCCAAGGTTACTTTGTTAAGAGAAAATTGCACTTAAGGTTCAAAAGCGAGATCTAACTATCCATCATGACACCTAAATTGTTGTAGAATCAAGTGTGATCTCTTAAGAAACCTTTCAATAAGCAATCTCTTAATGTAATTGATAATTTCACCAAATATCTCAGAAAAGCTAAAAGGCATGGCTCGTTGTCTACATTTAACTTATCTATATTAGTCCATGAAACTCATGATTAATCTTGTAGAGCATATCCATATTTACTTCAAAAGAAATTTTTTTAACCATAACTAACGGAACAATCGGGATTGTCTCCAAGTCACCTAAAATTGTGAATCCTCTCTTGATCACTCATTCACCTTCAATACAATCACCCAAGATAGCCTACCTAAGCATCATTTCTATTAAGACTCATTTATTTGATCAAAGTATAACGCTCCTCATATAAGCTGACTTGGTATCTCAAGTAAAATGACTATTTACACGGTAGTTCACATGAGAACATTTCTTGCAAACACTTGACTGACACTACTAAGTGGAGTTCTCACACAAGCCATATTCAGTATACTTGTTCTCTAACAAGCACTCATATGTTATTCTCAAGTATCTCACATACTTTAACTTATGAGATCTATTGCATGCATTCTATTCATAGAAGTTTAACATATGCTAACTTATAGTGTTTTATCGATGCTCTATCTCAAAATACATTGATTGAGAACGTTTTTGGAACACGAATTTGATACAATACGATCTCATAATCATAAACTGTTCATGATTCATTTGCAAGGACATTGTGTCTTATGGACTTCATCCTATTAGTAGTCTCATGATCGTCATAAATCATGCAACTAATATGAATGAAAACTTTTTATCACATCAACAAAGCAATAAATTTACAATATTTAATTCGACATGCTTGCCTAAAGTGATTGACTTTAGGGCATATATTTAACCGTTTAACATATTATGTAAGTGTACCCAAGCATTCAATAGGAAATGAAATGACTGAAAATGAACTAAGAAAATGAGTTATTATTATTGCTCTCCTGATACAGTAAATCAGGTGTATTTATACAATCTTCAAAGGGATAACTGCTATTAACAACTTATGAACAGTACTCTAACAGAATAATAACAACCTAATAGCCTAACAGACTATTCACTAATTACTAATGGTGATATACTCTAACATTCACCCAACTTCCTAGTCAGTAGGAATTGAAGAAGATTGCAAAATCGAGCAAATGTGGATGCAGACAAAGGTTTTGAGGATATGATACGAGCCAAGGAGGTGACACTCAAGGGGTTGTTTTTCCTAGTGGTCCAATCACTCGAAGCAAGGCACGGCAATTAAAATCAAAGATGAATGCTTTTGTCCAAGACTTTGTTGCTACAAATTTAATTCATCATGTTCGTGACGTTGACAAATATGGGAATGTAATTCACTGGACCAATCTTGGAATAGTGAAAGCCCATAAATTGGTGGATTAATCTTTTATGTATCTTATTATTATTATTATTTACTTAATTCTTATTGGTTGGGACACATCACTTATGAGTTTTAAGTAATTTTATTGGTTAGGTTATTATTTATTTATTTTCTTAGATAATTTTAAAGAGTTTTATTAGGGTTCAATTACTCTTATATTTTGCCTATAAATAGGCTTGCTTTCTACACATTGAGAGGGGGTGGAATAAAAAGAGAGTATTTGTTTTCTTCCAAAATTGTGTGAGGCAAATTTTTGAGAGTAGAGTGATTCTTCTCTTGCTATTTAGTTTGGAGTTTGTGACTTTCGAGGGTATTTCGGAGTTACAAATATTCAAATTTCTTTCCCGTTCATCGGTGTTTCTAGAGGTTCTTCTTCTAGGGGTTTCGTAGGGAGCCGCTCAATTATTGGCGTTTTTGGTTACAAGTTAACCAAGGGTTCCATAGAGCAAATCTATCCTTTTTATTATTATTACTTAACTAATTTTATTTATTCTCATTTTATTTCTAATTTGTGTTTCTCTTGTGTTTAGATCCGGGTTTCCGCATCAATTGGTATCAGTTTTAGGCCATTCGGTGTTATTTTTGAAGCTAAAATCATATCCGAAACGAGTCAAAATACCAAAAACACTTTTCATCAGTTTCATCAATTCTTTTTTTTCTCCTCTTATTCTTTAAAAAAACAGCAAAAAAAAGCAAAAAGCGCAAAAAAAACTGCAAAAAAAAGTTGCCTACCTTTCATACGTAGGTTTCTTATTTTCCTATTATTGTTATTATTTTTATTTTATTTTTCCCAAAGTTGAATTTCTTTTCCTTCTTCTTTTCTTGACTCAAGTATAATTAAAGTTTCAATTTTTGAAAATCTTAAGACACCAAACGTTTCCGATTTTTGATTTTTTTAAAATTGGGTAGAGTTTTCTTAAGTGTTCTTCTTATTAAAGCTTTTCTTTGATTCTAGAGTTAGGGATCGTTGCAGGTCTTCGTTTTTGTTTCTCTTATGCTTTCTAACACTTTTTTTCTTCTTGTGTTAGCAGATATTAAAGGCACGCACAATTCCTTCATCCGTGTAGCCTCCATTACAAATTGCCTCGTCAAGTTTATTGGCCTCTTAGAGCAATTAGGGTCTTCATTGTTTCTTTGAAGTTTGCACCTCCGTTATTTGATCTTGATTAGTAACCCTCTCCAAACATATTTACAAGTTTTGAATCATTCAGAGAGTTATTCTTTTGAGATCTAACGAGTGAGGTTATTATTATTTTTTCTTTCTTGTTCCTGTTTGTTTGATCTTTCACAGATACCATGCCGTTCACTAGATCCCAAACTAGTAAAAATGAAGAGGATGAGCAAAAAAGAGAGAACGATCCTTTGGTCGAGTTGTTACAAAAGGAGATGAAAAAGTTGCAAACTCAATTCGAACATTGCATGACCCAGATGTTACAAGAGCAAAGGGAGTATCTTGATACAAAACTTACAACTCAAGAGAGATACATTGCCGATAATTACAAGAAGTTGAACGAAGACTTTATAAGCCGATCAAATTCGCGAGATCAAACTTTTAAACGAAGGGAGGACCAAGTTTTTTATGATGACTTTGAGTCCGAGTATGTACCTAGAGAAAGGTTGGAACGAAACAATGACACCTCAAACCAAAATTTCCTTCTTTCTCAGGGAAGAATGATCCTGATGCTTACCTTGATTGGGAGGAAAAGATGGAAGCAATCTTTACTTGTTACAATTACTCTGATGAGAAAAAGGTAACATACGCTGTCGCTGAGTTCATTGATTATGCACTAACATGGTGGAATCAATTATGTAAAAGCATGATTCTTTATAGAGAGCAACCTGTTACTACTTGGGTTGAAATGAAGCGCATCTTGCGAAAACGGTTTGTTCCACCATACTATTATCGAGAACTCCATCAAAGACTCCAACATCTTGTTCAAGGAGATAGATCTGTGGATGACTACTACAAAGAGATGGAGACTATTCAGATTAGAGCCAATCTTGTTGAAGAGGCTGAGGTGACTATGGCTAGATTCCTTGCCGACCTAAAGCCTGAGATTGCAAATCGAGTTGAGTTACAACACTACATGGATGTTGAAGAGATGCTTCAAACCGCACTCACCATTGAAAAGCAATTACGAAAGAAAGGGACACCGAGGGGTGTTAGTTCAGTTTCTAATCCTGCTTGGAGAGGAAATTGGCAAAAACAAGATGATAGATTGTGTAATGGGAGAGATGCACGGTTCAAGCCAAATGAGCCTAGAACTTACTCTAAAGATAGAGGTATGCCTAATTCATTTAAAGGTTCTACTTCTACTAATCGAGCTCCATCTTCTTCTTCTACTTCTCCTAGTGCCATTAAGCAGCCAAAAGATATTACCTGCTTCAAATGCCAAGGCAGGGGTCACTATGCTCGAGAATGCCTTAATAAAAAGTCATTAGTGATTCGAGAAGATGGCGAGGTTGATTTTGAGTCTGATAACGAAGATGAGATGCCTCTTTTGGAAGATGCTGATAATGTGCATACTCATGATGAGTATGAAGAATACTTGGAGTATGGTGAGAAAGCACTTGTTGCTCGAAGGGCTTTAAATGTCTAGTTTAAAGAGGAAGGGTGCGAACAAAGAGATAACATTTTCCACATGAGATGTTTGATTGGTGGACAACCTAGTTCATTGATCATCGATAGTGGAAGTTGCACCAATGTGGTGAGTTCTTCCCTTGTTGAGAAACTTGACCTACCTTGTGTGAAGCATCCAAGGCCATACCGCTTGCAATGGCTGAATGATAGTGGGGAGGTAAAAGTATCTAAACAATGCTTAGTTTCATTTTCCATTGGTAGATACTCTTATAAAGTTTTGTGTGATGTTCTTCCAATGCAAGCTGGGCACATATTACTTGGACGGCCATGGCAGTTTGATCGACGAGTAAATCATGATGGTTTCCTTAACCAATATACCTTTGTGTTCCTTGGAAAGAAGTTTACTTTGGCTCCACTTTCTCCTCAAGAAGTCTACAATGATCAACTCAAACTTGCTAGTGAGATGGGTAAGGGAATTGAGGTAAAATCATTGAAAAAGACTGAGAGTAAAGAGGCACTTAGTGTTAAAAGCCAACTTAAAGGCCCAACATTGGTGAGTGATTGCACACACAAGTCACGAGATGAGAGAGTGAGTTTATTCGCTAGGTTTCGAGATATCAAATTTTCTCTTTGTACAAAACAAACATTTGTAATTATTAGGTTTAGGGAAAATTTTGTTTTGACTAACCCTAATACACATTTGTCTAGTTGTTTTGTTGATCTTTTGTAGGATTTTGAGGATGTATTTCCTTCTGAAATGCCTAAGGGATTACCTCCTTTACGAGGGATTGAACATCAAATTAACTTTGTGCCTGGTTCGAGTATTCCAAATAGACCAGTCTATCAAAGCAATCCTGAAGAAACTAAGAAGTTGCAAGGGCAAGTTAAAGATCTCTGAGAGGAAGGGTTGATTCGTGAGAGTCTAAGCCCTTGTGCGGTCCCTGTACTTCTCGTCCCAAAAAAAGATGGTTATTAGAGAATGTGTGTTGATTGTCGTACTGTCAACAAAGATTAAGGTAAAGTATCGACATCCAATTCTTCGATTAGATGATATGTTGGATGAGCTTAATGGTGCATGCATTTTCTCTAAAATTGACTTAAAAAGTGGTTACCATCAAATAAGAATGAAACAAGGTGATGAATGGAAAACTACTTTTAAGACTAAGTATGGCCTGTATGAGTGGTTAGTCATGCCATTTGGCTTAACTAATGCTCCTAGCACATTCATGAGATTAATGAACCACATACTTAGACCTTTTTTAGGAAAATTTGTCGTTGTGTATTTTGATGACATATTGATTTATAGCAAAACTTTGAATGATCATGTTGGGCATGTTAAATTAGTATTGGATGTGTTAAGGCCTGAATGACTATTTGCTAATCTTGAAAAATGCACCTTTTGTATGGATAAGTTTGTTTTTTTTGGGTTTTGTGATAAGTTCTACACGAATCCATGTGGATGAGGAGAAGGTAAAGGCAATTAAAGAATGGCCTATCCCTAAAACTGTTTCTGAGGTAAGGTCTTTCCTTGGGTTAGCCGGTTTCTACCGCAGGTTTGTTTGTAACTTTTCCACAATTGTTTCTCCTTTGACTGCACTTATTAAAAATGATGTATTTTTTCATTGGACAGATAAGCAAGAATTAGCATTTAATGAACTTAAAGATAAATTGTGTAGTGCTCCTATTCTTGTTTTACCTAATTTTGAAAAGACCTTTGAGATTGAATGTGATGCTTCTGGTGTAGGTATAGGTGCCGTCCTCATGCAAGATAGTAAACCACTAGCCTACTTTAGTGAGAAACTTGGTGGAGCACATTTGAACTATTCGACTTATGATAAAGAGTTGTATGCCTTGGTAAGGGCATTAGAAGTTTGGCAACATTACCTTTTACCAAAGGAGTTTGTGATTCACACTAACCATGAATCACTTAAGCACTTAAAGGGACAAGGTAAGTTGAACAAGCGACATGCGAGGTGGGTTGAATTCATTGAATCTTTTCCTTATGTTATAAGGTATAAGAAAGGTAAAGATAATATTGTGGCTGATGCTCTATCAATGAGGTACACTTTACTTAGTACTTTGCATACTAAGTTATTAGGTTTTGAGTATCTCAAAGATTTATATGCCACTGATTTTGATTTTGTAAGCATTTATGACGCATGTGAACATGGTGCATTTCACGAATTTTATAAGCATGATGGCTATCTTTTTCAAAATAATAGACTATGCTTACCAAAGTGTTCAATGAGAGAATTGTTGGTTCGAGAGGCTCATAGTGGTGGTCTTATGGGTCATTTTGGAGTCACTAAGACTTATGATGTTTTACATGAGCATTTTTATTGGCCTAACATGTGAAAACTTGTTGAGAAAATTTGTTCTACTTGTATTACTTGTAAACAAGCTAAATCCACTGTGATGCCTTATGGTCTATATACTCCTCTTCCTGTTCCTAGTTCACCTTGAACTGACATTTCAATGGATTTTGTAATAGGTTTACCAAGGACAAAGCATGGACGAGATAGCATCTTTGTGGTTGTGGATCGATTTTCTAAAATGGCTCATTTCATTCCATGCCATAAGATTGATGATGCAACCCATGTTACCGATCTATTTTTCCGTGAAGTTGTGAGATTACATGGAATCCCAAGGACTATCGTTTCCGATAAAGATGCAAAATTTCTTAGTCACTTTTGGAAGGTGTTATGGGGTAAGTTAGGTACTAAACTACTTTACTCTGCTACATGCCACCCTCAAACTCATGGTCAAACCGAGGTGGTAAATTGAGTTTTGGGATCTTTGCTTAGAGCCATAATAGGTAAGAATGTTAAATCTTGGGAAGAATGGATACCCTATGTTGAGTTTGCTTATAATTGTTCTGTTCATTCTTCCACAGGTTTTACTCCTTTTGAGATTGTATATGGCTTTAATCCACTTACTGTTTTAGATTTGCTTCATTTACCTTTGAATGAGATTGCTAATTTAGACGGTGAAAGGAAAGCTGATTTAGTGAAAGAGATCCATGAGAAGGCTAGTAAAGCCAGAAAAAGAATGAGTCTAATGCACATCGAACTAATAAAGGGCGAAAGCAAGTCTTGTTTCAACCTGGAGATTGGGTATGGGTGCATATGAGGAAGGAACGATTTCCTTCTAAGAGAAAGAATAAACTTGATGCACGAGGAGATGGACCATTCCAAGTACTCGAGAAAATAAATAACAATGCTTATCGCATTGATCTTCCTGGTGAGTATGCTGTTAGTGCTACTTTCAATGTTTCTGATCTTTCTCCTTTTGAATTTGATGTAGATTCAGATTCGAGGATGAATCTTCTTGAAGAGGGGGAGAATGATACGAGCCAAGGAGGTGACACTCAAGGGGTTGTTTTTCCTAGTGGTCCAATCACTCGAAGCAAGGCACGACAATTAAAATTAAAGATGAATGCTTTTGTCTAAGACTTTGTTGCTACAAATTTAATTCATCATGTTCATGACGTTGACAAATACGGGAATGCAATTCACTGGACCAATCTTGGAATAGTGAAAGCCCATAAATTGGTGGATTAATCTTTTATGTATCTATTATTATTATTTACTTAATTCTCATTGGTTGGGACACATCACTTATGAGTTTTAAGTAATTTTATTGGTTAGGTTATTATTTATTTATTTTCTTAGATAATTTTAAAGAGTTTTATTAGGGTTCAATTACTCTTGTATTTTGCCTATAAATAGGCTTGCTTTCTACACATTGAGAGGGGGTGGAATAAAAAGAGAGTATTTGTTTTCTTCCAAAATTGTGTGAGGCAAATTTTTGAGAGTAGAGTGATTCTTCTCTTGCTATTTAGTTTGGAGTTTGTGACTTTCGAGGGTATTTCGGAGTTACAAATATTCAAATTTCTTTCCCGTTCATCGGTGTTTCTAGAGGTTCTTCTTCTAGGGGTTTCGTAGGGAGCCGCTCAATCATTGGCGTTTTTGGTTACAAGTTAACCAAGGGTTCTATAGAGCAAATCTATCCTTTTTATTACTATTATTATTACTTAACTAATTTTATTTATTCTCATTTTATTTCTAATTTGTGTTTCTCTTGTGTCTAGATCCGGGTTTCTGCATCAGGATATCAACAACCTGATCACAGGTTGAAACTTCACTGACAATGAGAGAGCCATCTGCCACTTTTTCTCGAACAAAAAACAAGTCAAGTTCAACATGTTTGAACTTAGAATGTAAAACTGGATTGGCAGCTACCGCAACAGCACTAGAATTGTCACACCAGACAGTTGGAGTGTCAGCAGAGCTCAATCATAATTCTTGTAGCAAAAAAGCTAGCCAAGTAACATTAGACGTTACAGCAACCAAACTCTTGTACTCAGCCTCAACAGTGGAATGAGACACAACTTGCTGCTTTTTAGAACACCACGAGATAGGTGTATTTCCAAAATACACAAAATAGCCTGTTGTAGATCTTCTATCATCAAAATCCAAGCCCTAGTTAGCATCGGTATAGCCAACCAAAGATAGTCTGTCAGAGGGGCGAAAAACTAACCCGTAATCAATAGTGCCACTCAAATATCGTAAGATTCATTTTAACGCAAGCAAATGAACACTAGTGGGCGTATGCATGAATTAAAATTTTGATTTACCGCATAAGCAATGTTAGGCAGAGTGAAAACCACATATTGTAATGCACCAGCAAGACTTTTATATTCAATAGGATAATTCAGACGAACTCTCTCATCCTTAGATAATATAAAAAAATTGATCATAGGTGTGTGGATACCCTTAGCATTAGTTAACGAACTTCCATCAAGAAGATCCAGAATATACTTACGTTGGCAGAGATGAAGGCTCCCAGTCGACGAACGAGTAACCTCAATGCCCAAAAAATAATGAAGATCTCCTATGTCTTTAAGCGAAAACTCAACATGCAACTGTTGAACAAAATCATCAATAGTTCCGGGTGCATTTCCAGTAATGATAATATCATCCACATAAACTAATACATATATACTCGAGTCATTTGTAAATCGTACAAATAGAGAAGCATCAGATTTTGATAAAAGAAAACCACAGAAAAAAGAAATTGTTTCAACTTATCAAACCATACTCGTGGAGCTTGGCGTCAATCGGCACACCAAAGGTTCACCATTCACCCCACATTGAACATACCCTGGAGCTTGTTGCATGTACACACATCTTCAGTAAGTTCACCATTCAGAAAAGCATTGTTAACATTAACCTAATGTAGATGCCAACTTCTGGAGACAACAACAGACAAAATAGTCCAAATAGTAACAGGTTTAACCACTAGACTAAACGTTTCTTTAAAATCGCACCTTGGTACCTGAGAATAGCCCTTTGCCACTAACCAAGCCTTACAGCGAGCAACAGTACTATCAGGATTCTTCTTCACTTTGAAGAGCCATTTACAACCAATCGCCTTTCGACCAAGCAGCAAGAGAACTAGTTCCTAGGTGGAATTTTTACTCAAAGCATCATATTCAGCTTGTGCTGTCAACTGCCATTCCTCACTAGCAAAAGCCTTAGTAATCGTGCGTGGCTTATGATCAATAATTTCAACAGACAATGCTTTGGGTTTAAAAACTCCCGTTTTGGACCATGTAACCATGTGATGAGTATTACCCACAGACGGAGGGATAAAAGGAGCAGTTGGAGTGGTAGTTGTTAGATCGTCATGACTTGAATCCTCTAGTACAGTAGACAGAGTGTTTTGGTCACAGCCAACAACACCTAATTCAACTGGTGAGTCTACTGGCCTTGTTCTAAGATGAGAATCTATGCTAACAGATAAATTACAAAATAAAGATCTAGGATTCGAGGACTCAGCAGGCCTATCATTCATAGACTGAACAAGAGGAACATATGTGGAGACACACCCACTGGACTTGGAAAAAACACAGAACTCTTAAGGTATAGAAATCAACGTTCATCAAACACTACGTGTCAAGAGACAATAACCCTACCATCCGGTGTAAGACATTGATACCCCTTATGTTGAGAACCATATCCTAAAAATGTGCAAGATTGGGAACAAAATTCTAGCTTGTGATTATTAAACAGATGCAAATATTGGAAACAACATCTAAACACCCGTAAATGAGCATACGTTGGTTCCTTACCATGAAGAATCTTATAAGGAGACTGACCTTTCAAGACCGAGGTAAGTAGTCAATTTATTAAATGCACAGCACAAGCGAAAGCATAACCCCAAAACTCTATAGGTAGATTCGCTTGAGCCAAAAGCGTAAGACCCATTTCAACAATATGTTTGTGTTTCGTTCGACCACACCATTTTACTCTAATGTATATGGCCACGAGATCTGATGAACAATACCATGCTGAGCCAGAACTGCTATGAAAGCTCAAAACTCACCATCCCAATCGCTTTGAAATTGTTTAATATTTTTCTGAAATTGAGTTTTGACCAACTTATAAAATTGAAGGAAACAATCAATTACCTAATACTTACGTTGAATGAGAAATAGCCAAGTGAAACAACTACACATATTAACAAACGAGACATAATACCAATTTTCCCACAAACAGGAGAGCAAGTCCCCATCAATCGGAGACAACCAAGTCAAAAGGATCAATATATTCAGTAGTAAAGTTCGAAAAAGGAAATTTCTAAGACTTTCCTTTTTGATAGGTAATACAAATATTATCAAGAAAAGTGTTATTCAAAATAATTTGACATTTATCTTAAACCAATTTAACAACACAGGTGGAAGGATGACCAAGTCGACGGTGCCATAGTGCAAAAACGTCACAACTGGCAGAGCTAGTCTGAAACCCAATGTTATGAACAAAAGGAAAAACACCACTTTGAATAGGAGTAATCAGTGATAAATGTAGAGCCCATCACGAGTGTGACCTTGCAACAAAATTTCACGAGTCTAGATGTCCTTATAACACAATGAAACAGGTGAAATTTAAAGAATACATTATTTTCTTTAGCAAACTGGGAAACAAATAACAAATTCTTCCTGATATTCGGCACACACAAAATATTAAACAGATGGAGCACTTTATTTTTCGTAGGCAAGGTAGAATGTCCAACAGACATAATTTTTGCAAAGGTCTCATCACTCATTAAAAGATAAGATGTACCTGAGTATGGCGTAGACTCATTCAAAGTAGAGGCCTTTTTCTAGACATGATGTGTAACTCCCGAATTAGGATACCATGATGAAGTCCCTACAAGTATAGGAATATAAGAATCAATATTATCAAAATTGGACCCATATTGGGCTGTATTCACAATAGACCTAGTGGTGTTTGAGAAATTTGACGCTGGTACATCAGGAACCCGTGGCAACCCAACACACAGTGAGGAATCAAAAACAGAATTCGAATCTAAAGCCCTAACTCCAAAAGGTGGCCCAAGAAGAACATGTTCTTTAGGCTTTGTTAACCACGGAACACTCAATCCACCATTCGGCCCACCATTTTGCTCGCTTGGCCCACCATTCAGCCCATGAATACCCACATCGTTGACACCTAGGCGCTCAACACCGTGTCTATGACCAGGTGGGCCCCCAAACTAAAAAAAATTAGCACCCGACCCAAGGCGTTGGCTAGCATTATGCGGCCTAAAGAAATGGCTTACACCACCATTCGGCCTAGAAAGACTATCATGTAGCCTAAAATTCTGGCCTGCAACAAATGGCCCGGTGAGGCCCATGCCATGTGACCCATTTGCTAAACCATCAAAAGGGTTATGTGAAACCCTAAAATCTACCACATTTGTTACTGCCGCATCTTGTAGAAGAAAATCCCACCATCAGCCATGGCTGAAACCAGGTGGAGCCGCTGTCGCAAAAAGGCCGAATGAGCCTAGAACCTTCGGAGGGAAAGAGCAACCACCATAGGCAGCACCTTTGCGTCGATTCACAGCACCCGAACCAAAACCATTGCACGACCCCCTTACATCACTGTCAATCGAAGCCTATGCATTTAAAGCCTGAGCTATTATCGTAGAGGGGTTGTCATAGTCCCGATTGAACCGATAATAACACCGCTGCGCCAAGCGCCCAAATTTACCACAGAATTGGCACAGGATCTGAGAGTGAAAACCCCTTCCATTGCCACCAGTAAAGGAGTGACCACCACGCGCGGGTTCCACCGCTATCGGCGTCGGAGCAACCTCCATCAGATTTGCATGAAACGGCACGTCCTGCGCCACACGAGTCTGTCGAATCTTATATTCCAATAGAACATCCACAAGTTGTTGCATGGGAAGTAGCTCGAACGAGAACGAGGCTAGAGTGGGAACAACGTCGTGCTCCGATGGCAGGCCCACAAGAACAATTTTCACCTTCTCAGCCTCCGAGATTCGAGATCTAGATGCTTCGATCAAGGCACAAGTATTTTGAATCTTAGCCACATATTCTTTCATTATCATATTACCTTTTTTAATCGAATGCAACTCATGTTTAATGCGAGATAACTTTGCTCCGGTTACAGCGGCGAACAATCGGTTTGCTGTACTCTATACATCACATGATGATTTTTCATCTGTAAAACACGAAAGAAGAGTACCACTAATTGTGGACAACAACCAGGATGCAAGTAACTTATCTTGCTGATGGAACAATGAAGCCTCTAGATTAGGAACCAGAGGACCCTCCAAAGATGGAATAAACCATGGTGGAGCAGGTAAGGTACCTTCAATAAATCTTGTTAAGTCATAGCCTTCAACAATATTCAACTTTATGTGTTGTTACCACTGTACAAAGTTAGTTTCATCTAATTTGACAGTATCATATCGAGGGAAGCATTGAATTAATCGAGAATTTGACAGTATATTGGATGAATTACCATTGTTTACAGAAATGGACTCGGTTGAGTTAGCCATGAACGCGCAGCACGAGCAAGTCTCCAAGACTTAGGGGAAAGATACCATGTAAGTGTATCCAACAATTCAATAGGAAATGAAATGATTGAAAATGAACTGAGAAATTGAGTTATTATTATTGCTCTCCTAATACAGTAAATAAAGTATATTTATACAATCTTCAAAGGGATAACTGCTACTAACAACTTATGAATAGTACTCTAACAAAATACTAACAGTCTAACAGCCTAACAGACTCTTCACTAATTACTAATGATGATATACTAACATATTAAAACAAATGATAGTGAGACACTATTGGAACTAGAAAGGATATATGCCAACCCTGAAATGTTTTGAGTTCTGCAGTAAAATACACTGTTTGGAAAAGCTTGGGGCCTTCCATTGTAGGTTGGGCTTATACGGTTTATGCCCTTAACATGAGAATTCTCATGATAATTCAGAACTTGGAACTAGCTTCTTTTCAGCCACAGTTGTGTTGAATCATTGATGCAGGTTGTGTCTTTAACTTTCCACATGGTGGGGCAGGGAAATTCATAATCATAATAGCTCAGTTGGTTCGTTGGAATTCATAGGAATTTCCTCAAACGTATTTATTGTCATCTCCCAATCTCCTTGCGATTAGATTTACTGGCCGGATTTCCATTATCGTGTTTTACAAGTTCCTAACAGTTCCAATCTAATGCTTGGTCCTACAACTTAACTACAGAAAAGGGGTATCCCGCATATTACCATTGTCAAATATGAAAGATCATGTTCGCTTGGACCATGAGTTTCTTTAGCTTTCACGTCAATGGCAGCCTGGAATTTTTTTAAAAAAACCTCTTAGAATTTTTTTTCTATCTGAGAGTAATGTTACTTATGTGATCATGAATACCCATTGACTTAGTTTTTTTCTGTTCCTTTTTACCGGAAAAGCTATAGGGAAAAGCATAAAATTAAGCTACCTTGAGGCTAAAATCAAGCTTACACTTAAATTTATTAAATTGTAGTTTTATAAGAATTAAAATTTCAAAACAATAAATTTTATGTTTAGTTGAACACAGTTGTTGCAAATATATAACTTTTACATGTGAAATAATCTTGTAAATATATAATAAAAATTCTCTTTTTG
Source organism: Gossypium raimondii (assembly GCF_025698545.1). Lineage (NCBI taxonomy): Eukaryota > Viridiplantae > Streptophyta > Magnoliopsida > Malvales > Malvaceae > Gossypium > Gossypium raimondii. The sequence goes on along the minus strand of NC_068575.1, from coordinate 41,997,432 downwards.
AAAAGTAAATCTTTCTTATTTTTTTATTGGAAAAAAGTCATTTTATTAAAAGATATAACTATGTTTTAAAGTAGTTATTTATATTAAAAGATACAGTTTGATTAATATTATAAACTTCTTTTCATTATCTAACTTGAAGATTTTGTTAAATTTTAGACATGTAAAAAAATGTTTACAGATTTAGTTGTTGCGTAATAATTTCATCATTTTAATTCCGGAATTAATTTTCCATTCATTATGTCAATTAATTTAAGGTGTTTTATATTTTCAAAACATAAGCAATGTGGAATTAAACTTTTACATTTTTTACAATTGGATAAATATTATACTTTTTTATATATATTTCTAAAAGTAAAAAAAAAGAAAAGAAGAAAGTGTCCAATTGTATAAAGAATGCAAATATATATCATGATATTTATCTTTAAAATAAGTCACATCTAATTATTTTACGTAGTTAAAGTGAAAAATTAGCCTAAAAGGAAAATGAAGAATTTAAAATGATGAAATTAGAATATAATTGATGTACAGAATTCTAAAACAAATATAATATAGGAATTTGAGTAAATTCTTTTAACATTTTATCGGGTGTAGAATACTAGCTTTCACTTTTTCTTATATGGATTTGTAAAAATAAAATTATAAATAAAGATTAAAAAATTGAGTTGTCCACATTGGAATTGGGATATGTTAGTAGTAAGCTGATTTGATACCAAATCAAAACATGTCAAAACCAACAGCGAGGACCGAGGAATTTGAAATAAATGTTGTGTGGTTCAGTTCCAGTGATTGCTTCTTGGACTTCAAAAACTTTCGTATTTGTATTTTTCGATCGTACGGGTTTTATGCATTCTTCAATGGCCAAGGGCCCTAATCCCATTTATTGTTCTGCATTTTGTTCACCACGCAGGGGTTTAGTCCTTTTAAATTTATAATTAACCTTATAATTAATTTTTTATTGGGTTTCATCCTTGAATACTTTCTATAGAATATTCACACGTGTTAAATGTGTTAGTGATGTTAAAAAATACAGGATCCAGTTTTATAAGTAGAGTTTGTACACAGTAAATAGAGATATTTACTGAGTTATCATATTGATGAATTGAAATTTGGATAAATAATTTAATTAGAAATATGGTTAATTAAGATTCAGGGACTAAATTATAAAATTTTAATCGCTATAACTTTTAATTAGAAAAAGGCTTAGGGACGTAAATAATAATTAATCAAATGATTAAAATGGGAAATAAACCAATTCAAAAAGGATGTAAGTGGACGGTGATGGATGGTGTCATTTAATTAAGTTAATTGGTGATTAAATCTTAAGTAATTAAAGTTAAGTTAATTAAACTAGTTTAATTACAATTAAACCATAGTATAAATAGGAAATGAAGTGGAGGAGAGATGAAATGTTGTTATCTTCTTCCCAAAACCGTAGCAACCAAGGAAGAAAAAGAAGGCTTAAGGTTTTGCAAGCATTCAACCATACAATTAGGTAAGGAAATTTAGTCATTTTATTGTAATTTTTATAGATTTGAGGTCATGAGAGCTTGATTTAGCTAGCCTATGTACTAAATTGTGAAACTATTAAAATTTTAGGAAGTTTTCATTGATAAAAATTGAATGATTTATGTAACACCTCATACCTAGCCTAGACGTTAAGACCAAGTCTAGAGAGCTACATCACAATATTTCAGAAAAACCAACTCTTTAACCATTTAAAGTTTGACTAACGTGATCATATATAATCAAGTCAATACGAAGTCCAAATCATAGTCTGAAATTCGAAATGCACATAATAGTATAAGTCCAAATAAAACATTAAATAAGAAGTAAAGAGATGACCGAGCTCCTGCCATGCCGACCTACCTAAGCCTGTAGGTTACCTGAAATCCATTCAATAACTAAGTGAGTTTGCAACTCCATGTGTGTGTAACTTACATGTAATAATAATTAGTAAACTACAATTGTAATCTCATTTACCGTAGATCATCCGTTACTCAGAATTAGATACAGAACAAAAACAAAGAAAGTCGGATATAGTTACATGGTATGTCAGATACAGATGCAGAACATCTCAAATTCAGATGCAGATTCCTAACCCCATGCGCTACACACTATCTCTAATAATCCCAACACACCATATAGGGCATCAAGCACTCGTCCATCCCTACATACCACGTAGTGACCATATGCCACGTTTTAGAATAATCGCAGCATAGCTGCCAGATCAAAATGCGATAAATCGTTACCAGATTCAACAAATAATTAAACTGAACATTTCTTTCTTTAAATAGCCCCAATCCCGATGTAGATGCAATCCAACAGATGCAGATATAAGTATGCAGAGTAACATATTCGGATCATACCTAGTTAATACAACATACATTTACTTGTTTGTCTACAATCTCAATGTTATTGGCATAATAACAGTTCATACAGAAACAAATTATCCACTAATGGATTTCATAGCCCAAATCAGATCATACGGGCCCTACGGTAGGATTATGTTCAACGAAAAAGACGTTTACGACTCTAAAAACACTTAGAATCTTGGTCCACGCGCCCGTGTGGTTTCATACGGCCTAAATAACTAGCCCACGTGGTTCTACACGGCCTGACAAACGCTTGTGTCATTAGTCCATATGGTTCTAATGTTCAAACAGTGTGTTATGTGGCCTCGACAAACACCCGTGTCCTTGGCCCATGTGAACCCTGTACAATACATACCCACACACGGCCTTGAGAAATGCCCGTGTCCTTAGCTCGTGTGTCTCTAATTTTTGAACAGCCGATGACTTGACCAACTCTCTCGCTTTACTTGAATTGAACTTTACTGATCTAAGCTTCACTATTTTCATTGCAACTTTTTCCCGTAAGTTCGATGACAAACTCACCTCTTCCTTAGGTGGAAACCCCTCCGATAACTCAACAAGCTCCGATGTTGCCTTTTTTTTACTGTAACTTGTTTTGGAAAGTTTCGTAACTCAGCTACACGGTCTGCCACACAGCTTAGCACACAGCCTACACACGTCCTACCACACGTCCTGACACACAATCGTGTGACATCAAAGCCATGTTTTTCAGCGTCTGAATTTCACAAAAGAAGTCAAGTTTTCATTACACACACTTGATATAGATTCAACGCAGATACAACAGGAGTGATTCCAAAACCTAAAAATGATAAGCAGGGTTTCAATCAATGACTTAAATGTACAATTCATAAAAAAAATAGTCAAGCCCACATGTCGAAAACTTCAGTGCTAACCCAAAAAGTAAACGAACTCTTACCGATAAATCAACAACAATTACTCAAACGTAGACCGTTGAGGGAACATTTTCTGCAAGATCTTTGCTTAACAAACCCTAATCGCACAATTAACGAAAATTCAAACTATAATAGTATTTTCTAACTTAAAAAATAAAAAAAACTCATGAAAACAAAAGAGAATGACGATAGAACTTACGCAATAACCTTTCAAAAATGCAATGAGTAACGGAGAAACCTCAATTTAACCCGGCACAATTTACGGAAGTAAGAAAAAAGAAAGAAAATGAAATCTATAAGTCTAAGGATGGTACGCAATACTGAAATATAGTCAAGTGCCCAATGCCTTGTGAAGCCTCTTCCAAAACTGAGAAGTAAAACGTGGATCTCTGTCAGAAATAACCGAAACTGGAACTCCGTGTAGTCTTACAAGTTTAGAGACATACAGTTTAGCTAATTTTTAAAACGAGTAGTCTGTCTTGATTGACAGAAAATGAGCAAACTTGGTCAATCAATCAACAATGACCCAAACCGAATATTTCTTAGAGGGTGTCAAAGGCAACCCGCTAACGAAATCCATCGCCACTCGCTCTAACTTCCACAAGGGAATTTTAATCGGCTGCAGTAGACCAGAAGGCAATTGATGCTCAGCCTTAACCATCTAACACGTCAAACAACAAGAGACGAAGACAGTAACCTCTCATTTCAAACCGGACCACTAGTAGATCTCTCGAGGATCTGTATACATTTTATTCCTATCGAGATACAAAGCATAGTGACTATTATACGCTTCTTAGAAAATCAATTGCCTTAACTTCGTATTGTTAGGCACACATATTTGACCTTTGAAAGACAAAACCCTGTCGCTGTTTAATCTAAAATTAGAAGTTTCACCTAATTCAATTTGACAAACACGCAGAAGCAGAGACTCATCACTGAACTATTTTCCACAATTATCAAAGTAACCCTTTTAGAGGCACAGTCGAGACTGACCCGATGTTTCACAAGTCAATCCATTCCCAAAATTAGATTAAACTTACCAAAAGGTAATTCTGTTAAATTAGCTGAAAATACTACACCCTGAATTTCAAACAGAACCCATTTATATACTTTGTTAACTTGAACTGACTGACCCAAATGACTAATTACAAAAACCTCTCTAGTAGTACATTCAGTAAAAATACCCAAATTTACAGAAACAGTACTAGATACATAAGAGTGTGTAGACCCAATGTCAATCAAGGTAAAATAGGAAACATTATAAATAAAGAATATACATACTATAACGTCAGCGTTATATCCTCGCAGCGCCTTGCTGCATACACAAGTGCAGGCTGACGTACCTCAGTTTGAACAACACCTCTACCCGGTGCTCCCTGTCCTCTACTAGACCCATTACCACCCCTGACCATACCAAGGCCCCGACGCGATTGCTGAGATACTCTCGGAGGCTGAATAAGAGCCGAAGCTGAAGTCTGTGCCATAACGGGCACCTGATCTGATTAACGAAGGCAGTCTCGAACACGATGCTCCATCGTTCCACAACGGAGACAAGCTCATAATTTCCTCCAGTACTCACCCGAATGGCACCTCCTACACTCATTACATAGTTGAATCTCAGTCAGTGCAGTTGGTACTTCAATCCTTGGAGGCCTGTCAAATCTAACCCATTTCTTAGGGTTTTGAACAGAACTAAAGAGACTCAAATACCTCTTCACCTTAACCGGACCTCTCTCCCAGTCCCTCATCTCTCGCTCAGTGCGTTTCACCTCTTCCGCTATCTTTGTCTTATCAACCCGTTCCCTCTAAGGAACTATCAGAACCTACAGATCATAACGTAGACCTTTTTCAAACTTCACACTCTTATCATAATCAGAAGCAACCAAAGCTCGAGTATACCTACTCAATCTTAAAAACTCGACCTCATATTCAGCCACAGACCTCTCGCCCTGAGCCAGACTTATGAACTTGAGTCTGCAAGCCTCCACATAACTTACCCCACATACTTTCCCTAGAAGGCATTCTTAAAGGAATCTAAAGTGTTCTATATGGGTTGAGCACCCTGCTCAACCGTCAGCCACCACTAATAGTCTTTATCTCAGAGCAGAGATATAGTACCCCTTAACTTCTGAGCAGGAGTACAATCGATGTCAGTCATGAAACACTCGGTGGCCTCTAACCAATATTCGGTCATAGTAGGGGCGACTTTAGTGACACCTTTAAACAATTCAGCACCATTCGATCGAAGTCGCTTAGTAACAAACCCTCGGCCTCCAGATCCAGAGTGGGTCTCTAAGACCCCTTTCAAGCACACGCAACATTACCTGGGACAATGTGTAGTACCCTGGGACCCCTTTCAAGATCATGTCTCTACAGTAAAAGTACCTATCGACTTCTAATGTTAATATTGGGCAAGCTGCCCATCGAGAAAGACTCAGCTTGAGCCCACAAAACCCACGTCCAGAACTACCATGTGAACTCATTTTAATAAATTATCTACAATGTCAGAAACGCACAGATCAGTTTAGCGTCTTTACCACAGTTCTCATGTCAATTCATATTAGAATGTTTGACCAAACCACAGTTTCAATCACTACTATGTCTCAACAAATCATAATAACTAAACAGGAATACTTACAGGTTTAGTGTCAGACATCGAGAAAGACTCAGCTTGAGCCCACAAAACTCACATCCACAACTACCATGTGAACTCATTTCAACAAATTATCTACAATGTCAGAAATGCATAGATCAGTTCAGAGTCTTTACCACAGTTCTCATGTCAATTCATATTAGAATGTTTGACCAAACCACAGTTTCAATCACTACTATGTCTCAACAAATCACAATAACTGAACAGGAATACTTACAGGTTTAGTGTCAGAAACTCGATCCTTCATAAACCAATTATCAGAGTTATTTGAAGAAATAGAAATAAATTAATTCAAAGCACATTTTACAAAAATTTGGAGCTCGGTCTGCATAGCCCGAATGCTGTAAACATGACCTTGATATCACTAAATGTAACACCCCTAGAGAGCTACATCACAACATTTTAGAAAAACCAACTCTTTAACCATTTAAAGTTTGAAAAACATGATCATATATAATTATGTCAATACAGAGTCCAAATCATAGTCTGAAATCTAAAACACACATAATAGTATAAGTCTAGATAAAATATTAAATAAAAAGTAAAGAAATGACTGAGCTCCTACCATGCCAACTCGCCTATGCCTGTGGGTTACCTGAAATCCATACAACAACTAAGTGAGTTTGCAACTCCGTATGTGTGTAACTTACATTTAGTAATAATTAGTAAACTACAATTGTAATCTCATTTACCGTAGATCATCCGTTACTCAGAATTAGATACAGAATAGAAACAAAGAAAGTCGGATACAGTTACATGGTATGTTAGATACAGATGCAGAACATATCAGATTTATATGTAGAATAAATCAGATTTAGATGCAGATTTCTAACCCCATCCATTACACACCATCTCCATCCATCCCAACACACCATATAGGGCATCAAGTACTCGTCCATCCCTACACTGCGTAATGACTATATCTCACGTTTCAGAATAATCGCTGCGTAGCTGCCAGATCAGAATGCGATAAATCGCCACAGATTCAATAGATAATTAAACAGTCACACTTCCTTCTTTATACAGCACCAATCTCAATGCGAATGCAATCCAACGGATGTAGATATAAGTATGCGGAGTAACAGATTCGGATCATACTCAATGTTATGTGTATAATAATAGTTTATACAAAAATAAATTACCCACTAATGGATTTCATAGCCCAAATTAGATCATACTGGCTCTACTGTTCAATGGTATGTCAGATACAGATGCAGAACATATCAGATTTATATGTAGAATAAATCAGATTCAGATGCAGATTTCTAACCCCATCCATTACACACCATCTCCATCCATCTCAACACACCATATAGGGCATCAAGTACTCGTATATCCCTACACTACGTAATGACTATATGTCACGTTTCAGAATAATCGCAGCGTAGCTGCCAGATCAAAATGCAATAAATTGGTAAACTACAATTGTAATCTCATTTACCGTAGATCATCCGTTACTTAGAATTAGATACAGAATAGAAACAAAAAAAGTCGGATACAGTTACATGGTATGTCAGATACATATGCAGAACATATCAGATTTATATGTAGAATAAATCAGATTTAGATGCAGATTTCTAACCCCGTCCATTACACACCATCTCCATCCATCCCAACACACCATATAAGGCATCAAGTACTCGTCCATCCCTACACTGCGTAATGACTATATCTCACGTTTCAGAATAATCGTAGCGTAGCTGCCAGATCAGAATGCAATAAATTAGTAAACTACAATTGTAATCTCATTTACCGTAGGTCATCCGTTACTCAGAATTAGATACAGAATAGAAACAAAGAAAGTCGGATACAGTTACATGGTCTGTCAGATACAGATGCAGAACATATCAGATTTATATGTAGAATAAATCAGATTCAGATGCAGATTTCTAACCCCATCCATTACACACCATCTCCATCCATCCCAACACTGCGTAATGACTATATCTCACGTTTCAGAATAATCGCAGCGTAGCTACCAGATCAGAATGCGATAAATCACCACAGATTTAATAGATAATTAAACAGTCACACTTTCTTCTTTATACAACACCAATCTCAATGCGAATGCAATCCGGCGGATGCAGATATAAGTATGCGAAGTAACAGATTCGGATCATACTCAATGTTATGTGTATAATAATAGTTTATACAAAAATAAATTACCCACTACTGTATTTCATAGCCCAAATTAGATCATACTGGCTCTACTGTAGGCCTATGTTTGATGAAAATAATGTTTACGGGCTTAGCAAAAAATTTAGAATATTGGTCCACATACCCGTGTGGTTTCACACAGCCTAGCACATGGTTGTGTCACTTACCCGTGTGGTCCTAAAATACAAACAATGTGTTACACGGCTAGGACACACTCTCGTGTCCTTAGCCTGTGTAGTTGTGATTACAAACAGTGTGTTACACAACCTAGACATATGTCTGTGTCTTTGGCCCGTGTAAACCCTACACAATACATACCCACACATAACCTGAATACATGTCTGTGTCCTTAGCTCGTGTGTCTCTAATTTGTGAACAGTGAGCTACATGGTCTGCCACATCGTCGTGTGGCATTGAAGCCATGTTTTACGGTGTTTGAATTTCACAAAAGAAGTCAAGTTTTTGTTATACACACATAATACGGATTCCAAAGCCTAAAAACGACAAGTAAAGTTTCAATCAATGACTTAAATGTACAATTCACACAAAAACAACAATCAACCCCACATGTCAAAAACTTCGACACTAACCTAAAAAATAAAGTAACTCTTACCGATGAATCAATAGTAATTACTCAAACTTAGACAGCTGACGGAACGTTTTCTACAAGATCTTCGCCTAACAAACCCTAATCGCACAATTAAAAAAATTCAATTCATAATAGTAATTTCTAACTTCAAAGAACAACAACAAAAACCTGAGAAAACAAAAGAGAATGACGACAAAACTTACGTAATAACCTTTCAACGATGCAATGAGCAATAGAGAAACCTCAATTTAACCCGACACAATTTACGGAAGTAAGCAAAAAGAAAGAAAATGAAAGAGCAAAGAAAATAAGAAAAATGAAGGAAAAAGAAAATAGAAAAGAAAAACGTTTAAGAACATATCTTTTTAAACAACTAGAAACTAACAGCCTTTTTACCAAGTAACAAAAAAATATCTCCTTAATGCATGTGAAGAGACTCGAACACAAAATCAGAAGGTATACAGAAGCTTAATAATCGAACCAGTAGCATTATTCTTGACATAGAATTACACAGAATTAAACTTAAGTCGATAGTTGAAGAATAGAGATTTAGTCAATTTAAAACAAAATCGCAAAACTTTCTAACAGTGAAACTCGAACCCCTAACCTCGAACATATAAGTAGAACACTTAACCACATATATCAAGACTTAATTATTGACAGACATTAACAGGCAAACAATCAAATTTTTGGGGTAGTGCAATTTAGGTGTGAAATTGTTAGAATTTTAAACTTAGATTATGAAAATGACTAAATTATAAAACTTAATTGTTAGTTTCGTACATTAGGTACCAAATCAAATAAAATGAAAAATTATTATGAAATATTAATATGAATAGAGAATAGAAGGCCTATAATCAATTTTTGAGAAAATCAGATTTTAATCGGAAGCCCTAAATTGAAAGTTAAGTTTGTCTCGATTTTAGGTACTAAATTGAATAAATTGAAAAATATGTGTAAATTGGTATTTGGTTATGAATTTGATGGAAATTGATAATGTGTTATGTTTTGTGACTATTTTTATCTAACGTTGTAATACCCTATACTCGATCTGATTGCTAGGTCCAGGTACCGAATGTCACATTTAACTCGATTATATTTACAAGTTACTAATTTGCTTTAATTACATACTTAGTCAAATCTCAATTTTCAAAATTTACTTCTACTGAAACTCATATCTTACGAGTAATAAATTATTACAACTTTGATGTCTTATTAATCCTAATAGTTATTTACAAAATTTAAGCTTAACTCTAATACAGACATATCCAACTTAAACCCTGGGGCATGGCCTCTAAGAGTGCCTCTCTATATGCACGAAACAATTATCGCTCCCCCTCTAGAATCTGGCAGTGTTTGGATTAGTCCTTTCACTCGATTCCATAATCATCACCTACCATATATACAAGTAGTAAATGTTATAAGGTTGGGAGGACTTAGCGAGAACCTATATAATGGTATTCATAGAATATTTCTTAAAATTAGGGGAAAAGGAATTTTATACACAGGTGAAAAACTCCCTGAAGCTTGTAGGAAGATTTGTAAATTTCGATGGTGTAGCTATTGCCTTGTTTTCTTCGAGTGAACTTTAAATGGACATTGCCACCCGCTATAACTATGTTCTAAAAATTTCTTTCTTATGGTCTATGAACCTGTTTATAATTATTCTAGACTTTTCTTAAACCTATTAGGATATGCCTCGTCATTGATTACCCGTATTTGCCATAATGGATTTGGCAATGCCTACTAGGTTTCAACTGAGACTTCCCATAACTGCGAATCCCTTCCTTGATCACATTGATCTACACTGATCTTTATCCAGATTTTTGTACCATTTTAGTGGTAAACTACTTTTTAACTTAAACTATGCTTGACTACATTCCTAGGTAAGGTCCATTTCTATTATCCTCATTCACGAACTTAAATATGATACTTGGCTGACTGAATAATCACTCCCTTTTTCATAGCGGGCTCATACCTGCAATGTAACCCTAGAGTACTTGAATATGGTCCCTGTAGACATTTTCGCGCTAACAAGTCTTAACTTGACATCCCTTTTCTTTAAAGATCTCTGGCGGATTCACTGATTAGTCTGCTTAACTTAAAATTTGTTTCATTGACTCACTTATTGTACCCATTATTAGATTACTCACTAGTTATTGGCAAACTAATAATGGCGGGTACCCCATACCTCGAAGAGTCTGTTAACTCTGCTTTGTTAAAACCAAAATTATCAAATTCCTCTTTTCGTCACAATTTAACGAATTCACTTACTAACAAACTTACCCGCATTCTTGGACACTTCTACCAACTATTTTCCTCTTCTTAGTCTAGCAGATTCTCTTACTATCTCGTTTACTCGCGTTCTCATATGCATCGCAGTAATCCAACTATCCTACTAGCCGCGCGGATCATACAATGAATTTTCCTTTTTCGTGCCCAGTCAGGTTCCTAGTTTCCATTATGGCAGACTTTATATATTGTCATAACCCAGTTATGATCTTACACAAATTAAACCCATGTTTACTGTCCTAACGGACTCTATATGTTGCCGTAGTCTAGCTATGGACTTACACATATTAAACCCATGTTCACTGTCCTGGCGAACTCCATATGTTGCCATAGACTAGCTATGGTCTTACACATATTAAACCCACATTTAACTGGTTTGCATGCTCTTTCACATGCTATTGATAATTAAATATCGTAAATGAGTATTTGTAATGCAACTTGTAACGTTTGATCATTTCTAATATCAATCAACCAACTAATACATTACATCCCCTATTAACATGACTTGGACTCGAACGAATACAAGGATACCAACCAACACACCAAATTTGGCAACTAGTGCCTCGTTGGAATGTAACAACCTATTTTTCAATGTGGTCGAAAATAGTGGTTTCGAGACCACAAATTTGATGAGTAAGTTCGAGTAATTAATATTTATATTATACGAGTCAATAATAAATTTATATTGAATTTTGATTTAATGAATTTTAACTAATTGAATTAAAAGTTAGTATAAGTGGTTTAGTTCAAAAGTTGAGTGGTTTTTGGAAATGAGGTACTAAGACCTCGTTTTCGTAATTTAAGACTGTAAATATTTTTACTAAAATATTTACATAGTCGTATTATAGGTGAATTAAAGTTGGGTCTGGTAATTTTGACGATTGGTTGCTTAATTAAGGTAAAAGGATTAAATTGCAAAAGAGGTAAAAGCTAATTGTATAGATTTTAAATAGTAGAGGGACCAAAATGGTAATTAAAAAATGGTCAAAAATTCCAAGCAGTGGTGGACATGATTAAATCCACTAACTTTTGGGTTATTTTCTCATTAGTCCTAATTAGTTTAGGATTAAATTGAAATTCAACTTGTTTAGTTAAATTTTAAAATAATTGAAGGACTAATTGTGTAATTAAACCATCCTTGAATGGTAAATATGCCATAAGTGGTGATTGTGGACGATAATGGGCTTGGAATTGTTAAATAAATAAACTTTATAAACAAAATTAAAATAAAAGAGTCATCTTCTTCATTAAGCCAAAAAAATTGAATTAGCCATTAGAGAAGAGAAGAGGATTCGACCAAGCTAGGGCTTCCATTTGGTTAGGTAATTCTTGCCCCTTTTTAGTAATTTTTATATTTTTGAGCTCATACTAGCTTAATCTAGCTAACCCGGGGACTAATTTGTAAAAATGTTAAATTTTTTGGATTATATCATTGATGATTTTGGTGTGTTCTTAAAGTTTTATGATAGATTATTAATCTTGGTTGACAAATGGGACTATTTGTAAAGTAATTTTTAGTAATTTTAATGTTTAAGGACTAAAACGTTAAAGTGATAAAGTTATAAGGACTTGATGTGTAATAACAAAAATTATGGGTTGTAATGGAGCGTTATACTATTCAGCTGAATTTAATTTAAGTTAAAATTTGTTAAATTGCAAGTTTTGGACTTAAGGACTAAATTGCATAAAAGTGAAATAATAGGGGCAATTTCATAAAATTATCAAAAAGACTTAATTACATAAAATGAATTAATTTTTCTGTTAGAATTAGTGAATTGAATAGAATTATTATTTTAGATTCTGAATGAGTGGAAATTTGAGGAAAAGAGAAAATTATCGAATAACCCTTGTACATTGTCGTTGCTGCAGATTAGTTTGGTAAGTTCATTCGGTTTAATTTTAGCACCTTTATAAATGTACTATATGAACCTAATTACATAATTTTGGATTACTATTGATTTTTGGAATTGAAAATGGAAATAATGAATTGATATAACGTTGATCACTGATTAAGAAGCTTTGAACCGTTACTACGAATCAGTCTAGTAAGTTCGTACAATTATTTTTATGTTTATAATGATTATTACATATTACAAGTTTTATTTTAATTAGATCCAATATTGCATTTATTATTGAATGATTATAGAATAATTAATAAATGAATATATTGAGTACCGGATGTAACTAAATATTAGGCTTTGTGCCGATGTTTATCTATCAGGCTTGTGCCAGTGTTATCTATTAGGCCTTGTGCCAGTGTCATCTATCAGGCTTTGAGCCGGTGATACAGACCATAGCGATGTCTTGACATCCTGCATGTGTTGCAGATTTTCTACAGCTTGTTTGAGTAGCATCATGAGCCGGCGATAATTTTAGCAGGTATTATGTACCGGTGATACAGGCCATAGTGATAGCTTGAGATCCTGTATGTGTTGCGGATTCTCTACAGCTTGTGTGAGCAGTATCGTGAGTTAGTCAAAATTCTGAAGTTAACTCGAATGAGTGATACCCTGAATTACCTAAAATGAGATCTTCCTAAACGATAACTTGGAATATGATTTGAATTATTGTATTGTGCAATAGTCACCTGTTGTGAGCTATGATTGACAGGAATTCTGATAATAACCTTGTAATAGGAACTTTACTATTTAATCTTGTTATTTTATTTTTTGTATTTAAATTCGGAAAGATTTATCGTTTAATCGACGAACTTACTAAGCTTTACGAAAGCTTACTCGTGTTATTTGTCTTATTTCTTATAGATACATTTTGTAGAAATCAGGAGATCGAATCTGCTCGAAGAATCACACTATCTCGAGGAACTCTTTGGTAGATTTGTAAAAACCTTGGCTTATATGGCATGTAATAGGCAAATGATTATGTTTGTAATGTTTCATAGCTATATGTGGCGATTTGATATGTTTGATGTTGTGGAATGGTAACTTTATATGTATGTTTGTTAAACTCTAAGTTAAGCATGAGTGTTTGAGTATGAATGTTATATGTCATGTTAGAGTATGGTTTGATGAGATTGAGATAAGTTAAATGGTATATATGCTATTTCTTGTAAATGGTAGTTAGTGTAGTAAAAGGTTAAATGCTTATAATGAGACTTGTATATGATGTTTTGGTTAGATTTTAGGTGGATATATTTTGGCATGTTTTGGTTGCTCTTGATGTGTTTTGAGGTCTTGTGACGATGTGTTATGAATTGGGCAAGGTTCCTATGCAATTGGACGGAAAATGAGCATGATTTTGGTTATTTTTGGGTACACACGGGTAACCCACTTGGGAGTGTGCCCTGAACGTGTTAGATACAGGTTTCACACGGGCTGACACACAACCTGCGACACGGCCGAGTGGATTTATTTCGAAAGTTTCACGGTTTGTCACACGGTTGACCACACATCCATGTTCCTGTACCACATGGCCTGGGCTGTGTCACACTGTCTGGCACACGGCCCAGGCCACACAGTCGTTTAACTCCTGTAGTGAAAATTTTCAATTTTCCCTGAATGTTCTGATTTATTTTGATTTGGTCCTTGAATGTTCCTAACCTATTTTTAGGGCTTCGAAGGCTTGAATTAAGGCCGTAAATGTATGTTTTATTTGATTCTGAATCATATATGTATTTATGAAATTTATTTGATAATTGGATGCCAATTGATATGAAAACTTCCAAGATGTACAATAATACTTTGTAACCCTATTTAGTAATAGAAACGAGTTATGGGTGTTACATGGAAAGTCCGAAGTAAATAGATTGGGCCCAGCGCTCATCGATGTAACCGAAGTAAAAGTTGTGCAACATTCATCGACTTATAGTCAAAGTAACTCGTACTCAATCTATCCTATGGCATGCCAATTATATCTGATTCTGCCTGAACAATTAATAGGGTAACCAATTATTCAATTCATCAAATAACACAATTTACATTTCATCATCTCCAATTCACAATCCAATTCACCAATTTATCATATAACATAACATATTTCAGCCCAATTCAACGTCAATTTCATATTTTCATGAATTTACACTATTTTATATTCTAATCAATTTAGTCATCTATTCTGATAAGCAATCTCAACCGTAAAAATTCAATTCAAATAATCACTCTCATCTTACCTCAATATTATACTATGCAAAACAGTATAAATATGCAACAATTTTACTGATTCGAGTTACTTGTCATCATCTCTCGCCTTTCATTTCCCTCTTGACGATCATGCATCATCTTTAGCTATGTACAATAGTCTAATAATACACAATATTAAATTCCAACTCAATTCACAATCAATTACAAAGTCACACATATTTTGCAATTTTTCAATTTAGTCCCTAAAGTCGGGATAAGCATAACTTTCAATCTAATCCTTCGGATTAAAATCTAATTTCACATATATTCATTAGAGACATTTTATTTTCTATTCCTATCGAAATTTCAATACAATTTTACATTTTATTCAATTTGATCCCTAATGTACGAAACTATCATTTGAGCTTTACAATTTAGTCATTTTCTTAAACTAAGCTTCATTTCTAACAATTTAACACCAAAATCATTTAATTCTCAACCATGGCAAATTTCTAACATTTCAACAATTTTACAAATTGGTACATAGGTTTACTAAATCAAACTCCCATAATTTCAAATTTATAAAAATTATAATAAAAAGACTAAGTTTCCAAGGCAAACTGTATAGCCAAAAGCTTGAAAAACCTTAGGTTTTCTTCTTCAATGGCGTCGGTTGAGTTTTGGAAAGATGACGAGAATTGTCATCTTCCACTAAGTTTTATTATATATAGTAAAATTAGCGCTTAATTAATTTAACTTAAGAATCATTAAGCTAAATTAATGAAGATGTCGTCAAAATCCACTTAGACATATTTATAAATGGTTTATTAATCTTTTTGTCCCTTTGGATAATTGCAATTTAAGTCTTCAAGTCATTTACCAATTAAAAGCGATTGAACTTTACAATTTAATCCCTAGGCCTTAATTAAACACAATTTTAGCTAAATTAACTATCTAAATTTAAATTCATCTAAATATTAACTCTGTAAATATCCCTAGCCAATATTTACAAACTCGGTTTACGAAAACGAATCCCGAAATCATATTTTTTGACATCACTGAAAATTGGGTCGTTACAATTTATCTAACTAAAATAACTATTTTTTATTCCCAAAATATAATTTATTTAATTAAAATAAATTTATAGTTCTCTTAATTAAATTATTTTTCAATCCAATTTTAATTACATCAAAGTCATGACGACTTTATCGTACTAAAATCTATGAGTAAATAAATTTAATTGACTTATTCTTTAAAAGCTGTGATGACTACTTAATTTATTGTTCACTTTGAACTTCAATTATTTAATTACGATCACTTAAATAATAATTCAAAGAAATTAAGTTAATCACTAAGTCATCTCTTGTTCTTATCAAGAAAATGAATTCATTATGGATAGTGATACATGCAACCTATTTCTTTTTTCGTTGTTTCATTCATTCAACATATCGGTTCAAATGAAATCCGTAAAGGATTATGTTGAGCTAAAGGAGGGATTGATCGGACATATATAATTAGGGCTCAAATAATTTGTAATTAAGTTTTGTCTCTTTGTTTATTAATTACAACATTATTTAGTCATGGAGTTAATCCACTAGAAGTACCATGACTAAATTCTCCCTTATTATATACCATTATGAAAGCAACTTATAATTATGCCCATGAAATAATCCACTAGAAGTTGATATAAGTGATGGAATTACTAACATGTAAGAGAAGTTTAAATGAAATTGTTGGGTCATTAAGCGAGTAATTATTATTTGATGAATTAATGAAGTATTAGTCGATAAATTGAAGTATTATATGGATTTAAATTGATTGGTACATGTGTGGGGTTATGTGGTATTGATCTTAACAAAAAATAAATAAAGAAGTTTTGTAACAACCCAAACCCGTATCCATCGCTGGATTAGGGTTCCGAGACATTACCGAACAAGACACAGTTCAACACAGTCATTTATCACCTTTCATACACCAAAGAATAACAATACATTTATAACATTATTAAACTTGAATATGCTTAATTCAATTATTTTAAATTCAAATATATAAATGATAATTACAATTCAAATCAATCATAACTTACTAAGCATGTAACACAAATAAACATATTACAAAATTCAAACTAATTCAATTTAAACATACATCAAAACTCGAATCGAACATATTCTATAATTAACAAATTGAACCAAACTTGTATACACGAGTCATGTTCAAGCATATAATACTTTCAATATTCAATTTCCTAAATCCATCGTATTAATGACATTTTCATAATTAAATCATATTCAAGCATATATCCTCACTTTTCATATATAGAGAATATGTACGTACATAATTTCATTATTTAAATTTCAAACTTTGCATTTCATAACTTCGCATGCGTATATAATGAAACCAATATGTATACAACTTAATGTCCAATCACAAATGCAACATTAGTAACATTATATTATGGCCTTACATACCTTTAATGTCATTATATTATACACATATAACCATTTCAATGAAATAATTCAATCATAAATTCTACACGCTCAATACAAATCAACTTATCCTTTAATCAACTAATCTAATAAATTTATAAAAGTTAAATTCAAACTTGTATTACTCACTTAACTATCATTACCCGAATTTGTATGTATCTTATTCATAAATTTTAAGCCTACTTTAAAAATATCATTTATATATATCATTTAAAACACCAAAACATGTATATTTATATATTACAAGTTTATGCATATGAATACACCATTTTAGCCATATCCAAAAATCTATACAATTCATATCATTTTACAAATTCAAAATCGAATATTAAGTCCACTTGCATGAGCAAATCGTGCCTTCATTAAATACTCCACGTTCCTAATTTATTTCATAACAAATTGGCATCCATAAATAACCTCATAAATTGTACAAGATTTAGCCATTAAATCATAAGTCAAAATATGCCATTTCCTAATCAAACCATATCGATTCAAATAATAAAATCATACATATCACTTCACATTTTCCAAACCTATATTCATACACCAAATTATAGCATAAAACACACTTCCAAAATAGGTCTAGATCATGACCAAATATAAACATGTTCTTCCATACCTTATAACCATACATACACATGCAAATTACTAGTTTCTTTCAAATCAATTTATTAATGTAAATATACTCTTACAAACCAAATTTCACTATCATTTTATCTATGATTTACTTAGCATTTCACCTATATGCCATAACCGAGTTCACTTAATTACTAAATTACATAACAATACCTTAACAAAGCATATCAAACAAGATTCACATATATTTACTTATAAATAAACTATAGCCAAAACACCAATACCAAAACCAAACATATCACACATATCATATATATATATATATATATATATAACACATAACCAAGATTAATTAAGCTTGAATATCATTTACCTCATTGCCGAAGCACATGACTAAAACACCATAACATATATATACCAAACTCACTTCACTTATATGCTTCAACTAAGCTCACCTATGCCGAATTATTTACCACATTCTTAACTAAACATATCAAACATAATTCACATAAATAAATATTCCATAGCCGAGAAACCAAAATCAACATATCTAACACTTGATCAAAAGCATAAAAACCATGCTTAACAAAATAAATAAGCCATTTTCGCATTGCTCATATTAACATACCCGAAATCAAACATATTAACTAGACTATACATGCCATAAGTTCAATTTCAAACTTAGTAAAATACCGAAAACAGTACTCGATAGTGTGATAGACTTCTCTGACGATCGCCGAGCTCATAACCAACTTCCAAATCTATAAAACAGAAAGCGATTACACACCGTAAGCTATCAAAGCTTGTAAGTCATAAGCAAATAAACATTTAATCATTTACGTAAATTAAGCTAGACAATTAGTAATAAACCATTATAATTTCACATATAATTCAATTTATCAACTTATATATCAAAACTTATATAATTTGTAATAACTTCCCTCTTTACCAAATAATCAATTGAACATTAATATAACTAATCATCACTTTCCTCAATACACATATACATCAAAGGCCAAATACATATATATTCAAATATGCAATCACATAATTCATATTTCACATAACTTCATATCATCAATACAAGTATACAACTTACCTTATTTTCAAATAGATAATCAATTATCACATACCTGGTCACTTAGCCTGATTTAAACATTCGTACGCAACTTATCTTTACCCGTTGAGCCATTCGGAATTAAAAAGGATACTCGGATAGTCAGAAGACTCGTACAATGCCAACGTCCCAGACGTGGTCTTACATGTAATCACATATCGATGCCACTGTCCCAGACAGGGTGTCCCAGACAGAGTCTTAGACAAATCAAATACGATGCCAATGTCCCAGACATGGTCTTACACGTATACACAAGTCGATGCCAACGTCCCAGACGTGGTCTTACACGAAAATACATATCGAAATCCTATGTCATGACATACGTATCCAAACATTCCTAAGGCTCATACGGGGCTTTCAGACGTCGTAACTCAGTCGAAACGAATTCATAAACATAGCTGCCAAGCTTGTACACATTCGGCTAATACATATACTTATTCACATATTCATTTCAGCACATATAATTCACATTTAATTAAAAATTATAACGTTTATTTGCTTATAAACTTACCTTGGATAACGACGGACAAAATAGATGACTATTCGATTATTTATGTTTTTCCCCGATCCAAATCTGTTTTCTTTGGTTCATGATCTAAACTTATTCAAATTAAACTTATTTAAGCATAATTCCATTCAATTTAATCCAAAAACACATAAATGGGCAAATTACCATTTTGCCCCTGACATTTTACACTTTTTACAATGTAGTCCCTATTGCATAAAACACAAAATACACAAATGTATCATGCTAGGGCTGAATATTCCTATAGTCTATCTAAGTCCACACATTTCATTTATTTTACATTTTGACCCCTCAATTTACACTTTTCTTAATTTAGTCCTTAATACACATTTTTATCAAAAATTACTAATTAAAACATGAAAATCTAACAACATATATTTATTTTCCATCATCTAACAACAAAAACAACAAG
Organism: Gossypium raimondii; assembly: GCF_025698545.1. Lineage (NCBI taxonomy): Eukaryota > Viridiplantae > Streptophyta > Magnoliopsida > Malvales > Malvaceae > Gossypium > Gossypium raimondii. The sequence goes on along the minus strand of NC_068575.1, from coordinate 41,977,283 downwards.
ATCTCTTCAATGGCATATCACAAAATACACAATCAATTCAAAAATTCAAGCTTGGGCTTTGTAGTACTCGAAGCAACGATCTCAAAAACTTAAAAATCATCAAAAACCGAAACCGAAACATACCTTGATTGAGCTTAGTAATGGTCGAATGCTTCAAAGCTCTTTTCTTTTCTTTTTCTTTAGCAAGTTTCGGCAAGATGCACATGATAATGCTTTTAATTTATGTTTTGTTTTATTATAAATACATTACAATATTTTATTTACTAATTTAACCTTTATAATTTAATATATATAACAAATAATATAAGGTCATTCTTGACCATTTTCTTCCACTAACTTATATAGTGGGCTAATTGCATCATAGAACCTCCAAATTATAAAGACAACAACAATTAGGCACTTTTATATTTAACCATTAAATTTTTATTTTACGCGATTAAGCCCTTGTCTCAAATTTAGCACACAAACAATAAAATAAATTCACGAAACTTTCACATATGTAAATTCACACATAATTAACACATAAAATAATATTAAAATATTTTTTAGACTCAAATTTGTGGTCCCAAAACCACTGTTCCGATTTGGGTCAAAATCAGGCTGTCGCAATTCTCTCCCCCTTAGGGATTTTCGTCCCCAAAATCTTACCGGGGAATAAGTTTGGGTAACGTTCTCTCATTTCATCCTCTGACTCCCAAGTTGCTTCCTCAACTCCATGTTTATGCTACAGTACTTTAACTAACGGAACTTTCTCAATTCGCAATTCTTTAATCTCACAAGCCAGAATGCGAATCGGTTCTTCCTCATATGTCATATCGGACTTAATTTCAATCTCTGTCAGACTAATCACATGTGAAGGATCGGATCAGTATCTACGGAGCATCGAAACATGGAATACATTGTGAATCTTTTCTAACTCAGGTGACAACAACAACCTATAAGCAATTGGCCCGATACGCTCTATAATCTCATATGGCCCAATAAATCTCAGACCCAATTTGCTTTTACGACCAAATCTAAGTATTTTCTTTCACGGTGATACCTTCAAAAATACTTTATCTCCAATCTGAAACTCTATATCTTTTTTTTTCAAGTTTGCATACGATTTCTGACGATTCAATGTTGTTTTTAGACTATCGCGAATCACTTTCACATCATATATTTCAAATTCACAAATAGCTTCGAATTTCAAATCTCTTTAATCTCACAACTAAAATTCTGATCTGACTTTCACTGTACATCATCCCTAGCTGAAACTGATTAATTGTATTAAATTGTTTCCATTTTCTGCTCACATTCTCTGACGATTTTAATCCTGTGAATCATTTTCTCACAAAACTCAATCTTGAAATAACGGAGTTTGATAACTGCTTATAATAGCAACAATCTTTCTTAGTTACTTTGCAATTCTAAAACATAGTGACAAATAAATATTTCAAGAATTTCGTTTGTGTTTCCAGATTTCAATGCAATTTCATACTCATAGATTACTGTAATCTCTCTTAGAAATACCATTTAAATTTCAGATCTCAATCCAAAACAATGGTAACTGACACCATAGACAGATTTACCAACACAGAAACGCATAACTTAACTGTTTTATCAAAAGAGAAAATCTATACTTACAGAGAGATTTCTTCAGATAGTTAACCATATTTCAGATAACTCCATCTTTTTCAATGATAAGATAATCCCGATACAAAATTCATCAACTCTCTATTTCTATAATCAACAAAGTTAGAAATATCACATTTCACACTCATCATCTATATCATATCTCGAACTGTTGGGCATCTTGTTAATCCCATATGAACACCACTGAAAGTTTCTTGTAACAGTTGTTATATATCCGTAGAACATTCCAGTATGCACACTCTATCTCAAAATAACAAATAATCATCGATACCACATCTGAGGTTCTAAGTCAGAAATCAATTTATGTTGAACTCCTTTTCAACTTATAATTAGCTGACACATTTCTAAATTTCACAAGTTCACTATATAAACATTTATTTAGCCTCTAATTCAACTAACAATTGTTCATTACCTGATAAGATCAATCACGTATTCATCACCCAATCAAAACATTCAAAACTTTAATTATTTTCCTCGGATAAGAATCACTTACAGACTTAAAAGTTTTTCGACGATTGAAACTAACCTTGCTGTGCCAAGTTCAGATCTTTCTCTGACATTAAACATTTTAAACTATTATAATCATCAAATATTTCACATAACTCTTTTTATGCAGCTTTAACTGTATAAAATTATAAGATATCTCTACACACTCTAGTATTGAAATACATTTCGAACCATTCATTAACATAAGGACAAAAATCGTAATCTCTTTACCAGAACTGATATTTCAGTCAACATTGTCTTCGTGCAAAAGAAAACTTCAACAATCAAACTAACTTTAATTTATCACAATATTTCCCATATAGGATCATTCCGATAGATATAATTCGGTATCAAGTCTTCAAGAATACGAGTTCTTCTTCTAGACTATCCCTCAATTCACACATGCTCATTCAAAATTTATTTCCATTCAGATGAATAGATTCAGACACATATAACCCAATTATCTTTTCAAACAAATAATTCAAATCAGACTAAACCACTGAATCAGTCTTTTCGAATGAATCTTTTGTTCTCATTGATAAGGATAACCCAGACATATTATTTTATAGATTTAATATTATTCTTCTATCATTTTCACTTTTATAAATGCTGGACCTTCATGAGAACTAGAAAAGAGTTTATAATGAAGCTATCTCATATATTATTCATCGAAACTCTGAATTATACAGAAATCACCTTAACCAAATAGAAATCATTGTGCCTTAATAAGAACGATGTCTCAACCCTATAAATAGATATTATCCCGACTGTTAATGAAGTATTTGGACACAGAGAAGAATCAAATATGATTTAAATAGCAACCATTGCAGAAACACAACTTTTATAACTCTGGGGATGGTACCACTGTACTCTCACATTTCAAGTCAGAAATTAAAATCATAATAAACATAATCCTCTCTGTCAAATAGAGATCTCTTGCAGATAATCACGTGGAATCATAAGAAAACCAGAATAGTGAAATTTTAGCATATGGAGTCACACAGGATATCTAAAAAAAATTACAACCCATATAGAATGATATAAAATTCCAATGATATCCCAAAAAATGTCCAGAAAGAACGATGTCATTCTTAAATACTGAAATCCACAGTAACAGAAGCAATATAATCTTCGCATATATTCAACAGAACAATAACTAGTAGAAATAGAATATTGATCTCATACAGATTTTACCATCGACTTTCGTATCCACACAATGAAACAAATTATCAGTGAAAGAGATAACAATGTCGAACATAACCCAAACAGATCAACCATGCTTTCATCTATCAGTACATTTAGTTAGCATTCTCACACGATAAGAATTTTCTTTCTGAATTTAAACAGTCACATATACTTCTGAAGATAAATGTACACACGGAATACCCAAAAAGAATCATAGTAACTGCCCGACTATAACCATTGTACTCAACTATCAACACAATTCAATCATTATTCCACTGCCTAATTTTGTCATCAGAAATTTTTCACATTATCCCATCTCTAAAAGAAATCAATTCAGGAAAACTTCCAATTAATACTTTCTTTAGATAACATACCTGAATACGCCATTTATTCGGAATTAACTTCTTATTTACCACTGACTCTGCATAATCTGAATAGTCTTCAGAACTATCCAATATCTCTTGTCTGACCACATTACTAATCTTTCAAACACGGACTTCTATAACTCCACACTTGTGAGCTTATTCAATCCAAATCTTACAGATTTCATTATAACCTTTCACTGATAAGGGGGTGAGGATAGTAAAGCCTGAAATTTAACTTACACATACATGCACATAACATATATTATCACAAATAACCAATTCATTTTTAAAATTCACATCATCCAAACATTTAATAAACTTTTACTTTTAGTCACTTTTATTCTTAACACTTTGTTCATATGTCAACTCAAATCACTAATTCACAACTAGAGCATTTCAGATACAATCATAACTCAAATATCATATCTCATATGCTCATATAATTACAACATTTATCAATAACAATTTGTCATACAATTTGATCCTTACCTTTATGAGTCTTACCTCATCACCAACACATTTCTACTAAAATATTTGAGTATTTACTTATGTACTATCAGAATTAGCTCAGTTGGAAATTTATCTATCTCATAAAAACAAAATTTCGTCAGAGATGGAAGATATCACACTATCACAGATTAAATATGCCATGTATAACTAGACTCACATACGCTACGGTAGTCCTAGAACTGACTAAACCATAGCTCTGATACCAAATAAAATGTAACACCCCTAACCCGTATCCGTCGCCAGATTAGGGTTCCGAGGCATTACCGAACAAGACACAGTTCAACATAGTCATTTATCACCTTTCATACACCAAAAAATAACGATACATTTATAACATTATCAAACTTGAATATCCTTAATTCAATTATTTTAAATTCAAATATATAAATGAAAATTACAATTCAAATCAATCATACCTTACTAAGCATGTATCACAAATAAACACATTACAAAATTCAAACTAATTCAATTTAAACATGCATCAAAGTTCAATCGAACATATTCTATAATTAACAAATTCAACCAAACTTGTATACACCGAGTCATGTTCAAGCATATAATACTTTCAATATTCGATTTCCTAAATCCATCGTATTAATGACATTTTCATAATTAAATCATATTCAAGCATATATCCTCACTTTTCATATACGAGAATATGTACGTACATAATTTCATTATCCAAATATCAAACTTTGTATTTCATAACTTCGCATATGTATATAATGAAACCAAGATGTATACAATTTAATGTCCAATCACAAATGCAACATTAGTAACATTATATTATGGCCTTACATACCTTTAATGTCATTATATTATACACATATGACCATTTCAATGAAATAATTCAATCATAAACTATACACGCTCAATACAAATCAACTTATCCTTTAATCGACTAATCTAATAAATTTATAAAAGTTAAATTCAAACTTGTATTACTCACTTAACTATCATTACCCGAATTTGTATGTATCTTATTCATAAATTTTAAGCCTACTTTAAAAATATCATTTATATATATCATTTAAAAGACCAAAACATGTATATTTATCTATTACAAGTTTATGCATATGAATACACCATTTTAGCCATATCCAAAAATCCATACAATTCATATCATTTTACAAATTCAAAATCGAATATTAAGTCCACTTGCATGAGCAAATCGTACCTTTATTAAATACTCCACGTTCCTAATTTATTTCATAACAAATTGGCATCCATAAATAACCTCATAAATTGTACAAAATTTAGCCATTAAATCATAAGTCAAAATATGTCATTTCCTAATCAAACCATATCGATTCAAATAATAAAATCATACATATCACTTCACATTTTTCAAACCTATATCCATACACCAAATTATAGCATAAAAACATTTCCAAAATAGGTCTAGATCATGACCAAATATACACATATTCTTCCATACCTTATAACCGTACATACACATGCACATTACTAGTTTCATCAAATCAATTTATTAATGTAAATATACTCTTACAAACCAAATTTCACTATCATTTTATTTGTGATTTACTTAGCATTTCACCTATATGCCATAACCGAGTTCACTTAATTACTAAATTACATAACAATACCTTAACAAAGCATATCAAACAAGATTCACATATATTTACTTATAAATAAACCATAGTAAAACACCAATACCAAAACCAAACATATCACACATATCATATATATATATATATATATATATATAACACATAACCAAGATTAATTAAGCTTGAATATCATTTACCTCATTGTCAAGCACATGACTAAAACACCATAACATATATATACCAAACTCACTTCACTTATATGCTTCAACTAAGCTCACCTATGCGAATTATTTACCACATTCTTAACAAAACATATCAAACATAATTCACATAAATAAATATTCCATAGCCGAGAAACCAAAATCAACATATCTAACACTTGATCAAAAGCATAAAACCATGCTTAACAAAATAAATAAGCCATTTTCGCATTGCTCATATTAACATACCCGAAATCAAACATATTAACTAGACTATACATGCCATAAGTTCAATTTCAAACTTAGTAAAATACCGAAAACAGTACTCGATAGTGTGATAGACTTCTCTGACGATCGCCGAGCTCATAACCAACTTCCAAATCTATAAAACAGAAAGCGATTACACACCGTAAGCTATCAAAGCTTAGTAATTCATAAGCAAATAAACATTTAATCATTTACGTAAATTAAGCTAGACAATTAGTAATAAACCATTATAATTTCACATATAATTCAATTTATCAACTTATATATCAAAACTTATATAATTTGTAATAACTTCCCTCTTTACCAAATAATCAATTGAACATTAATATAACTAATGATCGCTTTCCTCAATACACATATACATCAAAGGCCGAATACAAATATATTCAAATATGCAATCACATTTCATATTTCACATAACTTCATATCATCAATTCAAGTATACAACTTACCTTATTTTCAAATAGATAATGACTTATCACATACCTGGTCACTTAGCCTGATTTAAACATTCGTACGCAATTTATCTTTACCCGTTGAACCATTCGGAATTAAAAAGGATACTCGGATAGTCGGAAGGCTCGTACAATGCCAACGTCCCAGACATGGTCTTACATGTAATCACATATCGATGCCACTGTCCCAGACAGGGTGTCCCAGACAGAATCTTAGACAAATCAAATACGATGCCAATGTCCCAGACATGGTCTTACACGTATACACAAGTCGATGCCAACGTCCCAGACGTGGTCTTACACGAAAATACATATCGAAATCCTATGTCATGACATACGTATCCAAACATTCCTAAGGCTCATACGGGGCTTTCAGACGTCGTAACTCAGTCGAAACGAATTCATAAACATAGCTGCCAAGCTTGTACACATTCGGCTAATACATATATTTATTCACATATTCATTTCAGCACATATAATTCACATTTAATTAAAAATTATAACATCTATTTGCTTATAAACTTACCTCGGATATCGACGGACAAAATAGACGACTATACGATTATTTTTGTTTTTCTCCAATCCAAATTCGTTTTCTTTGGTTCATGATCTAAATATATTCAAATTAAACTTATTTAAGCATAATTCCATTCAATTTAATCCAAAAACACATAAATGGGAAAATTACCATTTTTCCCCTGTCATTTTACACTTTTTACAATGTAGTCCCTATTGCATAAAACACAAAATACACAAAATTTGCATGTATCATGCTAGGGCTGAATATTCCTATAGTCTATCTAAGTCCACACATTTCATTTATTTCACATTTTGACCCCTCAATTTACACTTTTCTTAATTTAGTCCTTAATACACATTTTTATCAAAAATTACTAATTAAAACATGAAAATCTAACGACATATATTTATTTTCCATCATCTAACAACAAAAACAACAAGATCTCTTCAATGACATATCACAAAATACACAACCAATTCAAAAATTCAAGCATGGGCTTTGTAGTACTCGAAGCAACGATCTCAAAAACTTAAAAATTATCAAAACCAAACCAAAACATACCTTGATTGAGCTTAGTAATGGCGAATGCTTCAAAGCTCTTTTCTTTTCTTTTCTTTAGCAACTTTCGCAAGATGAACATGATAATGCTTTTAATTTATGTTTTGTTTTATTATAAATACATTATAATATTTTATTTACTAATTTAACCTTTATAAGTTAATATATATAACATATAATATAAGGTCATTCTTGACCATTTTCTTCCACTAACTTATATAGTGGGCTAATTGCATCATAGAACGGCTAATTAGGCACTTTCATATTTAACCATTAAATTTTTATTTTACGCTATTAAGCCCTTTTCTCAAATTTAGCACACAAACAATAAAATAAATTCTCAAAACTTTTACATATGTAAATTCACACATAATTAATACAAAAAATAATATTAAAATATTTTTTAGCCTCAAATTTGCGATCCCGAAACCACTGTTCCGATTAGGGTCAAAATCAGGCTGTCACAAGTTTTGACTTGTTAAGAGGACTTAGGGTCACAAAACTAGCCACAAGATGTCACGACATGAGCACCAGAGAACCTAGTGTCGCAACACTGGACTTATGATGTTGTGACATTGACCCTGTTTTCCTCTACTTTGTTCTTTTTATCCGAAATAGTTCTGAATGAACCCCGAATGTAATCAAACTTTAGAGAAAGCCTAAGAGCATTACAAAAATCCTTAAATGGCTTTAAAAAATGTCTAAAATATGAGGAGATCTTGAATAACAAAATTTAGTTCTTAAATAAAATATTTGTTTTGAAATATAACATTCCTTACTTAGATTTAAGTACGAATTTAGGTAAGGGATGTTACACTTATAGTGCCATGCAACTTTCCATACTAAATCCTTCGAGTTCCACCACTTATGTACAATAAAATTTTAAGTATTAGAAACGGTGAACATGCATCTATCTAGGCAGTAAGCGCATTTGGGGAATTATATTAGCTAGTTTTCAGGATAGGTTATAAGTTCAAACATTAGTTAGTGTTATAATCAATTTCCAAATGAATTAGCCATGTCCCTCACTTTAACATCACCATCGGAATAGGTTTTTTTTTTTTGCCATAACTGATTTCTCCAAAGCTTTCTTTCTTTGTTGTTTTATATCTTCCCCCTTATTGTTTCTTGAGTTTTTGGTCAATCAGGAGCAAAGCTAGAGGGGACAGGCATTGCTCCAAAATGAAAAATCACCCCTTTAGTACCTTTAGAAATTGCAAATTTTAAGTTAATTCAATAGTAAAAGTGTATTTGGCCCCTCCTAAAATTTAAAGTTCAATTATGGCTTCTCCAAAAATAAAAAGCTCATAGTTTAGTCCTTTGAAAATTTATAAAATTTTACATTAACAATAATAAAATTACATTTTTAGTTCTCTCAAAGTTTATATTTCAAATTCAATCCCTCCAAAAAAAACATTCTTGCTTCAGCCTGCGGTCAGCTATAGTTTTCTATCATTCTCGCTCCCCTTATCAAAATAAATTAACAAAATAAAACCTAACTATAAACAACAATGAATAAACCCTTTTTAACTTCTATTCCCTCTTTTAAGTTTCATGTTCAAATTCAGGAATATTAATTTCATCAATTTTTTTAGGGTAAAAAATAGGCAGTCATTCAACTATTCAAAATTTTCATTTTAGGCACTCAAAATAAAAAGTGTGCAATTTAAGCACCAACGTTACATAGTTCGGTCATTTTGATCACTTTTATTAAAATCACAAACGGCAAGTTGACGCAGTAGTTAAAAAAATTGGTATAATAACAAATTTAGCCCTAAACTTTTACATATAATATCAAATTAATCATAATTTTAAAAAACTAACCCTCAAAATTTATAAATAATTTTAAATTGATCCTAATTTTAAAAAAATTAAAGAAATATATAAAAATACATAAAGAAAATTTTAAATTTTATATTAATATTTAAATTCATATTAAATAAATATAATTATATTAATATTAAATAAAATAAAAATCCCTAACCGCGGTCCCCATCCTCGCTTCCCCCACCACCGTCCCTCCATTTACTATTTTTTGGATAATTCAACCCAAATTGCAGTGTTAACAACTTAATAGAAGTAAAGCAAGAAAGTTGGGTTAGATTCCAAAAGGCCGATCAGCTCAAGTTTAGAATTTTCATGTATTTTTTATTTTTTAAAAAATATTTATGTATTTTTATATGTGTATTGAATTTTTTAGATACAAAATTAATTTGAGATCAGTTTTAAATTTTGAGGGTTATTTTTTAAAAAATATGACTAAATTGATATAATATGTAAAAGTTAAGGTTAAATTTGTTATTATACTAATTTTTAACTGTCACGTTAGGTTGACGTTTGTGGTTTTAACGGAGTGATCAAAATGACCAAACTATATAACTTTGATGCTTGAATTGTAAATTCTTTATTTTGAGTGTTTAAAGTAAAACTTTTTTATAATTGAATGATCCTATGTGTAATTTATTTATTACGGTTGTTTCTATATATAGAGAGAGAGGGGAGGGACGGTTGAAGTTCCACCTATGAAAAGAGAATATTTAACATGAACTCAAGTAGCTAAAATTTATAAATATAATCAAATGAGACAAAAATGCTGAAGTTTATGATATTAACTAGCTAGAAAAGTCAAAATATAGAAAACAAAAAGGTTGAAAAAAGTATTTAAAAATGTAGAACTTGAACTTTGTAGATAGAAACCTGCGTATTGGCACTCGTTAATGTTATTTAAATACAAATTATGTGCCGGTAAAATATATGAAAATATTATACCAAACCTAACTTTACGAAGACAAATCTTAGTCTGAGAGTTGAGAGTGAGTGAAACTATGGGGATTGCCGCTTGAAGCTGACCCCTTTTACTCCTTTTTCAACTATCATCTTCACATTGTGGGGCTAAACCGTGTGGCTTAGGTCGAAACATTTGATTCCATATTTAACGATTTAGTCGTAATTTCTTTATTTATTTTAAAGAAAAAAAAAGTAAGATTCGAAACTTAATTTTCAAAATAAAGGGGTGAGAGATGGCAGTGCCGACAGCAGAAGGTTGTCAATGTCGGTTGAAAAGGGTAGCATGATTGCATGAGGTTCAACTTTTTTTTTCCCTTTTTATATCAAAGATCCAGAGAGGAAATTCGAAGGGGATCTAATCAAAGAAAATAAAGAAGAGGGGTGTTTAATTAAGAAGGCTGGGGTCATCGTGTAGAGAGAAATAGGGGGGTTTGTCATGTGTATAGCACATGCAAAGCTTTGCCTTCGGTTTATATATTAATTGCTTCGTGTAAACTCTATTAATGAAAGAGGGAACCATGCATGTCCCACTCACATCCTTTTGTGTTAATAACTAAGGGCAACTAACTTATTTGAGTACAATGGAATTCGAAAGTAGCTAGCCCATATACTGTGTTATCTTCCTTTTCATATTAATCTTGTAAGCGTATAATATAAATTAAGGCCAATTAGGTAAGAAGCTTTATGTTGGCCAAGAAAATCAAGTTACAAGTTTTGTATAACTCATTTTATCTCTAAATTGCAATAATACTTTAAAATATCAAAGATGTATATGAAATAATAGAAAATAATAATCAACACTACTTGGAAAGACTTATTGGATTCTTGCGAATATGACAAACGATGGCTTTTATAACATTATATTATGTGATACAAGAAAAAGGGAGATACTATTATGGAACATGGTGAATATGGGCATGTAATTTTCAAAAAAGAATAAAATAAAAGTGGACGGTTTTAGTAATTATGGAAGGCTGGAGCCCTTGTTAGGTCACATATTCGTGATACAACACAAGAAGTTAGATAAGGTGAGAGTGAGAGGGAAGGCAAAATGTCTAGTTAAGAGAAGCATTTCCCACCAATTTCTTGGTTTCCATGTCCCTATCTCCTAACAAAAGTGAACTTCCGTTTTGTCTTTAATAATTACCTATGACTTGCTTAGGTGGCACTCTATGGACCCACATATTGCAGCCACCTGGACTGGGACGACGTTGCCTTGATAATATTATTTAGCTTTACTGCATTTTTAACTTTAGGACACCGGTAAGCTTCTGCATTTAATTTTTCACGGAATATGTGGATCAAATTAGAGACCAAAAGAATAAAATAATACTATTTTTAATGTTTTTTTTTTTGGTTACGCTGAACATGCAAATCCTTAGATTGAAGGCAAAAACTCTTGTGCTAGGGCTTTCCTAGACGTGGATGGCTCAACTAGATCGTTGATAATACGTCATTGTAAATTCAAGTTAACTACAATCTGCCCTTTTTGTCTATTTTTTTTATATGGTGAAAAAGAATGAAAACCAAGAAAATTGGAGAAAGAATGTTTACATAATGGGTTCTAGATACAGTAAAAAGGCTAGTTTTAACGTATTTTCTTTCCCAACCTTACCATGTTTAATTAGCAAATCTTGAATGAAAGACATTCCATATTTTACCATAAAACGGAAACTATATCGTAATGACTTGATTTGCTACCATATTTGTACTCATTAAACCCTATTACCATATAAATCACCAACTGACTTGACTGCAATTTTGTAATTATGTGGTTTTAATTAATTTAATAGATTCATATGATTATTTTTAAGATTTAAAATTTAAATATATGTTGCTTCATTTTCAATATGCGATCTTTTTCTTTATAAAAAGGGAAAACATTTTGCAACAAGCAAATGTGAAGCCAAAGACTTGAGAGTTTGAGTTGTTTCAAAAACCTTTTACTTCGGGTGGCTGCAGCACCCCTTTTTTGGCACCGTGGGAACCAAGGATCCGTCCCCGCCCCCACTCTTAAAAGGGTTAATAAACGTAGTCTAAACACTTTATAGCCCTTTCTTAATTTCCAATATCCTCTTGGATTCCCTCCAACAAAATGCCTGAACCACATGGTCACCTCCACCGACACCACCTTCTCCTCCTCCTCTTCCTCCTCATCACTGCCACCAATTCTGCCCCTGCCTCCGCCACTACCACTAATTATCAAATATTCAAAGAAGCTCCACAGTTTTACAACTCTCCCGCTTGCCCTTCCTTGGACACCAATGAAATGTGCTCCCACCAAGCTGTCCATGTTGCAATGACCCTAGACGCTGCCTACTTACGTGGGTCAATGGCTGCCATTCTTTCCGTCCTCCAGCACTCTTCTTGCCCTCAAAACATCCGCTTCCACTTCATCCCCTCCTCCACAGCCAACCACCAACACCTCCGCCTCACTATCTCCCGCTCTTTCCCTTCCCTCAAGTTCCAAATCTACCCATACGACTCCTCCAAGGTGTCGGGACTCATTTCCACCTCCATCCGCTCGGCGCTTGACTGCCCTCTAAACTATGCCCGCAACTACCTCGCCAACCTTCTCCCACCGTGTCTCAGCCGAGTCGTTTACTTAGACTCAGACCTCGTCCTCGTCGACGACATTTCTAAACTCGCCGCGACGCCGCTCGGAGACCGCTCGGTTTTAGCTGCACCGGAGTATTGCAACGCCAACTTCACTTCCTACTTCACCCCAACCTTCTGGTCAAACCCAACGTTATCTCTAACATTTGCCGGACGCAAAGCCTGTTATTTCAACACTGGGGTAATGGTGATAGATTTGCAAAGATGGCGACAAGGAGATTACACTACCAAGATTATAGAATGGATGGAGCTTCAAAAGAGAATGAGGATCTATGAGTTAGGGTCTTTGCCACCGTTTTTACTCGTCTTTGCAGGGAATATAGCTCCAGTTGATCATCGATGGAACCAACATGGCCTCGGAGGAGATAACTATAGAGGATTGTGTAGAAATTTACATCCTGGTCCAGTTAGCTTACTGCATTGGAGTGGGAAAGGGAAGCCATGGGTGAGATTAGATGCAAACAGACCTTGTCCTTTGGATGCTTTATGGGCTCCGTATGATCTGCTGCAAACACCATTTGCCTTGGAGTCCTAAAATTTTGGTATCTTAATTATTTTTATATATGATTACTCTATGTTTTCATATCTAGGCCTGAGATTTTTAGTTGGATGAGGCCATAGAACATACACACAACATAGATTTGAGTGGAAAATTAAGATGTTTCTCTCTTGCAGATGGTGGCAAATGTTGGGGGGGGGAGGTGTTCAATGTTCATAGATTATACAACAGAGCTTTAACAATCTTACTACATTAATCTACTTTTTGTTTTCTTTTCCATCTATGTAATTGAAAACAGTATATATAACAACTACAGCTATAGATCAAGAAGAATAAATTGGTTTCAAATTTTATGTTCATCTTCTCTTTTTAATTTCAATTGCTGCTTGATTGTTAAAGCCATGAGGTTGTTGAAGACAATATACATGTTCAGTAATTGGTTTCCATTTTCTAACAGTGCCCAGTTTGTTTACTACCTATATAATTCTTGCAGTTTCTAAATTTGAAGAGGAAGCTTTATCATGGGATACATAGTAATGGGTACAAATAATTTACTATTCTAACTTTTATTATTTATGGTTCTTTATTTTCTAATTTCCTGTCCTGCCAAAGCTAGACATGTACCTTTCATACTTTGACTAAATTCTTGAGATTGATATTTGATGGACCAGCTAGCTTTACTTTTCCCATTTAATTACATTTTCTTTATTTTTTTAAATAATCTCTATTTGTACTTATAATCTCTATATCCTTGAATATATATATATATCAGTAAATCTAGCTATTCCAATAGTAAAATTGCTTAAGGTTTTCACAATCAAATCTATCAATTCAATTAGGTTTTTAGCATAGTTTAATCAATTGCAGTTCAATTGTTCTAAAATTTTCTTTGGACTAATATCTTGGTGGATTCGTTGGTATGAACCATTCAATTAAATAAATTATTTAAAATTCATTAGATCAATATCTATCAATTCAATTAAGTTTTTAGTTCAATTTAACTAATCTATATTAGTTTGCAGTTCAATTAAATAAATTTCACGAAAATAATAATGATGTTTTCATTTATTATTTTATAAAATTTTAAATATAATTAATAGGACACATGTTATCATCTATTTTGTTTAAGCGGTAGTTAAGAGTGAAAAACCTGTTGACTCGATTCAAAATCGCTAAAAATCAATTCAATCGATTTCTTTTAAAGCTGGAATTGAACCAATCCATGAAAAAATTTGAATAAATCAAACTGATTTTTATTAGTCGATTTTTTCAGTTAATCGACATTTACAATTAAAATAGCAAACTTTCAAGTTCCATATTCAATTACGAGTGAGTTGAATTTGATCAATTTCTTTTAAAAAAACAAATTAAGTATCATGATTTGGTTTGAGTTAAGTTCCACATTCAAGTTTTTCAACTTATTTTAACAAAATAAGCTTTATTTTATAACCTTTAGACATTTTTCGATAAAATTACAAAACCTTTTTCATAAATATTTCTAAAAATTATGTTTGAAGTAAGTAAAGTATGATATTTGTTTGAAAATATCTTTATATATAATTTTTAAGTTATTTTTACTATTCCAAATATGAGATATTTATTTTTATATTATAAAATATTTGATTAATTATAAATGAAATAAAAATAAAATTTGGTTGGTTAAAATAACTATAGTTTTTAATTTTGTATTCTAATATCAATTTAAATTTATTTTTATTTTCATTTTCTAAAATTTTCTTACTCAAGCTTACTTTTAAAAGTTGTTTTATTGAACCTATTTTCAAATACTTATATAAATTTAATTTTGTTGAGGCGAGTTGAGTCTCAAATCCTTAATAGAATGTATTATTCCACTTGAAAATTTTGTATCTCACATTCTGAAAAGAATTCAAAAGGTTAATGAAATTAAAGAATATCTCAATTAATATAAATATGATGTATAAATTCATAAGAAAAATGTCAATATTACTAGAAATATTAATTATAGGGTTAGCATAGTTGATGGGAGTTGACGTTTTTCGCATATTCCCAGGCCGTAAATTAGGATAATTTGTGAGCAAAATTTATGGGTCCCCGTCATATGTATATATGTGAGGTTGTTTATAATCGTCATTTATATATCGATTTGACATTAATCACATGGACTGTTGGTATAGAAAAAGGCAGTAACTAAAATATATGGATACAAAATTTGACATTGAAGGTTAATAATGTGACAACTATTTTTGTCCGGGCTCAAAATTAAATAAATAAAACTCAAAATAAAAAAAATAAACAGTCCATAGTCCAAAAAAGTTACAAGCCTAAATGCCCAATAATAAAAAAACTCTAGAGGCCCAATTGGCCCACAACTTAAACATTTCAGTAAAAAACCTTAACTCCCTAGCCCTAGGTGCGCCGCACCTAGGTACCACCCCAGTTGCCACCGCATGCACACCAAGCTCCTCACGCACATCACCACCGCTGCATGCCATCACCATGCTTGTCTGACACTTGCAAAAAAATTGAATGCAACAACAAAAAAAAGAAACATGCGAGCAATAAATGGAACGGTTGTATCCGACTATAAAGGCCTAAATCTCATCTTTGTAATTTTTTTACGAACACAAAAAAATAAATAAATAACAGAAAACAGATTGCAAATGTGGTTTTTTTTACTTTCGTTTTTACTTTCTTGTTTGATTCTCCTGTTGTTTTATTTTTTTTATTTTTTACATACAAATAATAAAAATAAAAAAGGGAAGAAAAGACTCACCTGAATGCCCCCGACCACATTGCCGGAGATTCTTTCTCCATCGTTGAGTGGGTTTAATAGTGGGTGGAGGGTCCTTTTCTTTTTAATTTTTTGGACTAGGAAGGCTTGGCCTTCATATCCGCTTTAAAAGGGGCTAAAAACCCGATTTTTGAGCTGCTCCGACCACCACCCATGGCGACACTATGGCGGTGACCATGGCCGGACCTTGGGAAATTTCTGAGAAAGGGGAGAGCAGATTTCTATTTTTTTTAAAAAGGGTTGAAATGAAAATTATAAAAAAAACATTGGCATAAATAACTCAAATGAAACAGTCCCGTTTCATATCCCCCTCAAATGCTCAAAACGACGCCATTTTGGGGGGGGCCGACCCGAGACCTGACCCACGTAGATGGGATCCGCGTGTTCTTGCGGTGAATGAGCTATTTGGGCATGCGGTCCTTCCGTTTTGCGGCGCTTTGCAATTTAGCCCTCGCTTGTTTTTTTTTCCTTTTTTAATTTTGCGGTATAATTTCACTTTTGTTTCATTTTGGTCCATACTAAAACGGTGCGTTTGGAGGACTGGGAATAATTTCCCACTTGGTCCTTGCCCTTTTTCAGCGCATTTTAGTTGGTCATTTACCTTTTTTTCTCTTTTTTTTTATAATTTATGCCTTTAAATCCCATTTAAATTTCGATCTAGTCCCTTTTATGTTTATTCATCTATTTTATTATAATTTAGACTCCAAACTTTATTTTAATCTCAATTTAATCTTTTATTCGCTTAATTTCAAGCTTTCATTTATTTATTTATTCTTTTTTTTGTTCTGTTTTATTTATTTATACATTCATTCATTTATCTATTTCTTTACTTTTATTGTATTTAGAATTTATATTATTATTTATTCCTTTATTTATACATTTCATTATTATCATTATCATTATTATTAGTGTTTAATTCGCTTTTATATTTTTTAGTATTAAAATAGTAGTTAATATAATTATTAGTATTAATATTTGGTGTTATTCTTATAATCACATCATTATTATTGTATTCTATTATTTATTATTTATCTTTTAAATATTTTACCCATATAGTTATTATACATTATTTAGTTATTATTGTATTATACATCATGTTTAAAAAATATTTGTTCGCTTTCGCGCGACGTTCGAATAAATTAAACATATATTTTATCAAATATTACATTAATTCTTACTCAAATTCAAAGAAGGAAAATTTTCAAAATAACGCAACATTTCGTTTTTGAAAATTCGAGAAATCGTACCCTAACTTACAGAGTTTCGATTTTCTCGTTGAATCTAAACAACCGAATATCCTTTCTGAGATTAAAATTCGTAAGTTTCAAATAAAAATAAAGGCAAGCTCATTCTCAAAGGTTCAATGTGTCGTGTCCTAACTTACGGGATGTGACATTTTGTTATCTCGAGATGAGAGAGTCTTTAATATTCGTTTCAATTTACTCAAGTGTTTTTAAAACATTAATAAAAAAAGGGATCGTATTTTTAAATTTCTTTTCAAATTTTCAACTTTTAACACTAAAAACACTAAGTAATCAACTAGGTACCAATTTTGGGCGTATCGAGGGTGCTAATCCTTCCTCATGCATAACCGACTCCCAAATCTGTTTTTTGTGTTTTGTAGACCAAAAATTATTGTTCTAGTAAATTTAAACTTTTATTAAAATGATTAAATTATGAGGTGATCCGATCACACCTAAATAAAAAGGATTGGTGGTGACTCCATTTTCATTTTTTAAACAAAAAGTCCACCCTTTTACATAAAAAAAATTGTTTTGACAACTTGGCGACTCCACTGGGGACCTAAAAATAAGATAGTCAAGTCATAAATTGATTAATTTCTGTCTTTCAGCTGAAAATTGAAATTTTGGTTTAAATATATGATTCTTTCAGTACATTTCATTCGTCTTTGTTACGATTTTCATCATTTTGTTCTTATTTGCTTTATTGGTCCGAGTCTTTTGATATATTTTCAATATTGCATTTCATAAATGGTCGGTTATACCCCTTTTAAATGGGAGTGAGAAGTTATTCCTTCGTGAGGTTTTCACCTCTGTATAGGGTAACAGGTCGCTTTCGGGATACATCCGTACCTATGTCTTTGTGAGATTTTCATCTCCGTATAGCTATAGGGAAATGTATTCCCCTGAACTGAACTTGGTCCGTATGAGCCTATAATGGGTGAGGATCGAGGAATCTATCGGTTCAAGTACATTTACTTTAGAATCGAACTGCATATAATGAGCCCTAAGAGCTTACCTTAAGTAGAGCCACACCGAACCCTAGTGGTTACCCGAATAGGCGCTTTACTTATTATTTTTCGTATGCTTTAAATTCTAGCTTTGTGCGTAATACTGACTTGCTGTGTTTTGCTTTGAATTTGATTGCATAGCATTTTCATCATAAAAAGAGGTGTTGATTCACGTTCGGTATCTAAATAGAGAGCTTATCATGAAAAGGGGGTTTCTTGATAAAATGGAAGATAATGCGGCCGTTCAAATTTGGTCCGAGAAAATACAGCAAGAAAATGGTGATAGTCTTACGGAGGGATACGTGTCAGAATTATGAGACTTCACTCGCATTAGCGTGACTCAGAATAACCTCCAAGAACTGAAAAAATATAGGATCAATGGGACGATGAAATCAAGTAGCTCTTTTACTGTAACTATGGTGATCTGCCCTATCTACTTGACATGAAAGTGGACAAGCACTTATTTTGAGCTCTCACTCAATATTGGAATCCCGCCTACAGTTGTTTCACCTTTGGGAAGGTTGATTTGGCGCCCACCATAGAAGAGTACACGACCTTACTTCGATGTCCAAAGATTCAAGTCGACAAAGCCTATTCGAGAGCCGTCAATGTCCCAACATTTTTAAAGAAGCTAATAAGTATCACGGGGATGAGTGAGCAATGGGTCGCGGCCTGAATTAAGCAAAAGGGAGACAGCAAATACGTACCTTGGAAAAATTTATGAGATTTGATTTTGGCGCATTCGGATATGAAGAAAAGGGTTGATGTTTTCACTTTAAGTATTTACGGTTTAGTCATCTTCTCCTAAGCGCTAGGGCATGTGGATGAGGAAGTTTCAGACTTGTTCGATCTGCTTGATAAAAGGGTCACACCCGTCCTAACAATCTTAGCTGAAACTTTTAGATCCTTGAATGCATGTCGGAGAGCGGGTGAAGGAAGGTTCATCGGGTGTGCGCAACTTTTGTTAGCTTGGTTTCATAGCCACTTTTGGAAGGTAGAAAAGGTCTCCTATCGAATTTTCTCTGAGAATTATTCCCCATTAAAGGGATTAGTGGCTACACCGATGCGAGACGATATTTTAGAAGAAAAATAGATGACGATCATTCAGAATCTCCAAGAGGAGGACGTCGGATGGAGGGCCCATTGGATGATCCCTAATGAAATTTTATACCAGTGTGGAGACTTTGACTGGGTTCCTTTGCTCGGGATTTAGGGAGCTGTTGGATATGCTCATTTGCTAGATTGAGACAGTACAGATCAAGATAGTTTATACCAGTAACGCAAGGGTTGGCTCAGTACAAGTTTTCATACAAGGGAGATAATTACAAAAAGAAGGTCCGTGAGATATCAAATGCTTGGAATCAAACCCGCAGAATGAAAATATTTCCCGTGAATCCAATGACGACCCCAGAATATAGTTGGTGGTGGGGTAAAAAAATCAACGATAACATCCCTGTGTCAAGCCAAGAAGACATTCAGCCGATAGGGGAATATCTACAAATAATCCCGTCTAAGTTGGATATTATCAAGCAAGACTTTAAAAAAAGAAGTTTTGGGAAAGAAGATTGAGCAGCTAGAGGAGGAAAAGATGCGTTTAGGATTAGACGTTGACATCCATAAACTAGAAGCTGAAAAATTGAGGAAAGGAAAAAATAAGGCCGAAGAAGATTTGGATAGTCTAAAATGGATTATAAGAAGTTGCGTTTGTCGATAAGAAGTAACGGTTTGGGTAAAACATCAGAACAATGACAACAAGAAATCAAAGAAGAAAAGGTTAGAGCCGATCAGTGGGAAAAGAAGTTCCAAGACACTCGAGCTTGAGAAGTTGCTTTGGAAAAGGGTCTGTTAGAATATCGAAATGAGAAAGCAGGATTAAGAGCTCGGGTAGTAGAGTTAGAAAAGTCACTTCACCAATACCGCAGTCATAACTCCGTGATCGATCTGAGAGCAAGCTTAAGCAAGATCGAAGAATTAAAGGGAAAGATAGGGGAACTTGAGAATGCATTGCAAAATTGTGAACTTCGAGTAGAGTTCCTTGAGAGGAATAACGAGTATTAGCAGAAGCAGCTCCATCGTTCTCAAAGTCAGATCAGAGATAGAGACTACATCATGGGCGAAGCTGTGGCTCAAATACGGGAAGTAGCCGATCATATGCAAACCCTAGTTGTTCAGGCTGACGTATTAAGCTTAAAATATAAGTCAAAATCGGATCGAGGTCGAGAATTGGCTTGGCTTCTTAGGAAGGTTAAGGCTTTGTGTATTAGAGCAAAGCCATATATGTAATCTATTTTATGTAAAGAAATTTGTTTTCTAGTGAAGTTATTCTAATGAAATTGAATTAGAACCAATGCCTCTTTTTGTATTCATCTCATTCATTGGCATTACATGTCATCATATGCATTAAGTTTCATAAAAAGACCCTAATTAATTAAAATTATGACAGTTACCCTGCAAGCCAATGAAAATCCACCAACTAAATATCATTACGATACCCGTCGTAAGACGAAAGCAATGGATCAGAGATTAGAAAGATTGAAACAATTGCAAAGAGACATGCAAGAACAGCTGCAAGCACAAATTCAAGAACAATTAACTAAGATCCAACAAGATATGAGGGATCAGATGTTAGAATCTCAAGGAAGTTTGATGAGCCAAATAGCTCAGTTATTGGCTGGAGGGAATGATTAAGGGAGAGCCCTGTAGTCAATTCTGGAGATGATCATGAAGACCCTGCTTATCCTCCAAGCTTTACCCCGACGAAGACCCAAGCATAACCAGATATGTGCCTACAAAGAGTACCTGTCACTATTAGACCTCAATATCAGGCCGGTGCTTCGGTACCGATAAACTTTCTAACAGGCTCGGGTTCTAATCTGGGGGATAATCCAACTAACCCCATTTTTCCTGATCTCGATGATGTAACAGAAGTGGAAAAGGCAAGAGTGGATCTACCAAAACAACTTGAGGACCGGTGTAGATGGTTAGAAGAGAAATTTAGAGTAATGGAGAATGTTGATTACCATTGTGGGATCGATGCTAAAGATCTAAGTTTGGTCCCTGATTTAGTGCTCTCGTTTAAGTTCAAGATGCCAGAGTTCGAAAAGTATAGTAGGACTAGCTGCCCTGAAGCTTATATCACTATGGCCTGTCGAAGGATCACAAGATATGTCAATAATGATCAACTGTTAATCCACTACTTCCAAGACAGTTTGATCGGGTCTGCAACCAAATGGTACAACCAGCTGAGTCGTGCTAAAGTTAGTTCATGGAAAGACTTGGCACAAGCTTTTATGAAACAATATAGTCATGTGACGGACATGAACCCGATAGAATCACATTATAGAACATGGAGAAGAAACAAAACGAGAGCTTCAGGCAGTATGCCCAGAGGTGGAAAGAGGTGGCAACGCAAGTCTAGCCGCCTCTTCTGGAAAAAGAAACCACAATTCTTTTCATCAACACTTTAAAGGCCCGTTCATGAACCATATGTTGGGAAGCGATACTAAGAGCTTTTCAGATATAGTAATATCCGGTGAAATGATTGAAAATACGGTAAGGAGTGGTAAGATAGATGCGGGGGAAAACTCCAAAAGACCAGCCTCGAGGAAGAAAAAAATGAGGTGAACAATGTAAGCATACACGACAAAGGTTATTCGAAACCGATTACCATTGGCCCACCAAGGACAGTAACCACTAGTCATCAGGGCCCCCAAGGCAGGAGTTCAACGCAAGGCCGAACATGAAAAGACTCCAATTCACACCTATTCCGATAACCTATAAGGAGCTGTATCAAAATTTGTTTGATGCAAATGTGGTAGCCTCTTTCTATCTAAAACCTATGCAACCCCTGTTCTCTAAATGGTATGACGCAAATGTCCAATGCGAGTATCATGCAGGGATAACAGGGTACTCGATTGAGAACTGCATTACGTTTAAGAAGTTGGTTGAAAGATTTATTAAGATAGGTATCGTAAAGTTTGATGACCCATCAGGACCTAACGTAGCAGGGAATCCGTTACCCAATCATGCTGATAAAGGAGTAAACGCGATAGTCGAGAATGGAGGCAAGAGAATCAAAGCTGATGTGGCACAGGTAAACCCCGATGAAATAGGTTTGGGAACGAATGGTGGATGGAGGTTTAATAACACAAGATTTAAAGGGAAGGCCCAAAGGGGCAAGAACATACTGTGAGTTCCATGTCGAGAAGGGTTATAATATTCAAGAATGCATTGAGTTTAGGACCACAGTGTAAAATCAGATGGACAATAATGAGACGAAATTTTATGAAGATGTCAAAGGATTAGAAGAATGAGAGGTTTATGCCTCAGAGGAAGGATCAACAGAAAGGGTCCAAAAGGTTAATCACCCAGTGGTGATTATTTCACGACCGAGAAACAATGAAGCAGGAATACAAATGGCACTGAGAGTCATAATTTAGAAACCCGTATCCTTTCCCTACAAGGGCAGCAAAAGGGTTACTTGGAACTATGATTGTAACATGACAATCTCGGGAGAGGAGAACCCGATAAACACATCAGAAGAGAGAAAAGATGTAGGCTTCTACACACGTAGTGGGAAACATTACGATCCAGCAAGTTCAAGAGTGGAACCTGTAAAAAGAAAAGCCTTGGTGGTCGAGCAAAAGAAAGAAAAGGCGGTCAGACTCGAATTACCTGTCAATGAGCCAGGGACTGAGAATGAAGCTAGGGAATTCCTAAAGTTCTTAGAGCATAGCGAGTACAGTGTTCTAGAACAACTATATAAGCAACCGGCTCGTATCTCAGTGCTAGCTTTACTCCTAAGTTCGGAGACACATCGTAATGCGTTGACAAAAGTGCTAAATGAAACCTATGTCGCTAACGATATCTCTGTAAACAAGTTGGACCACCTGGTTAACTATATAAGTGCTAACAATTATATCTTCTTTAATGATAATGAAATACCGCCTGGAGGAATGGGATCGACTAAGGCTCTACACATCACCACTCGTTGCAAGGGATATACGCTACCAGGGGTACTAATCGATAATGGATTGGCCCTAAACGTCTTACCCTTATCCACTCTGAATAGGTTACCCGTGGATAGCTCGTACATGAAAACCTGCTAGAATATAGTAATGGCATTCAATGGTATCGAAAGGAGGGTGATGGGAAAGATTGAAATACCCTTTTTGATTAGCCCAAGCATATACGAGGTAGACTTCCTGGTAATGGACTTCAAGCCTTCTTACAATTGCTTGTTGAGAAGGCCTTGGATTCATTCGGCAGGGGCAGTACCTTCATCATTGCACCAAAAGCTGAAGTTGGTAACAGAGGGTAGGCTGGTGACAATCAACGTAGAAGAAGACATCATTGCATTTGTAACCAGTGACACACCATGTAATAGGCCCATTTTGCCAAGGGCAGAAATTAGAAATAAAAACCAAATTTAAAATAAACAAAACCAATAATTAATAAAAAGTTCATAGTCCAATTAATTACAAAGCCCAATTATACCAGACCCACTACAAACCCAAATTCAAAGTTATCCTAGCCCAAATACTTAGCCCAAATACCTAGCCCAATTGCTAAACCTAATGGAGCCTAATACCAAATTTAACCCTAATCAGAAAACCCTAACTCAGCAGGCTGTTCGTGTGCTGCTCCTCCCCACAGCATCCACACGTGCCACCCATCCCTTATGCGTCGCCATGTCAGTACAATGGCCTCGCACCTATAACAAACACAGCAAACCAGCAAGAGAACGCACTAGAAGCAATAACAGAAAAGGGCCAGCGAATAATAGAAGAGATTGTTGTACTTTATTTTTGCTATAAATTCATAGTATTTTGGCTATAAAAAGCCGATTTGTTTCTGTAAAGGGGGATCTTTTTTTGATTACGCATGAAATAAAAAATACAGAGAAATTGAATAAGACGAATGTGAATTTTACGATTTCTTTTTTTCTTCTTCTTTGTTTTCTTTTGTTTTTCTCTTTCCAAATCAAAAAAAGAAATAAAATGGAGATATACTTACTTGCGCGGAGGCGACGCCGGAGCCCTATTTGTTCCGTCCAAATCGGAGTTGGATAGGGCTTCGAATTTGTTGAGGCGGCACAGCGGTTGAGAGGCAGAAGTGCCTAAATTTGTGTCATGCTGCTGAAATGATTTTAGGGTTTTGAAATTAATTCTTATAGGGCATTTAAACGATGTCGTTTGGGGCCTGAATGACTGGCCCCCAAAACGGCGTCGTATTTGCTCAAACCGTGTGTGACTCGATCCGACCCTGGGAGGATCCGCGCATTTTGTTCAATGGTCTTTTTTCGCAATAAGCCCCTCCGCATTGGCTTTCATTTCAATTCAGTTATTCTTCATTTTTTAAACTGTTACCGCATATTTGATACAGGTTCTAGTTAGATCCCTGGTTAAACGGTGTCGTTTCTGTTAATTGGATTTGAATACCCGAATTTGTGCGTTTAATTGATGTTCAGTCCCACAATTTTGAATCGATTAGAAATTTAGCCTTTCTTTTATTTTTATTTCTGTGTGTTGCCATTTTAATTTTTTTTAATTCCAATTTAATCTTCGATCTATTATTTTATTTTATTTTTCCTTTTCTTCTTTTAATTATGCTTCAATTCTAATTTAGTTTTTATTTAGTTTAATTCTAAATCTAATTAGTTCATATTTTGACATATTTTTAAAATCCAGTATTATTTTAATATCTAAGCTTAACATTGTTTTAAATTTATCATTAGTATTATTTTAATATATAATATACTATTATTTTAAATTATCATTAATATTATTTAAATTTATCATATATCATAATTTGAAATTTATCATGTACTATAATTTTAAACTTATCATATCATTATTTATATCTATCATATACTATTTTTATGTATATATTTTATATATGCTTAATATAATTAATATGTATTTTTTAATAATCTTATTTTATAATGTATTTATTTTTAAATTTTTCTTTTATATTTTTACATTTTAAAGAATTATATGATAGTATTCTCATACAATATTATTATATGTATATAATCTATATATTTTTTTGTTCTATGAATATATTGTCATTTTTATATTATTATAACTATGATTTTTTTAGTTCCCTTTAAATATGTTTTTTAAGCTACTTATATGTATATAATTTCATTCTTTAAAATACCTTCTTCTATATTTTGTATCTTTCAACTTTTACTTATTATTTCATATATCATTATTTATATCGGGTTTTCACTTTATACGTATCACTTATTAGATTAATATATGTATATTATTTTGTATAGTGCTTATTTTGATTTTCCTCATTTGCAACATTTATTTTAAAATTTGTTTAAATATTATTGTCTCACATAGTATTTATTTTTAACTCAATTTTGGTTATTTCAATTTCTTGCATATTATTTATTTTAAATTTTTGTACATATACTTTATTGATTTACAATTTTCATTTCCTTCATGCCATTTGTTTTGCATTTGCATTAATTGGCTCGTTTTTATTAGCTTTTGAATGTTGATATTGATATTGGCATAATGTACAATTGAGATTATTGTTGCTATGTTTGTTTGTATTTATTTATTGATTATTCATTGCTCATTAATGTATATTTTATTTTCGAATTATCCTTTTGCGTTGTACGTTATCATTAAATTGCAATACGTTCGTTTAAAAGGTTATGTTTTATTAAAATATTGAAATCGTTTTTATCCATAAGTTTTTCAATATATTCGGTATCCAAGATTCTCGAGAAGATTGTGCCCTAACTTACTGGGCTTCAATTTTCTTCATTGAATTTAAGTAATCGAGTATTTCTTCTTCAATTAAAGTGTAAAAATTTCAAACTGAAGCTTATCTCGAGAATTCGAAATGTTATGTCCTAACTCACTAGATATGAAATTTTGTTATCTCGAGACGAGGTTTTTAATAAAAACAAATTCGTGCGTTGTCATCGGAACTTCAAAGAATCGTACCCTAACTTACTGGGTTTCGATTTCTTCATTGAAGCAAGATGACCAAACTTTATAGTTTTCAAAATAATAAATTTCAATAAAAATTTTGAAAAGGGGAATTGCTTTCTAATCCTTTTATCATTCGACCTTAAGACATTAAATGATCAATTAGGTACCAATTTTGGGCGTTACGAGGGTGCTAACCCTTCCTCATACGTAACTGATTCCCGAACTTATTTTTTTTGAAACTCGTAGACCAAAATCATTTTCAAGGTGATCCGATCATACCTTAATAAAAGATCGGTGGCGACTCCAATTTTCGTTTTTAAGTCAAAACTAAATTTTTGTTTTAAAAAGTGGTTTCGACACACCATATTTAGGGGAAGATGATGAAGCGGTCGAATTTTCTTTTTGATCCTTGGAATTTGTAAACGCAACCTTCATTTTTGAAGGAAATAAGATTCCGACGCGCAGAATATCCAAAACTACGAGGATAGGCCTATAGATGACGGCTGGAAAAGGAGCCTTACCTGGAAAAGGACTCTAAGGGAGGGTGGAGGTACCCAGGTTAATGGACAAACGAAACCGCTTTGGCTTGGGATATAAGACAGATGCGGAGTAAAAGAGGAAGGAGTTGGAGAAGAAGCAGGAAAGGAGAAGAACACGTTTGAACAGGGAGGAAACCAAATGGGAGCCTATGACCTTCCCCCGCATATCCAAAACATTCATGTCAGGAGGGACCATTCACCTTGAACGGAAGATGTCAAGTAAAGAAACTGCAGAAGAGATGTTGAGGAATGTGAACATCAACGCCATATCTGAAAAAGAGATTGGAGAAGGAAATTTATTAGGAATTTGCCCTTATGAGCCTAGGAGTGTTCTGAACAACTGGACTGTGGAAGAGATTCTTGTAACTTTTAGAGCTAATTCAGAGTAATGTTTAAAACACACTTGTCACTCTAAGCTTGAGAGCAATAAGAATCTTTTGTAAAAAGGCACATGTCCGATATTCCATTTCAATGAAAATGCATCTTTCTATCTCATTTTGAGCAAATATTCTTTTAATTCTTTCCATTTCATTCATAATCATAATATGCATATAATTATTCTTAGATTCTTTTTCTTTGAATCTTTTTTCACCTCAATAACATGTCTCCAGATATTAAGAATATGAGCGACACTGCTACTGACTCGGAGTCTCCTTTTGAGCAAAAAATGAATATGAAAAATTCTCAGGATTTTGTAGATGACCAAAACTGTAACTTATATCCTGATTTGTTAAGGATGGTGGAACAAGAGAAAAATAAATCCTACCTTATAAAGAGTCAGTGGAAGTCGTGAGCTTAGGAGAAGGAAAAGAGGTGAAAATTGGAGCTTGCATTGACGCAGAGACAAAGTGAGATCTCATTGAGTTGCTCCAAAAATTCAAGGATGTCTTCGCATTGTCCTATCAAGACATGCCCGGGTTAAATACTGATATCGTGGTACATTGACTTCCTATAAAGGAAGAATGTAAACCAGTGCAGCAGAAGCTCTGAAGGATGAGGCCTGTTGTTTTGCTGAAAATAAAAGAAGAGGTTAAGAAGCAGTTCGATGCTGGATTCTTACAGGTGGTCAAATACTCAAAGTGGGTAGCTAATATAGTCCTCGTTCCTAAAAAAGATGGGAAAGTGCGAATGTGTGTGGACTACAGATACTTGAACAAAGCCAGTCCAAAAGACAATTTTCCATTACCCCATATCGACACCTTGGTCGACAACACGGTAGGTTACTCACTGTTCTCCTTCATGGACGCTTTCTTCGGATACAACCAAATTAAAATGCATCCTGAAGACATGGAAAAAATCATGTTCATAACCATTTAGGGAACGTTTTATTATAAGGTGATGCCTTTCGGACTAAAAATTACAGGGGCAACATATCAAAGAGCCATGATAACCCTTTTCCATGATATGGTGCATAAGGAAATCGAAGTCTATGTCAACGACATGATTGCAAAATCTAGAACGGAAAAGGATCATGTGCAAGTCTTGAGAAAACTATTCCTAAGATTGAGAAGGTTCCAGCTAAAACTCAATCCGATAAAATGTATATTCGGGGCTAAGTCAAGAAAGCTGTTAGGGTTCGTGGTCAGTGAAAAGGGGATTAAGATTGACCCAGAAAAAGTCAAGGCTACACAAGAATTGCCTCCGCCACGCACTCAAAAAGAAGTTCGAGGTTTTCTAGGAAGACTAAATTATATCGCTCGTTTCATTTCACAATTAACTGAGAAATGTGACCCCATATTTCGTCTCCTTAAGAAACACAATCCAGGTGTATGGGATGAGGAGTGCCAGAAAACTTTTGAAAAAGTCAAACATTACCTGTCCAATGCCCCAGTACTGATGCCACCTTGCCCAGATAAGCCACTGGTTCTGTATTTGGCAGTATTCGAAAATTCTATGGAATGCGTTCTTGGCCAACATGATGATTCGGGAAGAAAAGAAAGAGCAATTTACTATCTCAGCAAGAAATTCACTGAATGTGAGATAAGATATTCGCCAATTGAGAAGTTGTGTTGCGCCTCATCTGGACTACTCAGAGATTGAGACAGTATATGTTGTACCATACAACTTGGTTAATCTCAAAACTAGACCCTCTGAAGTATATGATGTAGGGGTGAGCATTCGATCGAATCAAATCGAAAATTTTTGAGTTAATCGAGTTTTCGAATCTCATTTTATCATCCTAACTTTATTTGAAGTTTTCTCGAATCGAGTCGAATGAGATGGAATTCGAATCGAATCGAATATATTTGTTCGAATTAAATTTTAAAAAATAAATTTGGGTCCTTGTAACCATTGTCACCCATCGTAATAAAATTTGTCCACCTTAATCAATTTTTTTATTAACTTTCATCACATCATAATTTATTTATTAATTTTTTATATACTGGTTAGCTTCCTTACTTGCTTAGTTGTTTCAATTATCTTAAGATTCTTGTCACTATGTATTTTGGAATTAAAAATATATTAAATGTAAAAATATGATTTTTTAATAAAAGTTATTTTAAAAATAAAATGTGAAATTGATACCAATATAAAATTTTAACACGAATATTTTATGGCATAATTAATAATTCAATTTTAATATAAATATTAAATATAAATAAACAATTCAATAATATAAATAATATAAAATGTGAAATTTAATTTAATAATATAAATAGTAGATATAAATAAAATTATTACTATTTATTTTTAGTGATTTTTTGGGGGATAATTTTGATTTTTTATTTAAGAGTAAAGGGTGAGAAGTAAAAGTTTAGAGGAAAAATAAAAAGTTTTGGGGAATAAAAGTTTGAGGGAAAGTAAATAGGGGGTAAAATTTTGGAGGGAAAATATTAAAAAAATTGGAGGGGGGAGGGTTTGGGATAGATGGGAGGTGGCATGGGAAGGGAATAAAAGTTTTAGGGGAAAAGTGAGAGGGAGTAAAAATTTTGGGGGAAAATAAAAGGTTTTGAGGGTTTTTGGGAGTAAAATTTTGAGAAAAAGTAAATGGGAGAGTAAAATTTTGGTGGGAAATGGATTTTGGGTAGATTGGGGGTTGGGAGGAGAGGGAAGTAAAAGTTTTGGGGGGAAAGTGGGAAGGAGTAAAAGTTTTGAAGGAAAAGTAAAAAGGTTTGGGAGTTTGGGGTAAAAATGTAAAATATTATAGTTTGATATTCAAATTATTTGAATTCGAAAACTCAACTCGATTCGAACTCGAAATTCGAAAAAAAATTCGAGTTGATTCGAATAACTCGATTAACTCGAATAACTCGATTCGTTTAACTCGAAATTCAAATTTTTTTTCGATTTTTTCAAGTCGAATCGAGTTTTGATCACTCCTAATATGATGGAGTCTACCGCTTTGAATAGAAAAATGGCTCGATGGAAAATTCTACTTTCTGAATTTGATATAGCCTATGTGAACCAAAAAGCGGTGAAAGGGAGTGCAATAGCATATTTTCTGGCTAGTAGAGATCTAGAAGATTATGAACCACTGAACTTTGATTTCCCAAATGAGGACCTAATGTATGTGGCAACTATTGAAGAGGACTCTCAAGAAGGTCATCCCTAGAAACTAAATTTTGACGGAGCCTCAAATTCTGTGGGTAACAAAATCGGGGCAGTCCTGGTATCTCCAAGCGGCGATCATAATCCTTTTACTAGTAAATTGGATTTTGATTGCACAAATAACATGGCGAAGTATGAAGCATGCATCATGGGTATTCGTGTAGCCATTGAGCACAAAATCAAAGTGCTTGAGGTATATGGGGATTCCACACTAGTAATCTATCAGCTCAAGGGTGAATGGGAGGCAAGAGATCCCAAATTGATCAATTACCGAAAATTGGTTATAGAGTTAATTGGGGAGTTCGATGACATTACCTTCTGTTATCTCCCACGAGATGAAAACCAGATAGCCGACGCCTTAGCTGCATTGGCTTCTGTGATCAAAATAAATAAACAAGAGGATGTGAAGCCCATCCAAATGAGCATTTATGAGGCTCCAGCCCATTGTTACAATATCGACGAAGAAGAAGAAAAAGATGATCACCCTTGGTATCATGATATATTGCAATACATGAAGAATCGCGAATACCCAGACTAGGCGAATGAGAATGATAAGAGGACGTTGAGAAGGCTGCCTAGGGACTATGTCTTAGATGGAGAAATCCTATATAAAAGAGGAAAGGATCAGGTGCTACTAAGATGTGTAGACACCGTTGATGCAAAAAAAATCTTGGAAGAGGTTCATAATGGTGTCTGTAGAATGCATGCTAATGGTTTTACAATGGCCAGGAAAATCATGAGATTCAGATACTATTGGTCCACCATGAAAGGAGACTGCATCAAGTATGCCAAGAAATGCCATAAGTGCCAAATTTATGGAGACAAAATTCATGTGCTTCCCTCATCTCTTCATGTCATGACTTCTCCATGGCCTTTTTCCATGTGGGGCATGGACGTCATTGGGCTAATATCGCCAAAAGCTTCAAATGGGCATTGGTTCATCTTCGTAGTTATTGACTACTTTACTAAGTGGGTAGAGGCTATTTCTTATGCCAACGTCACAAAGTCGGCAGTCAGCAAATTCCTAAAAAAGGAGATCATATGTCGGTATGGGATGCCAGAAAGGATTATATCTGACAATGCGTTGAATTTGAACAAAGCACGATAGCGGAGGTTTGCAGTCAGTTCAAGATCAAGCACTACAACTCATCGTCATATCTCCCAAAAATGAATGGCGTAGTGGAGGCAACCAATAAGAACGTTAAGAAGATCGTGGGGAAAATGACTGAGACTTATAAAGATTGGCATGAGAAGTTACCATTTGCCCTTTATGCTTAAAGAACGTCTGTCAGGACCTCTACCCAGGCAACGCCCTTCTCATTGGTTTA
The DNA here is from genome assembly GCF_025698545.1 of Gossypium raimondii. Lineage (NCBI taxonomy): Eukaryota > Viridiplantae > Streptophyta > Magnoliopsida > Malvales > Malvaceae > Gossypium > Gossypium raimondii. The sequence goes on along the minus strand of NC_068575.1, from coordinate 41,945,234 downwards.
TGAAATGGACGTAGTTTTTCCCATTGAAGTTAAGATTCCTTCCTTCTGAGTTTTATCAGAACTGAAGCTAGATGAAACGGAATGGATACAATCCCGATATGATCAACTGAATTTGATCGAAGAAAAGAGGTTAAGAGCTATCCATCATGGTCAAATGTACCAAAAGTGAATGATGCGAGCTTACAACAAAAAGGTTCATCCCAGAGAATTCTATGAGGGGGACTTAGTACTGAAGAAGATCATTCTCATACAAAAGGACTTTAGGGGAAAGTGGATGCCAAACTGGGAAGGACCTTATGTAGTAAAGAAGGCCTTTTCTGGAGGAGCGTTAATATTTACTGAGATGGATGGCAAGAGCCTGCCTAATCCTGTAAATTCGGATTCAGTCAAGAAGTACTTCACCTAAAAAAGAAGGAGAGGCCAAGGCGAAAACCCACAAAAAGTGATTTGGGTCCAAAGGGATTTTGAATTGAAAACCCAAGAATGAGAAATTCAAATTTTGATCAAAGGTGGGGCATGTGGTTGTCCTCTCTGAATTAGCAAGAATGAGGGATGCTACATCTTGGGGAATCAACAAAGTCTTCTAGGACTTCTAAACACATATCAAGTTCAAATGGTCCTCGAGAAGTTTTGTGCAGAGAAGCTCATGCTACGATATTTGGGCACCTATTTTCATCTTATTCATTTCGTATCTTAGCAAAATTTGCTATCTTGATTAATTTAATCATTTCAAGCTTTGCTCTCAATAAAATTTCATCTTGTCTATTGTGATAATATTTTTTCGAGCATTTTTCATTAAAATAACGATTAATTTACTGATAATATTCAAGCAAAAGGAGTTCTACATATTACTCTGGAAGTTTCTAAATAGTACAAGGACCTGAAACAGGACTATTATTTAGAACTGACTAAACCTCAGGGTTGGAAACATTTGAGAAGGAATAGTCTAAATTGTGATTATTTCTTTAGATTTTCTGTTAAAGATACCAGCTGAACAAGAAGGCATGGTAACACATCAGCGATAGAACTTTGATGAACAATGAGTAATAAGAACCTAAGCATTAAAAAGGGATCATTCTCGAAAAGTGACATTCTGTATTCATGCAAATATCATTCAATGAAAATATCATTCACACACATCTTGTTAGGAGCATTTGATTCATTCTGATCATGACATCCTAATTACTAGGCATAAATAGGTCCACGGAATGGATTCTACAGGTCATGTTCCCCAGAGAACAGATCAGTAAAACGATGAATCCTATACCCCTGAAGTTGTAGTGTGATGGATTGAAGTCATCATGGTAAATCTTATCTCCCTGAAGTTGCAGTGGAGTAGATTAAAGCCATTAGTCTTATCTCTCTGAAGTTGCAGTGGAGCAGACTGAAGATAGCGAATCTTATTTCCTTGAAGTTGCAGTGGAATGGATTAAACTATAAATTGCAGATCTTATCTCTCTGAAGTTGCAGTAGAGCAGATCATGACAAACCTTATCTCCCTAAAGTTGCAGTGGAGCAGGTTGAAGTTACCAAGTCTTATCTCCTTGAAGTCGCAGTAGAGAAGACTGAAGATCATATCAAATCTTATTTCCCTGAAGTTGCAGTGGAACATATTGAAGCTATAAATTGTAGATCTTATCTCTCTGAAGTTGCAGCAGATCATAGCAAACATTATCGCCCTGAAGTTACAGTGGAGCAGTTGTAGTAGAGCAGATTGAAGCAACACTTTCTATATCCCTAAAGATGCAGTGGATTGGAATGAGGCTACTTGAAGAAGAGAAGCACCAAAACAAGTCAAGACTCAGTGAGACCGGGAAAAATTAGTCTTTCTTAAAAGTCTTTGCTTCATTTTCGTTACACGACGACGAGTAAAGAGGGGCAGCTGTAACGACCCATTTTTTCCCAGGCCCAAAACTAAATAAATAAAACCCAAAATAAAAAATAAACAATCCATAGCCCAAAAAAATTACAAGCCCAAATGCCCAATAATAAAAAAACCCTAGAGGCTCGATTGGCCCACAACTTAAACATTTTAGCAAAAAACCCTAACTCCCAAACCCTAGGTGCGCCGCACCTAGGTACACTCCCAGCCGCCGCCGCATGCACACCTAGCTCCTAACGCGCACCACCACTGCTGCACGCCATCACCATGCTCGTTTGACACCTGCAAAAAAATTGAATGCAATAACAAAAAAAGAAGCATGCGAGCAATAAATGGAACGGTTGTATTCGGCTATAAAGGCCTAAATCTCATCTTTGTAATTTTTTTACGAACACAAAAAAAAAAACAGAAAATAGATTGCACAGGTGATTTTTTTTAATTTCGTTTTTAATTTCTTGTTTGATTCTTTTGTTGTTTTATTTTTTTATTTTTTACATACAAATAATAGTGGGTGGAGATTCTTTCTCCATCGCCGAGTGGGTTAATAATGGGTGGAGGGTCCTTTTCTTTTTAATTTTCTGGACTAGGAAGGCTTGGCCTTCAGATCCGCTTTAAAAGGGGCTAAAAACCCAATTTTTGAGCGGCTCTAACCACCGCCCACAGCGGAGCCACGGCGGCGCTGTGGCGGTGACCATGACCAGACTTTGGAAAATTTCAGAGAAAGGGGAAAGCAGATTTCTATTTTTTTTTAAAGAGGGTTGAAATGAAAATTATAAAAAAAATTTGGCTTAAATAGCCCAAATGAAACGGTGCCGTTTCATCCCCCCCTCAAATGCTCAAAACGACGCCGTTTTGAGAGGGCCCGACCCGAGACCTGACCCACGCAGATGAAATCCACGTGTTCTTGTGGTGAATGGGCTATTTGGGCATGCAGTCCTTCCGCTTTGCGGCGCTTTGTAATTTAGCCCTCGCTTGTTTTTTTCCTTCTTTAATTTTGCGGTATAATTTCACTTTTGTTTCACTTTGGTCGATATTGAAACGGTGCGTTCGGAGGACTAAGAATAATTTCCCACCTGGTCCTCGCCCTTTTTCAACGCGTTTCAGTTGGTCCTTTACTTTTTTTTCTTTTTCTTTTTTGTAATTTATGCCTTCAAATCCCATTTAAATTTCGATCTAGTCCCTTTTATGTGTATTCATCTATTTTATTATAATTTAGACTCCAAACTTTATTTTAATCTCAATCTAATCTTTTATTCGCTTAATTTCAAGCTTTCATTTATTTATTTATTCTTTTTTGTTCTGTTTTATTTATTTGTACATTCATTCATTTATCTATTTCTTTACTTTTCTTGTATTTAGAATTTATATTATTATTTATTCCTTTATTTATACATTTTATTATTTTTATTATTATTATCATTATTATTAGTGTTTAATTTGCTTTTATATTTTTAGTATTAAAATAGTAGTTAATATAATTATTGGTATTAATATTTGGTGTTATTATTATAATCACATCATTATTATTTTATTTCATTATTTATTATTTATCTTTTAAATATTTTGCCCATATAGTTATTATACATTATTTAGTTATTATTGTATTATACATTATGTTTAAAAAATATTTGTTCGCTTTCGCACGACGTTCAAATAAATTAAACATATATTTTATCAGATATTACATTAATTCTTACTCAAATTCAAAGAAAGAAAATTTTCAAAATAAGGCAACGTTTCGTTTTTGGAAATTCGAGAAATAGTACCCTAACTTACGGGGTTTCGATTTTCTCGTTGAACCTAAACAATCGAATATCCTTTTTGAGATTAAAATACGTAAGTTTTAAATAAAAATAAAGGCAAGCTCATTCTCAAAGGTTCAATGTGTCGTGTCCTAACTTACGGGATGTGACATTTTGTTATCTCGAGGCGAGAGGGTCTTTAATATTCGTTTCAATTTACTCAAGCGTTTTTAAAACATTAATAAAAAAAGGGATCGTGTTTTTAAATTTCTTTTCAAATTTTCAACTTTCGACACTAAAAACACTAAGTAATCAACTAGGTACCAATTTTGGGCGTATCGAGGGTGCTAATCCTTCCTCATGTGTTACCGACTCTCGAACCCGTTTTCTGTGTTTTGTAGACCAAAAATTATCGTTCTAGTAAATTTAAACTTTTATTAAAATGATTAAATTATAAGGTGATCCGGTCACACCTAAATAAAAAGAATTGGTGGCGACTCCATTTTCGTTTTTTAAACAAAAAGTCGACCCTTTTACATAAAAAATGGTTTCGACAAATAATATGGTTTGGCCAAAAACAATGTGAATAAATGGAAGAGTTGCTGTCCAATTGGATGGCCAAAATTTAAGAATGTAAACCAGATAATGGAAATGAGGCTAAATCTTTGACCAACAACCGTTTATGGAAAAACATCATACAAACTCCCGACTCATAGTTTAGTACACTTTGTTTGAGACTTTGATATTCCAAACAACTACAAAATATAGGGATTTGAGTTTTGACCTAACCTTACAGGTTACAAGGCATTATAATTAGCATGGATCTTCAAAATGTTTTACTTGATTTCCTCGTTTGCCACAATATATAACCAATGAGTAAAAGCCATTGCCATGTCTCGTTTTAGTACAGGCGCTATTTAAATGCATAAATATACCAACAAAATTTTTTTAACCAACGTGATGAAAAATGTTGAATAAATGAATTTTTAATTAATTTATATATGCAATAGTTGTTAAATCACGTTTAACCATGAGTTTAAGATGGCACAGTTGAGAATTATTATTTAATTATTTAACTCATACAGAATTTCTTTTTAGCTAAAAAAATTTATAATTTAACCTTAAATATTTATATCTTTTCTCAATTTAATTACTTTTTTTTTTGCTCTTAATTGAATTTTAGTTCGATTGATATTATTACTAATGCAGAAAGACGTGGGTTCGAGTGCGTTGTAGCGCATTATCCTCCTATTTATGGGTTGGGAATGAGTTATTGTTAGTTATAGGTATTGTATTAAAAAGAGCATATATAATAAGAATTTATGATGAGATTGTTCAAAAAAATTAATTTTTTTAGTTAAATTTAACTCTCAATATTTCAAAATGAGTCCAATTTAGCTATCACCATTTCAAAAAGAGTTGACTTGTTAAATTTAATAGTATTAGCAATTAAATTTGGATTCTGAAATCTAAAAGTAAAAATAATAAATTCCAAAAATTAAAATTCTACAGTCTAAAATTTAAATTTACAAAGAATATATAAATATATGATATATTTTAACCAAATAAAAAGCGGTAGGGATTATCCAATTTAATGCAAAAACACAACAGCAAATGTGAAAGGTTGATCTTTAAAGCCCATTTTGTCTGTGGTGGGTGGTCCGCAACGTTGTTAATCTTTTGGGACGGTGTGAATGCCGCAGAATTGGGTCCAAGTTTTGACTAACTAATCGAAAGCACCCTTTTATTCTGCTTCTACTTAGAGCTGGTGTAATATTGTTTTTGAAATATAAAATGATATTACAAAATGTTTATATCATTATATTTATATTTGAATAACAATAAAAATTCAATTTATTGTAACTTATTTTGATAATTAACATTAATTATTTGTAAAATTTGATTTGAATATATAAATTATATTTTAAATATTAAAAATAATCATTAAAATTTAAATATATAATGTTATATGTTTAAGATAAATTTGAATACGAAAATAATTGTACGTGGAATTTAAATCATAAAAATATATTAAACTATAAATAAGGGTAAAAGATATCATGTTTCTTTAAAAGTGTTTTTGAGTTGATTGCACTAATTATGTGTTCAGCAATATTTATGGCTCTAAAAGTATTTTTCCCAAATTCAAAAGCTAAACAAAACATTGTTTATTTTCTAATTTGAAGTAAAATTTATTTTCTTTTAAAAGTATTTTATTCTTTTTACTTTCTTTCTAAATCAAAAGAATATATATATTTGAAAAATCTATAGCAATATGCAATAAAAAGTGATCAATAGATGCATGCAATTATGAATTATGGATTATCATAAGAAAAAAGATAGATATATAAAAAATTTAACTTCACTTTCATTCCATAAGCAAATATATATACATTAGTCGTGGAATCAAATATTCAGATGTATTTTGTTTATTCGTGGTACAAATTAATTAAATAGGCGAAAATAGGGTATGTGTCTGTATAAAACTTAAATTATGTTTTAATTGAAATGATAAAATTAAATATTTAAAATTTATTGTGTTCCTATTCTCGTAATAATATAATTTATTTTATAATATAAACAACTATTTTAGTAATTTTTAATGGAAGTGATGCCTGATTAGTGTGTATATATCAATAAATAGATATAGATAGAAGTATAGATGTAAGTGTAAACAGAAATCTTAATCGAACAAATTAGGTAACGCACTACACACCATTTTAAAGAGAGTTGGGCAACGGTCAACCAATTATAGGTTAGGTCATCTAGGAAGTTGCCATGCACTTTCCTTTATGTCAATATACTTCATCTTCTAGCCTTCTCTGAAATTTCTCTAAAGCATATCTATCATTAACTAAAAAAGAAAGACTTAGATGGCTTTGCTCTTCTTTATTTAAGCTGTTGAATCTTTGTTAACTTCACTTTGGAGCCTAAATTAGGGTTTCCACGGTCAATATATTATGGCAACTGCTAAAGTTTCCAAGGCTTCCAAATGGTTCTCTAACAAGAGCCTTAGGTTAAGCCTTCACCGTCGTGGATCAAAGTCTAGATCAACATCCTTAAGCTCTTCTCCTGGACCATCATCAACACCAATATCTCCTCGCACAGTTCCTAATATGAGAACCAAAAGGCCTGAAGAAGACGAGATGAAGCAAGTCTTTGGCTATTTCGACGGGGATGGTGATGGCAAAATCTCTGCTCTTGAACTTAGGGCGTACTTTGGGTCCATCGGGGAGTACATGTCACATGAAGATGCTCAAGGGGTGATCAACGATCTTGACTCGGACGGGGATAGCATGCTGGACTATCAGGATTTCTTGAAGCTAATGAAAAGAGAACCCAGCAAGGATGATGAGGGAGATGATTATGATGATCTGAAGAAAGCGTTTGAGATGTTTGAATTGGAGAAAGGTTCGGGGTGCATAACACCCAAAGGGCTGCAAAGGATGTTGAATCGACTTGGGGATGCAAAATCATATGATGAATGCGTTGCCATGATTCGGGTATATGATATCGATGGTAATGGGGTGCTTGATTTTCATGAGTTCCATCAAATGATGGCTTAATTCCATTGTTCCTTCAATTTTTAACTAAACAATATTGTTAGTACTTAGCTATACAGGAGTTTTACCACTTACATAATCATGTACTCGTAGATCTTCGAATTCTTAGTTTTGATAATCAAGGCTCAAATCTTTTCATCTTTGTTTATAAAACACGTCCAAGTTACACGTGTGATGATTATAATAAATGATGCATCATGAAATAAGCTTTTAAAGAAAATGAGAAATTGATCATTTCTATATCTAGTTATGTAACAGTTATTAAGTATTTAACCAACGATATATTATTGCTAAGTTGGGTAGAAATATTATTTTACATATATTTTCATGATTGGTAATATTTAGTCCAATAATATATCCAGAGATTAAGTTTTGAAGACCTAGTAACATTTTCGAAAATTTTAGAAAGCTAATGAGAATATTTTTAAAAAATTTGAGGTCTAATTAAATTTTTGTGAGATTAATGAGAATTTTCAAATATATTTAATATAGTTTAATTAAAATTTTCAAGAAAAATAAAAAAAAGTATAATAAGAATTTTCAAAAATTTCAAGTGGAGATTTCCTAAAATTTTAGGGGAGATCAGTCCGCCTTTGATTTAGTCACTCATATGACTTGTTTGTGGAAAAAAGAAAAAGACTTTTCGCTTATTTTGAAGAGGTCTTATTTTCTACAAGAGATTTTTCTCATATTTTTAATTATATATTTAAATTTAAATTAATTATTTTTTATTTTATGTCTAATTATTTTAGAACATATGTGTTAAATAAAATTTTTACTTATGCATTACACAAATAACCAAACTTTTTCCTTATATTTTATGTTGAGAAGTTTGGGAAATAAGAAACGCAACATTTTGGGTTTCGTTGAAAATATTGATCTTGATCTTAAGGTGATGACGTTCCAAAGTAGTAAACTTGCACTTCTGACAGCCTCGTCATGCCTATATGGTAAAACCCTTCAATAGATGTGTTTGGTTGAGTGATAACATGAAAAGATGAAAGAAGAGAGTGAAAAAAATGAAGAAGAAGAAGACAAAATTCTAATCATATTTGGCGAGAAAGAAAAATGAGGGAAGAAAACAAGATATACGCTTTTATTTTTATCATAATGAATAAAACAAATATTTTCCAATTGAAATAATAAGAAAAGAAAAAAACTAAGAGTAAAGTATATATTTTTACAAAGTTTGATTCCTTTTTATTTTTAACTCTATCAAATGATAAGTAAAAATTGTTTTTTCTATCAAATTTTCTATAGGAAAAATTATAATTTTCATCTTTCTATATATATTTTAATTTTTCAATTTTTATCCTTTTAATTTTTTTTATACTCTATCGAACAAATCCTTAAAGCTAAAGCAATGAAAAAAAAAAGCGCAAGGCCAGGGCAGAGTAGTAGAAGCTTTAACGTGAAGAAAGAAAACTTGAGAAGCTTGTTGAGAGGAAGCAAGCATATTGCCAAATCCATCTATGTCAAAAATAATTGAGTAGTTGAGGCAGACTCATGGACGACCCGTGAGGCATTAAGTACTGCTTCAAAGCCCTCAAACTTTGGCAATCCACTTTTAGCGTTGCTACTCACAAATTACTTTTAAAAATTGCTCTAATTAATGTCATTTAAGATTTGAGGTATTTAATTTTTTTTAAAATAAAAAAATTGTGAAAATTTAAAATATTTAATTTAATTTGAATATTATTAATATATAAAAAGTTAATTAATATATAAAAATATCAATCTTTTAAGTGTTTTGTAAGCACTTAACATATATTATCAATAAAATTTAATTTGAATATACAAGTTATAAGCTAGATATTAAATGCATGTAAACATAACTCTTATAAATTATAAAATAAGTTATAATTGTTGACTGAGTCTTAGTTTGGTTGTTATTAGTATTGTTGTCGGTGTAAGGAGGATACGAGTTTGAATATACTGAAGCACATTTATCCTCCAATTTAAGGGTTGATGGGAGATTATGAGTAATTCTAGATTTTTGTATTTAAAAAAAATCAATCATAGTTAATAGAATGATTGACTTAAATGTAAAATATCTTTTTTTTGTGTATTATCATTACCACGATGCCTATTATATTTATATTAATAAATAATTAACTTACATAATAATAAAAATATGAAAAATAAATTATGACAACCTATTATTAAAAATATGATATATGAAATATGATTATTTTTAACATTAATCTCATTATAGGTTCTTATCATATCTGTTTTTTTTTTATATAATGTCGAGAACTATCTATAACCCCTCCCCAACTCATAAGTAGGAGGATATTGTATTTCAACGCACTCGAATTCACGTCTTCTTACACTGGCAACAATAACGATGTTAATCGAGTTAAAACTCAATTGGAAAATATGAATTTTAAATACTTTACAAATAATTAATATAATATATAAAATTTAATTTGAATATATAAATCGTAATTATAATTTACATGAGTCAAAAATTGCATTTTTTAGTTTTTTTCTTTTTGGACTGAAAATGTGAATTTGAAGAAACCTTTTTAACCTAAAAAATCGATTATAATTGGTTCTTGTTTCGTTTTACGTGAGAGATAAAAGCGGGGTTTGATCGTGAACTTGAAGGTAATGTGTTCCATATTGTTTTTAATTTTTTAAAATTTAAATTTAATACATTAAATCACTATTTTTTATATTTAAAATGTTGACCCTTAGTTCAGTCCATTTTATTGTTAGTCTCTAACGCGGCAATTATAGAGAAAAGAAATACAACTTTAATAATCTTCAACATTTATATTTTATCAATTTAATCTTACTTTTACAAGTATATAAAAATTATAAAATATATATAAAAACATGATAAAATCCTAAAATATAAGAAGTTAAATATTTTCTAAGAAAAAATAAAATACCTTCCTATACTTTCCCTGAGTTTTATGGATAAACCACCGCTTAGAACACAAATAATAATCAGTCAAGAATTAATGTTCATTGTTTACGAAATGAAATTGAAAGAGTGTAGAAATCAATTATAATTGTATAGCTGAGTAGATGAGATGATGCAAACATCTGATTTTGTATTAATTTCTTTTATGTTTTTAAAATTGGATTTTAATTACTTTTAGTACAAAAAAAAGGGTAAAATTGTTCTTGTTTTGTATGGTTAGTGCTTCCAACTGAAAAGCTTAAACTAAAGGAGAAAGGAATCTAGTGACTAAACTCCTTTTTTTTTTTTAAAGAATTTTGAATTTTTTAAAAATTATATATTTTTAAAATTGTAGGATTTTATTGGAAATATGAAAAAAATTGTTTTAAATTTTATATACTCTATCTTTTAACTCAACAAGTATTAATAAAGTAGGACAACAGATAGCTTAACCATCAAGGTTTGTAAATAAATTTAAATGTGGTCATTTGTCCTCTAAAAAATATATTGAATCAATTGATAGTAAATTATGAGATTTTGTGACTTCTATCCCTTGTGGGTAGGATACTAATCCTAAAGAAAATAGAATTTTTACAATGATTACAAATTCTGTCGCTATCATTTGAGAAAACAAATTATTGTTTTACCCAAAAATTGGGTTTTGGTTGGAATCATTAGCAGAACTAATCAAACGATTTTGTTGATCCATTCGAAGATTTAAACATTTCACAATTAGTGAATTGAATTTATTATACTATAACCCTGATTTTTTTTTTAAAAAAAATCATCGATTTATTGCTCATGAGCAAGTGTATAAATATACTCTTAAAAAATAAGTGAGTATAGGAAATCGTGTCGTATGGATCTATTTAATTCTAAATATATTTGAAATTCTTTCAATTCAAATTCAATTTAAATCAAAGATAGATGATCTATTCAGTTATTAAATAATACATAGTGCGATACAATCAAAATAAGGTATTATAATAAAAAATATAAAACAAATTAATATCTCAAAATTAAAATACATGAATTAAAAATTAAAAATTAAAAGAATATAAAACCCTTTTTTAACATATTTAAACTTTAAAAATAAAAATGGTGGTTGGTGTGTGGCATGGATTGTATGTACGAAAAGTGAAGAAAGCAAAAAGAAAACTGGAGACGAAAGATTATTATGTTTCAACAAATAATAGAAAATAAAAGAGGTTAGGAATAGAATAAAGTTTTGATAAAATATTTAAGTTTAAGTGGAAAATATGTTAATTACTGTTGTAATATTAGTTTGTTAGTTTTGTATAGTCAGTTAGTTGTTAAGAAACATGTATGAGTTGCATGTATTAAATACGTTAATGTACATCTCTCTTATTCAAGGAAGCAAGAAGTCTTATCTAGTAAGTGAGATTTAAAACTTCAACAATTACTCTCATTTTTTTCTTACTTTTTGTAAGTTAAGGTTTCAACTTTGTTCTTGGTATCATTATAAAGTTCGTTTAATTGCTCGCTTAGACATTAGTTTATCGGTACTCTCACTTTTGTTTTTTAAATAAGTAAATATATTTTTAATTATATAATTAAATTGTTACGAGTTAACTTGACTTCAATTCAGTCAAAATAAATGATCACAATAATTATACATATTTTAAATAAATTATATGATTATAATTGTTGACACCATTTTTTTGACAAGACGGGGTCGACTTAGATTTTGAAAACGAAAACGAATATGGGAGTCGCTACCAATCTTTTTTTTGATGAGGTGTGACCGGGTCACCTCGTAAAACGGTTGTTTTTAATAAACGGTTTAGGTTTATTAAAACAATGCTTTTGGTCTGCGAAATTCAGAAGTTCGAGAGTCGGTTACGTACGAGGAAGGATTAGCACCCTCGTAACGCCCAAAAATTGGTACCTAGTTGATTAATTAGTGTCTTAGTGTCGAAGATTGAAAACTTTGAAGAGTTTTAAAAATACAATCCTTAAAAAAAAACTCGAATAACATGGATTGAAATTTAAGATTCTCTTGTTCTGAAGGAATATCACATCCAGCACGTTAAGATACGATACTTTAAACCCTCGAAACCAAGATCACCTTATGGTTTCAAAAACCCATACTTTGAAGTTTTAAGAGGATATTTGGCTATTTGGTCAAACGAGAAATCGAAACCCAGCACGTTAGGGCACACTTTCTCGAATTTCCAAATGCAAAATATTGCCTTATTTAGAAAAATTTTTCTTTTGATATATGGTGTTAATATGCATAACAAAACAATAATAAATACGATGATACAAACTTAAATAGCGCGAACATCAATAAATAAAAGATAAAAGACGAATTAATCATGCAAGAGAATAAGCAGATAAACTATTTGAATAAAAATGAGCATAAATAAATAAAAAGTAAACACCGCGCGAAACAACGAAACCATAAAGGAAATAAATAAAAATTATAAAATATATATGTATGTGTATATACATAAAATTATAAAAATAAGAAGAATACATATGTATATATATTTAAAGTTATGAAGTATAAAAATATAGGTAAGTATATATATATAAAGTGAAGTATAGAAAAATATACTTATTTATAATAATTTAAAAAGTGTACGTATATATATTATAAGAATGTATACATGTATTTAGAATTATAAAATATGGAAAATATATGCGCATGTATATTATAAAATGTATATATATTTTAAAGTTATAAACACAACAAAATATATATGTATATGTGGAATATAAAATGCGCATGCGTGTATTATAAAAAGATTGCATGTATATATATACAATAAAGTTTGGGGTCAAAGGGATGCACAAATACATGGTTATAATAATAATAATAATACCATAGTAATGATATTAGGATATTTTACCAATAAAAACTTTTTTTTTTCAAAATTTACCGAAATGGGCCAACTATTTAATTATTTACCGGAATGGTCGATTTTCCTCGAAATCGCATCCACGTCAATGATGTCGAGTATCGCCAGAAATCGCGTCCACATCAACGCGACTTGCTGACATGGACGGAAATCGCACCCTAGAGGACGCGATTTGCTGACGTGGCATGAACAGTTTATGTTTTTTAGCTTGAAAAACTTTGAAAGGCCATAACTTTTGGCTCGGTTGTCTGATTGAGACAATTTTTTTTATTTCGAATAACTTTTCGAGATATACGCGCTGAAAAACTGCTTAGAGATGAATAGGGACTAGTTTGTAAAGTATAATTTGTTAGTTACGAGTATAGGGACTAAAGTGTAATTATTTCAAAATTAGCATGAAATTTTTGTATTTAAGAATATTTGAATGTTATGGTTGGATGAAATTGAATTTTAATTGAAAAACGAAGCTTAGATTTGAAAATATGACTATTTAGGTTTTAGGGACTAAATTGAATAAAATGGAAAATTTTAGGGAACTTCTCAAAAGTAGAATGAGAAGACTTATACCTATAACAGGATGATATAAGATAATTCTGTAAAAAAAGACTCGGTGTTTACTTCAAATAAATAAGGAAAATAATGATTTGCATGTTTCAAAATTCAATTTTAAACCGAAAAAATCAAAATTTAGGGGCAAAAAAAATCTTTTTCGACGAAAACTGTGGCAAACCGCCTTTGGCTGTTTGTCAGCACGTAGATCTCGAAAAATTATTTGAAATCAAAAAAAAATTGTCTCAATCAGACAACCGAGCCAAAAGTTATGGCCTTTCAAAGTTTTCCAAGCTTAAAAACATAAACTGTTCATCCACGTCAGCAAATCGCGTCCTCGTAGGCGCGATTTGTGTCCACGTAAGCAAATCGCTGGACGTGGACGCGATGTTCGACACGCACCACGACATCGCTACCGACGTGGGCGTGATTTCATGAAAATAGCCCATTCCGGTAAATAATAAAAAAATCAGCCCATTTCGATAAATTTTGAAAAAAAAATGGATTTTTTTGGTAAATTGCCCATGATATTATATAATAGTATTAATAATATTAAAATAATTAATTTAATAATAAAATAACTAAGATAACAAATAGAGGATTAAATTATAAACTAAACGAAATTTTGGGATCGAAATTAAAAATAAACAACGAAAAGGATTAAATCATAACTCGCGTCAAAGAAAGAGGACCAAAAGGGAAATATTCCCACGTTGATTAAACGGCGTCGTTCTAGCGAGGCCTATGTGCATGGTCTATGGACCAAGTTGAAATAGGAGAGAAATTTTGTGGCAAAAATTAAATATATAAATGAAACTGTATTGAAAACGCCATGAAAGCGGAAGGACCGATTATAAAATTAGCCCATTAATCAAAAACACACGGATCCTCTTGGTTGGATCGGGTCGACGCGCGGGCTGAAGGATGAAACGACGTCGTTTTAGGGCTATTGTGACCAGCCCTAAACGACGTCGTTTTGTCGGCCTTTATAAGTCTTTTTTTTTTTAAATTTCATTTTCTCCCTTCTTCCAAAAAAAAGTTTGAAAAAGGGCTCTCCCCTTGGTCTGCTAAGGTTCCAAGCCTGGCATTGGAAACCGCCGCCACCACCGATCATGCCACGAGTCGGGTCTTAGTATCTGATGGTAGGAAAGTTCAAAGGTAAGATTTTTTTTTTATATTTGTGCATGTATATATAAACTGTTTTTTTGAGAAAAAAATGTATATATGTATTTCGAAAGAGGAAAAGAAAAACTCGAAAAAATAAAGTAAAAAATAAAAGTAAATAGATAGAAATAGAAAAAGAACTCAAGAACAGAGTAATAGAAACGGAAATCACCTTTGAAGTAAGTCTGTTTGTTTGTTTTTTTTTTTAATTGTTTGTATATCAAAAAAGGGGAACACCTACAATAGGTTCAAAATGGCTCTTTTATAGCCATCTTTTTTACATATTTCTTTTAATTTTTGCTTGCTATCATTTCTTTCTCTTGATTTTGCAGGCACTCGATGGGCGTGGCGGTGGGTGATGTGACGATGGCGGTGGGTCGGTGGCAAGTGGGGTGGCAGGGACGGCTAGGGCTAGCTAGGGTTTCAAAAAAGCTGAAACGCTAGTTTGTTTAATGGGTTTTGGGTCTAGTTGGATTATTTTATATCTATTTTAGGGGATTGGGTTTAGGTGGGTTTTTGGGCTTGCATTTGGGTTAGTCTGTTTATTATTTTTGATTTCTTTTCTTATCTGTTTTGAGTGTGCTGGCCCAGGCTAAATTGGGCTTGTATTAAAATTTAAATCAACGTGATTAGCATCTATAAAATCTTTTTATTTTAATATTTTTATACTTATTTGAATAGCTCACATTAGATTTATTCATAAATTGAATAAATGGTTGAAGTGGATCATAAACTTCTTTAAAAAGGTGTAGCTCACGGGAGAATCATAAAAGTGGTTCAAGTTGTGGTGCACGTCTGCCATCACAAACATATCCCGATCTCGAACCACAAAGCCAATATCATTTTTCTAAAAGAATTACTTTGCACATCAAAATAACGAAAGTCTGAACTCTTTTTCTTACCAAACAAACGTAAGAAACATTGAAAATGACTGCTGTTCCTCTCACTGCCCTTCCCTTCTTCTCTTTTTTCTCCGCGCCAAAAAATGGACAACATTATATTAATACTCTGATTTTCAACTAGGTAGCTAGTGGAATTAATTTTTTCTATTTCGAGATGTCACGAGACCTTGACTTTTAATATGGTCTTTGTCAACTATACTTTTTAAAACATTATGCAATTTAATAATATGAAAAATCCCAGTCAATAATATATATGGGTAAACATACTAGGGACTAAAATTTTATCATCTCTGTTTTGCTCCTTCAATTATGTAGTTACTAGGTTGTTAAGTTTAAGACAATTAAGAGATGACATGGTTTTTATTTCTAAGATAAACTACATGAGTGGTCATTCAATTATGAGAGTGTTTCTGTTTTAGTCGCTTAACTATAAAAAATTTCATTTAGTCATTAAAGTTTTTGAAATTAGAATTTTCTTAACCTCCATGCCATTAAGTTGATAACGAAAGTTTGATGTGGCCTTTTTTATTGGCTTAATATCAAAATTTTACCCTCAATATTTATACATTCTATCAGTTTAATTCTAATTAATGTATATTTAGCTATAAATATTCTTACCAGTATTTGGTGCTAGAAATTTTTTTATGTAATTTTTATTTAACACTAGTAAGATTTGAACTTTTGGCACAGGAGAACCATTATTTTAACATATAGAAGAAACTTTCCAATAACTTATGATATTTCTGCCACTAAAAAGAAAAAGCTTTGAGTTTTTAGTGTCAGAAAGGCACGGTTTAATCTAAAGTGTTAAAAAAAATTACCAACAACTTATGATCTTTCTGGCATATAAAACTAGAAACATTTGAGTTTTCTACGCTAAATTACACAAGCAAAGAGCATAAAAATAGGTAAATGAAAAAAAGGTTCAATAATTAGGATTAAATTGATAAATTTTGTAAATATTGAGGGCTAAATTATTGTTCTTTAGTATTAAGACTAAATTGATAGAAGATAAAAATATTGAAGGGTTGAATTTGTTATTAGACCAATAAAAAGAGTCACGTCAAACTTTTGTTATCAATTTAATGACATGATAACTAAAAATCTAATTTAAAAATTTTAGTGACTAAATAAAAAAATGTAGTTAGGTGACCAAAACAAAAACAGATACATAGTTGATTGATCATTCATATAGTTGATTTGAGAAATAAATGGCCATATCATCCAACCGTTTTAAATTAAAAAAAAACGAATTTGGATAGTTTAATGATTAAATTGAAAAGTTTTTCAAGTGACCAAAACAAAAATAGTAAAAGTTTAGTGTGTAGTAACCCAATTTTCATTGGTGCCGAAAAAGGTGGTTTCGAAACTCCATTTTTGTCCGTAAATACTAAATTAAAATATTTACAGAGTTGGAATAATAAAATATCAGTTTGGTCATTTGATTTTTCTATTAATTGTTTAGTCAGGTTATAAGAACTAAATTGTAAAAATATTTATCGTTATAAATTTTAATTGGCTAAAGACATAGAGACTTAAATTGTAATAATCCAAAGGTTCAAAATAATAATTAAATCATTTTATAATATATGTCAAGAAGGTTCCATTTAAATTTGTTAATGCTGGTTTTGTTAATTAAGTATAATTAAACTTAATTAACTAATCCCTTGTCTAACTATATAAGACAAAAATAAAGTAAAGCTTTCATCTTTTCTTCATCTTCTTCTTTTGGTCAAAACTTGAAAAAAAAGGAAAAACTTAGGAAGTTTTCACCATTCGGTCCTCAATTATTAAGATAATTCAAGTCATTTTCTTGTAATTTTTATGATTTCAAAATCATGAGAACTTGATTTAGCTAGCCTATGTACCAATTTGCAAAACCGTTAAAGTTTTTGAAAGTTTCCATTATTGATTTCTTGAAGAAATTGGTGTTAAATTGATAGAATTTAAGCTTAAATGTGAAACAAGACTAGATTGTAATGTGTAATTGTTAGTTTTATACAAAAGGACTAAAGTGAATAAATTATGCAATTTTAGTAAAACTAGATATTAGGGAGACCCCAATGGATTTGATTGAGATGGGTTTAAAAATCGAAGCTCAAAATTGAAAGATATAGTTGTACAAGCCCAAATGTGCTCGGCCCGTTAAAGAAAAAAACAAATAAAAGAACCCAAATGTTTCAGCCCAATTTTGCTAAACCCAAAAGCCCCATCGACCCAAACTATCAAAGAAACCCTAGGGTCATCTTCTCTGCCTCAGTGCCGCAGTAAGCTAGCGCCGCAACCGCTCCCGCAAGTCGCGCCTGTCGCCTCCGCACATCACGCCTGCTGCTCCATGCGCATCGCGCGCCTTCTCCGCACGTAGTACCTGCAGCAACAAAACACAAACAATACAACAAATAAAAGGGAACAAAACATAATAGCAAAAGGGGGGGGAACAATATAGATTTCTTTTGATTTTGTTTATCTTTTTCATTTCCATTTTGGCTATAAAAGGCCAACTACAATATGTAAAATGGGGGGAGTGTAAAAGACAGGAAAAGAAACAAAGAGAGAAAGAAATTGAAAGAAATTTTTAAAAGGTGTTTTTCTATTCTGTTCGGTGTCAATTTTTTTAGATTATTTGTTTTTTATTTTTTACTTTTGCTTAAAATATAAAGGAAAGAAAAGGGACAGACCTACCTTTTCGCCGAGATCGTTGAGTTGGTGCTCCTCTCCATCGTGATTGGAGATCGGGGTGTCGACGGTGGCCGAAGGATGGCCTGAATGGCGGCGGCGGCATGTGAAGAAACCCTACCAGAGGATGTTTTTGCTATGTTTTTAAAGGCAAAGGAAAAAATGAGGGCTTTTAGAGAATTTTTTGGGTTTTATAAGGGTTGTGAAACGATGCCGTTTGAGGCCTGCTCCAGTGCCCTCAAAACGACGTCGTATAGGGCCAAAACCCGCATGTGTGACCCGACCCGCTTGGTGACCCGCGTGTTTTCGCTAGAGGGGATATTTATCTCCTTGATCCCTCTGCTCTCGAGTCGTTTTTTTATGCAGTCCTTTTCATATTTATAATTTTAACTCTGCGTTTTATTTTTTTTCAATTTGGCCCATTGCTGCGCACCGTTTTAGGGAGACGGGTTATTTTCATTTTAGCCCCCTCAGGGAATGCGCGCATCGCCATTTAGTCCTTCATTTTATTTTAATTACATTTTTTTCTTTTCTCTTTTCAATTTGTTTTTTTTAAATTGTTATTATTATCATTATTTATACACGTATTTTTATAGTATACACATGCATGTTTCTTCATAATATATATATATATATATATATGTTTTTATAGTATATGAATATTTTAAACTTTTTTTTTGTGCATACAAGCAAATTTTGATATACGTATACTCTTATATATTTTTACTTTTGAAAATAGTATTTATGTATATTACCATATATTTTATTTTCATATATTATTCTTCACATTTTTTACAAATATATATATATATATATAAATATACATGTACATTTTAGAATATACATATATTTCCTATATATTATAATTTAAAATATACATTTATTTTTATAGCATATATATTTACATTTTTCCTAAAACATTTTCATTATTCTATATATATTCCATTACTTGCATACATAGTGTACATATATAAATATTTAAATATATACATATACGTATTCTTATGATTTACCGAACATATACTTATACATTTTATATTTTGTAAATACATATATATACATGATTTAAATTAAAGTAATGGTTTCATGTTATGCATTAACATTTTGTCATGCTTTTAAAGAAAATATATTTTGGTTTCGTCAAAGCATTAAAACCATCATATTTTTTAAATTTTCAAAATATTTGGCATTCATGATTTTCGAGAAAGATCGTGTCCTAACTTACTGGATTGCGATTATTCTTCGATGAATTTAGAACGCTAAGTATTCATTTTGCATTAAATTTGCAAATTTTAAATAAAAGCTTATTCTTTGGAGTTCAAAAATGTTGGATCCTAACTTACTGGTCCTGATATTTTGACTTCTCGAAATAAGAATTTTCAAAAGCAAAAGGCAATATTCGGGTATTTTGAAGATTTAAAAACATTGTGCCCTAACTCACTGGGTGTGGTGTTTTATTTCTTTGAAATAAGAACGTCTTATTATTTTGATTCATTCATGAAATAAAAAGTTTTCTTTTAAAATCTTTTCAAATTTTCGACACCAAGGAATTAAAGAATCAATTTGGTACCGATTTTGGGCGTTACGAGGGTGCTACTCCTTCCTCGTGCGTAACTGACTCCCGAACTCATTCTCTTAAAACTCGTAGACCAAAATAATTTTTAAGGTGGGCCGATCACACCTTAATAAAGGATCGGTGGCGACTCTAGTTTTTTGTTTTTAAGTCGATAACTAAAATTTTTGTTTTACAAAAAAATGGTTTCGACAATAGTTATTTCAGTTTTAGGGACTAGATTGAATAAAATACAAAAAATTAAGGGGCATTCGAAAAATAAAATTAAATAGGTTCATGCATATCATGGAATGACGTAAAAATATTTGGTATTAATGAATTGATTAAAATAATTGTTTAGATCAAGAGTGGAATCAAATCAGAGATAATCGAGGAAAAGCTAAAATTGTCGAATAGTCCATGAAGATTCAAATTGGTTGTTGTTTTGACCAGGTAAGTTCATATGATATAAGTGTGTTTAAGTTGTTATGCAATTGATTTGTGTATATATGTTATATTGTGGTTTGATTTGTGGTAATTTAGTATGAATGGTGAGAATTGGTGAGAATTAGTGAGAATTAGACTAAATTGTAAAATGAAGGTTATAATTGAAAATGAGACCCACGTGACATGTCAATAGGGTTTTGTGTGCTATTGTACGGGATTGGTTACAATTTTTACCGAGATCCAGCATTTGTAGCGAATTCAAAGATACATGTGACACATGTTTAGCTTGGACTGGTGACCTAATGTCGTTTTAATGGTTTAGCTTGGACATGTAACCTGACATGTATATTTTCAGATTCGGCAAACAATCAGATGTGTTGTTATAAAGGTTTACCCAAGACTGGTAACTTGACACGAATATACTTAGCTCAGAAGAGCAACTGGTGTGACATAGATACTTGAGTATCCGAGTTCGTTTAATAACGTTCATCGGGTGAAATAAATTACATGAAGGTATCCGAGCCCGTTTACTAAGGTTCATCGGGCGAAACAAATTACATGAATTGAGAAATTTAAATGAGACATAATGATCTTAATATTAATTTGTGAAATGTTAAATTTTAACTTAAACAAGGTATTGAAGAAATGACATTAGCATGTATACAAATGTTTCATTCCATAATTGAATAAGTTTTGAACTAGTCATTCGAAATGACATGAACTGACATAATATGCGATTGTGGTATTATATGTTTTATTTACAAGTCAAAACTCACATTATGTGGTTTGCCATGTTTAGCCAACTATGCCAAGCTTAGTAACTTGTTGTGCTTAATTGAAAGTTAATGTAAACTTCTGTTTAATGCCTATGAACTTACTCCGTTTGTTTTTCCTTTTCATTATAGATCGATACCTTGCGAAATATGTCAAGCTAGATCATTCTGAAGCTTACACTATCTTATCACTAAATCGGTAGATATTCGATCGTTTTGAGTCAAGAGATTGTGGCATGTATATAAGTGCTTTGGTATTCATCTTGTTGTATAAAAGTTTTGAGTTAAGGGATTGTGGCATGGATTTGGTATATGATGATTCTCATGTTGTTCATGGTATTAAATTTGGTTAATGCATGTGTTGGAAATGGTTGATGCTTATTTGAAATGGTATATGTTGTTATCATGCTTGAAATTTGATTTGGCATATACTTGATTTGATTCATTTTAAGGTCTATAGTCTTTGAAGTATACCATTAGAGGTGCTCATGGCCGCCTGGCCCGACGGCCCGCCCGAAATATGGGAGGGTTTGGGTAAAATATAGGCCAAATATGGGCTTCAAAAAAAGAGGCTGTTTAGAAAACGGGCAGACCTCGACACCACTTTTTCACTGGTCTGCCCGCCCGATATAATAAATATATTTATTTTTTTAATTTTAAAATATTTTTTTACATACTTTTTAAATTTTTTTAATTTTAAAATATTTTTAAAATACTTTTTTTAAATATTTTTTAATTTTAAAATATTTTTAAAATACTTTTTTTAATTTTTAAAAATTTTTAAAATAAAAATGGGCCGGGCCCGGGCATTATGATTTTTTCCCGGGCCGGGCCTGGGTAAAATCTTAGGCCCATATTTTGGGCCGGGCCCGGGCCTAGGACCCGGGCCGAAAATTTTTTTATGGGCCCGGCCTAAACCCGGCCCGGCCCGGCCCATGAGCACCTCTATATACCATGTACATACACTAGTTATTCCTACCGTTCGCCTTAAATTGCTATTGGTTTTGCTAATTTTTTTTTCCTAAATCGTTGCTACACCAATTATTCCTTCCTGCTGTCAATTGCTACCAAATTATTGTCCAATTAAATTGTCAATTGCTACTTCAATTTACTGCTACTCTTGCCTTTAGCCTTAATTGGTTGCCAAAAATCCTGTCAATTCACTTGTTTGTTCCTCTAAATAATTCGTCTGAATTTTTTCCTCTAAAGTTGCTACCTACATCGATCAATTCCCTGTTGTTGTTCATCTTCTCACCGTTTGTTATTGTTTTGGCTTCATATAAAGTTTCAAATTGTTTCAAAATAGTGGCTGCTATGATTTGCTTTAATTGCCACTTTGTTGCACTTAATTTGTCGCTACAAAGGTGTTGATTTGCTCTTCAAAAATGGTTGTTGTTTCAACCTACATAAGTCCCCAAATCTCCCAATTTAGAAATTTACTTTTAATTCATAAATTTTTCTATTAAAGTGAAAAGAGTTAGGCGAATTGTTGAAAGTATTGTGAATTGATTGTTTCTAAGCTACGAACCCTTAGAATTACGATTTACGATTTGTGATCCTTACATTTTAAATTATTTTAATTTTGTAATTAAATTATTAGGTTAGTGACTATGATGTCGCGATCCCTTGCATTTAAAATTGTACTTGTGTGGAAGTTTATTAAATTGATTTTCATGATGGCTACTATTGTTAAATTGTTATTTTAGTTAATTGATTATTTTTTGATAATCATTGTTTAAATTATTACTTTAATAATTGATTAACTGCCTAATAAAGCTAGTGGATTTTTTTTCAGATATAGTTGGTGTCGAAACTTTTTTTGAAATCGACTTTTATTTAAAAATGAAAATGGAGTGGGAGTCGTCACCGATCATTTTTATGAGGTGTGATCGGCTCACCTCGTAACAGTTTAATTTATTAAAACAAATTTTGTCTATAAAATTTAAAAATACGGGTTCGAGAGTCGGTTACGTATGAGGAAGGATTAACACCCTAGTAACACCCAAAATTGGTACCTAATTGATTAATTAATTAATGTCGAAAATTGAAAGTTCAAAAAGAATTAAAAATATGATCCCTTTTTATTAATGTTAATTTTAAAAATGCTTGAATAAATTGAAATGAGCATTAAAGGCCCCCTCGTCTCGTAATGACGAAATGTCACATCCTGTAAGTTAGGATGCGACATTTACCCTCGAGAAATAAGCTTGCCTTTAAAATTTTTATTTAAAAGGTCTTGTATTTCCATTTTAAAAAGGATATTTGGTTATTTAGGTTTAACGAGAAAATAGAAATCCCGTAAGTTAGGGTACGATTTCTCGAATCTCCAAAATACGAAGCATTGTCTTTTTAAAAAAAATTCTTTTTCCTTTTTTTTTAATAATAACATACGTAAAATTTAAAACAATAAGTAATTATCTTATGTTTAAACATAATGTATGGGGTAGAATATTAAATGTTATATGATAAATAAATGAAAGAATATTACAATAATAATGATACAATCATGATGATAATTCATATTATAATGATAATAAACAAAATAAATGATTTTAAGAAAAGAAAGAAACATGATAATGACGATAGATATGATTTTTTTTTAAAAAAGGAAGCATGACAATGACAATAAATAATAACCCAACATCAAATATTGAATATGATAAAATGATCATTAGGATAACGAGAACAGAACTAAAATTACGAATGAAATAATATGAGAAATCTATTTTAAAGTATAAAAGGATAAAAATATAATAGCAAATAAATAAATAAGTAGATAAATGAGTATATGGGACGAAAATAACATGAATATGTATATAGAGAATATAAAATAATAAATAAATATAACATATAAAATACATAAAGGGTTGAAATTAAACAGCCAAGGATTAAATCGGAATAAAAATGGAATTAAAAGTAAAAATCGTGACAAAATAAGTAAATAAGGACTAAAATATAAGGCGCGAAAGTGCACAGGGGCTAAATATGAAATTATGCCAATTCTTGGGACATGCGTCCCTTCAGAGGACGCTGGACTAAATTGAAAACAATAAAAAAATTCCAAGGCAAAATTTATAAAATATAAAAAGTGCAAATAGAACTAAATTAAAACAACCCAAAAAGGCGGAAGGACTGAAAGGGTATAACCCAATTATCAAAAACACTCGGATCCTCCTTATGCGGGTCAGGTCGGTCCGGGTCTTGAGTAAAACGACGTTGTTTCAGGGCTTCAAAAGACTACCCTAAACGACGTCGTATTAGGGTGTATATAAATACAAAAAATAAACCAAAAAAATCTCATTTTAGCCACTTCATTTTTTTAAAAAAATTCAAAACTCTCTCAACTCTCTCCTCTTTCCCTTCAAATTTCATGTCCGCCAAACTCAGGTCACGGACCACCAGAGACCGTCACCACGCCGGTGGCATGGCCATCCACAAGGGCGGAAAAATAAAAAGGTCATTTTTTTACTTTTCGACTTCCCCGACTCAAAAATGTCATCTTTCATCGGAGATGGCGGCCTCAACTCCCTCCACAACGGCACAAAATTTAAAAAAGGTAAGATCTCGACCCCTTTTACTATTTCATGCTTGTTTCTTTAAAAAATAAAATAAAAACGAAGAAAGAAAGTGAATAAAAGACCACCTTTTAAATTTTTTTTCTGTTTCGATTGCTGTGTAAAAAAAACATTGATTTGTTTGTGGCCTTTATAGCCGAAAAATACAATATTTTGCTACTGTTTCTTCTATTTTTTTCTTTCTTGTCTTGCTTGCAAGTACGGAAGCCAGCTGTGTACAGAGGTGCTGACGTGGAGGTACGAAGGTTGACGTGGAGGAGGCAGCAGCTGCGGCAGCTTATGCTAGCCCTAGGGTTTTCTTTTTTTTGCTACTAAAAATGGTTTAATTTTTGGGCTGTTGGGCCACTAGGGTTTTTGTTGCATTTGGGCTGTAATTGGGTAGTGTTTTTAGGCTTGATATGTAAATGGACTGTTAAAAAAAATTGGACTTTATATTTACTTTGGTTTATTTTGTGTTTTATTTTTGATCTGGGCCCAGGCCAAAATTGGCCTATTATAGTTGGCATGTCGTAGATTATAAGGGTCCAAACCATTGCTTACTGTTCATTGTGTGGATTGCCTTGAGCGTTTGGGAGTATTGTCATTGTTACGCTTTGTGCATTTGATGTGATGGTTGGTTATTGATTAAGTACATTTATTGCGCAACGGAGTATTGTCATTGCTGGTGCTTACACTATTTTCATTGATTGTTTGGCATTTAATTGGACACTTGTATGCCCAAACGTTTTTCCTCCTTATGTTACTTGGGAAAAATGATTAAATGGTTAAATGATTAAATGATTAAATGATTAAATGATTAAATGATTAAATGAACTTGAACATTGAATCGAAACATTGTCGTTCTTTATTGAGTGCCTTGTTAATGTTTCATTGTTATTTAGAAATGTTATTTCGTGATTGAATTATTAAGGTATTGCATCTTTGAAAAATGTTATTGAATGTGACTTTCCCTCGTAATATTGCATAATTATATATGGTTGCATCTTATTAGAATGCTCAGATTTTAAATTCCGCATGCAGGTAATGGATAATTTGTGAGTTCTTGATTCAGTAGTATCGCAGAGAGTCTCCGCAATCACTTAATTCGTAAAGACCATTTAATTAGCTAAGTTTGGAATGTACTTAGGATTTGTTAGATTGTTTGGTTCAATTACTTTTTGTTTTATTTATTTCTATTTTGAAACTTATTGATTGTTTGATCAAGTATATTAAATGATTTATTATTTGTATCATATTTTTTTTACAATTTACGTTTTAATTTGCAAAATTGAATGATTGATCGAACGGGTTGCTCCGACGACGACAATGGTGCTTCGGATCCAGTTGGACTTACGGGTTGGGTTTTCAGTGTGTGTGTGTGTGTGTGTGATGTCAATATTATCCAACAATTTCCCACTTGGACTACGCACACACACATACTAATTAACTTATGATTACATGTGTTATTGGAACAACAGAATGTGTAACTATACACAGTCGTAACAAGTAATAAAGTGATAAGTATATCAAGTTATCATCTCCAAAATGATTGTACAAGCCAATATTTATGAAATATTGACTTAAGTAAATTTGACAATGAGATGGACGGTTTTGGGCTCATGTTTCTTCCTTCCTCAATTGGACAATTTGGACCTTTCTCTTTGTATCAGGCTGTCCAAACTTATTGTCCCAATTTTTAATCGGATCAAACTAATTGTTTAGAGAGTCCAAATATGATAATATGGGACATTCATGGTTGTAAATTCATCAACTAATGCTTTAGAGATGCTCCAGCAATTTAATCCTCCCAAGGTGACTTCAAGGTTGATTTTGTTTCCACAAAATTGCTCAAAATGGGCAGAATTCCATAAGTTTAATATTAAAAGCTAAAAATCAAGATGTGTCATAAATCATATCCAATTAGTATTTTACAATGAAAACACAAAATCTAATAGAAAAATATTTTAGTGTTTTCACACCCCCAAACTTAATTCATTGCTCATCCCGAGGAATGCTTGACTTACGAAGAATTCAAGAAAATCACCTTTTAAAAATCAATCCTTCCCATAGTTATGAGTTTAATACAATTATGCTCAAGAATAGAAATTCTGTAATTATGCAACTGAAGTATACATATCGTTTAATTATTCTCAAATATTATCATGATAGCAAAAATATAGACCACATGCTTTCTCTTAATAATTATGTACTTAGTTTATTCCAATAAACTTTTGTTCCCTTAATTTAAACTAAGTTGCAATCCTTAAATTTAATTATGCCTTCATAAGTTGAGCTTAGAAATATCTCTCCACTAATGTAGTTGGCATAGAAATCTAAATCAATAGGTCATTAATATGGTTGTAACGTGGCTTAGCTAGAGGTAGGTAAAAGATAGATAATTTAGGCTAAAACCCTAGACTCAGCTTGCCTTGGACCTTCGAAATACAAATACCCTAAAATCACCAACTACTTTTGAATTTGAGTACACATGCTCTCGTACATATTTATTTTTCAGTACATATGCTCTCTTTTTTTTTAACAAACTTGAGCATATTACTACATGTACTTCAACATTTTGAGCATTTCGTACCTCTTCTTAACTCCCCCAAGCTAATTCTCAAAAATATTCTAAATAAACTGAGTCTAGTGTTTGAGAAAATTTAAAGATAAATATTGCTCATTAATATAAGATTCAGAAAAAAATCAAGCCATATAGTTTCAAAGTTGAGTTTCAATAGATAAATATTCATTAAGGTTGGCTTGAAAGGTTCAAATGATCCTTTTTTTTTTTGCCTAAATCATTTTCAAATTATCATGCCTCCTAGGATTTCGCCTCAAGTAATTACTAAGTCAATTCTAGAGACTTAAACTTTCATGCATGCTTAGTTTTTCTAAGAAATTAAAAATTTCATGGCTTAACTTATACATTTTTATTAAGCCCAATATTTATGTCATAATTTAGCCAACATAAAATTATTGAGATAATAGAATTTTATTTATATTAAATTTTAACATAACTAAACAAAAATTTTAATTTTTTGAAAAAAAAATTCACTTAATAATTTGATAGGAAAAATAAATTTTTAAAGAAAAAAGAAAAAATCAATTTTTGGTCCCCCTCTTAAAAATAAATAATGTCCTCATTGTTTGAAATTAAAGAAGTGAATGTGAACTATACACCAAGTAGGATCCCAGGAAAGGGGGTGAGTTAAATTTCACTGCTTAACTACCAAGCCTTTCCTTAACAGATCCAATCCTAGACATGTATTGATGAATGGCAAAAGTAACATGTTTTAGCCTAATTGTTAATGCTTTTTTGGATGATTATTCGATTTAAAATGCTGAATTTTATGATCCAAACCCTTTAAATTCATGTTTCTATAGTTAGGAGAGCATTTGGGAGAAAAATGAACGAATAACGAGCGAAGATAAAAAAAATTGGACCAAGTTTCAGGAGCCACATGGGCTGGGCCATTTCACGCAGCCTAGACACACGACCATGTGCCCGATCGTGTGGAAATCGCAAATTGCACGCCAAACATGTGGAAAAACACAATTTTTAGGTTCTTTGGGCATTCTAAGACCTATATATGACAAAGATAAGAAAAGAGGATAGAGCTGTCATAGGATACTGAAGAAAACAAATCGAAAAATACTATTGAAGTCAACCCTAAAGCAGATTTCCATCAAGATGGAAGATCTCCTCCTAATTCCTTTGAACTTTATTATTTGTTTTTTTGTTTCTCTGATTATACTGTATTTTGGATGTTTTTATTTGCGATTATGAACTAATTTTCTAAATACCTAGGGGAGATGAACCTTATGATGATTTATGTCTTTTGATTTCTATTTTATGCAATAAATACTTGAATCTTGTTTCCAATAATGTGTGCTTAATTATTGGTTTAATATTTCCAGACTATTAATCCATGTCTGATGTGCTTAAGTCAGAGGATGAAAAGTCCTTGTTTAATAGGAGATCTAAAAGATTTGAGTGGAGTTCATGCAATCCTAGAAATAGGACGACATAAATCTACCAAATTAGAGTAAAATCTAATAGGGGGATCCATAGATTGAGTTAAAGCGATAATAGGGGTTTTAATTAGAAAGAAATTTCAATTAATCAACCTAGAGTAAGTTGTTGTTACTCTCAAAAGAGATATTAGCATAATTTAGGGTTTTTACGGATCAAGATACTAAGCGACGAAATGGTTTAATCCAGTTTGATAATGACAAATGAAATCTAGATGGATTCTTTCTTGGGTATTGTTTCACTTCTTGGTTGTTAATCGTTTGTTTTCTTGATTCGTTTTTTGTCTTATTCTTTAATTAATTAATTTAGTTAAATTTAGTTTTAATCAATCTTTCCAATTTTTCGGTTAAATAATAGAAACACGGTAATTACTAGTACTTTTAGTCCTCGTGGGAATGATATCTTTGTTCACCGTAGGTATACTATTAATTGATAGGTGCACTTGCCATTGTTAGATTTTTAGTTGGTTTAAGACTACAATCAAGTTTTAAGCGCTGTTGGTGGAGACTAAAATATTAGAAAAAAAACTTTATTTCTATTAATTTAGCCATTTTTAATTTTAATTTTAATATATTTTTTAATTTAATTATTACGTTTTACTTTTTCTTTTGTTTGATTCTGACAAGTTGTGGAGATGGATTATAATAAAAATAATCAGCAAGCTCTTGAACGTCCTACTCCTTGGACTATGTATGATTATGCTAAGCCTACTCTGATTGGGGCTGAATCGAGTATTTTCAAACCGACTGTTAATGCAAATAATTTTCAGATTAAGCCAAACACAATCTAGATGGTGCAGCAATTTGTTCAGTTTGATGGGTTGCAAGATGAAGATCCGAATGTTCATTTAACCAATTTTCTAGAGATTTGTGACACTTTCAAGATTAATAATGTTACTGATGATGCCATACGTTTACGGTTGTTCCTATTTTCTTTGAGGAGCAAGGCAAAACAATGGTTAAATTCATTGCTACGAGGTTCTATCACAACTTAGGATCAGATGAACGAGAATTTTCTGTTAAAGTACTTCCCATCATCTAAAACAACTAAGTTGTGGAATGATATTTCTTCTTTTACTCAAATTGATTTGGAGACATTATATGATGCATAGGAGAGATTTAAGGATCTTTTGAGAATGTGTCCTCATCATAAATTAATCTTATGGTTTCAAGTTCAAAATTTCTACAACGGTTTGAATCCCTCGACTAGGCAATTAATTGATGCAACAGTTGGTGGAACACAGAGTGGCACTGGAGGATCAAGAGAAGATGGTGTTTACGTGTCCATTTGGCACGTTCACTTATAAACGGATGCCGTTAGAAGTTCTCAACGCACCAACCACGTTTCAAAGGTGTATGGTAAGTATTTTTTCTGACTACGTCGAGAAAATAATTAAGGTGTTCATGCACGACTTTACTGTGTATGGTGAGTCTTTTGAGGTGTGTTTGTCAAATCTAGCAAAAAATTTGGAAAGATGCTTAGAATTTAATCTTGTTCTAAATTATGAGAAATGTCATTTTATGGTGGATAAAGGATTAGTTCTAGGTTATATCATTTCTGCTGAGGGAATTTCTGCTGATAAAGCAAAATTTGACATCATTAACTCACTGCCATACCCCACAACTATGAGGGAGATTCGTTCTTTCCTTGGTCATGTAGGTTTCTACAGGCGGTTCATTAAAGACTTTTCAAAAATTATGCAACCACTTTGTAATCTCTTACAGAAAGACAAGGAGTTCAAGTTTGACCAATCATGCAGGGATGCGTTTGACACGCTCAAACATAAGCTCATTTCGGCACCTATCGTTCAACCACCAAATTGGAATTATCCTTTCAAAATAATGCGCGATGCAAGTGACCATAGCGTAGGAGTAGTCCTTGGGCAAAAGAATCAAAAAAAGAACCACATGTTATCTCTTATACGTTTAAAAATTTGGATGCTGCCCAAAGTAATTACTCGACTACTGAAAAAGAGTTTCTAGCTATAGTCTTTACTTTGGAAAAATTTCGTTCATATTTATTAGGGACTAAGATTGTTGTTTTCTCTGATCATGCTGTTCTTAAATATCTGATTGGGAAAAAGGAAGCAAAATCAAGACTTATTAGGTGGATATTACTTTTGCAAGAGTTCGATCTCAAAATAAAGGATAAGAAAGGATGCGAAAATTTGGTAGCTGACTATCTAAGCCGAATACCTCCATTGAATGATGTCACATCACTTAAAGACAATTTTTCGGATGAAAGTTTGCTTGCTACTCAGACATTTTTCCCTTGGTACATAGATATGGTGAATTACCTTGCTACAGGTATAGTCTGTTCTAATTTATTACGATCTTAAAAAGATAAGATCAAACGTGAATCACGATACTATGTTTGGGATGGCCCCTACCTTTGGAAATATTGTTCCGATCAGGTAATTTGACGATGCATTGTAGAAACTGAGGTAAAATCGATTCTATCTTTTTGTCATTCTTATGCATGTGGTGGATATTTTGGCCCTAAACGAACTGTGCATAAAGTACTTAAATGTAGACTATATTGGCCACATATTTTTCGAGATGCATATTTGTTCTGTAAAACATGCGAAAAGTGTCAAAGGGTAGGAAACTTGTGTTGGAAAAATGAAATGCCTTTAACCCCTATACATGTCTATGAAATATTTGATATATGGGGCATTGATTTTATGGGATCTTTTGTCTTGTCATACAGTAATGTCTATATTTTACTTGCAGTTAACTACGTGTCAAAGTAGGTGGAAGCAAAAGCCACTGTCATGCTGATGCAAAAACGGTAGTCGATTTTCTAAAGAGTTATATTTTTTCTAGATTTGGCACATCGCGAGCATTGATTAGGGATTGGGGAACGTATTTTTATAATAAGGTAATCAACACACTTTTGAAAAAATACGGGGTAGTGCAACGAGTTGCTACAGCCTATCACCCTCAATTAAACGGTCAAGCGGAAGTGTCGAATCGAGAAATCAAGTTGATTTTGGAGAAGACCATTAAGCCAAATAGGAAAAATTGGAGTTTGCGGCTAAATGATACACTGTGGGCATACCGTACAGCCTATAAAGGACCCATAGGTATGTCTCCTTATCCACTAATTTTTGGTAAACCGTGTCATCTTCCTGTAGAACTAGAACATAAAGCGTTCTGGGCGATCAAGCAATGCAATATGGAGCTGGAAGTTGCAGGTAAGTATCATAAGTATCGAACTAAGTGGTTAAGGCCTTTTGTTATTACTCACGTATTTCAACGTGGTGTAGTCGAGGTTAGAAACGAAGAATCTAGAAAATTTTTCAAGGTTAACGGACAACGATTAAAGCCTTTCTATGAAAATTTTCAAGTCCATTTGGTTGAGGAATTAGTGCTCAAAGAGCCGGTTAAATAATTTTCCAAGTCGTCGAGCTAACGACGTTAAACAAAAAGGCAATTTGGGAGGCAACCCAAATTTATTTTCATTTATTTAATTTTGAGTTTAAGTAAGATTTAGGATGTAAATAAATAAATAAATTTTTACTTAATCCAGTTAGTTTGATGTTTTCAGGAATGTAATGGAGGTTGTGAATTTTTAACAAGTCGGATAATGATGGTGGCGTGAGCACGACGTGCTAAATGCTGAAAATTATTTACCAACAATCAAAACCCAACACTCTTAACCCACCTAATAATCCCAAACCCAAATCCACTTAGCCTACCTACCCCACACTAAAATATCAACCTAAATGAAAAAAAAACCACACAATAAACCCAAAATAAGCCCAACACCCAAACAAGCCCAAAAGGAGAAGAGTGAAAAAAATGAAAAGAAAGGAAATTGGGCCGAAGGGTCTAGCTAGCCCAAAGAAAAGAAAAAAAAGAAAAATAAATGGACAAGAAGGCCCAAACTGGCCGCAAGAGAAAAAATAAACAAAAGGTGAAAAATAAAACACTCAAATCCCTAATCCCCAAACCCCTTTTCTTCTTCATCTTCTCCAAAAAAAACCCTAACTTCTTAAAAACCACACCACCACCGCTTCACCTCACTGCTGTCGTCAAGTATCACCGCCACCATCGTCGACCATCATCATCGTCGAGCGTTCACGACTCACTGTGGTCTCACAAGCCACCATCGCCAAACATCGCTTTTCAAAGTACCGTTGCTCGTCCTATTCCTCCATTTCACCGTCGTTAAACTTGGACACCACCGCGTTGATGTGGTCTCGCCGTTCTACACCCTCACTCACGCGTCGTCGCTCTGTCCTTCCCCAAACACCATCTCATCTATTTTTATTTCTTTTTTTCTCCATAATCACCAAACCCCGAAACCACCCATCCTATCACCTTAACCAACGCCATACCTAAAACCTCACCACCACCTTTCAAAAAAAATCGACCCAACCCACGCCATCCGTTGTCGTCTGCCACCGCCGTAGCAAACAGAACCATTTATTCATGAAGCTTATATGGAAACCATGGTTTGAACTGAAAACCAAATGAACGATAATATTCCAGCTTCACTCAATCAAATACGACACCAATTTTCAGCACCTCTAGTCATCGATTTAGACAATGACAACTCAGAACCTTCTCTACCTCCTACAAGATGAACGACCGTACCAATGAGAACTCGTCACCGATGAAGTCCAACTCCGGTCAAAATAGAACATTTGAACAGCAGCCTGACTACTCCTAAAAGGTTGATTCCTAGTCTTCAACCTGTTTTACCTTTACTAACGTATTATGCAGGTTACTCGGAAGAGGTTGGGACTTTTAACGACCATGTCGAAGCTCCCTCAACTACAAACGAGTGAGTCTCTCAACGTCGAACACGATCATCCACCACTCGAGCCTGTTAACGACTGGCAAATGAGTTAGCGACACCCCTACACAGAAGTACTGACGCTGCTAGAAATTCAAGTCCACCACCTGACTCGCCTAACTAATATGTTCGACTATCACGATACAGTCAACATAATAGACGAGGTCGTGCAAACACTATTCCTACCGAAGGATGATTACTAGGGTTTCTAAAATTTTTGACCTCAGGCATCGCGTAAAATACGACGAAATCCGACAACGTCCGCTCTCAATCTGTAAGCAAATCGATCTTTACACTCTTGATATGTTAAATATTTGTGATGTTGTGATTGACTATTTTGATGCTATTGGTTGGAGTTCATTTGCAAATATTTCACGTAGTGCATATTATGAATTGATTTATGAATTCTACACCATGTTTAGCTTCAATATTAATGCATTATGAACTATTGAAACACAAAGCATTACCTGTTTTTGGTTACTTGGTAAGGACTTTAGGATGTCGATTTCAGAATTTAACATTGTTATGGGTTTCGTCGACCCTAACAATATTCAATCTGATCCTTATCATACTGCTCTGTTAGATATTCCAAGTAACTTTGATGCTCAAGATGTTTATTGTGCTTTAACTCATTCTAGAAATCAACTCTATAATCTAAAGACCACAAAGGACTTATTGGTGTATGAACCCGCTTTAAGATATATTCATCGATTTTTAGCCTTTAGTTTTTCAGGTCGAAATGATTCGTCATCTGTTTTAACTTAAATTGAATTATTTTTTTGTGGTGTATGCATTTTGAATTTAAAGTTAATTTAGGATTTTGATTTGAACAAAACTTTCATGCTCATTTAATCGTTCACTAATACTTGGGGTCATATATTATGAATTTAAACTCTCGACTTTTTTCCTCTAAAGTCGATTTCTCGTCCTTAACATGTGCATATAGTATGGATAGCCTAGATAAATATTGTTTGGATTTTATGGGTTTGCTTGCCGGCACCCCTACTGCATGTTATTTTGTTCCTATAGGTACACAAACTACTAGCGAAAATATGTTCTTTCACCAACATCCACACTTCACTACTAGGGAGTAGTAGGAGCAACCTCTATCTGTGGAGGCACGTTTAAGCCGGATCGAAGCTCTACTTGGAACAATGGAAACCCAAGTCTCCACAATCCTCGACATCCTGCAAAGTCGTTACCCCAACACCGACAACCTCGTTAAAAGACACACATGGAGTATTCTTAACTTTTCTTTTTACTTGTTATTTGGGTTACTGTCTTTTATTTAATTTAAAACATGCTTGAGGACAAGCATAGATTAAATGAGGGGGGTTGAAATGGTAAGTAAAATGGTAAATATGCATGAAAAATGGTAAATATACATGATTTTTGCTGCATGACTCTCTTTTGCATATGTTCAATCTTATACTAGATTTATTCGATAGTTTATTTTGACATTGAGCTCTAATCTCATTACATAGTCAATTTGGACATTGGGTAATTTTTGAATTAAAGTGTTCAAGTATCTAGATTAGTTGACATTCTTGTTTTAAGGTTGATATATGTAACTAGATTTTTCATATAAATTGATTGTTTGGAAAAAATATTTGCTTGTACATAAATAAATAAATAAAATGAAAAATAAATAAAGGCTCAAGTTATGAGTGAAAGTTTCGAAAACGTGGCCGAATTTAGTAACCGGGGTTAGGTGCTTAGGTTGTCATTTCATCTCGCGTAAAAAGGCTCGAGTGACAAATCGAGACCTTACAAACATTCCACTAATCGAGCCTAAAAAAAGACTGTTTGAACTGAGTAACCGGGATAGGGTGCTTGGATTGTCATCTTAGTTCGCATAAAAAGGTCTGACCATGTCTAAAAATTTTAATACTGCGTGATTAATTAATAATACCTTCCAAATTTTGGATTCAAACTCACTTTAGTGAAATGATTTAGTTCATATATTTCAGTTTTATGACACTTGTTGGTCAAACTATATATTCTGAGCATTTATTTATTTTTTCCTTTGTTGTTTGCATTGGTTATGGATACGGAAAAAAAGGCTTGATTTTTAATAAATTGTAGAATAATTTCTAATGTTTGAAAGTACAATATGCTTGAGGACAAGCATGAGCTAAGTAGGGGGATTTGATAATATGTTACTTTGCATGACTTTTTGTATTTAATTCGGTTAATTTTTGAATTGATCCCTACTGAATTAGTGCTTTTATGTTTTAATCTTGTCAAGGATGCAACTGGGATGCTATGAGTGAAAAACGAGCAGAAAAGGACCAAATTGAAACACAGTCAATAAAGTGAGGCCGAATAAAAAGTATGGAAAAAGCCAAGGACTCATCAAATTCTTTTGACTTTGTAAAAGCCAAAATTAGAAAAAAAATCTAATTTTATTTTAATTTAATTTTAATTATATGTTGAAGTGGTTAAAGTCAAATTTAGTAAATATCATGTATATAAATAGGGCTTTAAGGTACCTTGAAAAGACACATTACATTTTACATTTTATTTCTATTTGGAATTAAATAGAATAATTGTTTTTCTTCCGAAGTTGGTGCGTAATTAGCATACTGCTGTTTTGTTTTCATTTCTTTGTCATTTACCAAAATTTGTCTAATTTCCTTTCAAACCCTTTCCCTTCCCAATTTCCTCCATTATCATCAAATCACCTTTCAAAACCTATGAAGCATGATTAAATCCATGTTTCACTAAATTCCATCTTAGCTTTAGGCCGGTGTTCTTTCCGGTCGGGAATCGTAAGATACATACCCATACTAAAAATCCTTCCAATCGGTATTCACATTTTTCCTAAGTATCAGGATTGACAACTCATCCCTTAAAATTAATTGATTTCAAGTCAAAAAGTGCACGTTGGGTTGGAGTCATGTTTGCTAACAGTTGGAGAAATGAGTCAGCCGTGCTGTATTCGGATCTCCAAGAACAAATTAAGGAAGAAGTAATTGAGTTTAAACGACCCACGCAGTTGAGGTTGTTAATTCGAGTTGGGTTCTTCAGATGCGCAAGATTGTCGGAATCTTGAATTGAGAATAGTGTATCTCGGTTAGATAATCAGTAAGGGTTGGTTTGCAGGTCGTACCAGGACTAGCTACGTGTGGAAGAATTGGTGGTTAGGACATTTTTAACTGCTATAACTAGCTTATTGTTTGGAGGAGAAAATTAATTTTCAAGGATTGATTCAAAAATCCGGAATCCACCGAGTCTAGGGCTAAGGCTTATTATCTTTGATTACAAAGTCCGAATTTAATTTCCAATTTAATTTCTAATTTATTTATTTATTTATTTATTTATGCTATTTCAATTATTTAGTTTCTAAACATTTCAAAACTCCCCTAATTCATTTGTTTATTTTTCAGCAGGTCTATTTGAAGTCGTGGGAACGACTATAGCCACGACTATCGACATGACAGAAATTTTGATCACAAGTTAAACACGAAAGTTGATTATAATATCAATCCCTTTGGACTCGACCGTACTACCACTCTTTACTACTATTTAGAGTTATTTTGTAGGATTTATTTTTGGTGGTTTCGACGCCCATCAGCAAGTGAAGTGAGAGCGTCTACTTCATGTACTCTTGCTACTCATCTTCCTAAAGTTGCTCAATTGGTCGACCACTGGTAATTCTTACTAATGATTATCTCAATAACTTCATAAGCCTCATTATAAAACTTAAAAAGAAGTGTTCCATTCATATAAGCATCTATTATCATCCTTGTGTGTGCGTTGAGAACATTGTAAAACATCTCTAGTTGGATGCAATGCGGGATTCTGTGATATGAAAATTTCACAATAATTCTTTGAATCTCTCTCACGCCTCATACAAGGATTCATCATCCATTTATTGGAAGGTAGTAATCTCGTTTCACAACTTAGTCTTTTTACTAGGTGGAAAGTACTTAATTAGGAAGCGTTCTTCTATTTCTTGCCATGTAGAAATTGAATCGGATGGCAACGAATTTAACTATGCTTGAGCTCTATCCTTTAGTGAATATGGAAACAACTTTAGCCTTAGTGCATCTTCGATTACTCCGACCATTTTGAAGAAGTCACTTACCTCCATAAAAAATCTGAGGTGAAGGTGAGGATCTTCAGTAGGCATTCCACTTAACTGGCCCACTATTTCAAGCATATGGAACATAACTTGCTTCAGCTTGAATTATTGTGCCTCGATCTCAGGCCTTTCTAATTCTCAAATTAAGCTCATGAAGAAACGCTACGACATATTGTCTTAATGCTCGATCCTTGTCATCGGCAACAAGGATAGGATTTTGAGCATGATTTGCCGATGACAAGGATCGAGCCTTAAGACAGTATGTGTGTGTTAGATTAATTTCATTCCTTGACTTAGAATTAAAAAAATGTTTATATATGTTACGGATAATTCCATGGCAACTTGGTCCTTTGTTAACCGATGCAAACATACTTATTAAGATAAATTAATCTTTCTAGCATATGTCTATGTTAAATTAATTAATTAATTTTATAAGCGCACATAAGATGCAGTGAAGTAACAATATATTTCTATACTAAAACAAATTTAATCACAACAATCTTATACTTATAATGCAATAATAACATAGGCATGATTTTATTTAAATGAACAAATTACCAAGGCCTATAACATCACAAACACCATTTCAATAATTAAAGTAGGCGAATTCAATCAATCTAACACAAACACAATTTAATTCATTTTAATTAAACCGAAAGAATCAAAACAATTAGCATTCACGTTTATAATCTCAACACAAATTAAAAATAAATAAGAGAAGGAACTAGAAGACAAATCTAGTGTTTTTTGGGGTCAGACTAGTGTGCTCCCTTTCTTTCTTCTACTTTGTTTTGCTGATCAAGGGCCTCCAAGATGTTACTTGCTGCTGTTTAAAGGACTTGCATGGCTCTTTTCCAAGAGGGAAAAATCAAAAATGAGAGAAGGAAAAATAGGAGAGCAAATAGGAGAAGATGAATGGTGAGTGAACGAGTGATGCATTGAAAGGCAAGGAGGGTGGTTATTTATACAAGTTTGAGGTGGCTAAAAATAGCATGGGAGAGCCTTGATTTTCTCCTCCCATGGCTGGCTCATGATATTAGGAAGAGGGATTGAGATGGTTTTGCTAAATTTAGCTTGGTGCAATGAGAAGGCTTAAAAAGTAGAAGGGGTTGGACTGACTTTAAGAAGTACTTAGGGGCTATTTTGCATTTATTTTTAACCAGATCTAAGAGCTTATTTGGGCAAGAGATGGATGGTTTTGGGCTACTTCTTGGGCTCATGCTTCTTCCTTCCTTATTTGGTCACTTTGGGCCCTTCCTTCCGCATTAGGCTGTCCAAATTTATAGACAAAATTTTTAATTGGATCAAACTAATTTTGTATGTTAATTTGGAACGTTCATGACTATTAATTCATCACCTAATGCCTCAGAGATGCTCCAGCAATTTAATCCTCCTAAGGTGACTTCAAGGCTGATTTTGCTTCCATTGAACAAAATTGTTCAAAATTGGTCGAATTTTATAAGTTTAATATCATAATAGCTAAAAATCAAGATGTGCCTTAAATCATGTCCAATTTATTTATTTTATAATGAAAACACAAAATCTGATAGAAAATACTGGGAATTTGCATGAGTTAATGCCTAGAATGTGCTGAGAAAGTCTATATA
This sequence comes from Gossypium raimondii, assembly GCF_025698545.1. Lineage (NCBI taxonomy): Eukaryota > Viridiplantae > Streptophyta > Magnoliopsida > Malvales > Malvaceae > Gossypium > Gossypium raimondii. The sequence continues at coordinate 41,906,104 of NC_068575.1, read as the reverse complement.
TTTTAGTGTTTCCACTTATAAGCTTAAAGCATTACTATCATATCCAAAAGTAGGGCTGAGAGTTCGATTGAATCGAATGAAAAAATTTCGAGTTAATCGAGTTGATGAATCCTATTTTTTCATCCTAACTCGATTTGAAATTTTCTCGAATCAAGTCGAGTGAGATGGAATTCGAATTAAATCGAATCGAATCAAATATAGTTGTTCGAGTTAAATTTAAAAAAATGACTTTGGATCCTTATAACCATTGTCACCCACCATAATCAAATTTTTTATTAACTTTCATCTCCTCATAATTTATTTATTAATCTTTTATATTCGGGTTTGCTTCTTTGCTTACTTAGTTGCGTTAATTATCTTCTGACTTTTGTCGTTATGTATTTTGAAATTAAAAATATATTAAATATAAAAATTTAATTTTTAATAAAAGTTATCTTACGATAGAATGTGAAATTGATACCAACATAAAATTTTAACACGAATATTTTATGACATCATTAATAATTCAATTTTATCATAAATTTATAAAGATTTAATATGATTAAACAATTGAATAATATAAATAATACAAAATGTGAAATTTAATTTAAATAAAATTATTACTATTTAAGTTGAGGAATTTTTTGGATATTTTTATTTGGGGATAAAGGGTGAAAAGCAAAAATTTAGGGGAAAATAAAAGTTTTAAGGGTTGGGGGAGTAAAATTTTGGGGGAAAAGTAAATTGGGGAAAATGGGTTTGGGGTAGATGGGGGATGGGATAAAAGGGGAGTAAAAGTTTTGGGGGATGGGAAAGTGGAAGGGAGTAAAAGTATTGGGGAGAACGTAAAAAGGTTTGGAGGTTTGGGGTAAATATATAAAATATTATAGTTTGGTATTCTGTTTATTCAAATTATTTGAGTTATTTGAATTCAAAATTAAACTCGATTGGAACTCGAAATTTAAAAAAAAATCGAGTTGACTCGAATAACTCAATTCGTTTAACTCAAAATTAAAAAAAAATCAATTTTTTCGAGTTGAATCAAGTTTTGCTCACCCCTTTCCAAAAGGTATTTTAAAAAATCTCATCCATTAATTATACTAATATAGAACCAATGCGGCTTTTGTTGCATATATAGTAACTAAATATGTCCTTGATCACATATATTAACACAACCAAATGGCATAGACCAAGTATGGATGTGTAGCAGGAAAGTTGCATGCAATGTGATCTAGATCATGTCTATTTCTAATTGGTTCTCCTTAAACCTTAGTGAGATTAAACCTTATCAAAATTAGAGTGTGAAAAAATAACCTTAAAAAAATACCTAAATCGAAATAACTAAAAATGTGTTTGTAACATAAAAACATTTAAAATTTCAAACCCCACTAAAATCGAGTATCTTCAAACAAAATTATACCCATATGAACAGTGTGCTCATGAAAAACCTTGGGTGGTAGTCCTTCAATAAGCAGATCTGTAATCATAGGGTTTGTCTCAATATGTTGCTTTACACTTGATCAATCCAACCTCTTACTTTAACAAATATGAATTTAAATTCTTTGTGCTTTGAATTTTATGTGCTCTTGATGTTATTGGAATAAAAAACTACCATTTTTTATTACAATTTGCAGCCTAGTGACAAAATTTTGCTTCCATATCCCAAAAAATTGGAGTTTGTATACCTAACTATCTCTAATTCATTAGACCTTCGATATGTGAGCACATAATATTTTTTTCCTAAAAATAACATATGAAACATTTGGCTGATTTCTGATTATCTATATTTGAATTTCTTAATTATCTATGCAACATCCAACAATCTACGCAATATTCGAATGCATACAAACCTAAGCATATATTAGATTTCTCACTACTGAAGCATGTGGAATCTTTTGCATTTCCTTAATCTCAAAATTATTTTTGGGTCATTTATTGAGATTAAATTTATTACTTGACTCTGATACCTCTATGTATCAGCCCAATTTTCCCGGGCCAATAAAAGTCCAAATTACAAAGCAAAACAGCAGGCCAACATGGCCCAAATTCCCAAACCATTACCGCCCCAAATCAAAAACATAACAGAGGCCCAAACAGAAGCCCAACGCCCCAGCCCAGCAACAAAAGTCAAACTAGGGTTTCAGAAAAGCTGAAACCCTAGCCTTGCTGGCCGTCGCGCCTCTGCCTCTGCCACCGCCACCTGCTCCCTGCCCACTTGCCCTGTCAATCGCCCTCAAAAAGCAAAGAATAAGAGACAGCAAATAAAATAGAAAAATTGTAAAATGGCTCTATATGTAACGCCATTCAAACCAATGTAAAGAGGAGGGATTTTTGAGAAAATAATAAAAAAACAACAAAAAAATTTAAAGGTGATATTTTCGTTTTATTTTGTTTTATCATTTTTTTCTTTCTTTTTTTTGTTTCAAAATAACGCATAAAATAAAAAAAAGCCTTTTTACCTTTTTCGTCATCGCCGGAGTGTTTAGAGGTAGAGGGTTGGCATCGGAGAAAAAAGGGGAAACTTTTCAGTTTCCTGACCGCCGTGTACGATGGTGCCGGCGCCGGCGACTGGCGCGGTGGTAGATGGGTGGGCCTTTGATCAGCGGTTGGAGAGAAAATTAAGGAGTTTGAGAGGATTTTCTATTTTTTTTGGGGAAAAAAAATACTATTATAGGGCTCTTAAACTGCGTCGTTTAGGGCTGGCCTTAATAGCCCTAAAACGGCGTCGTTTCCCCTTAAGGATCCGCGTGTCGACCCGACCTGCTAGGGAGGATCCGCGCGTTCTCGTGAAAGGGGTTATTTGCCCAATAAGCCTCTCTACCTTTGCGGCATATTCAATGCGACCTTTTTGGTGTTTTTTATTTGGGCCGCGAATTCTGCTTCTGTTTCTATTTGGTCCTTAGACCATGTGCTGTCCCTCGGTTAAAACGCTGCATTTCAGGACTAGGGAATATTTCCCTGCAAGTCCCTCGCGCTTTGAGCGTGTTTTATTTCAGTCCCTTATAACCCTGTTTTATGTATTTGCAATTTAAAACTCCTAATCTTATTTTAAATTTCAATTTAGTCTTTCATATTTTGTTTCTTTTTTTATTTTATTTAATATTAATGTGTTTGATGTTATTAGGCTTATTATTATTATGATTATTATTATTATTATCATTAATATTTTCGTATTTATATATATATATACTTACTTATTTAAGTTTTACATATATTAGTCTTATTATGTATTGATGTTATTATTACTTGCTTATTTATATCTTTTTATTTCAAACTTTGTTATATATATATACATAGATTTTTATTTTATAATTTTATTTATTTTCATTATTTTCATTATTGTCTTATTTGATATTTATTTATGTGTTCATTATTATTTTGAAAAGCATTGTAGTCCTATTTGTTTATTTACTTATCATTTCATGTATAATTGATTCGTCCTTTTATCTATCTTTTTTGGTTGTTGTTGTTGCTCGTATTATTTATGTTACATCATAGTATTCATTTTATTTTGTTACGTATATTGACACCGTGTTTCATTTCTACTATTTCATGTTAGATTAATTTTATTCAATGCATAAATTATGATTTTTGAATAAGCAAAATCTCGTGTTTAGATTCGAGAAGGTCGTACCCTAACTTACGGGGTTTTGATTTTCAAAATAAATCTAAATATATGAATATTTTTAAACTCAAGTTTTAAACGATCTCGAGAATTAAGAAAAAATCGTGTCCTAACTTACTAGACATGATCCTCTTTTTTTAATCCGAGATAGCTAAATATCTTTTAAATAAGTAAATTTTTGGCATTCCTTCGCGCATCGGAAATTCAAGACATTGTGTCCTAACTTACTGGATATAATTCTCTTTCTCGATTAACGTGAAATATGCCATTTTCTTGAAAAATTTCAACATTTCAATAAAGGATCGTTTTTTTTAAAACTCTTGAAAATTTTCAATTTTCGACACTAAGACACTAATTAATCAACTAGGTACCAATTTTGGGCGTTATGAAGGTGCTAATCCTTCCTCGTACATAACCGACTCCTGAACCCATTTTTCTGAATTTCGTAAACCAAAATAGTTGTTTTAATAAAATCAAATTGTTTATTAAAAACAACCACTTTTCGAGGTGGCCCGATCACACCTCATCAAAAAAAGATTGGTGGCAACTCTCATATTCGCTTTCATTTTAAAACCCAAGTCGATCACGTTTTCACAAAAAAAATGGTGTCAACACTCTAAGTATCATAAAAACTTTGCTATAATATTTAATAAACTAGGGTATGTCATGCTAGATCATTAAGAACCAAAAACTAGATGTAGAATCATACTTGGTTTCATTGATAAGTTGAGATCTTCCAGTTTAATGATTCAGAAGATGAGATATCAAAAAAGTTACATATTTGTAATTTAGATACCATAACCCTAATATTAGAGGTGCTCATGGGCCGGGCCGGGTTCGAGCCGGGCCCATAAAAAATTCGCCCGGCCAGGCCACCAAATTTTTTTTAATAAATACCAAAATTTATTTTAAAATTAAAAAGTATTTTAAAAATATTTTTAAAATATTTTAAAATTAAAAAAAAATTTTAAAAAGTATTTTAAAAATATTTTAAAATTAAAAAATAATAAAAAAGTATTTTAAAAATATTTTAAAATTAAAAAAATTTAAAAAATAAATATATTTATTATATCGGGCTAGGCCAGGCCGGGCCCAGGCTAAAAAGTGGTGCTCGAGGCCAGGCCCGTTTTCTAAACGGGCCTCGTTTTTTTACCCAAGCCCATATTTTGGGCCTATATTTTTATCCAAACCCTCCCATATTTCAGGCGGGCCGTCAGGTCGGGCCGGGCCGGGCCGCCCGGCCCATGAGCACCTCTACCTAATATACAACCTTTGCACATTAACCTGAATTTCTAATTAGTCAATCATCAATTAGAGCTAAAATATCTACACATATTTGACCCATATTTTATTTAATAATTGAAGTTCAATAAACCTTAACAATATCATATCACTTTTGATTTGGGCTAATTTTGTATGATAGTAAATAATAAGTATATCTATGTTATGTTCATATTATCCAATAATTCAATTATTAAAATTTTCTTTTGACTCTTTGAATTATCTAATTCAGACATTGAGAAATGATTTAGGAATGAGTTTTACTTATTATCTCTTAATTAATTTAATTTAATTAGAAATAATATAATTTTTAAATAATATATTTTTTATAAAAGTGTTCTAAAATAATTTTACTTATTACAACTTAATTATATAATTTAATTAGAAATAAATAATAATGATACATTTGGGTAGGTAAAAATTTCTTCTTCCTAGTCTACTAGTAAAATTTTTCATTTTTAAAGCATATTATTATTATTATTATTATTATTATTATTATTATTATTATTATTATTATTATTATTATAGGGAGTGATTTACTTACACGTGCAAAATTAAAGTGGTTTTACTCTATTTCATATGTTTTATATGATTAATATTTTAACAATCCAACGTTATATTTGTCAAGATATTTGTACTTGTCATGCATGTAAAATATTGCCTATATTAATATATTTTTAACAGTTAATTTTTTTACATAAAATGAATAGTTGGACATTTTAATTTATATCAAACTTGACATGTATGATCTAAATGGATGGAGTATGAAATATGTCTGTTGGATTATTAAAATATTAATCGATAAAAAGTTACGGAAGATGTAAAGCCACTTTAATTTTACACTATGTAAGTGGATTTCTCCTCCTCCTCCTCCTCCTCCTTATTATTATTATTATTATTATTATTATTATTATTTACTTTAAGTTACAAGTGTAATTATAAGTATAATCATAATTGGAAGTGCAAAATACATATCTAAATATCTATTGTCAAAATTAGCTAACACAAAACACGGTTAAATTAATAATTGAAATAATATCCCAACAAGGCCCACACATAGTCATACTTAAGAATAAAATCTAAATTGAGAAGAACCTAAATTTGTGGTTTATTGGTTGGGTGTTCATTTATCACAAGAATAACTTGAATTGAATTATCATTGTACTAAAGAAAATCTAAACTAAGAACTCAAATATAAATTTACACATGATAAAACTCAAACTTAGAATTTTAAAATTCTCCTTAGTCCATTAAGTCAATGTCTTACTAGTTTTAACTACATTTATTCATGGCCATGCAGCTAGCCCAACTTGATTTGAATTATAAAAATATAAAAAATATAAAAATGAAAAGATATTATTAATAGTTAACATTAAAACTAGTTTACAACAATGTTGCTTGAATTGAATTGAATTGAGAATCGATCGGAGTATCGGTCTGGAGAGTGACTTTAAATCTATTAGACTACGAACCGATTGAATCGACTAAAAACTGTTTGAATCAGTGGTTGAACTAGCTAAGAACCAAGTATTTTTAAATTTTTTATTTCTTTTGAATTCTTAATAAATCTTTAATCAAATCAATCGAACCATTGAATCATTCATTTGGTCGATTCAATCACTAATCCGATTTAGAAAACATTGGTTCACATACATAGTTTCGCGGGTCCAAAAATAAGCCTAGATTGATTTTTTTTTTTTTTAAATTTTGGGCTGCAGTCCAGGTCAACTCTACCCACTCGTGTTGTTTTGTCGCTTTTAAGCCATGGGCCCTTGGCCATAACCTTCGTGTATCCATTTTTTTTCATCAGTGAAGTTATTATAGCCTAATGAAAAGTCATTAATAACCATTTATTTCTGTATAATTGAGAGAAAACCCCGACGTTTAAATTTACAAAAAAACAAAAACAAAACGAAATCAAACCTATTTATTTCGTCATTTATTTATTCATATTTCCTATCAAGACCCGGCCAGGTAAACAGTTTCCTCCATATTTATAAGTGCGAAACCTTAATTTCAGAGTCCTTAATGCCCCATTACCTATGTTAAGATTACCAAATGCAAATTATATAACATCCAAATCCCTTTCAAAAGAAACATCAAGAACAGCTTTATGCTTGCCGCAGGATAATAGCATCATAAACAAAATACAGAAATGGAGAGTAGCTTAGGGTGTTTAGATAGCTGTAGCCACTTACAAAACCCTACCAAACTACGCAGAATATGCAGCAATGAAAGGTATCTGATGAGGCAAATGTACTTAAGAAGTTATCCCTTGACGATGACCACCAATAAGAAGAAAGAGAAAGGAATTATAGCAAACAAGTGGTGGAAGGAGAAGCAGATTAAGTACAGCCGGATTCATCATTGGAGTAATAAGCAAACAGTGGGATCAGAAGAGGTTAAAAAATCTAAACCCAAATTCCCTGGTTCATCCTCTGTCAAAGCCTGCTTCAAAATGTTGCTGGTTTGCGTGGTTAAAGTTGATGTAGTTTGAATGGTGAATCTGGAAACTAGTGGTTTATGAAATTATACATTCATAATAAGTGTTCAGAGTTCTATCCACATCCACCAAAGAGGGAAAAAAAAATTAAGAAAACTGTAGATTTCCTACAATTTAAGTAGTATAGTTTGATTCTGTATAATCTGCAAGATTTTTTTTTCTTTGTTTTCTGCTTTATCTGGGACCATGTTGAATTCTATAAATGGCGAAGTCACTTTGGCCATCGTGTGGCGATATTAAGGTCTAATGAAGCACCTGAACAACGGTCATCTACTCAAAATCAACTAGGTGAGGTGATCACTATATAATCACTCTCAAACCATGTTCACTAAGATAAGCCCAAGAGGTCCTACAGCTTAGGATCAGTTAAATCTCTCTGAACAAAATTATATCTAATTCAAGGAGAACAGTACCCCCGGGGGCTCATTGGCTTGGGACCTGGGAGTATTAGCCATAACAATTTAGACTACATAATGAAGCATTTGAGTGAAAAAAAAAAAAACTACATTATCAAACATTTTATTGAAATCTAAATTTTATTTGTAAAGTAAATTATATACGCGTGTTTTAATCTTTTATAAATCAATAAAAATATATCTGAGATTTGGATCAAGGATATTATGTATATAAAATTGATTTATTTATTTATCATTTGAATTAAAATAATTTCTAATTTTCATTTGAAACTCTAATAAGTTATATATATGTTCTAAATTTTATATATTTGTATATCTATATATACTATTTATTAAATTTTTACTAAGTTTATCTCATCCATCAACTAGATCCCAACTCAGTTAGGAAATTACTAAAACCCATTTTATTTGCAAATTAAGTTATATGATATGTGAATGTTTTCATCTTTTATATTCTTATTTATAACTATCTTCTAAATACCTTATTTCTACCTAAATATATAATAAAATTTCTAATTTTATTTAGAGAGAATTAAAAAACAAGTTAATAAAGCTAATCGTGAAAACAAATTATCCATGACAGGTTATGTATAAAAAATAATCTCAAGTAGAAAACCCCATTTCAGGGATGTGTAATTGGAAGGGCCATCCATAAGATCCAAAAACAGAAGCTTGAAAATATTAACTGGAGTTGGCCATGCAAACCCAAACTGTTGGGTTGTAGACTCTTCTTTTTTGTTGAGTTGTAATAGGTAGCCCGATGCCTTGTTGACACTGGAAAGGAAAGTGTTGTTAAATTGACATGACAAACTTTAGAGAAACTTTTAAGAAGAAGAAGAAGAAATATATGTTATTGATAAGAATATAGTTTCTGGTACTTTAAAATTAGAAAATAGTCTAGTGGTTAATATTGATGATTCTCATTCTATAAGCAAAATGCTTACTCAATTATATATAAAGAGTATCAAATTTATTTAATTTAAAATTTCAATGTTTTCAAAACATTTTCTAACTAACCTCAGCTACATATAATGATTTATTTAATCCTCTAACTTCAAAAAAAAAAGTTATTTTAGTCATCCACTTAATTTTTCGTTTCTTTTAACCATTAAACTTGCATTATTTGTTGAACCACTCCAAAAATGGATGGAAAAATTAATGTCTATTAACTTTGTTGACATGACATCTCTTAGTACAAAACTCCGGTAAGAAAAAATTTCGAACACACGAACGAAACTTGAATAGCAAATGAAGAAATAGGATAAGGCTCCAAGGCGTGTATCAAACCACTATTTTTAAAGTTATATTTGCCCCCACCTATATTCGGTGTGCAAAAGAGTTTCAAGTAAATTAACCTCGAGAATACAATGAAGGCAATAACTATTTGCGTTTTGCAATGACGAGAATAATCCACTAAGCACTAAGCAATGAATAACTAGAAACTCAATTTCTACAAAGGATTTATACAATAATACTTTATAGAATAATCTAATAATATTAGACAATGGAGGAAGGAAAGAAAGAATTTTAGAAATTATTGGTGCGATTTCCAAATGAAATCTCATTCCTGTTTATAGGAATTCTTATGTCTCTTCATAGAGACATCTTTCAATAGCTGTCTTTTCTGAATAATAATATCTTTAAAATATACATAATTATTCATTTAATATTATAACTATTCAAATAATATGATTCTTGACCAATAATAAAAGATTTAACTTTTGATTAATTACATCATTTCATTTATAGTTATTGGAACACTATAAATATTGTTGAAAATGTTCCAACAACATCTGCTAAGTTAGCAACTAATTAATTTTTTTAGTAATGAAAAATATTATAAATATTTATTATAAAAATTTTGAATTTTTTAAAATTTTAAAAAATAAATTAATTGCTGATGTGGCATGCGATGCCACATTAGCAAAGCTAACAGATGTTAAATTTTTCATCCATTTTGGGGTGATTTGACAAACAATGCAAGTTTAAGGGCTAAAAGAAGTAAAAAAATTAAATGAAGTGTTAAAATAACTCTATTTTATAAAATTGGAGGACCAAATAAATCATTATTCAAAATTTAATATTTAGAATAAAATCGTGTGAAAATCCTGCTCCTTAAAATGTTAACCCAAATTCATACCATTCAATGATTAGAAAGTTACGTTTTATTAGATTATAAAAATAATATCCAGCAATTATATTAGAGTTAATATTTGATCCATTTTATATACTTTGTCGATGAGATATTATCTAATTTCTTTTTAAAACAAAATCCATTTTAAATTTATTTTATATGATTAATCATCAACGGATTTACTATTATACAAACTTAATATATCAAATATAAATCCTATAAATTATATTTAATTAAGAGTTATCATTAATACAAATCCTATAAATGTATCAAAATTTATATAGCATAGATTATTATTTTTGGTACAACAACATAAATATAATTACTGGGAGAATATTTGACGCATTGTTGGTGTCTAAGTTCTATGTTCCATCGGTGAATGATAACATGATGCCTTATCATTAAATTAAACAAAAATAGTGGAGGACTTATAAATAAATAGTAATAACTTTATTTAAACATAATTAAATAATAATTAATTATAAATAAATGCTAAATCCAATACCCTAAACCCTAAATCTTAAATATGAGAGTTATTAATATTTATTTATAATTGTTACGTTTAAGGAATAATTAAAATTATTAGTATTCATTTACAAATCTTCCATATTTTTTTTGTTTAATTTGATAATGATGTGTTATGTTATTATTCATTAATGGTACATAAAACTTATGGACCGATATTCTAAACATAACATAAATATACAAATTATAGCAAATACCGATTTTAACTATAATGCAAAATCCCACTCATATAGGTCTATCGAAAATCTCAAAAAGAGATGTGCTAACCTTTAGCCTTGGACTCCAAAAATTTCAAGTTCTCACCTTTCAAGGCTGCAAATTGCACCACCCATCTAACCTACTTCTCACCCTAATTGGATATCATCTCATATTAATCAAGAAAAAAATCCAACCCCCATCCTCCCAAGCCTCTTCAGTCTTTTATAAACAGCCTGTCACCCTCTGTTATTCCCACATTATATGGACCACCGCTCCCACGTGGCCGTGGCCACCCTTTGCCGGCCGTGCCACCTAGACCCGTCCCCTTATACAAATTTAGGACCACCTTTGAGAAATAGTCTCTTCATATTATTATCAGAGAGCTGCCATTTTTATTTTTATTTTTTGGTATCAGAAGTAGTGCTATGCATTCAATAATTTCAGGTCGTTTTCTTACATGGGGCCATGCCATGCCTAAAAGGCATCCATACGAAAAGAAACCTCACGACCAATATATATATATTACCTTTTGCTTTTTCTTTTTCGCTTTTTTTTTTTTGTTTAATTTTCTCCAAATCCCATTTTCAATTCTATCTACAAACCTAGATTAACTATCGTGCTCAATTAAATATATATATATATATATATATATATATAGCAAAAGTAAAAAGTAAAAATAGAAAAAGAAAAAGAAAAAAGTAAGTAAATAATAATCTCGAAAAGGGTGTGGGAGCCATGCATGCATGACATAAGAATGTTGGTCCCTTTAGCTTTAGTTATAATGTGATGATATGCGACGCAAGTAACCCACTTGGAGAAAAGACATTGGCTGGTTTGGTTCTCACCTCCCAAGAAAAAACAGCTACTCATCATCCTTTTAGGTTCGTCCATGGAAACCCTAATTGTCTTATGTTCTCTTATTTCTACATGTACAAACATATCCTTATCTAGATTATAGCACCTAAAGTTGGGACCCCAATCAATCAAGTCTTGCCGTTTGTTCATCTCCAATCTTAGTCTTTTTCAAATGTTCTAATAACTATATATAACTGTTTTCCTTTCTTTCTTTTTTCTAAACTTAGTATGTGGCATAAACCCAATGTTTTTTTTCCTCTTAATCTATACTATCTAAAACACAAATTTTATAAAATTAATAGTAAATATTATTACCAACAACATTTAGCCCGATGACATGTGAGCTTGGATTCAATTCCAAGTAATTTTATTTGCTATCCGATTATTAAAAAAAATTATAGAGATATTTTGACTTTTTAAATTTTTATATAAAATCTATAAAAAACCAATTTAAAGTTTAAAACCACAATAAATTTAGAAAATCTCACAAAACTAGGCTTAAATCTAAGACAACAATCTCCCAAAATTTCAACTAAAGCCTTATATAATTTTCTTCACATAAAATTTGCTTTTCATTCACATAAATGTTACGCAATATTTAATACAACATACAAAACATTTTCATCTTAAAAAAACATATTTTTCCTACTTTATAACTGTCGAAACCATTTTTTTGAAAGCAAAAATAAGTTATCGACTTCAAAAAAAAAATTAGAGTCGCCACCGATCCTTTATTGAGGTGTGATTAGCTCACCTTAAAAACGATTTTGGTCTGCGAAATTTGAGAAAACAGGTTCGGGAGTCAGTTACGCACGAGGAAGGATTAGCACCCTCGTAACGCCCAAAATCGGTACCAAATTGATTGTTTAATGTCTTGGTGTCGAAGGTTAAAAAAAATTTCTAAAAAACTCAAATGATGAAATCTGAAAAGGATAATCAATTGTTTAAGTCAGACGAAGAAATCGAGATCCAATACGTTAGGGTACAATTTCTCAAAATCCCCAAACTTTGAATATCGCTTTTATTTTACAAGTAAATCTTCATCTCGAGAAAGCAATATGTCATGCCCAATACATTAGGACACACCAAATTAAGTTCCCGAAAATGATTTTTATGCTTATGCATTTTGAATAAAGAATATTCTTGGTTATTTAGGACTAACAAAGAAAATCGAAACCCAATACGTTAGGGTTCAATTTCCGCGAAAATCCCAAATATCGAATACTGCATTATTTTAAAAGCCTTTGAATCAAAAGAAAATGATTTTAATATTTTGACGAAACCAAAATATATATTTTTAAGAGGTATGTTAAAAAGTTAATGTACAATATGAAACAAATACTTTAATTTAAATTATACGTGTATATGTATTTACAAAATATGTATATGTATAAGTATACAAAAATCATGAAAATAAAACAATAATAAAAATATATAAAATATATACATGCATTTAAATATATATATATATAAGTATAATATATTAGTAAATTATGAAAATATGGATATATATGTATATATATAAAAAATGCGGAAAATATATTTATAATAGTTTTGAATAGTGTAAGAATATATATTATAAAGAATGTATAAACATATATATATAGATTATAAAATATGGAAAATGTATAAATATTATAAAATATAAATGTATGTACATATATATATATATAAAACTATGAAAATAAAATAATAATAATATATAAAATATGTATATGTATTTAAAAAACATTTGAAATATATACATATATCTATTATAAAATACATATGCGTGTATATATGCAAGTATAATAATAATAAATAATATAATAATTATTAATATGAATAATAATAATAATAATAATAATAATAATAATAATAATAATAATAATAATAACAACAAATAATGCAATAATAATGATGCAATAACAATATTAATAAAATAAACTAAAAAAGCCAAAAACGGAAAATTAAGGATTAAATTGGAAATAACCGAAGTTTTAGGGGCAAATCTGAAATAAATAAAACACCAATGGATCAAATAGAACACACAATTAACAGTGGAGGACCAAAAAGGAAATTAGTCCCTTCCTCCAAAACGCTACGCAGCAACACAGATTAAATTGAAACAGTAATAAAATATGTTGCAAAATTTAAAAGAAATAAATAAAAAATTTAAAAACACTGTAAAAATGGGGGGACCAATTGCGCAAATGGCCCATTTTAAAGAAATGTGCGGATCTCCCCAGGTCGGACCAGGTTAACGCACGGGCATGGCCTATACGGCGCTGTTTTGGGGCCACTGAAACAGGCCCCAAACGACGTCGTTTAGTGCCCTATATAATCCCAATTTTAAAGCCCTAAATGAAACCCTATCTCAAATACAGCCACAGTCCCTTCCTTGCTCCTCACGCCAAAAACCAGCAAGAATGCCGATGGCGCGCCTCTCCTGGTAAGAACTCTTCCCCTTCTTAAAAAAAACTTCCTTTCTCTTCCTTGTTTCTGTATTTTTTTATCTCCGATTGTGTAACCTTTTTACAAAAAAAATATTTGGCCTTTATATAGCCCCTCGATTTTTACAGAAAAAAGAAAAAAATAAAATCCTCTTTCCCTTTACAATCTTGTTATATTTTCAGTTACTCTCCCTGTTCGTGGCTCATGGTTCCGTTGCAGGTGGGTACTAGAGGAGACGGGTGCGACGTGCACGCGGAGGGCTGAATGTTGGCGATGTGGAGGCTGCCAAACGTCTGGCATACGATGCTGTCTGCTGCTAACTGCTTAGGGTTTCTCCCTTGGGCTTTATTTTAGTTGGGCTTAGGTTTAAGTTAATGGGCTTGTAGTTTGGGTTATTTGGGTTAAATGTATTTAGTTTTAGTATTTGGTTTGGGACTTATTCATTCCAATAGGCCCGAGCAATAATTGGGCATTACAGTTGCCCCTCTTTGCTCGTTGACGTGTAACGAAAATGGAGCAAAGACTTTAAAATGGCCAATTTTGCCTGGTCATACTGGTCCTTGGTGCTCTTCTTCTTCAAATAGCCTCATTCCTTCCTACTGTATCTTCAGAGGTATAGAAATTGGTGCTTCAATCTACTCCACTACCACTTCAGGGAGATAAGACTGGATACGATCTGCTCTCTACAATTTCAAGGAGATAAGATCTATGGTTTTAATCCACTCCACTGCAACTTCAGGGAGATAGGATTATTTTCTTCAATCTGCTCAACTGCAATGTCGGGAAAACAAGATTCACCGTCGTGACTTCAATCTATTTCACTACACCGCTAGGGAAGTAAGATCTGCCGTTGTGGCTTCAATCTTTTTAATTGTAATGTCGGGGAAACTAGATCCGCCGTTGTAGCTTCAATTTGCTCCACTGCACCGCCAGAGAAGTAAGATCTGCCGTTGTGGCTTCAATCTTTTAATTACAATGTCGAGGAAACCAGATCCACCATCGTAGCTTCAATCTTCTCCACTGCACCGCCAGGGAAGTAAGATCCGCCGTTGTGGCTTCAATCATTTTAATTGCAATGTCGGGGAAACCAGATCTGCCGTCGTAGCTTCAATCTGTTCCACTACACCGCAAGGGAAATAAGATCCGCCATTGTAGCTTCAATCTTTTTAATTGTAATGTCGGGGAAACAAGATCCGCCGTCGTAGCTTCAATCTGTTCCACTGCACCGCCAGAGAAGTAAGATCCGCCGTTGTGGCTTCAATCTTTTTAATTGCAATGTTGGGGAAATCAGATCCGCCGTCGTGATTTCAATCTGTTCCTCTACACCACCGGGAAGTAAGATTCACCGTTGTCACTTCAATAATTTCCACTGTAATGCCAAAGAGGTAGGATTCGCCGTTCACAGCTTCAATCCACTCCACTTCAGCTAATCCAAGCTTTAACACCAGGGAGATAAGATCCGCCGTTGTGGCTTCAATCCGCTCCGTTGCGACGCCAAGGAAATAAAATTCACCGTTGTGGCTTCAATCTATTCCATTGCAACGTCATGGCAATAAGACTGGTGTTTTCGATCTACTTCGCTGTCAGTACAAGAAGGCATGATCTACCATCTTCAGTCTGCTTCGCTGCAAACCTATGGAGGCAAGGCTGGTGTCTTCGATCTGCTTCGTTGCCAGTACAGGAAGGCAAGATCTGCTATTTTCAATCTACTCTGTTCTCTGGGAACATGACCTGTATAATCCATTTTATGAACCTAATTATGCCTAGTGATTAGGATGACATGATCAGAATGAGTCAAATGCTCCTAACTAGACATCTATGAATGACATTTGTATGAATGCAGGATGTCATTTTTTGAGAATGATCCTTCTTTAACACTTAGGCAGTCATTACTCAAAGTTTATTAAAGCCATATCACTGACGCACTACAACGTCCTCTTGCTCGGCTAGCATATCTAAAAAACACTTAATCAAATTGCCCCCCACTGTGAACTTCAAAGATTAATCCACTGGAATGCAACATCTGTACCATCTTTCTCCCGCTGTAACCCAAGGGTAGAAAAATATAGCCCTTTCTCAATCCTCTCCTATCGCAATTCAAGGATGCAGAATGTGAAGCTCTTTGGTCTTTTATACCAATCTCAGGGTATTATACCAAATGCCTATGCACGAATGAAGGAATATCTTCTCTAAGGAAACCCTTTGTTATTGCTTGGTGATTATTGCTTGCTTGCTCATCTAAGCCCTGCCACCAACCTTTCATCTTGTCATTTTGTTCAATCAATGTTTTTGACAACAAAATCCAAAGAGAAAGTCTTAATTTAGACTCTTTTTAAGTCTTAATTTATACTCTTTCTTATCAGATTTCCCACCTTTAAACTTGGTCGTTCTAAACAATAGTCCTGT
This sequence comes from Gossypium raimondii, assembly GCF_025698545.1. Taxonomy (NCBI): domain Eukaryota; kingdom Viridiplantae; phylum Streptophyta; class Magnoliopsida; order Malvales; family Malvaceae; genus Gossypium; species Gossypium raimondii. The sequence goes on along the minus strand of NC_068575.1, from coordinate 41,889,749 downwards.
TTCAGGTTCCTGTATTATTTAGAAGCCCCTAGAGTAATACGCAAAACTTCTCTTGTGAAAGTTTTATTAGTCTATTAATCGTTATTCTAATGCAACACGCTTGCAAAAAAAATAAAACAATGGATAAAATAGAATTGATTTGAGAGCATAGCTCGAAATGAATAAATTATCAATAATATTAAGAATAAAAGAGGAAATAACTCGTATCTTGAACAAGAATGAAGTATTCCAAGAATAAGCAATTCAATATAAATAGTATGAAGACTAGGTGCCCTAGATATCGCAGCTTGAACTTCTCTGTACAAACTTGCTGAAGACCATTCTGAGTTTGACATCTGTTTAGGAGATCTACAGTACTCTATTGATGCCTCAAGATGTCGCATACCCTTTCCTGCTGATTCAGGTATAGCAAGATCACTGCATGCCACATTCTAATCAATATTTGAGCTGCTCTGATCACATCATACCCCATTTTGATCAATATTTGAGCCGCCCTTTTTGGGTTTTTAACTCAAATCCACATTTGGTCACAAAGCGCCCTTTGCGGGTTTTCGCCTTGGCATCTCCCCTTTTTTCCTTTTTTTTCATCATTTTTATTTTTTCGATTTTAATTTTTTTATTTTGATTTTTCTGATTTTTGATTTTTTTTATTTTGTTTTTTTTTTCAGATTTTTCTTTAATTGAATCTGAACTCATAGGATTAGGCAAGTCCTGGTTACCCCTTTCGATCAGAATCAATGTTTTTTCAGATAAAGTCTTCCACATAAGATCTTCCACCTCTATTTTGTACACAAAAGATCTTCTTTGGTATAAGGTTTCTCTTATAGAGCCTTCTGGGACAAAAATCTTCGGATCTTTCTCTTCAATTAGGATAAAATCCAACAAAAATGTGGAGATATGGCAACTCGACTTCAATAGGCAAAGCTATGATAAGTCAAAGAGAAAGGCATTGCCCCAGTAAAGAATTCTAACGCATTACTCATAATGTTAATTCTTGAGCATACTGCAAATTTCTGACATCGTGCTGTTGTTCAGATTATAATGTCAGTGCTTAACCTGAGCATAACCTGGTATGACCATGCGAAGACATCTTTGAACTCTTGAGGTCACTCAACAAAGTTTTGCTTTGTTTCTCCGATTATGCACGTTCTGTTAAGGTCACAATCTCTATTGTCTCATCATAAGGTAGAAATTTCCTTTCTGCTCTACCATCTTCAACAAGTCTAGAAATGGGCTACAATCTATGTCATCTTTAAAGTCATGAGATCCCTCTAAACACATGTCTTGCTCAAAAGGAGATCCTGAGTCTGTAACAGCGTCACTCATGACGTTGATATCCAGGGACCTATTGTAGGTACCAAAGAATATACAAAGAATGTATGAATTTGTGAATAATTATTTGTATAATATGATTATGAATGAAAGAAAGAATGAATGACATGATAGAAAATCCAAAAGAATGAAAGAATAATTATTCGAAAAGAATGAAAGAATATTGGCTCAAAAAAATGAATGCAAAGATGTATTTTATTAAAATAATGACGTTCAAACATGAGCCTATTTCACAAAGGAGTTCTTATTGCCTCTAGGCTAAAAGCAACAAATGTGTTCTGAACATTACTCTAAGCAAGCTCTAGATACTACAGAGATCTCTTCCCCAGTCTAATTATTTTGCTCGCTCCCAGGTTCATAAGGGCAGATCTCTAACAAGGTCCCTCCTTCAGTTGTGTCTATGGCATTGATATGAACATTTTTCTAACTTTTCCTTATACATCGCATTCACCCCATTATCAACATGATTGGGTAGTGGAATTTTTGTACTGGATGAATCATCAAACTTGACAACACCCATGTTGATGAGTCTTTCAACTAGCCTTTTAAAGGTAGCGCAATTCGCTATTGAGTGCCCCGTAATTCCAGCATGATAGTCACATTGTGCGTTCGCATCATAACATTTGGGATACAAAGGTTGTAGAGGCTTCACATAAAAAGGGTAAACAACATGTGCATTAAACAAATTTTGATACAGTTCCCTATACGGTATTGAGATTGGTGTAAACTGGAACTTCTCAGTCTTCATGCCAGAATCTTGCCTTGATAAATTTTGTTGATTACCAACCACCTTTCTTGGTTGACTTATAGTAACTGATTTAGAGTAACCTGTGTTGTTCACCTCATTTTCTCTTCTCTTTGAGGCTGACCTATTGTTACTCTTTCTTGCATCAATTTTCCCGCTCCTTACAACATTCTCAATCATTTCACCATTCATGACTATGTTAGAAAAGCATTTTGTGGCACTTCCTAACATATGTGTGATGAACGGGGCTTTGAATGTATTTATAAAGAGTATTTTCATTTCTCTTTTTAAGAGCGATAGCTGAACTTGGACGACGACCTCCCTCTACCTCTGTTCGTACTGCCTAAAACTTTCATTCAACTTCTTTTCCATGCTTTGCAACGTAATTCTATCAGGAACCATTTCTGTTACATGATTGTATTGCTTCATAAAAGCCTGTGCCAAATCTCTCCAGGAACTAATCCTAGCACGACTCAATTGATTATACCATTTAGACGCTGCTCCCGTGAGGCTATCCTGGAAGCAATGTATTAATAATTGGTCATTACTAACATACCCCGTCATTCGTCTACAAAACATTGTGATGTGGGCTTCAGGGCAACTGGTCCCATTATACTTATCAAATTCTGACATTTTGAACTTGTGAGGGAGCACCAAATCTGGGACCAAACTCAGATCCTTTGTATCAATCCCACGATAGTTCTTAGTGCTCTCCACTGCTCTGAATTTCTATTCAATCCATTTCCACCTTTCCTCTAGTTGCTTTGGTAATTTTTCATTCACTTTTTCTTTTTCAACCACCTCATCGAAGTCAGGGATAATAGGATTGGCATGATTATTCTCAGGGCTAGAGCCTGATCCAGCTTGGTAATTCATTGACCTTGAAGCGTCGACCTGAAACTGCTGAGGCCTAATTATAACAGAAGATTTGCACGGGTAAACTTCAGCTTGGGGCTGCACATGTGGAGGAGTAAAGCCTGGGGGATACTCGGGTCTGTCATCACCTTCCTCTTCAACATTGGCCACAATGCTCTTTCCCTTATCCTTTCTGTCAGTCAACAGTCGCGTTAATTGTGTCATCATGCTCCCTTGGGATTCCATCATTTTGTCTATCATATTCTGCTAAATCTTCTCGAGCTGTTCTTTCATTTGTTGCTGAAGTTGATCCTGTATTTCTTTTTGAAATTACTCGAGCTTTTCCAATCTTTGGTCCATATTTCTCGACTTTGCCCGTGTACCGTAACGGTGTTGGGTTGGCTGGTTAGCTTCCAAGTTAAATAAGGAATGATTTTAACCAGCTTGAATCCTTGAGCCATGAAGTAAAGTCATGTATTCCTCTATCACCCTTCTTGTGTTTCTTGAAATATATTCAAGCAACCGTATTATCTTCCACTTTATCAAGAAATTCGTTTTCCCTGGCAAACTCTCTAATTTAGTAATCAAACCTGAATCAACATCTCTTTTCTAAGATGCAAATGCAATGCAATCATAATAAAAACATAAAAAAAAACAAGTTAGTACAAAGTAAAAGCAAACAATATAATAAATACAGTACCCACTCGGGTGACCTCTAGGGGTTTGGCACAGTTTTACCAAGGGCAAGTTTCTAAAGTTCACTATATGTGGTTTGGCTTCTAGAGCAAAGGTACCCGAACCAGCAGATTCCTCGATCATCACCCATTATAGGCTCATGCGGACCGAGTTCGGTTCAGGGGAATACATTTCCCTATGGCTACACGGAGATGAAAATCTCACGAAGACCTAGGTACGGATGTATCCCGAAAGTGATCCACTATCCTGCACGGAGGAGAAAACCTCACGAAGGATTAGTTTCTCACTCCCACTTAGGGGGTAAAAACGACCGACTTGTGAAATGCAAAATGCAAATAAGCTAACAAACTTAAACCAATCAAACAAACATATGACAATGAAAACCAATGAATGGGAAGGGGAAACCGTGATTTAAAACAACTTTTGATTTTTCGACAAAAAGACAAAAAATAATCAATTCATGGCTCGACTCTCTAGGAGTCCCCAGCGGAGTCGCCAAGCTGTCGAAACCATTTTTTTGAAAACAAAAATACGTTATCGACTTTAAAAAAAATTGGAGTCGCCACCGATCCTTGATTGAGGCGTGATCAGCTCACATTAAAAGTGATTTTATCCTACGAAATTTGAAAAATAGGTTCGGGACTCAATTACGCACGAGGAAGGATTAGCACCCTCGTAACGCCCAAAATCGGTACCAAATTGATTGTTTAATGTCTTGGTGTCGAAGGTTAAAAAAAATTTCTAAAAAACTCAAATGATGAAATCTAAAAAGGATAATCAATTGTTTAAGTCAGATGAAGAAATCGAGGCCCAATGCGTTAGGGTACAATTTCTCAAAATCCCCAAACTATGAATATCGCTTTTATTTTACCAGAAAATCTTCATTTCGAGAAAGCAATATGTCATGCCCAATACATTAGGACACACCAAATTAAGTTCCTGAAAATGATTTTTATGCTTATGCATTTTGAATAAAGAATATTCTTGGTTATTTAGAACTAACAAAGAAAATCGAAACCCAATACGTTAGGGCTCAATTTCCTCGAAAATCCCAAATATCGAATACTGCATTATTTTAAAAGCCTTCGAATCAAAAGAAAATGATTTTAATATTTTGACAAAACAAAAATATATATTTTTTAAGAGGTATGTTAAAAAGTTAATGTACGATATGAAACAAATACTTTAATTTAAATTATACATGTATATGTATTTACAAAATATGTATATATATAAGTATACAAAATCATGAAAATAAAACAATAATAAAATATATACATGCATTTAAAAAATATATATAAGTATAATATATTAGTAAATTATGAAAATATGGATATATATGTATATATATAAAAATGTAGAAAATATATTTATAATAGTTTTGAATAGTGTAAGAATATATATATATTATAAAGAATGTATAAACATATATATAGATTATAAAATATGGAAAATATATAAATATTATAAAATATAAATGTATGTACATATATATATAAAAACTATGAAAATAAAATAATAATAATAAAATATATAAAATATGTATATGTATTTAAAAACATTTGAAATATATACATATATCTATTATAAAATACATATGCGTGTATATATACAAGTATAATAATAAATAATATAATAATTAGTAATAATAATAATAATAATAATAATAATAATAATAATAATAATAACAAATAATGCAATAATAATGATGCAATAACAATATTAATAAAATAAACTAAAAAAGTCAAAAACAGAAAATTAAGGATTAAATTGGAAATAACTGAAGTTTCAGGGCAAATCTGAAATAAATAAAACACCAATGGATCAAATAGAACAGGCAATTAACAGTGGAGGACCAAAAAGGAAATTAGTCCCTCCCTCCAAAATGCTGCGCAACAACACGGATTAAATTGAAACAGTAATAAAATATGTTGCGAAATTTAAAAGAAATAAATAAAAAATAATTTTAAAACACTGTAAAAATGGGGGGATTGTAACAGCCCGATTTTGGGTCTAGTTGGAACAGTGGTTTCGGGACCACAAATCCGACGAGGAAAAATTTATTTTAAAATTATGACATGGGTTGCATTATGATAGGAAGGTTGCATGAAAATATTGATATGAAAATTTTATCGATTTAATGATTAATTAAGGAAAGGACCTATTTGTATAAAATGTAGAATTTGAATTCTAGAAGCTAGAATGATTAACTAGCTATAAAATTGTAATACCCCGAAAATTACTACAGTAAAAAAAAGTAAGATAATATCCCTGATATGGTAAAATAAGGAAATAAAGTGATAAAAAGGGAAATTGAGTTATGTCAACAATGGAAGGTATATTATGAGATATTAATTCAAGAAAGGATTAAATCGCAAAAGTGAGAAAAATTTTGTTGCCCAACAGTAAATACTCAAAACTTGAGGGGTTAAAGTGTAAATATGAAAATTTGAAGGACCGATAGTGTAAATATTTTAAGGGTGGAATAATCTAGAAACTAAGGAAAATGGATGAATTAGGACCAAATTGAAAAGGTGAAGAATTTTGAGGGGCTAAATTACAATTTTACCAAAAGTGATGACTCAAGGATGGAATTTCAAAAGATTATGAAGGGCAAAATGGTCAATTATAAGGAGAGAGAATTCTAGAAGTTAATGATGATGTTGGCGATATTTTAATTAATTAATTAGATAAATGTTATTTAATTATTATTTTATTAAGATTTTTAGTATTATTTTATTAATAAATTATTAATATAAAAGGAAGAAAAGATGATGAGAAATCATCTCTTCTCCATGAAACTAACGTGAGAAGAGAGGAAAAAGAAAGAAGTTTTTCTTTCTTTACAATTTGGTCCTCCCATAAAAAATTCACCATTTTCACTTAGAAATCAAAGAAATTTTCATAGCCACGAAGAGAGAAAATTGATAAGGAGACTAGGGGGAGCTAGAATATCAAGTTAGATTCAAGAAATAGAAGCTGGAGGAGGGAGAAAATCAAGTCAAAGATTGAAATCAATGGCATAAGGTAAGAACATCAAGATTTTTATATACTTTTGAGTTTGATATTATTGAAAAAGTAGGAAATTAATGTTAAGGTAGAGTTTCATTATATAAGGTTCTATATTCTTGTTATGCTAAAAAAAGGGAAATAAGAGAAAGTGATGGAAAATGTTGAAGAGAAAGGAAAGGAAAGTGTTATAAATTTAGTTATCAACATTTTACACTAAAACAGTTCCAAGACAGCAGCAGTAGTCTGACTTTGAAAATCTACCAAAAATCGTATAAATTGAATTAGAGGATGAAAAAAATATGAAATTAAATATTAATGGGTCTAGTTTCTCATAGAAGAAACGGTGTAAGCAATGAAATTGTAAATTATGAGATATAGTAGGTTTTGTGAGATAAGGTCAGAATGATTTCGGGTTCCCCTGTACTGAATTTGGAAAATCATAAAAAATTGGAGAAAAATAATTAGAGTCTTAAATTTATATTTTTAAATCCTTAATTAGTATATTTTCAACATAAACAAACGGAAACATCATTAGAACTCTGTACGAGGAGATAATTAATTTTTAGTGAAGAAGGGTCGGAACTGTTAGACAGCAGAATAGGGATGACTTTAAAGAATAAAATGTACTTATTTGATAAACAAAAATTCTGAAAATTTTATGGTAAGAACATATGTGAGTATAGTTTCATATAAAATTTACGGATCTTAATTTGGAGTCCTGTATCTCAGGATATAAATAATTTAGTGACTATGACTCAAGTGGATAGCTTTGAATGAATATATATAAGTAAATGGTGAAATTATAGATAATGTTACCTATAAGCATGTTATATACATTAAGGATGTGGAATGGAGAGGAGGAGGAGGAAGATATATGATTATTTAACTAGCATGAGTTTTCTTTAAAATGACCAATTTACATGTTTTAGGTTCAAGGACTAAATTGAACAAATGTGAAACTTTAAGGGTAAATTTGTAAAATGTCAAAAAGTGACTAAATTGCATGAAATTGATTGGTTATTTATCTAAATTACAAAATTGAATGAAATTTAGAACAATATTGAGTGGAAATTTGAGAAAATAGAAAATTTCCAAAATGTCCCTAAATTTTGGTATTTCTGCAATTTAGTCTGGTGAGCTCGTATGAGCTATATTCTATATAATTTTAATTGAAGTGAATGCTATTCGGTAATGAATATTATATATATGTGTGTTTTATTATTGGGATCGAATTATTATTGGTAATATGTATAATTATTTGATGCATTTAAATGATTATCGGAAGCTTGATTGAGTTGGAAGCTTGTTGGAGATATATCACAGTATCCATTTGTTCTATCGGTAATTTTGGATGATTTGATTCTTGTTATAATGGTGTGTATAAGGTAAATTGGTTATGAATATGAATGTTAGATAAAAATGGAATGTCTGAAAATTAATTAGTAAACTCCGGTAATGCCTCATACTCTATTTCAGTGTCGGATACAGGTAAGGGGTGTTACAGGGACCAATTGTGCAAATGGACCATTTTAAAGAAATGCGAGGATCTCCCCAGGTCGGACCGGGTTAGCGCACGGGCATGGCCTATACGGCGCCGTTTTGGGGCCACTGAAATAGGCCCCAAACGACGTCGTTTAATGTCCTATATAATCCCAATTTTAAAACCCTAAATGAAACCCTATCTCAAATGCAGGCATAGTCCCTTCCCTGCTCCTCACGCCAAAAACCAGCAAGAATGCCGACGGCGCGCCTCTCCTGGTAAGAACTCTTCCCCTTCTTAAAAAAATTTTCTTTCTCTTCCTTGTTTCTGTATTTTTTATCTCCGATTGTGTAACCTTTTTACAAAACATATTTGGCCTTTATATAGCCCCTCGATTTTTACAGAAAAAAGAAAAAAAACAAAATAAAATCCTCTTTCCCTTTACAATCTTGCTATATTTTCAGTTACTCTCCCTGTTCGTGGCTCATGGTTCCGTTGCAGGTGGGTACTAGAGGAGACGTGCGCGACGTGCCCGCGGAGGGCTTAATGTGAAATAAATTTAAAATATTTAAGTTTTGTTCTAGAAAGTTAAAAAGTATTTGTATCTGACATAATTTGTCCCTGTAGACGAGATAAGAACTATTGGGATATAGATGGCATGCCATTAATGAATATTTAGCACAATTATCGTGTTAATTGAACTTCGGTGGTTATCATTACATGATTTCACTTTGGTGCTTATTATTTATCCACTTCGACAGTGTTCTGTTCCGTATATCCTATGTGTTCTGTTTGGTCTACTGGGCCTCCGAAAAAGGTACAAGATTGTTTCTATGTATTGTTGAATTTATAAGGACTATATGTACTTAAAAGTAACTAAATTGTGAAATATTATAAAATACATGATAGAAATAAGGAAAGTATGATATATAGAGTTTTAAACAGAGAAACGTGAAATTGAATAAAGGATGTAAATTGAGGAATATAAGGATAAGAATGGATAATGCATAAATAGATAGTGGATAAAGAACAATTATGGTAGAAAGGGACTTAAATGAGAAGACTAGTGAAATAATTGAAAATTATGAATTTTGAAGAGAAACCGGTCATTAAGCGACTATGTGTATTAATAATTCAATGATTAAATTTTATTATAGGTGAAATATAATCAAATTTCTAGTTGTACTTACTAAGGTAGCAATAGCTTAACGCGTGTTTTATACACATAGGTAAAGAGTAAAAGAGAAGAGATATTTGAAGACCGTGGCATCTCATCACATCACATCAGTGATTTCAGGGAATGGGTAAGTTTTTACTCTATTTATTTGGTAAATGGCATGTACCTAGGTACAATGTAGAGTTAAAATGTCATGTAGGAATAAAACATTAAAATTGTAAACTTTATTTAGTAAGTTTAAATGAAATCTTAGATAGTTCATAGTTAGATTTTATTTATATATCTGGTGCTGTGAGTATGAATTTTGGATGAATGGGGTCATTGGAAGTGTTTTGAGCTACACATAATGATTTAAATGATGTTGAACTATTTTAGAACATTTTAGGGGGCTTTTAGCAAATTTTCTAAATTTTTTAGCAAAAATTGCCCAAAGTATCGATACTAGGGGGTCAGGTATCGGTACTTATATTTAC